>NC_136057.1:1342121021-1342852857 GCF_964261635.1 Lissotriton helveticus | reverse complement strand
GTGAGTGAGGGTGAGGGTGAGTGAGGGTGAGTGAGGGTGAGTGAGGGGGTGAGGGTGTGAGGGGTTGAGGTGGTGAGGGTGAGGGTGAGGGTGAGGGGTTGAGGGTGAGTGAGGGTGAGGGGTTGAGGGTGAGAGGGTGAGGGTGAGTGAGGGTGAGGGTGAGTGAGGGTGAGTGAGGGTGAGTGAGGGTGAGTGAGGGTGAGGGGGTGAGGGGTTGAGGGTGAGTGAGGGTGAGGGTGAGTGAGGGTGAGGGTGAGTGAGGGTGAGGGGTTGAGGGTGAGTGAGGGTGAGTGAGGGTGAGGGTGAGTGAGGGTGAGGGTGAGGGTGAGTGAGGGTGAGTGAGGGTGAGGGTGAGTGAGGGTGAGGGGCTGAGGGTGAGGGGTTGAGGGTGAGTGAGGGTGAGGGGTTGAGGGTGAGTGAGGGTGAGGGTGAGTGAGGGTGAGGGTGAGTGAGGGTGAGGGGTTGAGGGTGAGGGTGGGTGAGGGTGAGTGAGGGTGAGTGAGGGTGAGTGAGGGTGAGGGTGAGTGAGGGTGAGGGGTTGAGGGTGAGGGGTTGAGGGTGAGTGAGGGTGAGGGTGGTGAGGGGTTGAGGGTGAGTGAGGGTGAGGGGTTGAGGGTGAGGGTGAGTGAGGGTGAGGGGTTGAGGGTGAGGGGTTGAGGGTGAGGGGTTGAGGGTGAGGGGTTGAGGGTGAGTGAGGGTGAGGGTGAGTGAGGGTGAGGGGTTGAGGGTGAGTGAGGGTGAGGGTGAGGGTGAGGGGTTGAGGGTGAGTGAGGGTGAGGGTGAGTGAGGGTGAGGGGTTGAGGGTGAGTGAGGGTGAGTGAGGGTGAGGGTGAGGGGTTGAGGGTGAGTGAGGGTGAGGGTGAGTGAGGGTGAGGGTGAGTGAGGGTGAGTGAGGGTGAGTGAGGGTGAGGGTGAGTGAGGGTGAGTGAGGGTGAGGGTGAGTGAGGGTGAGTGAGGGTGAGGGTGAGTGAGGGTGAGTGAGGGTGAGTGAGGGTGAGGGGTTGAGGGTGAGTGAGGGTGAGTGAGGGTGAGGGGTTGAGGGTGAGTGAGGGTGAGGGTTTGAGAGTGAGTGAGTGTGAGGGTTTGAGGGTGAGTGAGGGTGAGGGTGAGTGAGGGTGAGTGAGGGTAAGGGTGAGTGAGGGTGAGGGGTTGAGGGTGAGTGAGGGTGAGTGAGGGTGAGGGTGAGTGAGGGTGAGGGTGAGGGTGAGTGAGGGTGAGTGAGGGTGAGGGTGAGTGAGGGTGAGGGGCTGAGGGTGAGGGGTTGAGGGTGAGTGAGGGTGAGGGGTTGAGGGTGAGTGAGGGTGAGGGTGAGTGAGGGTGAGGGTGAGTGAGGGTGAGGGGTTGAGGGTGAGGGTGGGTGAGGGTGAGTGAGGGTGAGTGAGGGTGAGTGAGGGTGAGTGAGGGTGAGGGTGAGTGAGGGTGAGGGGTTGAGGGTGAGGGGTTGAGGGTGAGTGAGGGTGAGGGTGGGTGAGGGGTTGAGGGTGAGTGAGGGTGAGGGGTTGAGGGTGAGGGTGAGTGAGGGTGAGGGGTTGAGGGTGAGGGGTTGAGGGTGAGGGGTTGAGGGTGAGGGGTTGAGGGTGAGTGAGGGTGAGGGTGAGTGAGGGTGAGGGGTTGAGGGTGAGTGAGGGTGAGGGTGAGGGTGAGGGGTTGAGGGTGAGTGAGGGTGAGGGTGAGTGAAGGTGAGGGTGAGTGAGGGTGAGGGTGAGTGAGGGTGAGGGTGAGGGGTTGAGGGTGAGTGAGGGTGAGGGTGAGTGAGGGTGAGTGAGGGGTTGAGGGTGAGGGGTTGAGGGTGGAGTGAGGGTGAGGGGTTGAGGGTGAGTGAGGTGAGGGGTTGAGGGTGAGAGGGTGAGGGTGAGTGAGGGTGAGGGTGAGTGAGGGTGAGGGTGAGTGAGGGTGAGTGAGGGTGAGGGGGTGAGGGGTTGAGGGTGAGTGAGGGTGAGGGTGAGTGAGGGTGAGGGTGAGTGAGGGTGAGGGTGAGGGGTTGAGGGTGAGTGAGGGTGAGGGTGAGGGTGAGTGAGGGTGAGGGTGAGTGAGGGTGAGGGGTTGAGGGTGAGTGAGGGTGAGGGTGAGTGAGGGTGAGGGTGAGGGGTTGAGGGTGAGTGAGGGTGAGTGAGGGTGAGGGTGAGGGTGAGGGGTTGAGGGTGAGGGATGGTGAGTGAGAGTGAGGGTGAGTGAGGGGTTGAGGGTGAGGGGTTGAGGGTGAGGGGTTGAGGGTGAGTGAGGGTGAGGGGTTGAGGGTGAGTGAGGGTGAGGGGTTGAGGGTGAGTGAGGGTGAGGGTGAGTGAGGGTGAGGGTGAGTGAGGGTGAGGGGTTGAGGGTGAGGGTGAGGGTGAGTGAGGGTGAGGGTGAGGGTGAGGGTGAGTGAGGGTGAGGGTGAGTGAGGGTGAGGGTGAGTGAGGGTGAGGGTGAGTGAGGGTGAGTGAGGGTGAGTGAGGGTGAGTGAGGGTGAGGGTGAGTGAGAGTGAGGGTGAGGGTGAGTGAGGGTGAGTGAGGGTGAGGGTTGAGAGTGAGTGAGGGTGAGGGTGAGTGAGGGTGAGGGTGAGTGAGGGTGAGGGGTTGAGGGTGAGTGAGGGTGAGGGTTGAGGGAGTGAGGGTGAGGGTGAGTGAGGGTGAGGGGTTGAGGGTGAGGGGTTGAGGGTGAGTGAGGTTGAGTGAGGGTGAGGGTGAGGGGTTGAGGGTGAGTGAGGGTGAGTGAGGGTGAGGGGTTGAGGGTGAGTGAGGGTGAGGGTGAGTGAGGGTGAGGGGTTGAGGGTGAGTGAGGGTGAGGGTGAGGGTGAGTGAGGGTGAGGGGTTGAGGGTGAGTGAGGGTGAGTGAGGGTGAGGGTGAGTGAGGGTGAGGGGTTGAGGGTGAGTGAGGGTGAGTGAGAGTGAGGGTGAGTGAGGGGTTGAGGGTGAGGGGTTGAGGGTGAGTGAGGGTGAGGGTGAGGGGTTGAGGGTGAGTGAGGGTGAGGGGTTGAGGGTGAGTGAGGGGTGGGTGAGGGTGAGGGTGAGTGAGGGTGAGGGGTTGAGGGTGAGTGAGGGTGAGTGAGGGTGAGGGTGAGGGTGAGTGAGGGTGAGGGTGAGTGAGGGTTGAGTGAGGGTGAGTGAGGGGTGAGGGGTTGAGGGTGAGGGGTTGAGGGTGAGTGAGGGTGAGGGGTTGAGGGTGAGTGAGGGTGAGGGTGAGTGAGGGTGAGGATGAGTGAGGGTGAGGGGTTGAGGGTGAGTGAGGGTGAGTGAGGGTGAGGGGTTGAGGGTGAGGGGTTGAGGGTGAGGGGTTGAGGGTGAGGGTGAGTGAGGGTGACGGGTTGAGGGTGAGTGAGGGTGAGGGGTTGAGGGTGAGTGAGGGTGAGGGTGAGAGTGAGGGTGAGGGGTTGAGGGTGAGTGAGGGTGAGGGTGAGGGGTTGAGGGTGAGTGAGGGTGAGGGTGAGTGAGGGTGAGGGTGAGTGAGGGTGAGTGAGGGGTGAGTGAGGGTGAGGGTGAGTGAGGGTGAGTGAGGGTGAGTGAGGGTGAGGGTGAGTGAGGGTGAGGGTGAGTGAGGGTGAGGGTGAGTGAGGGTGAGTGAGGGTGAGGGGTTGAGGGTGAGTGAGGGTGAGGGTGAGTGAGGGTGAGGGGGTTGAGGGTGAGTGAGGGTGAGGGTTTGAGGGTGAGTGAGGGTGAGGGTTTGAGGGTGAGTGAGGGTGAGGGTGAGTGAGGGTGAGTGAGGGTGAGGGTGAGTGAGGGTGAGTGAGGGTGAGGGGTTGAGGGTGAGTGAGGGTGAGTGAGGGTGAGGGTGAGGGTGAGTGAGGGTGAGTGAGGGTGAGGGTGAGTGAGGGTGAGGGGTTGAGGGTGAGGGGTTGAGGGTGAGTGAGGGTGAGGGGTTGAGGGTGAGTGAGGGTGAGGGTGAGTGAGGGTGAGGGTGAGTGAGGGTGAGGGGTTGAGGGTGAGGGTGGGTGAGGGTGAGTGAGGGTGAGGGGCTGAGGGTGAGGGGTTGAGGGTGAGTGAGGGTGAGGGGTTGAGGGTGAGTGAGGGTGAGGGTGAGTGAGGGTGAGGGTGAGTGAGGGTGAGGGGTTGAGGGTGAGGGTGGGTGAGGGTGAGTGAGGGTGAGTGAGGGTGAGTGAGGGTGAGGGTGAGTGAGGGTGAGGGGTTGAGGGTGAGGGGTTGAGGGTGAGTGAGGGTGAGGGTGGGTGAGGGGTTGAGGGTGAGGGGTTGAGGGTGAGTGAGGGTGAGGGAGGGTGAGGGGTTGAGGGTGGGTGAGGGTGAGTGAGGGTGAGGGGTTGAGGGTGAGTGAGGGTGAGGGTGAGTGAGGGTGAGGGGTTGAGGGTGAGTGAGGGTGAGGGTGAGTGAGGGTGAGGGTGAGGGTGAGTGAGGGTGAGGGTGAGGGGTTGAGGGTGAGTGAGGGTGAGTGAGAGTGAGGGTGAGTGAGGGGTTGAGGGTGAGGGGTTGAGGGTGAGTGAGGGTGAGGGTGAGGGTGAGGGTGAGGGGTTGAGGGTGAGTGAGGGTGAGGGGTTGAGGGTGAGGGAGGGTGAGGGTGAGTGAGGGTGAGGGGTTGAGGGTGAGTGAGGGTGAGGGTGAGGGTGAGTGAGGGTGAGTGAGGGTGAGGGTGAGTGAGGGTGAGGGTGAGTGAGTGAGGGTGAGGGTGAGTGAGGGTGAGTGAGGGTGAGGGTGAGTGAGGGTGAGGGTGAGTGAGGGTGAGGGTGAGTGAGGGTGAGGGGTTGAGGGTGAGTGAGGGTGAGGGGTGAGTGAGGGTGAGGGGTTGAGGGTGAGGGGTTGAGGGTGAGTGAGGGTGAGTGAGGGTGAGGGTGAGGGGTTGAGGGTGAGTGAGGGTGAGTGAGGGTGAGGGGTTGAGGGTGAGTGAGGGTGAGGGTGAGTGAGGGTGAGGGGGTTGAGGGTGAGTGAGGGTGAGGGTGAGGGTGAGTGAGGGTGAGGGGTTGAGGGTGAGTGAGGGTGAGTGAGGGTGAGGGTGAGTGAGGGTGAGGGGTTGAGGGTTGAGTGAGGGTGAGTGAGAGTGAGGGTGAGTGAGGGGTTGAGGGTGAGGGGTTGAGGGTGAGTGAGGGTGAGGGTGAGGTGTTGAGGTTGAGTGAGGGTGAGGGGTTGAGGGTGAGTGAGGGTGGGTGAGGGTGAGGGTGAGTGAGGGTTGAGGGGTTGAGGGTGAGTGAGGGTGAGTGAGGGTGAGGGTGAGGGTGAGTGAGGGTGAGGGTGAGTGAGGGTGAGTGAGGGTGAGTGAGGGTGAGGGGTTGAGGGTGAGGGGTTGAGGGTGAGTGAGGGTGAGGGGTTGAGGGTGAGTGAGGGTGAGGGTGAGTGAGGGTGAGGATGAGTGAGGGTGAGGGGTTGAGGGTGAGTGAGGGTGAGTGAGGGTGAGGGGTTGAGGGTGAGGGGTTGAGGGTGAGGGGTTGAGGGTGAGGGTGAGTGAGGGTGAGGGTTGAGGGTGAGTGAGGGTGAGGGGTGAGGGTGAGTGAGGGTGAGGGTGAGTGAGGGTGAGGGGTTGAGGGTGAGTGAGGGTGAGGGTGAGGGGTTGAGGGTGAGTGAGGGTGAGGGTGAGTGAGGGTGAGGGTGAGTGAGGGTGAGTGAGGGTGAGGGTGAGTGAGGGTGAGTGAGGGTGAGTGAGGGTGAGGGTGAGTGAGGGTGAGGGTGAGTGAGGGTGAGGGTGAGTGAGGGTGAGTGAGGGTGAGGGGTGAGGGTGAGTGAGGGTGAGGGTGAGTGAGGGTGAGGGGTTGAGGGTGAGTGAGGGTGAGGGTTTGAGGGTGAGTGAGGGTGAGGGTTTGAGGGTGAGTGAGGGTGAGGGTGAGTGAGGGTGAGTGAGGGTGAGGGTGAGTGAGGGTGAGTGAGGGTGAGGGGTTGAGGGTGAGTGAGGGTGAGTGAGGGTGAGGGTGAGGGTGAGTGAGGGTGAGGGTGAGTGAGGGTGAGGGGTTGAGGGTGAGGGGTTGAGGGTGAGTGAGGGTGAGGGGTTGAGGGTGAGTGAGGGTGAGGGTGAGTGAGGGTGAGGGTGAGTGAGGGTGAGGGGTTGAGGGTGAGGGTGGGTGAGGGTGAGTGAGGGTGAGGGGCTGAGGGTGAGGGGTTGAGGGTGAGTGAGGGTGAGGGGTTGAGGGTGAGTGAGGGTGAGGGTGAGTGAGGGTGAGGGTGAGTGAGGGTGAGGGGTTGAGGGTGAGGGTGGGTGAGGGTGAGTGAGGGTGAGTGAGGGTGAGTGAGGGTGAGGGTGAGTGAGGGTGAGGGTTGAGGGTGAGGGGTTGAGGGTGAGTGAGGGTGAGGGTGGGTGAGGGGTTGAGGGTGAGTGAGGGTGAGGGGTTGAGGGTGAGTGAGGGTGAGGGAGGGTGAGGGGTTGAGGGTGGGTGAGGGTGAGTGAGGGTGAGGGGTTGAGGGTGAGTGAGGGTGAGGGTGAGGGGTTGAGGGTGAGTGAGGGTGAGGGTGAGTGAGGGTGAGGGTGAGGGTGAGAGGTGAGGGTGAGGGGTGAGGGGTGAGGGTGAGTGAGGGTGAGTGAGAGTGAGGGTGAGTGAGGGGTTGAGGGTGAGGGGTTGAGGGTGAGTGAGGGTGAGGGTGAGGGTGAGGGTGAGGGGTTGAGGGTGAGTGAGGGTGAGGGGTTGAGGGTGAGGGAGGGTGAGGGTGAGTGAGGGTGAGGGGTTGAGGGTGAGTGAGGGTGAGGGTGAGGGTGAGTGAGGGTGAGTGAGGGTGAGGGTGAGTGAGGGTGAGGGTGAGTGAGTGAGGGTGAGGGTGAGTGAGGGTGAGTGAGGGTGAGGGTGAGTGAGGGTGAGGGTGAGTGAGGGTGAGGGTGAGTGAGGGTGAGGGGTTGAGGGTGAGTGAGGGTGAGGGTGAGTGAGGGTGAGTGAGGGTGAGGGGTTGAGGGTGAGTGAGGGTGAGGGGTTGAGGGTGAGTGAGGGTGAGGGTGAGTGAGGGTGAGGGTTGAGGGTGAGGGGTTGAGGGTGAGTGAGGGTGAGGGTGAGTGAGGGTGAGGGTGAGGGGTTGAGGGTGAGTGAGGGTGAGGGGTTGAGGGTGAGTGAGGGTGAGGGTGAGTGAGGGTGAGGGTGAGTGAGGGTGAGGGTGAGGGGTTGAGGGTGAGTGAGGGTGAGGGTGAGTGAGGGTGAGGGTGAGTGAGGGTGAGTGAGGGTGAGGGTGAGGGGTTGAGGGTGAGTGAGGGTGAGTGAGAGTGAGGGTGAGTGAGGGGTTGAGGGTGAGGGGTTGAGGGTGAGTGAGGGTGAGGGGTTGAGGGTGAGTGAGGGTGAGGGGGTTGAGGGTGAGTGAGGGTGAGGGTGAGTGAGGGGTTGAGGGTGAGTGAGGGTGAGGGTGAGGGTGAGTGAGGGTGAGGGGTTGAGGGTGAGGGTGAGGGTGAGTGAGGGTGAGGGTGAGTGAGGGTGAGTGAGGGTGAGGGTGAGTGAGGGTGAGTGAGGGTGAGTGAGGGTGAGGGTGAGTGAGGGTGAGTGAGGGTGAGTGAGGGTGAGTGAGGGTGAGGGTGAGTGAGGGTGAGGGTGAGTGAGGGTGAGTAAGGGTGAGGGGTTGAGGGTGAGTGAGGGTGAGGGGTTGAGGGTGAGTGAGGGTGAGGGTGAGTGAGGGTGAGTGAGGGTGAGGGTGAATTAGGGTGAGTGAGGGTGAGGGTGAGGGGTTGAGGGTGAGTGAGGGTGAGGGTGAGTGAGGGTGAGTGAGGGTGAGGGGTTGAGGGTGAGTGAGGGTGAGGGTGGGTGAGGGTGAGGGTGAGTGAGGGTGAGGGTGAGGGTGAGTGAAGGTGAGGGTGAGGGTGAGCGAGGGTGAGGGTGAGTGAGGGTGAGGGTGAGTGAGGGTGAGGGTGAGTGACGGTGAGTGTGAGGGGAGATGTATATGGGCATATAACGAGAAAGCGAAAGTGAAAGAACAGGTGATGTGGAGGACTCAGAGGTAATCAGAACGGAGCCGAACGCAGAGGAGATGGCTTCGAGCTCCAGTACAGGTAGAGAGAGGAATGACAAGGACACGAGGGCAGCTTGGGAAGGACTTCTGCTGATTACCTTCAAGTACCGTCTTCCACTGCCAAGTAAACTGCTCTCAGGACAGAAAGGGCAGAGGGGGAGCATGAAACAGAAGACAGGTATATTGACTAAGCAAAGGGCAGGGCGACAAACAAGAATAATGATCATACGGATAGGGGTTCAAAGGCGGCAAGGATGAGGCTCATGAAATTACGCGTTGGCAATTTGGATAAATACATTAAATGATTACGTTAAACAGAGTAGGCTATAGCCAGAGAGAGGAGGCATGCAGGGAAAGAAGTTAAGGCAAGAGGGAATCCAGGCCAGACTCTCCTGCTCTGGATTCATAATAGAGTGTGAAGAGGGTTATTAGATGACGTGCAATATTAGGATGTAAAACTGTTAACAAAAAAAAACCTTTAGAAATAAACATTTTTACGCAATAAAGTGCTATAGTAGTAGGATGCACTAAAATCACACTAACGCTGCTATGATTGGTTCCTGGCAGTGCTCTTTGCAACCAGACTGGAGATGCATATGAAGCGGTACTGATTCTCACAAGAATGAAAACTGGTCTAATGAACAGACTATATGTTTACAGACTCATCTATGAAACAGCAACTTTGTTACCCACAAAAACATAACTAAAACAGACAATAGGTCCAGGTCATTGTTGAGATTGCACACAACAACTTAAGACACCGAAGGGGAGACACACGGCGGGCAGGGGAGGGGGCGGAGCGGGGAGAGCGGCATGAGGGTGTGAAGCAGCCGGGGCCTTTGAAGTGAAGCTAAGCTTCACTTCAAAGGTGTGGGAGGAGTGTGGCTTTGGGAACAGATGGCGATTTGATGATGTGCACGCGCATTTTAGGTCAATGCGCTTGCGCATTGACCTAAAAGCGCACGGGCACAGCACCAAATCGCCACAGTTAGTTAAACGTTGTTTAAAGCCCTATAGTCTCGCTTCTCTCAATGCGCATGCGCATTGATAGGTCACGAGACCTAAAAAGCACAAAATGTAGTGATAGCTGCCTAGATTAACAAAATATTAACCATGTCCTTAAACCGTATGATACAGTTCAGACACAAAAGTTTAACATGCATGCACCCTGTTATTAAAAACAAAAAGAAAAAAGAAAAATGAATCAATGCTCCATGAATAATTTATTCACCATTTACTGTTGTATAAAGATGAGCAACAGCATTTCACTGCGTGCGTGTAACACTAATGTTCTCTTATTGGAAAATGCACCACATTCCTGTTACATTATGACTTACTTATTTCGTCTCTTTCAGAACCCTTAAAGCACAACTCCTGGAAGCCCGCCATAATCCACTGTGTGTGTTCTGTTTTTCTTCTGCAGCCCCCAGGCTGAGGCAGCGTGACTCTCCCTCAGTGACGACCGGCCCTCTCACAGCTTGTCTCCCTCACCATGTGGCCTCAAGTCCGCCGGCTTGGGCTGCTCTATAATTCACCTGCGGGCAGCGTGGCCAATAATTAAACTCCTGGACCTGCCGTGCTCCAGCGCGGGCAGCTCTGCAGGGCAGGACAGGGTCTGAGGTGCGAGCAGCAGAGTGGTGTGAGCCAGCGGCCGAGCACCATGATGCCCGGGCCCCTGGCCAGGCCCACAAACCAGTGAGGCTGAAAGATATAACTTCCTGCGCAGTTTGGTAGCAGCACGTCACGTGCTCCTACGACGCTTCGGCAAGTCTCCTGTCCCTCAGCCCCCTGACGCCACGGAAATCAAAGGTTGATACATTGTAGCATCACTGGCTCAGGCTGAGCCTGCTCAGCTGCTGGGAGCCCCACAGCCGGTGAGAGCAGCCAGCGCAGTCACTCGAGCGCACTGCCAGCTTCCACACACAATTTTTTGCATGGCACTTTTTGTGACAGAAACTACTGCATTATGCGTGACAATGCATTTCAGTGCGGTGATGCGGACCACCACACTGAAATGCGTTAGTGTCACGTATAATGCGTGATACTTGACAGGATTGTGCTTGTTCTACTGTTTCTTGTTTTTTTAGTCGAACGTGACCATTTTGCGACATTCTTTGTGGCACAAAAGGGCAATGACACCATTGTGTATGTCGGTGGTGAGGGGGCGTCGTCGTGAAGCGCCTTTGACATTCACCCGCTGTCCTGCGGTGATTTGATCTGCGCGCGCCCCACGCCGACAGATGATTGCTGAAGAGACATCTGGTGTGATTGTGTTAAATAGTGTCTGCGGGAAAACCCGCATTCTAGTGCTAAATAGCTCCACAAACACAGAGCCGGACAATCCCTCGAGCTGCATGTACCAGGATACAAGGCAGAGCAGAGCCAGCAGGAACCGAGGAAGAGGGAGGCCGACCGGAAACACGTGGACGAGGAAGGGCGGGGCGCTGACCAGGGAGACGACACTAGTGATGCATCAACTATGCACTAATTCATAAAGGCAATTTAAGGAAGCGAAGACCCTACCAGCACCATTTATAATTGCATCACCATATGGGGCAGGCCGGGTCAGGGGCGGCTCTAGGCTCATGGCGGCCCTGGGCAGGGAGCGTAGGTAGGGGGCCACGGAAGAGGGAGTCCGGGTGGGGCGGAGCGTGGAGGACAGTGAGGAGGGGGGGTGTCAGGGTGTTTGGAAACAGAGCCGGAGCCACCAAATCCCTGCCAGGGGTCGCCACGCAAATATGGGAAACAACCTTTACAACGCAACTTTTACAACGAACTACCATTACAACGAATTTTTTACAACGCAAAAACTTTTACAACGCATACCATTACAACGCAGGATTTTACAACGCAAGTACTTTTACAACGCATACCATTACAACGTAAGTATTGATAAGTATATAATTATTTTTAAAATATTATATGTTTGGGTTTTTGGGTAAAGGGGTATTTTTAGGGTTTAGGGTCAGTTTTCAGTTTTTGGGTAAAGGGGTATTTTTAGGGTTCAGGGTCAGTTTTCAGTTTTTGGGTAAAGGGGTATTTTTAGGGTTCAGGGTCAGTTTTCAGTTTTTGGGTAAAGGGGTATTTTTAGGGTTCAGGGTCAGTTTTCAGTTTTTGGGTAAAGGAGTATTTTTAGGGTTCAGGGTCAGTTTTCAGTTTTTGGGTAAAAGGGTATTTTTAGGGTTCAGGGACAGTTTTGGGTTTTTGGGTAAAGGGGTATTTTTAGGGTTCAGGGTCAGTTTTCAGTTTTTGGGTAAAGGGGTATTTTTAGGGTTCAGGGTCAGTTTTCAGTTTTTGGATAAAGGGGTATTTTTAGGGTTCAGGGTCAGTTTTCAGTTTTTGGGTAAAGGGATATTTTTAGGGTTCAGGGTCAGTTTTCAGTTTTTGGGTAAAGGGGTATTTTTAGGGTTCAGGGTCAGTTTTCAGTTTTTGAGTAAAGGGGTATTTTTAGGGTTCAGGGTCAGTTTTCAGTTTTTGGGTAAAGGGGTATTTTTAGGGTTCAGGGTCAGTTTTCAGTTTTTGGGTAAAGGGGTATTTTTAGGGTTCAGGGTAAGTTTTCAGTTTTTGGGTAAAGGGGTATTTTTAGGGTTCAGGGTCAGTTTTCAGTTTTTGGGTAAAAGGGTATTTTTAGGGTTCAGGGACAGTTTTGGGTTTTTGTTAAAGGGGTATTTTTAGGGTTCAGGGACAGTTTTGGGTTTTTGGGTAAAGGGGTATTTTTAGGGTTCAGGGACAGTTTTGGGTTTTTGGGTAAAGGGGTATTTTTAGGGTTCAGGGACAGTTTGGGGTTTTTGGGGTACAGGGTTAATTTGTAAAAATAAAATAATATTATATTTAAATTAAATTAATTAAATAAAATTAAATAAAATGTATTTTAATTTTAATAATTTAAAATAATTTATATCAAAAAAAATATTATATACTTACCAATATTTACGTTGTAATGGTATGCGTTGTAAAGATACTTGCGTTGTAAAATCTTGCGTTGTAATGGTATGCGTTGTAAAAGTTTTTGCGTTGTAAAAAATTAGTTGTAATGGTAGGCGTTGTAAAAGTATGTGTTGTAACGTCATACATCCCGCAAATATGTATCCATCCTCAGAGGGTTATGATATTAAGGATATAAAGTGGCGTGGTGGCCCCTGGGGTTTGGTGGCCCTGTGCAGGTGCACAGCTTGCACATGCCTAAGGCCGCCCCTGGCCGGGTTATCAAATATGTAATAGGTGCGGTGGCACCTGGGCCCAGGGCTTGAAGCCCAATCATGGTGCCATTTTACAACCCACTTAGGGGATAGGCGGCTCATTTTCCCTTCTTTGTGGTAGGACCCATGGCAATCTAGCAACGCCACAGCTCGAACTTCATTCAGTTTTACTGCACTGCGTCATTACTTTTAGGTTCAGCGTGCTTTGCTCGAGGCCTCGAGCAGAAGCGAATCACAACGCGAAAATTCATGGCTATCGGGGCTGTCCAGTGTGTCTGTTGACAATCATAATAATCGTTTTCATCGGATGTCTTTTCCGTCCTTTTAACACCTATGGGGCACCAGATGTTTTTCATGTCTGGCTGTTATTTTAAGTCTTTAGTTCACACGCTTTGTCTTTGGCAGCAAGGTGGCCAAGACTGACTAACCAAAGGTGATCAGTGTTCTACAAAGAGGATCCTTAACCAAGCTTTTCACCTATGTGATAAACACCGATGTTACGAGAGACCAATGCTCAGTTTTCTTTCTTTAAGTTGGCGCTGAGTAACTCCCTCATCATACTTGTGCGCATTAAGAAGCGCTACAATGAAATAACTCATTCTGACAAATATTTATATAATGCTTTTTGAGCTGAGCATGAATCATCAAAGGGCTTAAAGTAGCCAATGCTATTTTTGTTCCAACTTAAATTCACTCAGGTTATCAGCATAAACTGGACTTCTACGAACGTGCTTCTTAGTTTGAGAAAATCGCATCATATCAAGCTTAGACAGAAGGAGGACTTGCTCTGAGCAAGGAATCAGTTTAAGTGCTTCCGTTGTTTTGTCATTTGGAGTGTGAATACGCTGACCTTCCTCTTTGGAGAAGATCAAGTCAGAGGAGTCCACCGTGCTCTGCTTGGCTTCTGTACTCACTGAGGAGTTGGAAGAGCTCTTGTATAGTGCACCTCTAGCACTTCTGAGCTCCTCTGTCACTGCAGCTGCATCCTGGTAGCTGCTGAGCTCCTTCAGCAGTATATTTCTGCCATTGTTGGGACATTTGTGCACTAGGGGAGGCCAGAACTCGTGAAGTTTTACTCTGTGGAATTCTACAGCGTTACCTAAAAACTCTGAGAGATTCCGCGGCATTTCACAAGCAGTGGAATTCCGTTGCGCTGCTCACTGACATTTTGCAGCAGGAATTCTTTCCTGCACTGTAAAATCTGCATGCTAGCACCAAGCGGTAGACCAGAGGACACTGTTTTTTCCCGCTGTTGAGTAGTCTTTCCACTCAGCTGCAGCTTTTGCAACGCAAACAACAACTTTTTCACTGCAAGCGGTTGCGGCCTGCTTCAACTGCCTGCGTTGAGAAATCTCACGGGAGCCGGTCTAGCACTCAATCTTTTCTTGTTTGAGCTCAATAACTTAACGTTGGCCAGCCACGTGAGAGAAAAACCTTGCCACATGGCAATTGGCAGAGGTTTTGGAGTGCAGAGTGGGCAAAACGCTGCAAGTCTGCCGGCAGAGCAGAGTGTATGGCCCACCCCTAGTGCATGCAGTGAATCTCTGGTACTAATGGCTGCACTCTTGTCTGGATTGAATCACTCTCGCCACCAAGCTCCTGTCTATATTGAATGACTGCTACTGCTGAGCTCTTGTCTACAGTGCACTTCTACCACTGCTGAGCTCCAGTCTGCAGTGTATCACTGCCATTGCACCTATAAATAATACATCACGTCTCCCTAATATCCCTATCTGTAACATGTCTGTGTCACCACAGATCTCCTGACAGAATATTTCTGTCACTGCACCTGTGTGCAGTGTATCTGCACTGCTGAACTCCCTCTGTCATTGCTTGGAAGTAGGTTTATTATAAATCTCGTTTATGATCACGCTCCTGCCTACAATGGATTTCTGTCACTGCTGAGCTTCTGTCAACAGTGCTTCTCTGTCCATGCAGCTGTGTCCTTTGAATCTAAGTTCCGTTTGAACTCCGTTTCACTGTGTATCTCTGTCACTGCTGGTGCACCAGTGTACAGTGCATCACTTTCAGAGCACCATTCTACAGCTGCACACTGCCCACATATGTCTCTCACTGCACCTGTGTACAGTGCATTACTTTCAGAGCATCAATCTACAGCTGCACACCGCCAGCATATGTCTGTCACTGCACCAGTGTTGCATCACTTTCAGAGCACCGGTTTACAGCTGCACACCGCCAGCATATGTCTGTCACTGCACTAGTGCACAGTGCATTGCTTTCAGAGTACCAGTCTGCAGCTGCACACCGCCAGCATGTCTTTCACTGTCACTGCACCTGTGTACAGTGCATCCCTTTCAGAGCACCAGTCTACAGCTGCACACTGCCAGCATATGTCTGTCACTGCACCAGTGTACAGTGCATCACTTTCAGAGCACCAGTCTACAGCTGCACACCGCCCACATATATCTCTCACTGCACCTGTGTACAGTGCATTACTTTCAGAGCATCAATCTACAGCTGCACACCACCAGCATATGTCTGTCACTGCACCAGTGTTGCATCACTTTCAGAGCACCGGTTTACAGCTGCACAAATCCAGCATATGTCTGTCACTGCACCAGTGTTCAGTACATCACTTTCAGAGCACCGGTCTACAGCTGCACACTGCCAGTTACGTCTGTTACTGTACCTGTGTACGATGTAGCTCTGTGACGGCTGAAGAACCTGTCTACAATGAATTCCCATCATAATTGTCCATAAAATAATTATATTACATTGTAATAAACGAAACACACATTTGCTAGACGCGTCAAAATGTTTCTTGGAAACAGTCTCTTGAAATCGCAGCTCATTACAAGGCGAATTTAATCAATGCTACGCTCAATAAAGTCAACTTTGTGATCAGGAATAGGCTCCAGAATGAAAAATCTTAGGGGCATATTAGCAAGAACCTCGTTAAAATTATCGCCATTTTAATGGCAGGAAACTGCCGCTAAAACGGCGCTAATGGGCTTGCTAATATGCATTATAGAATTGCAATAGAAGCCCATGTTAGATGCAGGACAACTAACCTGGGCTTCTATTGCAATTCTATAACGCATATTAGCAAGCCAATTATCGCCGTTTTAGCGGCCTTTTCCTGCCTCTAAAACAGCGATAATTTTAACAAGGTTCTTCCTAATATGCCTCACAGACTTTACTGTGTCAAGTGTAGAAGTTATGACATCAATTCTCTTTTGGGGGTTTGGCTTGATTTTATTAACCATATGTTTTGCTGAAATACATATTGGGTATTATATCTGGCTTTCAGCAGTGCCAGTGGAGGATGTGAATCAGGTTCCGACTCCAACCACTAGATGGCAGAATATGCCCAGTATGTGAATCTAAAAGACGTCCATGCTTCAAACATTTGTATCTAGTGCACTCTACTAATACAATAGTACCTAGAAGCAATCGGGTTCTGCAACTTATGCTTTACAGACAAACTAAACATACACAAGAAGCAA
Source organism: Lissotriton helveticus (assembly GCF_964261635.1). Taxonomy (NCBI): domain Eukaryota; kingdom Metazoa; phylum Chordata; class Amphibia; order Caudata; family Salamandridae; genus Lissotriton; species Lissotriton helveticus. The sequence goes on along the minus strand of NC_136057.1, from coordinate 1,342,837,361 downwards.
CGAATAAATAAAAAAAGGCCAGCCAATTCAAAGCTTTGCATTTCACTGGGTTTCTTTTTTTAATGTAAACAGTATTGATTTCTACAGAAAAAAGGATTCAACAATCGACACCGAGGAGACCTCAGAATATCAGATGTGGATTGTGATCACGTTATTGGCCGGAACAATCAGCAGCCTTTTCTTATGACCCCAGCAGGAGCTCTCAGGGACGGGGTTCATCAACCTGTCAAAGGAAGATTAGAACAAGTCAGCTTTGTAAATTGAAGAAGACATGTGTAATTCTCGAAAGAACATCAGCTCAGAAACCATGTCACCATTTTAGTAAGTCAGATAAGATGGGTTATTCACCTAGAAATGTGGATTTTAAAGCTCTGTGCCCACCAAATATGCACAACGTCTTAAACCACAGTTGCCCAACGAAGGCCAGATCCAAGTCCAGTTTTCAGAAGATCTGCCTAGCATGCATCTACATATACAACATCTTAACTTAACTAAGTTCAGATACTCAACCAGTGGAAACTCTGAAAACCAGGCACTAGTTAGGTCTATGGTGGCTAGTATTATCCAGGACTCGGTAGAAAGACCTGACCAGGCTGATGCAGACAACTACTAGACTAGGCTGGTGCTAAGACTGCTGGTCCAACAAACTCAATACTGGCTTTGAGCGAAAATCACACACTGGACAATTGGCCACCATTATTTACCATTTGGCACTGATTGGCTGCTTGAAGATGAATGGGGAGCAGATAAAGTGGGAAAGCTTGCACTGTCCTTTCACTTTAAATATGGAAATGAATTACATTTGACTCAGTATGCAGGACCCTCTTGGAAATTTAGATAATTGAAGAAGTTGTGCGGGGAGGTCTGTGGTTAAAAATGATTTTATTTTAAATGTTATAATTGTAATGTTTCAAATTTAAGAAGACTATTGATCTTGATGTAAGGCCCTACGCACTCCAAAGTAATTATCTGGTCCCAGATAACATTTTGCATGAAAACAATTTAGATTGACGGGGCGCTGCCTACAACAATTCCTTCAGGGAAATTGTTTTTTTAAATGATATTAAATTAAATGCATGTGGTAGACATTATATAGAAGAAAATGTATTGTTCACATATGTAAACAATTCGACATTTGTTCAAAAAACACTTTCACACTTTTCATTCATAAAGAGAAATTATAGCTCACATTTTATATAAAAACTCATTTTTTCAAACCAGAAGCTACAGCCATAAATCATACTAGAAATAATTGTAAGTGTTAAGTGAAACTAAATATGAGTGAAATGAGACCTTTTGTCAGGCATGTCCAGTGACCCTTGGTTAGGCATCATCGACACCACCACACACAGGGGTGTGGCTGATGAGCAGGGACAAGAGAGGGGGGGGTGGAAGTGGTGTCACTCATTCCCCCCACCATGTACCACAAAGACAAACACTGAGAAATGTGTTGAATTTTAAACTGATAGATTTTTCAATCCTGGGTTAAGATGCTCGACTCCTTATTTCTTATTATATTGTTAAGTACTGTGTCAGTTTTCACATTTCAAAGTGGCAGAAAAGAATCAGAGATGGTAAAGGCCAGGTGGAAACAGAGTTCTGCTTCAAAACGGGCAGTGGAATTAACTGTGATTTTCAAAACTGACACTAAAATTGGGGCATACCTCTCTTATATTTCCCACCCATACCACAAAAGCCACGACCCTAGAAATCCTTCTGGGTCTTATTGTAATAATCTGTGGCAAACCTGTTCTGAACTCACATTCTTACCTGCAGGACATCTAGAAACAGATACACATTCTGGTATGGGTAATCTCCTCCTGCCATTCAACGGTGACGCGTTTGCTTTTCAAGCCACTCTTCCACATTTTGAGGAATAGATCTTTGAGCCCCTGTGGCTTGCCTTGCTGCTGGAAGTGTGCCAGGCCTCCTCTGATCCCTGTCTTCATACACTTGCTATTTAGCCTCAAGAAGTCTCACTGGGACCACTGTGGGGCCTTGGTGAGAGGGACAAGTGGCGTGTTTGTTGTCAGCCCATGCATGTTACCCTCAAGTCATCTGTTCTGAGCTTACATCCATCTATGTAAAACACCCAGCAGCGGGTACACATCTCTTAATGGGTTATCTTATCTGGTCACTCAAGGTTGAACTTTTCCCATCACAACCTGCTCTTTCAAATGCTGTGGGATGGCTGGTTGGACTGCAATGGATGGTATACATGCTAGAAGTCTGCTAGGCCTCCTGGAGTGTCTGTCGTCACAGGCTGTATGTTCCTGACCCATCTCTTGGTGCTTTTGGATGTATTCCTAGAAGTTTTTATTTAAAGAGAATTACTAGGCGTCCAATCGAGGAGGCCTGCAATTGCACTTGAATGACCCTTAATGAACCATGTCATATCCTTCTTATTGGTCCAAAGTGTTTTCAAATGCGTAAAATATATCTGTCTTCTACCGAGTGAAATGCCATTCAAATGTTACATAACGTGAATTCTGCCTCCATTGCTACTATGGTCCGTTTATAAAGTGGATTTATTTTAGGCTTTTCTTTCATTAGTAGACTAAATTAAAAGGATTCCTCTCGAACTGTTGACTGAAATTTACAGTTTATATGCCCGTATTTATCTTAATTTGATTACAAAATAGCCTCTAGACCTCCATTCCTCCCTCTGCAATGCCCTCTTTGGATATTTAGTTTTTCCTTCTTCTTCTTCTCTCATTTAAACTAGGTTTTATTTGTTCACAGCCAAGGTCCACATCTGGTTGCCTGGGTCCCAGGTCTGCTCTCAGGGAAGGGGAATCCTTCATCCAGCTGTGACCTGGGTCTCCGCACATTTCATTAAGATCTTCATTTAAGGAAAAAACTGCAAACCCACCTTATCACCAGTTACCCAATTGCATAACTGTTTTGCTCCCACTGTCCTCACCTGTTGTCTTCCACCCTGTCTCCACTCCCTCATTAATTAATATTTCCTCCTACCCCTCACTGTGCCTGTTGCTTTTCCTAATCTGTCTCTCCCTTCCTACTGCACTCAAAATTAATTCCACATGATATACTGACATTTGTTCTATCAACTTCTATCAACTATTTAATTCACTTTCTTCCCTACAATGTGTTAACTTTTGAGGTATTTGTAAATAGATTGCAGTCTCTGTAGGTATTTATTGTGTCGCCCTCTACAACCCAATTTACAAGTAGAGTGGTATTAACAAAAAATATATAAAGAAATCAAATAAATCTCATGACAGCTAACCTACGCTACCCTTTGGGCCAGAACCATAGCAAGTGAGTTTACATCCTGATGGCCCAGGTTTGTCTTGTCATACCATGTCATGTCTGGTTTACCTGTAATGGGATCCTCCTATGGTATTCTCGAAAATCCAGACACCACGTCTTTTATGATTCTTATCTGAACAGGCTGCGGGAGCGCAATCACACTCTTCGTGTAACAGTCCTTCCTGCGGTGACAAAAATAAAAACGTTTATTAGATTTACAACTTAATCAATAATGTCCATTTTGGAGCAGAGGTATAACGGGCTCTAAAATTCCTTGACATAATGATGTTTTACACTGGATTGTCACTAGGTTTTAGCAGATAATTTGCCATATTTGTACTTACATAACTTCATTATTTGACTACTACATTGCTCTAGTTGCACACAAGGCAAAATAATTACAACTGCTAAAACAGGACCAAACATTTTTCGTACTCAATTCATTAGGTGAAATGATGCCTTGATGGGGTTATTTACTGGTGTTACTGTTGAAACAGGCGCAGAGTATTTGCATTCATTTTAGGACTTGCACCGATTTAGGACAAAGACGTTTGAGCTTCAAATTAAAGTCATAAAAGACACAACTAAGAGGCAAAACACACAAATGCCCGAAAATAAATGTTGAGAAACTGATATTGAAAAATGTAATGTTGCAAACCATCTTTTTGAGAACTGATAGAAAATAAGCATAATTCTCACATTTTTGATCAGACCTCCAGTAAATTATTTTAAAGAGAACGCGCAGTTGAATATAGCTACTTATATCAGATTTTTCTCTGTGAAGCTTTGTTTCTCTTATCTAGCGGGAAGTGTGATTTCTTTCTTTGGAAGTGTTAAAGTGTTGCTGGCATCATAGATCACAAGGGGAAGACAATTAGAAATTCTGACAAATTTTCAAGGTAAAAACCTTTTGAAAGGGGATCATTATGTGGTATTTTCCCTTTGAAAGGCTGCTTGGGTTCAATTTGCATGCTTTGTTTCATGACAGGAACTGACTTTTGCCTGATCCTGATTTCAGGTCTGGCATTAGCCAAGACCTTTAGATTTTTCTTTAATGTGTATACAATACTTACATATTAGGGTTTTTAGCCACCAATCTTCATCCATTGGTCAGTCGTTGTCGCTTCTGCCCACTACAGCATTTAGCATGGGGCAGCGGGTCAGCCTTCTTTAACCACAGTTTTGCTTTACTTTGAGTGACTGCATTGTGCTCTCTTACAAGGAGCACATCCGCACACAAGCTAGTCCCCTTCAGGGCCAGTGCTTTTGTTTTTACCTTATAATTTCTTTAGTGTTGCCTTTGTATTTAGAACGTGGTGTGATGGTAGGATGCTTCTGGTGCACTTTCCAGTTTTATCAGATCCCATCTCCTACCAATGCTGTTGTAAATTCCTTTGGGAGTGGTTTGTGTTTGACTGCTGCTGTTTCACAGCATACCAGATTGTGTGCATTTGAAACTGTTCTGTAGTTTTTGTACATTGGAACCTCTTCTTTCTTTATTTATTTATTTCCTTCCTTTCTTCTTCTTCCTTCTCTTGACTTTTCATCTTTCGTTTTCTTTCCCCCTAGCCATTTCATGCTTGCCTTCTTTCTTTATTCTTTGCTGCTTTCTTCCCTTCTCAGTCTTGACTTTTAATACCTTCTTTCCCTCTTTTCTTCTCTCCTCTTTCCTTTGTTCTTTCCCTCTTTCCTACCTTTTCCCTTCTCTTTCCATCTTCCCTTGTTTTTCCTTTCATTCTCGACTTCTTTTTCTCTCACTTTCTTTCTCTTTTCTTTGTTGTCTTTCCTTCACTCTTTACTTCCCTCTTACTTCTTTCCCTTTCCCCCTGTTTTCCTTCTCTTCCATTCCTCCTTTCTTTCCCTATTGCCTTCCTTCATTCCCTTTTTTTCTTACCTATTCTTTTTTGCCTTCTTCCTAGCCCTTTCTGGCTTTTACTTTCCAAAATACCCTTTCCTTCTTTTTTCACTTTCTTCTCTAAATCTTTACTTCCTTCTCTTTCCTAATGTCTTTCCTGCCTGCTTAACTTCTTTCTTGCCCTCTTTTCTGTTTTTCTTTTCTTGCCTTCTTTCTAACTTGCCTACTCTCCTCTTTTTTCTATTCTTTCCTGCTCTTACCTTCCATTTCATTTTCTCTATCATTCCATATTTCCTTGTTTTTTTCCCTTCTTTCTTGCCTTCCTTCTTGCACATTCGTTGCCTTCTTTCTTGCCATCTTTCTTTCCTACCCTCTTGCACTTTCCTGCCATCATGCTTCTTTCTTCTTACCCTTTCTCTTCCCATCTCTCTCCCTCCCTCCCTCTCTTGCCTTCTTCTTTCTAGCCCTCTTATTTTCATTACCCACTAGCCCCCATTCTCTTGTCTTCTTGTCCTCCCTCTTGTCTTCTTCCCTCTTTCGTTACCTGGGTCTTCCTTGATATCTTCCTTCAGCCAATACCAGACGAATTAACTTATTAAGTAGTTCCCTTCAGCGCCAGATAGTACTATGATAATTTGTGTTTTTTGAGACCCAAAACGTTTTTCTGCCAGTTGCAATTTTTTTATTTTTTTACATTGACAAGAGCTCTGCATATTTAAAAACAAAGGTTTGCAAAAACCATAACAAAACAAGAATTGCCAGAAGGCTGGCGGCCAATGTCAGACCTATTGGCATTGCCAATGCTTGTTAGACAATGGTCATTCATCTGAAGTAAATACTAATTGCTTTTGTATAGTTTAGTGGAAGTGCTATTTTTCTCAGCTCTGTGGGTGGCAATAGACACAATATTGTCCACCATCATATTTAGGGAGTCCACTTTTCTGCCGTTTCTGGCAGGGCAGATGATTAAAAAAGTAAGGATTCCAAAAGAGGTTCAGTCAGCTGTGTGCATGTGCTATTACAGCAATTCTCATATTTTCAGGAGAGTGTATTTTTTTGTGGTACATGGCACTAATACCCTACACTACTTGTGAACATTTATTTATCTGTCAAGTTCATGTGGAAATTTACTAGATGCAACTTCGTTCTTATACCAAACAAAGCAAACATGAAAAATACCTATAATATGAGAACAATTCAATATAGATAAATATTGTTGGAGACGTCAACCCAATAAATATATATCTATATATATATATATATATATATATATATATATGTATATATATATATACTCCACCAGTGCTGGTTCGGAAATAAGGCTGTCACGGGCGGTCCTGTTGCAGCTACCAGCAAGCTTACAAATCGTTCCACGAAACTTCAAAACTCTTGAAGAAAACAGGACACCCAGAGCTCCAGTTCAAGAATTTATTTGGCAGATGAAATCTCCACGACGCGTTTCGCCAATACGGCTTGGTCACGCTCGAGCGTGACCAAGCCGTAGTGGCGAAACGCGTCGTGGAGATTTCATCTGCCAAATAAATTCTTGAACTGGAGCTCTGGGTGTCCTGTTTTCTTCAAGAGTTTTGAAGTTTCGTGGAACGATATATATATAGGACATACAACGTCTTTTTGGCTGGTAGAACAAGACGAGACAAACCCGCAGCTGGTGCAAATTTAATTTTAATTGAAGCCCAACACCAAATCTGCCATAACGTTTCAGCCCTCGAAGGGCCTTGATCACATGACATCGCTGAGAAGGCGGTGTGAAATTTAAAGTGCAAGTGTGCAATTAGTTTCATAAACATAGAAGTCAGACCTAGGGTATACGCTTACGGTTGACTGAAATAAATGTAAAATACAATAAATAGTAGAGCATATCATAAAAACAGATAATCCAAAAGTACAATGAATAAATATATGAACAAAAGACCATGAATAATATCATAAACTTTAAGTCTTTTTACCATATCACTACATATATACAGACAAGTTGATACCGTTAAAAACCTTCTAAAATAGCTCACTAAGGACAAATCTGCACTTGTGGTACAATTTAGAATTATTCATTAATGAGTGCAATCAGCCTCTATTTTGTTCACTCATAAAGTACCACATAAGATTGCATGTCCAATCAGTCAAACCCATTCAATGCGTATACCCCATCATAACGCCCAAGTGGGCTAAATCCAATGTGCAAATAGCATTTGTTTGTGCATTTGAATGTGCAAAACTCCCCCAATAAATATATATATATATATATGCATGCTACACACCAATCAAAAGTGTAAAATGATTATAAAAAGTACAAAAAACTATAGTGCCTATAAAGGTTAAAAAACCAAATATCGGTTACAGAAGCAAATAATCACAGATATGTTAAGTTTAAACAGGTTAACCTACAGACAGGTAAAATAATCTTCACTTGAATTCATTCCATTCGGTACTTTGCAATCGAATAAAATTATATAACGTGTTTCCAATTTACGTAGTAGTGACTCTCGGTCACCACCTCTCCGAAGCGGAGGAACTGTATCAATTACAAAGTATTTCAATTGGGCAGGGTTCTTATTGTGAGCTTCATCAAAGTGCCTTGCTACTTGGTACGCGGTGTCGCCGTTGGTAATGGCTCTCAAGTGCTGGAGTGTCCTTTTGTGTACTGGCATCTTAGTGCTACCCACATATCGTCTAGCGCACGGACACTCCAGTCCATACACCGCGTACTCCGTTTTGCTAGTCAACTTAGATTGGATACGGACAGGTTTATCATTAAAGGGTGTCAAGTACTCGCTTTTGTTAATCCCATTCTTGCAAGCTTTACAAACCGAACACTTGAAAAACCCCATACTACCAGACAGCCAAGTGCTTGCCACCCTGACTTCTGGACTACTGGAAACCAAGCAATCTTTCATAGGCCTAGCCTTTTTGTAGGTAATACTTGGAGGATTGGGTAAATGTTTACCCAATACCGGATCATTTGCAATGAGGGACCAGTTCTTCCGTACAATTCTACGAATCTCCAGATGTTGGTTACTGTATGTAAGGATCAACCTACTCTCAATATGTGTAGTGCTGGGCAACTGCTCAAGCATGGTTCTAGGCTGTTGTCTGTCTACTGTGTTGGCTCTACACATTGCTTTGTTCAAGATTTCGGATTGATATCCCCTCCTCAAAAATCTTGCCCTACATTCATTTTGTGCTAATATGCAGTCCAAATCTGAACTGCAGATCCTTCTGATACGCAGCATCTCACCATAAGGGATGCTGCGTATCAGATGTGCAGGGTGGTGGCTAGGTGCATGAAGCACGGCATTGCCAGCTGTAGGTTTTCTGAAAAGTCTGGTTTCCAGTTTGTTATTGTGAAGTACATTTCCACATCCAAAAAATAGATAGATTTCTCACTAATTTGACTAGTGAACCCCAAATTCAAAGTGTTTTTGTTCAGATCCTCACCGAATTGTAATGCATCAATCTTTGACCCTTTCCAGATTATCAGGAGATCGTTGATATATCGTAACCATTTTACGACCTGATTTGACATTATTGACGGGAAGGATGGCATGAGGACCTGTTCCTCCCAGTACCCCATGTGGAGACAGGCGTAACTGGGAGAAAAACAGGTCCCCATTGCCACACCCCTCATTTGGCTAAAAACCTGATTGGAAAAGAGAATTTTTTTTATATATATATATATTTTTTATTTTTTTCAAACCATTCCTCGCTATGGGGCAGAATTGTGTGAGCTGATTATGATTTAGTTTATTCAGAGTATTCAACCATTAGGGTAAAATTGTTGCAATAAGTCTACGTTTTGTGCATTATGCTTTTTTTTCACTATGAAAGCATTAATTATGAGACCCAAATATTTTAACTTAATTTGCTATTGATTATCATTTGATTTGCATTATAATTGAACATTAGAGTGTGTACATTAACTCTGGCACAATAAATTACTGAATCAGCATTGATAAACTAAGCATTACTGGTTATTTTAAACCACTACAAAATGGTGGCTTCGGTTAGTCTCATTTACAAGGCAACAATGTAGTCCTTCTTTTGTATTTGTATTTTGTGCACTATATCATGTGACACTAGTGACCAAGGAACTTCGTGTTCCGAAACGCGTAGGGCAGTGTTTGCCACGGCCTTGTGAATTCATTAAAGCACGCTTGAACTAAAACTGGGGCTCGGCGCAATCTTTTGGAAAAAGAAAGGATTGAATGGTTCATATATATATATATATATATATATATATATATATATATATATATATATATATATATATATACAAATGAAAGAGCTCCTGCTGGAAATCCTTCGCCTTCACCTGGGGTGGCTCGATGCCGGCGGAGCAGCCGGTAATAATATTCACACAGAACAGCGTTCCAAAACGAGCTCTCGGATAATGAATAACGACAGGTCACCGTGTGACCTGTCGTTATTCATTACCCGAGAGCTCGTTTTGGAACGCCGATCTGTGTGAATATATATATACATATATATATATATATATATATATATATATATATATATATATATATATATACACACTCACATACACACTTGAAGATGAAGGATCACAAGAAAACAACAGTCAGCCAGGGCAAACATCTGGATCCCAAAGGATACAATGAGTTACAAAGAAATACAATATCCAAGAAAGAAGTGACTCAAACTAATAACTCACACACATACACACACAAACAACAAATCAGGAGCAATCATAACCAGTTATGCTTATGTAAAATTATTACTGGTTTGTTTACGTGCTATATTTTTTCAGAATTTGTTTATTTTTCAATATGAATTATTTATTTATGTACTTGATATCCAGCATTCTATTTTTAGTATAAATACATAAAGGGATTTTTTAAATGTATTATGATCTACTTCCTTATCACACAATTTAACTGGTCATAAAAAATATTTGTTCAAATTCCATTTGCTTATGTTTTGGATTCAGGTTTTGCTTCGTTTTCAGCTAGGGAGGTGTGTTCGTTGCTATACCTCCAGCTGTACATCACCCCTTAGTCATGGAAAACTCTAACAAACTTCAGACTAACCTGAATAGGCGAAGGCGGTGCTGGAGGCACAGCAAGCTCATGCACACACAGCACCGTGCTTTCCTCCTCTCACTCCTATCATCCTCAGTGCAGTGAACAGGTTGAAAGAGCAGCTTGTAGCAAACTTAGCTTTGAGAACTGTTCGCAGAAGGAAATGTCACTATGCTACTGTGATACTTCACACTGATAACACATTTATCCTCTTATTACACGGCACTCATTTCAGTGACTTGGAACGTGCTGCTCTGCTTGAACACGGTGCAGCGTATGAAATGGCAGAGTAGAAACCGTCATAGAGATTCCCTCTTGGCAGGAGTTCCAGTGACCGAATCTGTGTAGGCAGGTCCCCCGCAGTGATAGATCTGCACTGTACACTGGCGCACTGACAGAGATATGCAGTGGGATGTCTGCACCAGTGACAGATACCCTGTAGGCTGGAGCACATCAACGTTAGAGGCGCACTGTAGCCGCATGCCAAAGTAGAAACAGAGACTCTGCAGACAGTAACCTCAGCAGTGACAGATCTGCACTGTACAGAGGTGCATCGACAGACATATGCCGTGGGCTTTCTGCACCAGTGACAGAGATACCCAGTAGGCTGGAGCACACACATAACAGAGGTGCACTGTAGGCGCATGCCAGAGTAGGAACAGAGACTCTGCAGACAGTAACCTCAGCAGTGACAGTTCTACACTGTATAGAGGTGCATTGACAGACATGTGCCGAAGTTTGTTTGCACCAGTGACAGAGATATACTGCAACCTGATGTAATGAAAGAGATGCACTGTGCACTGGTGCATCAGTAGTAACAACAGTGTACTGCGAAGTGAAGCTCGAAAGTGACAGATCCACTGGAAGCAGGTGTAGTGACCGAGATACACTGTAGGCTGGAGCACATCAACGACAGGTACACTGTAGACAGGAGTTCAGCAGTGCCAGTGATTCACTGTAGGCACAGGCCAGAGTAGAAACAGAGATACACTGCAGACTGTAACCTCAGCAGTGACAGAGATTGGGTGTAGTCTGGAGCGCAGACATAACAGAGATTCACTGTGGACACGTGTCGGGCACTGACTGAAAGACACTGCTGAAGGAGCTCAGCAGCGGCAGATACACCCTACGCAGGTGCAGTGGCAGAGATGCACTGCAGGGAGGAGCTCAGTGCTAAGAGATACATTGTATACCGGTGCAACCGCAGTGATACCTTGTAGACTGGAGCTCAGCAGTGACAGACACACAGGAGACGCCTCAGTCCCAGCAGTGGACAAGGTGCACCGTAGACCGGTGCTCAGTGGTAAAACAGATACATTGCATCTATGTACAGTGACAAGGATACATTGTAGGCGGGAGCTCAGCAGTGACAGACATACATTCTACACACATGCAGTGACAATGATATACTGTAGACAGGAGCTCTATGGTGACAGACATATATTCTACACACATGCAGTGACAATGATATACTGTAGACAGGAGCCCTATGGTGACAGACATACATTCTATGACACTATGGCACTATGAGTGCCATTTTGAAGTTGTTACCGTGGAGAGGAGTCTAGCCGGTGGCAGTGGCTGACTCTATCCGCTGACGCTTGTGCACACAGCATGCACTGTGAGCGCTGATTCACTAGCGTTTTTAAACTTAGCGACTTCTGCTAATTTTATTTTTGATCAGTGTACTGTTGTGTTTAAACTTTGAAACTGTGCCTTACCTGTTGGCTGACATCACTTGTTTGGGTACCTTTGACTGTCTACTCCCGCCCCGTTCCGCCGCGCCCATCTTGGACGTTTGTTGCGGAGGGTGGAGGAGGAGCCCAACACTTCCGGGCTCAGGGCTGCAACATCCGCGCTCTAGTCGCCCCTACCCCTCCCATAAATGTGTAGAGGACCGCGGCCGCGCAGCGGACGCGTGCAGCGGGCGCGCCGGAAGCGAGCCGAAGTCGAGCCAAAGTCCAGCCCGTCTGCGCCCGTCCGCGGACGGACGGGGCGCGGGGCGACGACTCCTGGCCACTCGACACTTCACAGTATACGGTATGACAGACAGGCGCTACTAGATCTCCGTCCTGGAGTCACCTTACCCTGTTCTCACACCATGGAGGCGCTGCTTTTGCATTGCTGCCCTTCATGCTCTTTCACGCCTAACAAGCCACCCATTAGGACAGGCTCTTTAATACGGACTAAGGCGGGCTTGATTAACTGCCGCTCTCTGGGCAAACACAGCATACAAATTCATCAACTATTGGAGGACGATGGCTTTGATGTGATGTTTTTCACGGAGACTTGGCTTGGGGAACTTTCCGATCCGGACATTATTGAAGCCTTGCCTACTGGCTACTCCTTAACCAGACTTGATAGGAAGGATGGCAGGGGTGGTGGAATTGCTATTGCCACTAAAACTCCCTTGCAGTGCTCCCTATCGCCTCTGATCATTGATCACTGTGAAGCTGGATTCTTTACCATCCTAGTAGACCCTCAATTTTCCTTCTCTGGCATTCTTGTGTACAGACCTCCCGGGAGACTGTTTGATTTTACATCCAGCCTACTAGAAAACACTGCTCACCTCGCTATTAGGAAGAACAATTTTTTGGTGCTAGGCGACATGAACGCTCATTTTGATGACCCCCTCGACTCCGGAGCTAAGGACATTAGGTCTGCTCTCCAGTCTCTGCAGCTAGATCTCATAAATTTTGATCCCACTCACAGACTAGGTCACCTTCTTGACCCCATTTTTGGGAACGCTTCCAGAGTACACGCTCTTTCTCCTATTCCGGTACCCTGGTCAGATCACTCCATTGTTCCTTTCTACCTGCTGAGGTCTGAGCCCGACTCGAAAAAAAATGACACGGATCTCCGGTACCAGCGCCGGAAATGGAAAAATTTCTCTCAGGACACGTTCAATAAATTGATTGGAATAGGAGACTCTCTTGAAAGCACTGACTGTGAAACAGCCTACAGTCAGTTGCAGGACAGAATTTTAAGGGCCCTAGATAAAACCGCTCCTATTCGCAACCTTAAAAATTTTATTAACCCCAGAAAATCCACTCCCTGGTACACTGCTGAACTACAAGCAAGCAAATCTGTGTGCAAAAAACTAGAACGCGATTGGCGTACTAACTTTTGCCCAGTTATTAAACTTCAATATAAACAAGCGCAAAAGGAATACTATAAAAAAGTTCGTACTTCTAAAGCCATGCACTACAAGACGCGCATTGGGGAGGCAGAGAACTCCTCTAAAGAGCTTTTTAAAATTTTTAAAGAAATTTCTGTGCTCAATAATGATAATGCGCTTTGCGACAACTCAGTGGAAACTTGCAATAAGATTGCTCGCTACTTTTCAGTTAAAATCACCAACATCTATACCAGTTTCTCTGACAAGCTGCCATCCGGCCGTGATTTTATAGAAACCGCTGTTGCTAATTCCACTGAGTCTTGCCTTCAATACTTCTCGGTTCCTACTCCCGATACGCTTATAAATATCTGCAAGAGCGTCAAATCGGGTTCCCCTCGGGACCCTGCTCCCCCTAAAGTACTCAGAGAGAGCTTACAGGTACTAGAACCCTATTTTAGGCATATAGTTCAATTATCCTTATCCTCTGCGCACTTACCGATTGATTGGAAGAAGGCAATTGTATTGCCTATCAAAAAGAAGCCTAATGTTAGTCAGGATACCTTGGAAAATCTGAGACCAATCTCTCTATTACCCTATCTTGCTAAAGTGACCGAAAAAATTGCTAACAAACAGCTTATGGCTCACTTTGAAGCTAACAAATCCTTGCATAGCTCTCAGTCTGGTTTTCGGACCAATTACTCCACCGAGACAGCTCTCCTGAGAGCTACTGAAACGCTTCGGGCAGGAGCTGATGAGGGTCACACGATGGCACTCATAATGCTGGACCTCAGTGCTGCGTTTGACACTGTAGCTCATTCCATCTTGCTACAGTGTCTAAACCAGGCTGGGGTCACAAAGGCGGCATTGGGATGGCTTAAATCCTTTCTAACAGACCGAAGCTTCCAGGTTCAGAGAGGCAACTCCCTCTCAGACAGCATTGCCCTAGAACAGGGGGTGCCTCAGGGCTCTGCCCTGAGCCCCACCCTGTTCAACCTTTATATGGCCCCGCTGGCGGAGGTGGTTCAATCGTACGGCATAGAATTAGTATCTTATGCCGACGATACCCAACTCCTCATCTCCCTATCCCAGACACCCTCCTTGGCTGCTGCTAATTTTAAAACGTGCATGCAGGAGCTTGCAGGCTGGATGAACCAACACTGCCTCAAGCTCAATGGTTCGAAAACAGAGGTGCTTGTGATTGGGGGTAACTCGGCCAGCTGGACCCTGGACTGGTGGCCGTCGTGTCTGGGTCCTATGCCCTCTCCGTGCAAGGAAGCAAAGAACCTGGGTGTATGGGTGGATCCCAGACTCTCTTATGACAGCCACGTCCAGAAGCTAGCAGGAAAGTGCTTTGGTGTATTGAAGACCTTAAATCGCACCCTGGACCTCCTTCCTTTAGAGGCCAGACGTACGATGACCCAAGCCTTAGTCACCTCCCGTATTGATTACGGTAATGTTCTACTCTTAGGAACCACTGAGAAGAACATTAAAAAACTGCAGGTTCTCCAGAACACGGCGGCTCGTCTGGTCCTTAGGCTTCCCAGAAGAGCGGCCTCCAAGCCTACATTAGTGGCTCTTCATTGGCTCCCTATAAAAAAGAGGATCTTGTTTAAAGCACTCCTTATATGCTACAGGATTACCTCTCAGGTAGCCCCTGAATATCTGAAGGATCTTGCCATCCCCTATATGCCCAACAGAGTACTACGGTCCAAGGGTACCGGGCTTCTGTGTGCCCCCCGGATAAACAAAGCCAGAATGGGAGGGCGCTCCTTTCGTGCGCTGGCGGCCAAGAATTGGAACCTTCTTCCTCTGCATATCAGATTGGCTGAGACAGAGACCTCATTTAGGAGACTTTTAAAAACTCACCTGTTCACCCTTTAGGTCGCTCACTTTTTCCGGTTTTCTCTCTCCAAAGCGCGGGGACACGCCGAGATGGCGTCACCAGGCGCTTTACAAAATCCTTTATTATTATTATTACACACATGCAGTGACAATGATATACTGTAGACAGGAGCGCTATGGTGACAGACATATATTCAGTTGCGCTAAGGTACCCCCAGTTTCTTTGAGGCCTAAGAGGAGGGGGAAAGAAAAAAAATACATATAGAACAACCTCTTATCAAGCCAATCTGATTTGTCAAATGGTAGGACTCTAATCATAGTATTTGCTGTACAGCATAGATACGAAGAAAATAACTTTCATTTAGATTGTGTTTATTTATCAAAAATATTTTTGTATATTTCGTTTTTTATATTTTCACACTTTTTTTGTAAGAAATTCTATTGACAAGCACATTACGTGAAACACATTCACATTCTAATTCCAAAAGAGAGTGAGAGACCTTCCTTGGCTTTTCTAAGCATGAATTTATATTTTGGTAACCCCCAAAAGAAAAGAAAAATGTATCATTACATCATTCATTCATTCTCACCTTTCATTCCTCTCATACATACCAACTATCACACTACACGGACAAATTCACAAAAAGACCACATCTGAGCAAAGGTCCTACTGCACTAATTCTGTTTGTTTCATAACAGTACATTCCATAGTTTGAACACAAACACAAGTCCATCACTTTGATTTTGAATAATCGTTTTCCTGGCTTGATTCTTAGGTGGAGCTCACAGATGTGTATCGCTGGCCTACGCACGTTTTGGTGAAAACAGGTTGTTATCACCTTCTGCAGGGCCAAAAAAACATATTCCATCTTCAAAATTGTCTGGGGGTTTCAATATGTCTTGTAAAGAACAGAAGGCGTTTTTTGGTCTTCCAGAGTATAGAAATGTCCACACAGATATTTGGAGACGCAGTCTTGAATAGCTTAATTCTTCTATATGATATAAAAGACTGGGGAGCCCGAATTAAGAAGATTTCAACCAAATCTGATTATCCAGATAATTAAAGTTGTGGTAGCTCCAACTGCAAACTAATTCCAAAAACAAGATATAATGATGTTTCAAAGTCCTTTAAAGATATACATCTTTGCCTATTTAGAGACTGCTGAGATTTTTGTTCATAAGTAGCCCATCCGAGTCTATGGCTTCCATTCACGTCTGTTACCGTCCGGGTCAACTCTGCCAGCTGTCATAGTTGCTTATAGGTATCTGACTGTTGTATCTCTAACATTAATATGAAGCAAGGAGTTGGTTTAAGAGAAGTTTATTGAATTTCAAGTGCAAGGGTAAACCCACGAAGTCAGAAGCACTCTGGTGAAGCTGTTGTCCGGTGGATTCATCAAGCAGGAATCCCGACGGGACAACAGCTGCACTATGGAGACAGAACATACCATCGATAGGCATTCCAATTCCAAGCGATAGTTAAAGGGATACAACACTGACCCACCACATGTACACATGTCCTGGCCCCTTTAACACATTACTGTTTGTAAGTGCACAGAACTAGCTCACTGGCGATCTGAGCACTATTTGAAACAGTACCAATAGCACAATACATCGAAGCCATGTAATGCTGATAATCTGAGTACCAATACATTGAAATTACAAGAAAACATTAGCCACCAAGAGTTCCTTGATGCTCATCTCAAGAAGCAATACAAATATTAATGTATTATTTCATTCTAGTTCTTGATGTTACATACAAGTGTGATAAGACATTTATTCAAACTTGACTTAAAGAAAGAATTTACCGTTGGGCTACGTTAGAGAAGTCGCCATCCACAAAGGTGAAAAACTGGCACAACGGATCTTCTTTGCACAACTGTTGACATTGTTGGTCCGAGTCGACCTTGACCACCGCACGGTCATTTCCTAGAAAGTCCAATCCTTTAAAAATGTGGTCACTGCATCCTGCAAGAGAAGAGATGACAGCTGATGGAAAGTCCACACACTTACATTCCTAGAGAAGCATTCAAATGGAGTTCCTCATAGAGTTTCCTTGACAAGCTGAATTGAGATGACCCCTCTGTTACCCTCAGTGATGCTTGTGGGACCCTTTACAAGAGCAGTGGATTGTACCAATGTACATATACTTTAAAGAAAGGTTCAACACTGGACCTTTCGAGTCTGACTAGGAAGGCAAAATCAATCTCTCTGCTACATTAGTATCCACCGGTCAGCTATACGAATTACAGATCCTGACGGCACTTAGACAAATAGTGTTACATGTTTGTTTTTCTATTCAGCATTTAAGTTTCCGGCAAATTAGAAATTTGGATTTAACATGTGGCATGAAGAAGGCAACTTGTACATGTGGTTGCTATTAGAGACATGTTCTAGTAGTGCAACTGCCAGACTGTGATCGCGGGCCATGGGGCAAGCATGGGCTACTGGGTCTCAACCTTGTGGGTTGTGATTGTTTGCCTCTGTGGTCCGGCAGTCCTGCCAACTATGACTCTGCAAACAGGACCAAGTAAAACCCCTTCAGAAGTGGACTTCCAGTGAGGTCCCAGACTTCTCAGGGTGATATTGTGGGTTGCTCGAGCTCTGAACTCAAACACCCATTATTATATTAAATGATGGTCCAACCAACTGCTTATGGACGCCAATTCACTAAAATTTCAGGGGTAACGGAAATGAAATCACACACATTTGACATAAATACAACATCAAAGTAAGCAATCTCATCTGACATATGGCCCTTAATCTACACTTGACCTTAACCAGGCTGAGATAACAATAATTGGCATAGCGGAAGTTCCAAAATAAAAGATTAATATAACACAGCACAAATATCTATTTTAGATACACCTATATTAGTGTGCTGATCTTTGAAGGTGTTATGGAGTAGTACAATACTGGAACTAAATTGTAGCATATGAGCCAAGCAAGTGGGTCAGATCTCTTCTAGGAGTACTGGGGGGGAAGGATGGTATCCCCCCCCCCAAGAAAATGTTGAAAAAAACTGAATAAAATTGTGCACTTTTTTCTACGTTCACATAAATTTGCTGACACTATGGATTATGGATTATAAAAGGGCACTGATGGACCAGGCCCCCTCAGCAGGGTCACTCGCAAACTTTTTGCCTACTTACCTTCAATTTCTGCTTTGTTGACCTTAGGACTGTGCTCTTTACCACTTCAAGCCAGAGCTAAAGTGCTTGCGCTCACTCCCCTAACCATGGTTTGATTGTCATGTACCAAATTGGCATATTTAATTTACTAATAAATCCCTTGTAGTATGGATTACCCTATACCCAGGGCCTGTAAATTAAATGCACCAGTGGGCCTGCAGCACTTACTGTGCCACCCACTTAATTAGTACCTTATTACATTTTCCAGGCCTGTCATTGCAGTCTGAATGCAGTGTCACATTGCTATGTCGACTTGGCATTTAAACATCATTGACAAGACTTAAAGTCCAGTTATATGACATGTGTCGTTCAGAATGTAGGGCCTAGGTAGTTCATACGACAGGGTTTTAGGTAAATAAAAGTTTGGACATGTATTTTTAAGGTTTACATGTCCTGGTAGTGAAAAACACCTCAAATGTATTTTTCACTACTGGGAGACTTACCCCCTCCCATAGGAAAATATTTGGTATTCCTAATTACATTTAATAAGCTGTAATTCCTACCTGAGGAGAGGTAGATATGTCATGTTTGGTACCTATGAAATTGTAATGATCAACCCTCTGAAATTACTCCCTTTATCCGAGCAAAAACAGAATATATTAACCCATACTAAATGTATCCACCACCCCTGGAGTGAGGATGGAAGTGGAGGTATCCATTTCAACAACAAACACAATTGTCTGCAGCTCCAAATACACAGTAGGCCATGACCCCAAAGTATTATCTTAATGCCATAGTGACAATTGTATGTTTTGTTTTAAGTCTTACAAATTATCAGGTTACACCCTTGGTATTACCATATTTTTGGTACACACCTGAAAGCCAAGTATTAGTATCAGGCAGGAAGGGGTTTAGTTCTCCTGGATAGGTCACACACAATTTACTACCTTTGCTATTTACCTCTATTTCCTTTCAATTCCACACCTGATCAATTTTGCTCCTAATCTATACTCCTTTTACGGTCCTACTGGGTCAAAAGGTTTTCTAGGTAGGTCGCCATACTCACAATCAATTGTAAAATTGATGATGCGTGTTCTTTTCTTTTTTCGAGAGGGAGGTGAAATGTGCATGTTAGTCATACTTGTATGTTCAGGGTGAGCAATACACAATTACACAATTTTGATCAATGTTTTAGGCATATTATTCTACTCTGCACAATCAAATGTGCTCATTATATTTACAGAGGCATGATCTTGCTTACTACTCCTAGCTAAAATACAATCTGTGAATGATTAATGAAGCCAAGAAATGTTTTGCCAAAGTTCCAGAACCAGACATTTTTCAAGCAAATTTAACTACAAACTAATCAACACAATTGTCTGGAAGTTTGAAACTAATTCATGTTCTCTATTAATTTAGGAAGAAAGAATCTAGAGCATCTGCACTGAATCCAATTTGGCTTTTTAGTCTCTGGAACTGAGAGCAAAAGGTCCCTGCTATTTGTGATCATTAGTGTTTCACTTTTTCAGAAACATTTGCTTGCAGCCGATTTTCACCAAATGCCTTTCTCTCTCAGCGGCAGCTCCTCTGCTAAAGTGACAGAGCATCGGCCCACTGCCCTGTGAGCAGGTCAAAAAGGAAAAATAAAATGATAATAACAATGTGTTATCACTTTATTTTTCCGTGGCTACGCTGGTTAGGGGTGGAGCGTGCCGAACCACGGCACTCAGACCAATTGCAATGCTGCTGTAACAGCATGTGATTAGCTAGGGGAGCCTGGGAGCATGTGGGCTTCCTGCTCCTGCAGTCGACGGAAGAGCAGAAGAGGACCGAGAGGCGGCATCTGGCCTACAAGTAAGAGATTAAAAAAATATATATGTATAAATAATATTTCCCTCCCCCCACCCTGCCCGAACTCGCCCCCCCTACCGCCGTTAAGTAGCAGCCAACACTGCCCTCTTTAGGTTCCTTAAGCCACCTTTAATTTTGGGATTCTGGAGGGTATAATTGTAACCAGAAATTGATGGGCTAATTTATAAAGGTAAACTTTCACTTTTGTGTAAGTTTACGATTGTTTGCTATTCACAAAGGGATTTACGAGAAATATCTCTACAAGTGGGGAGTCTCTTCACATTAAAAGACTTTTCTATTTATGTGCGGAGACTCTGCACTCGTAAGGAGCCTTCTCATAAATCCCCATTTGGATTGCAAATAATCGTAAACTTACACAAAAGTGTACGTTTTCCATTGTGAATCAGGCCCAATGAGACCATTATGTATCAAACAAAGGATCAAAATGTTAACTGTTTTGTCTGGTGTTTTTTTAAGATACTAGGTCACTATATGTGTATTCTTTATTTGGCAATACATAAATTATGAGGTGGATCCATTTGAGAGTCATGGATTCAAGACAGTTAAAAGTTAGCTAGAATCCATGTACATAAACCATGCAATGCATGGGCTCAACTCAAATTAGTAGTCAGAAATACACAAAAGTGGTGAAAGAAAGAAAGGCAGATTACCAACATTTCACATAATGACCATATTTGCCTCAAAACGGTTCTCCTAAAACTGTAGCTCCTGATTTATAGTGTTAGCCTTGAGGTGCATCTGCTGACAAATAAACATTGCACTGAGAAACCAGGCTTTATCATCAATTAACCTGGCCGATTGCCTTGCCATACAATTTGATGTTTCAACCCCATGGCACTTACTCACAGACACCCCAAATGTGAAGACTGTTTTAGAACCCACCCTAAACATAAACCCTGCAGGAGAATATATTTAACTTACTTCTTTTAATACCAAAGCTTCTTAGCGAGAAGCCTGAAACGACGTTGTTTAACCGAACGAATGAAGGAGTCATCGTGGCAGAATTCTTCAGATAGCAAAAAAACCTATTGGAAAACAGAACAACCAATCACAAATTAAATATTGAAATCTGCCCTATCATGGGCTACAGGCATAATGTGCATTTGTTCACAGTTTAACCATCTGAGCCATCTGAAAAGACCCAGTTGCTGCTCCTTTGATGAACTCAGAAAACCCACAGAAGAACCTGCAGAGCATTTAAAAGGGAAGTGGACATTCGCAAAGCCTCCATGGGGTGTTCTTGAGTATAAAACGTCCACTCCACTCCTAATTAAATTGTGACTGCTCTGACTAGATCCTCCTGTTGCTTCCTCTTCTCTCAGGTTTCTGTCTCCAATACCAACTCCTCTCTCAACTCTGTTATGAAATAGGTTGAGAGGTCTGGATTTCAGCACCTTTTGAAGTATGGGGACCTAGAAGAGGCTGCCCCGTGTGTCAAATTCTTCCTTTTCTCCAATTGAACAGATTTCAGTCACCGAGGTATCAAAGGTAGCTCCTATGTGCATGCACTTTTGAGGTTGCCAGAATAAATCATGTTTTTAATATGCCATTTATGACTCATGTTTTGATGGCCCCATAGAAGACCCGGAATAGACTGCAAGCCCATGGACAATGCACAAGCAAATATTAGACACTTAAGCTGCATGCCTTAAAACCAATTATGAACATGGTCTATATGGGCAGTTCACAGCTGCAGGAATGAAGAGAAACAAGAATTTTAACAATAAAGTTTGTTAATGCATATCTGAAGTTGATGCTTCAACAATGAAACTGCAAACTGAGTGGCATTTTGCCTTGCATAGCTTCAGTGTTTCTATAAGTTAATGCAGGTTAACTGTAAGCCATGTCAGGCTGGGTGTGATAACAGATTGTTCCAGCGGGAGGAGTTCTATTGGTGAAAGTTGAAAATCATTAGTATTGGATGTTTTTTTGGCATGGATAGATGTTCACTATTTACACACCGGAATGACTGACTACTTTTTGGTCTCTCCCTCCTCTGAGAGTGTCTTTATGATCTCTTTCTTCTTTTCTTGCAGGCGTTCTTCTCGTCTCTTGCGAGCCTCCATAGTCTTTGACCTGCAAACTTCAGCTTGGTTAGACAGGAGGTGCATGCAGGCTTTGGCTGCCTTCAGTTTGTGAATGTGCTACATTAGATGCAATTGTTTTTGAACACATTACCCTTGACTTTCAGGTAAAGGCTGTGGTACAAGTGTCGGTCAATCTTCTGGGACTCACGGTACCTTCAGGGAAGAAAGCTTCGGATTCTTACTCATCATCCATGAGAGCTTCTTCTAGCATACGTACAGTGGCAGTACTCTCTCTTACTAATGCCCATGTGCCTTCTCTTACTGCGAACAAGCATGTTCCTTCTGCAGCGGGCACAGGAGTGAACAAATCCAGGCTTGTGGATAATGAGACCATAATTCATCAGCTTTCTGATTTGCTGGTTAGTTTGTATTGCCAATCGTATTTGTTTCATTATGATTCAGCCATACTTTTTCTTGCCACAGTGCAAAATGCTGGAGGCAAGCTTCTGCTGAAGCCAAAGAATACTCATGGCAACAGCCCGGCCGAAGAATGAAAATTGAGAATCGGCTGAGGTAGCATCTATGTTCGTGGTGATATGTCTGTGGTGACGTGCCTTGTATATCTGGCGAACGTGTAAAGAAACCTACATACAAGTCTACAGAGTCAGCTGCAGCCTGTGCTACCTGCAACAGAGCTCAGCTTGGATTACAGAGAGCCAGATTGACCATGTATCCCATTAATCATCCCACTGGGA
Organism: Lissotriton helveticus; assembly: GCF_964261635.1. Taxonomy (NCBI): domain Eukaryota; kingdom Metazoa; phylum Chordata; class Amphibia; order Caudata; family Salamandridae; genus Lissotriton; species Lissotriton helveticus. The sequence continues at coordinate 1,342,814,434 of NC_136057.1, read as the reverse complement.
GCTGCAGGCTTTGGAGGCCGGCTATTGAAGGCCATGGCCATTGCCTGCACATGTGTGACTTTCTCCAGCTTTCTGAGGTGAAATGAAGCAGACACAGCAAGAAAGAGAGAAAGAATAGATGAAAAGAGGGAGGTAATGGGGAGGAAGGTGCAGGCTTCGTTTGAACATATTTTCCTGGGCTGCTTTTGATTTTGTATTTCCGCCTTGACTCCAGAGAGGAGTTTTAATTGACTATGACCAAATTAGAACATGTTCTTAAAAGAGTAACAGACTTTTGCATTTGGATTGCTTTGAGACTTTTTCTATCACCCAAAAAATACCCCACGAATAAGAAGGGGGAAACATCACGCTCAGGCAAATCTCAAAAGAATTGGTTTCTAAGGGACAGGATCACCAATACTATGAAAAGATGAGCAAGAATAATGCATGGGGGTAATTAAGGATGAAAAGCTTAGAAACGTGCTGTGCTGAAACATAGCTTACATGGGTAGTAGATTTGCAGGTTTCATCTAAATCTATCCACAAGGTCAAAAGTTAAAAGCATTACTACATAGTGGTGATCATCACTGTATAATATATATAGACAGAGACAGACAGACAGACAAATAATGTTTTACTTTCTGTTGTCAGCAGTCCATTCTTCTGTGAAAAATGTGAAGTACTGGCAGCGAGGATGGTTGCTGCAGATGAGCTGGCAGTTCTCAGCATCAGGAGCCAGAACCCGGTCAAGGTCATTGCCAGGAAAATCAACATTGGGAATGAGAAATTCAGGACATGCGGCATCACCTGAGTAGGGAGGGAAGGAGAAGAAAATAATGAATTTTAATCAAACACTACCTTCCATTTCACCAAGATAAAATTGCTTCGGTGAGTGACAATTCGTTGGAAGTGGACAGCCTGACCTGCCTTTACTCCACTCACCTGTAGTGTAAGGCTTGAGGTATTGACTCTCGGAAAAGGGCCCTTGACCGACTCCAGTGAGTGTCTGCAGTCAGTCCCAAATATAATCTAAACTAAATTCTGGATATACTTTGACAACATACAAACCAACCAAATCCGTGAGAGGAACATCCATTCGCACTAATTAAAATTAATTTAAACAGAATTTATTTTGACTAGTTTTGCAGTTTTATTGAACTGAAACGTGTGGTGAATTGGCAGGGTGGTAGAAAGGTTTGTGAGTTCTGGTCAGTGTCCACCTCAGCATCAGGTGACTTAAGGCAAGTAGAAGACATGAAAGCTAGCAGAGGGTGACAGGAGGGAAGGTAGATTGAGACGAGAGGGCAGGCAAGGCGACATGTGGGGAGGTGGAATGAGACATGAGAGAAGACAGAGGAAGGCATCAGAGAAAGAGGAATGAAACATAAGTAGGCAGAGGAAAGCACAACTGTGGCAGAGGAAACATGAGGGTAGGCATAGGGAGATATGGGAGATATGAAGGAAGCTGTGAGGAGAGGTGAGGGCACGCACACTAAGACACGGGGAAAGGATATATAAATGAAGGCAGAAGGAGGAAAGAAGCACAGCAGAGGCAGGCATGTGAGACGGCTGATGGCAGCACAGGATGAAGACAAGAGGGCAAGCAGTGCAAGACATGATGAAGAGATGGCAGAGGAAGACCAGAAAATCAAATCAGCATGAGTAGTGCTAGCAAGCAGAGGAACGGAGTGATGGCAGAGACAGCGGGAGCTGTAGAGAGGGGAGATAATGAAAGAGCAAGCAGAGGGAAAGACTTTGAGTCAACAGCACAACTGAGGGCAAATAAGACTGTGAAAGCATGCACAGAAACAAAGAGGAGTTTTAGAAAAGGGTCAGCGGGTTAGGCAGATGTAGAAACAGTAATGGTAGATACAGGGGGTAAGACAGTGGGGGCAGACAGGAAGGTGTTTAAAAAGCAAGTGGTGGTTGAAAGCAGAGAGATCAGGTAGATGAATAAATATGGTACTATTAGTCTATATTTGAAGTCATTAATGTAATTCTTAAATCTCCTACGGGAGATGCCTCCAAGCCAAGACAGATCTCATCCAGGTCATCCTATTTGAGTTTTTTCCACCACCCATGAATCTGTAGGTGGCCTACTACTACAGGCGCAAATCATGTCTGTTCCATGATACCCACAGTACATACACCTACCTTATTTCTTACAGTACTCTTTCCATCTGCCTCACTGTAGCTGCTTTTTGGTCACTATTTGTCCTTCCCAGACAACAAACTTTAAAACCCAACCAAATGGTCATCCATCCTCCTTCCTCAACCTCTTGTTCCTGCCAGCATCCACCAAAGAAACCACTCTTTTCTATGGTCACCGCACCCTGTTATCCTGTACTGCGAGACCTCCACTGCTATTGCTTAAGAGGGAGATTTTGCAGCCAGGAACCAGAGAGACTGTAAAATAGCACAGAAGTGGGTTCTAAAGTGAGGTCAATAAAGTAATTGATGAAGAGTGTTTGTGTGCACATGAAATGAGTCACAATTGCTGTGGTTGTGCGACTGGCCTTGCTAGGGGGTCAAGTAGGATAGCCATAAATCGAACTGCATCCATGGCCAGTGCTCACCTCACTTCCAACTGAGCCTGGCAGTGGAATTACACATTGCTTTCAACGTTTTTAATGACCCTTTAGCTGGAGTTGAAGTCAACATTGTCCATGGGCAGGCAGGGGGTCTTTGGGATCTGTCGGCCAGAAAACAAGAGCACAGGCGTGATTGGTGGACCGTCTGGTCCGAAAAGAGAAGAACGTTTTGAGTCGCGTCTTGTGACTGTGGGGTTGGGGAAGTATGCAATGGAGCCATCAAGAGAGGACTGATTTGTCATTAGGATGAGATGGGATATCAGATAGAGCTTTAAATGTCTGAATTTACTGTTTAGTGCATCTTGCAGTTTCAAACATGATGTGGCAGAGGATGAGAAAAAGAAATTCAATTCATACCATGAAGCAAATGTACTGTGTGACCATAAACATCACACTGGCTAACCCAGGAATATTTCTTGCATTGATTTCTACACACTCATTTCATAGAAGCAACCCGACTATTGTCCAATACTTACAAGTGCTGTCATCGCAGTTCCTTGGGCTGAACCCAGACACAACATTGCCAAGGATATTAATGACTGGTGGAGATGGCAGCTTTGTAGCGAATTTCTGGAAGCAAAGCTTACTGGAATTGAAAGGCAGAGTATCCTCATTAAAGTTACTGCTTTATTGATATCACAGAGCTTTTTCATAAATATACATAATGATATTGATTCCAGAACTCTCATTATATACACAGCCTTGCTGATACTACAGAGGTTTTTAATTAAATATGTGTCCTTCTTAGTAGGCTGTACTATACTGCAATGCATATCATAAGCATGAAACACTGCTCTCGCTTTAATAAAAACAAATGACCTTTCTCCAGGAAAAGCTATCTTTGCTAAGCTCAATGACCCAAGCCTCCCTCACAGCCATTAACTCCATGCCCGCTCTTCATCCTTTTGCAACTGAAACTCCTACAGAGGGAGGGACACAGAGAAGGTATCAGAGTAGCAGTGTTTATCACTAAGGGCCCTTCGTCACCAGAGAAGCAGCTCATATGGGCATAGAGGAGTGGTAGGATCCTGAAGTAGGTGGAATGACCATGGGCAACTGCCTTGGCTTTGCGATTCTGATTTGGTACATCTTTAGAAAAGACTCAAACAAAATCCACTGCTTATGTGACTTAGGATCGGCGGGGTGTGTGCAAAATCATACAACTTAATAGAATTGCTACATTTTTGTGGAAATTACACAAATGGAGCAAAATTTCATTTGGCTGGTTACATGCATGACATTTTCAAATGAGGACATAACTCGATGAAAGAAGACATGATAGAATGTCAGGACAATAGTGTGAGCTAAAAATTTCACTTGGTGAGACATTTTCTAATCAATTCAGTCTCCCATAAAGAAACAATTTCACAACATTGCATAATGCAAACATTTACAAATTTCCCAAGCTTTATTTTTAGCTCAGATAAATTTGGCAGTAGTCTTGGGTAGTTTGTTTCCAAACAAACTAACTGCACAAGACTCCCAATGACCATTGTCATTACTGCTCAAATTAGATGTTGATTTTGCTCAGGGATCGTTTGATTTGAATTCTATCAAGAATGTGTGCCCATTATCATACGCTTTTATATGTTTTGTCTCAACTTGTAATAATAAGAGAACAAATTATAAATACCCGTCCTTTACCTTTTATCCTGAAGAAGGCTTCCTATTGATCTACGTACATGAGCCAAAATGCTATTGATGCCTAATACATAAAACGTCTGTACATAAATGTATTATGATACAATAAATGCAAAAATTTCCCATCATAGATTAAGAGTTAGTTCACACTAAGTGACTGGAAGATCATCTAAGTGTAGGACTTGAATATGCAGCAGTCTCTTAGCATTTGCTCAATCATATCTAAAATTATGTGTTATATAATGATGGTTAAGCATCATTCCATGTTTTAATCCTTTTTGTTTGCATGGCTCATATTTTATTATACAAGATGTTTATGATGAAATAGAACATTATGAAATAGCCTTCATCTACAAGATTATAAAATTCTCATGAACAATTGATGATCTATCTTTGTTGATTTAGGGCCTAATTTAAAGTTTGTTCTACATGGAACTCCATGGTAAACATGACAAAATACCTGGTCCTGCAAGCCCTGGGTTCACCTGCCTCACTTTGCAGCAGCCAGACCTGTGGTTTTCAGTCGACAAAGCATCCGTTGGGCTGTCAGTGGAAGGCATTACATTGCAAATCCTATTTCGAGTGGGTGATGTAATGTCTTTATTCTGTCTGTCACAAACAGGAAAAACCTGTAGCCCAAAAAGTTGTCTCTCTCCCCAGCACAGATCCACTGTAATGCTTGGTGGATCGGATATGTACGGGACCCTAACTATGGCTTGTTAGCATAACAGAATTTAGAGTTCAGAATTCTACAACCAGAGACATCCATTTGCTGGAATCAATAAAAGCAGGTATATTTGTTTGAAAAGAAAACCCCAATCTACACCAGCGATCTACAGACAACATGTATTAGAATGCCCTGTCAATAAGAGCTGTTTCTCTCTATAGGTTGAGGATTCCTGATGGGCTAAAAAAAGCTCTCCAAATGTTCATGGGTATACATTTGTGATTGTATATATGGTTTTGGTATTGTGGAGCCCCTTTCTCTATTTGGTACCGCTGTACCTGTGACAAATCTTCTGAAGTTCATATGTGAACAGATGTTAGACTGAATTATAGCCTGTCAAATTGTTCTACAAAACATATTGTTCCACAATAATACCATGCCACCGTGTACCTACCGCAGTTCGGGAGCTGGATTATACTGCTCTGTAACATAGGTGAAGAACTGACAGTCAGGGGAGTTGGTGCATGAATCTTGGCACTCAGTGGGGTTTTCTTGGATGACAGCCCTAATATCGCTGCCAAAGAAGTCAACATCTTGGTAGGTTTTCGTGAAACAACCTTAAAGTAAGCAGAACAAAGTATATCATACAAAGAGGTCACCTAATGTTTAATATTACTTAAAAAGTGGATTACACTGGAACTGGCGGATGTACGACATTACAACGCATGCTTTTACCACGCATGCTTTTACATCGCGGTTTTTACAACGCATACCATTACAACGCATAGCGCTTTGGGGTGCTGGATAGTGAATAGTTTAATTTACTATTCCAACTCCAGTCCCCGTGGACACTAGGGAAGGTTATTGGATAGTAAATTAACCTATTCCCTATCCTAGAGCGCCCCCCAGCGCAATGCGTTGTAATGATATGCGTTGTAAAAGCTGCGATGTAAAAGCATTGCGTGGTAAAAGTTGCGTTGTAAGTGATGTTTCCCGGAACTGGCACATAGAATATTTTCTATTTATTATGGATTCTTGTAGTCAGTTCCTTAACCAAGGTATACCCAATAAAATAACCTGACTCTCTCAAAGCAAGCAATGCCATGGTAACGCAAGTGACCAAATACATCCTTTGACCCATAGACAATGATAGGAGTACCAGACAGCACGGTACCATCAATGATATCTCTGCAACATAAAACTTGACTTGTATGAAGCAGACGTCATAAAAAAATTGAAGCAGCCCTGGTCCTGCATCCTTTGGCAGGTTCTTATGATCCAATATGGCTACCCTGAAGTATTACACTCCACACTCAGCTCATCATTGGTCTAAGGAAACAGAACTACTTTACCATTTAAGGAAAATTATACTTTCTCTACAATCCAGAAAGATTTTTAAGATCTACAGAACCATTTCCAACCCAGTAATCGTCAACATGTTATTCAACCTGGTAACAACATTTCCCATTTCCAACTCAAAAATGCAACAAACAAAGCTGTGTAAGTGCTTGTTATTCACCAAAAATAGTGACTTTATTTATTCTATGTAGGCACATTGTATGCAATGTGAATATCATGCATGACGTAGGTTAGGGCATTTGTGGAATTTCACTTCCTTCAATAAAGAGTTTCAGATCCATACACAAATTTGTTTATTTCAAACGCTATTAAGAACTCTTTTCTACAATCCCTATGGCATATGTGATTGGATCTACTGGATTTCAAGATACGCAAAGGAAATACATTACACTTGCTTGTGAACACCCACAAACGTATGGTTTAGTGAATGTGACTCTATTCTGAATGCATCCCTATGGGATCGTTGACAGACTATCAGAAACAGAAATATCATGTGGACTTAACTTGTCAAAAATATCAAGTACCAAAATATACAGAAGGTACGGGCAAATACTTATGTATAGATTGACTGTCCTTAACCCGAAATCCATGTACCTTGAAGATAAATTTATCGTCCTGGGGCATATCTGTGGAGTTATATATAATATATAATACAACTTTGTTGAGCTGTAGAGACTTGCCTTCACAATATTGGCATACTCTATATTCTTGACATGATCTTTTGGTCCATGATATTTCTGTTTCTGATATTCTGTCTAAATACCTTTCTTCGTTCACTCCTCTAAACGTAATCGAAGTTCAGAACTAAGTGTATGTAGAGTAAGAATGAGCTTATACACTATAAAGTAGTTATTAAACGTATGCGAAATCATTCATCATGTTTCTACAGAATACTGCATAAAGTATTTGTTTGCTACTAATGACCTTTCCAGTTGCAAGTCTGTCAGAAGAAAAATGGGGATCTAGCCAACAATGAATAATGTTTACATTTACATATAGTTTCTGCAGACATTTATATATAAATGTATTTTTATGGGTTCCTAAGGCACACATATCGGTACTGCCTGAAGGTCCCTCTGTGAAAGGGTGTTAGACCTGTCAGCTTTAATGTGGTCTTCTCCTAAACTTTTTGCTTGCTTGCCTCCAATTTTTCTGGATTTTTGCTTGTGTTGGCCTTAGGGCTCTGTGCCCTCTGCCACTGCTATATAAGTGCTTAAGTGCTTGTGCTCACTCCCCTCAACATGGTTTGATTGACATATACCAGTTTGTCATGTTTAATTTACTTGTAAGGCCTTGTGGAGTGATATCCTCTAAAATAGAACATTGGAATGTTGGGTGCTTCACTGAAGACAACGGAGTGCTCCATGCTTTTACGGGGCGTTAAAGGCCCGCAAAGCAACATTCCAATGTTGTTTTCAAAGGCCTCTCGGAGCCTGGGGAAATTTATTTATTTTCAAATTCTGTTTACTACTAATATAACAGACAAGGAAGATCAAATAAACTGAGGACCCATGTCTTCTACAAAGAGAATCACCAAGCAAGGCTATTATCCACTTTACATAATAGGACATTGTGACAAGAAGCCTATAAAATGAGATCAATCCCTTCACATATTTCACTGAAATAGTCCCATAGAGCTGCATCAGTGTGGAATGGGAGAGATCGTATTATCCCCCCTATCCCCAGTTATCTTAGGAGAATGCACATGTTGGCCAGGAATTAAAAACATTATAAAGAGGCCCAGGGTATTGTAGTCGGTAAACATCCTTTACAAAGCAACTTTTACCACGCAGTGTCTTTACGACGCAACTTTTACAACGCATTGCGCTGGGGGCGCTCTAGGATAGGGAATAGGTTTAATGTACTATCCAACACCTGCCCTACTATCCACGGGGACTGGAGTTGGAATAGTAAATTAAACTATTCACTATCCAGCGCCCAAAAGCACTATGCGTTGTAAAGGCATGCGTTGTAAAACTTGCGATGTAAAGGTAGGCATTGTAAAAGTATGCGTTGTAACGTCATACATCCATTGTAGTCAATATAAAAGAGTCCACTTGTTGAGAGATCGGTGAAAACATTAGTATCTGGCCATGTGGGACAATTCAATATAAACGTATAGGTCTCTGGACGCGGGGCCTTTTAGACTATAAAGGCGGCAGGGAATTTTCAGCAATGTGGTATATATATATAACTTAGAGAAGAAAAGAAAAAGAGACAACAAAAAAGGAGTAAGGAGGGGGTGCGCTGAATGGGTTCAACTTCCATGGGAGTATCAAAGTTATTGGGGGGGGGGAAGGGTTCCCTCCGGTGAGTCCGGTTTCCGGCCCCTAGCGTATGGTTCAAGGGAGTCTTCAAACAACTGTAAAGCACGTAGGCGGGCTGGGACCAGTCTGGAGTGTCTTGTCGTAGTAAAATAGTGCCAAATACGAGTGAATTTGGCATCTGTGTGGTTAATGTGGGCAGTAAGTAATTCAAGGGCTTGAAAGTTCCACAAATAGAGTAACCAAGTGACAATGGGGGGAGGGTGTGGCTTCTTCCAATATAAAGCAATGGACTACCTAGCCGCCCCCAGCAAATTTAAACTCAAGCACCGGTCCATGTGTGTCATCGCATTCAGTGTTAAAGGCTTAATGCCAAGCAGGGTAACTAATGGCGTAGAGGGGATAGGACACCTCACTACCTCCTTGATGTGACTGATGACCTCCTTCCAGAACATTGTGAGGTTCGGGCATGACCACCATATGTGGATAAAGTCCCCACTGTCACCCTGACACCTCCAACAGGTCGGGTAAAACTTGGAAACATTTGATGTAAGTGGGTCGTAGTGCAATACCATCTTGTCATCAGCTTATACGCTGACTCCCGCTGCAGCGTACTCATATACCTTTGGGATATCCCGCCATAGTCGGTCCCAACCCTCAGGCGGTATGTCCTCTGCCAGATCAGAAGCCCACGGTGTCTGATAGCCATGAAGTATGGGGTTCTGGGAACGCTGCAAGACGGAATATGTATGAGAAATCAAACCCTTTGAGCCCTCGAATTCGCGTTTCAGGGATTCAAAAGCAGTGAGCTGTTTAGTGGCCCCTTGGAGGAAAGTCTGAGAGTAAAGCCAATGATGCAGCTGATAGTATTGTAGCTGTGCCCTGTCCGTTAGATGAAAAGCCTGTTTGCATTGATCAAATGCAAGGAAATTGCTGCCCTGAAAAAGGTCCTCAATGACTCGACATTCACCATCAGTCCATGCAAGGACTGCCTGTGGCTGCATGGCAGGAGGAAACACAGGATTATCGTCTCTAGGCGTGTTGGGAGAGGGTAAGGTATTCAGACCTCGGGGTATTGCTAGCTTGTCCCAGATCTCTAGGACTGTCTTTGTGGGGTAGCTATGTATGCACTGCGAGGGCGAGCCCTGCGTGAAAGCCAGACCAAGTACCTTAGGGATGGTCTAAATGGAGCCAGTGTTTTTCGCTCTCGCAAACCACCCATTCCGATATATAGATGGCAAGCCCAATAGTATTCTAAAAGATTAGGGCACGCCAGTCCTCCCCGGTCCAACTGCAGCAATGAAATCCTGTTAGAGAAGCGTGGTTGGGAGTTCCCCCATATAAATTTAGTGAAATCTTGTTGCAGAGCCAGGATATCAGGCCGTGGTATAGCAGTAGGAAGGAACTGAAAGATATAGGATTTTGGGAAGCAAAGACATTTCGGTGGTATTAATGCGAACAAGACCCTTCCATCTATGTAATTCCTCCTGGATAGCATGTCTATATCTGGGCCAGTTGGTCGAAGTCCATGTCGAAAGCATAAGAGTAAGATCTAGCCCCAGGTACCTAATCGATTTGTCGGTCCATTGTATGGGAATCAGGGCCCTCAGGCCCTGGACCTCCTCAGTCGATAGGGTATGGTTAAGGGCATGGGACTTGGTGAGATTAATCCGGTATCCCGTAGCCCAAGGGAATTTAAACTTCTCGAACACCGAGAGGCCTTTGCTTTATTTGTTGGAACATTCTGCCCTCTAGTGGCAGAATGTATAGCGGTATAGCCCACTACAGAGTGCTATAAGGCTATATTAACCGCATGCGCGCTAGCGGTTTTCCCGCTGCGATTTAAAAAAACCCGCGTTACGTGACGAGCTCAGCTCGTCATCCGCGTAGCGCAGGTTACGCCCATTACGAGCTGAGCTCGTCATCCGCCCCGAAGGGGTTAAATACTACCATTGGGCATGCCGAACTTATTGTGCCACCCACTTAAATATCCCTTTAAACAGTTCTCACCTGCCGCCATTGCAGCCTAAATGCAGTACCACACTGCCATGTTGACGTAACATTTTTAACCCCCGTGCCAAGTCTTAAAGTCGCCTTTTATTACATACGTCAGTCCTAAGGTAAGCCCAGGTCTCACATATGGTAAGGTGCTGTGTAGCTAAAAGGTTAGACATGTACTTTTAAAGTTTACATTTCCAGGTAGTGTAAATCTTCCAAATTCGTTTTTCACTACTTTGTGGCTTACCCCTCCCATAAGATAATATAGGGGATTCCTTATTACATTTAGTAAGCTGTAATTCTTAATTGAGAGGTAGATATGTAATGTTGGGTACATATGGAATTGAAATGATAAACCCTCTTTAATAGTAAAGTCGGATCTCATTATTATTTTGAAAAATGCCACTTTTAGAAAGTTGACATTTTCCTGCACTTAGACCTTTGTGTCTGCAGCCTGTCTTGAGTCACATGATAAGGTGTAGATGACAGACTTTGTGAATTCCTCACATCCAGTCACAATAGTGGTATTAACTGAGAATCAATGAGCCATCACTGACAGGATTGGAGGGGGGTGCAGAGCCGAGCACAGCCCACTTGCACTTGAATAGACTGTGTCCTATCTCCTCATAATAAGCTGAACAACCCTGTATTGTCACTGCAACTAGCTTGGAGCCAGGGTAGTGGAGCCAGGAAATTCCATGCCCTTCAAAGAACCTTTCCAGAAGCTTCTCCTGCCTTCTAGAAGCAGGGCACCAGGGCATAAACTACTCGACCTGCGGAGGGGCTCAGAGGACTGCCTGCTTCTGTGGCCTGCTGTGCACTCTGCCAGACTGCCGTTGCTTGGAGCCTGCTTGGAACCCTCAGAGGCCAGCCCTGCATCTTCATTCAGGATTGCCAGAAGTGCCTCCAAGGGCTACTTTGCTGACCTCCTGTTCAGAGCCACAGGGACATAACTGGTTCCCACCATCTTACCCGCACATGGACCTGCCTGAATGAGTCCTGAACTCCCAAGAGGTCTCCCTTCACTCATGAACCCTTGGTTGTGGTGCTAAATGTGCCAAAAGGGCATTTTCCAAAATGGAGAACAGACAAAATGTGGCCAAAATGTTCTATGAGAAACATGAGGAGACCGGGACCAACCTGGTCGCCCATCCGCCCTACATGCATTGCCGGTCAGATAGACTTTGCTGCTTCTCCCACTACTTTGTCTGCAGCAGCAAATCCTTTTCAGTGGGTCCTTCCCCAAAGGGGGAATCGACCTTGTGGAACAAACTGTCTTCAGCCACAGCCTCCTGCTTCATCCTGCTGGAGATTTTCAACTTCCATTTTGACAGCTAAATCTAAAGGTAAAATTCTCTGCGACTTCACTCTATGGCCATCTGACAAAGACCCCCCCTTTCTGGGCACTCCTGCAGCCTTGCTGAATTTTAACCTTCTCAGACACTTCCCTTTCCAAAGTCCGAAGGTGGGCGCTGACTGCGCACAACCTACTTCTTGTATTCAAACCGCACTCCATCGCAGTTGGCCTGACCTTTAGATTTTGACCAGGACTTGCATGACTAGATATCTGTTGTCGGCTCTTTGATGTTTTAGGCTTTAGATTGCACTTACATCATACAAAATTGGTAAAGTTTGTCCTACTGATAGGATTTGTCATTTTGGACTCGAATACTTAATTTAAATTGTTTTTCTAAATTGTTTGTTGGGTTTTCGCTTTATTACTGTGTGTGTGCCACATAAATACTTTACATATTTCCTCTACAATAAGATGGACTGCTTTTTGTGCAAAGCTATCCAGGATTAGGAACATGTCAATGTAGGGATTTTTTGTGGTTTACCCTGCAAGGGATTGTGGATGTTGCTTGACCAGGATTCCCAACCTAGCCAATCAACAACCCAATTTTTCACAAAGGGTTGTCTAAGGCCAACACGAATGAACTCCAAGCTTCTGTGTTGAGAAGGTTGGACAACAATTGTGCCTTTGGTGTTGTAAAAACAATAAAGAAATTGTGGATCTCTCTGACATATGGAGGTGAAACTTACACTTTGAAAGTTAACCAAATGTAAAAAATTACTGACCCCACTTACTCCGAAAATTAAGGCCAATTATTGTGCTTAAGACTGATCGACAAATTTGTGTTGCTTTGCAAGGTATGTTCGAATCATCAAAAATGAAGAATAAAATAAAGAACCAAGAATTAAGGAATATAACTCAGTCTATAAGTTTCAGTTTTTTAACATATTGATGCAAATAGTAATATGTATACTGAAACGCAAATAAGAAAAAGAATGAAACAACTGAATATAAAGTATTGTTAAACATCTATCTTTGATCACATGTTTAAAAAATATGTTAGCTATACACGAAAAACAACAAAGTTATCAGATATATAAAAATTGTACAAACAGTTTTCCGACTATAACCTCATACCGATGAGCATTGATTGCACTGAAGGTGTTACTATGCACACGCTTCTCAGATGTGCATCGTTCATCTAATATTCAAATAAAACAGATTGGACAGATGATTCCAAGAAGAAGCGTTCATTTATACAATACGTACTATGTTTGTTTGGGTCAACTGCGGATAAACGAAACCCAGACACAACATTTGCCAAAGTGGCTCTCCTTAATGGAAGACCATTGTTCGTGAATTTCAGTAAACAGGTATAGCTGCAAAGAAAGAAATGAAAAATGAAAAATTGATGCAATTGTAGCCCTAAAATCAAGCACTTTGTTAATATGTGCACTTGACAGTCAATTTATGTTTACTATGCCACAACCCCTGAAATTCTTAAACTCAATCATATTGGCAGTACAAACATTAAAAAACAAATCAAATTGCATGATATATAGTTTTCAACTGTCTAACTATAGTGTGAAGATAAATTCTATCCAACGGTGTTTGCCTATGTGAGCTGCGTAAGTATCTCTATGAACGAGTGCAGGAAGTGAATTTGGGTGTCGTTTGTATTTCATCATGGAGTACTCTGTGCATAAGTGGTCATTCATGTGTCTGGGTGAGGTGTTAAGGTGTATATGTGGCAGTTGTTTAAATGGTGTGTTAGGGTTTTCATGTGACAAAGTGGGTCTCTGTGTAATTGTTGTATGTTTAGAACACCTCAGTCAGAAAGAAATCCCCCTTGGATACCTTAATTCACTTCAACATATAAATTCATACATAAAACCATATCACCAGAACATAACACCACCACCATCAAAGGCCAAGTGTAGGAAAAATACAAATATTTTATTAAAATCTAATTGAACATATGATCATACATAAAGCATTAATTTCCAAAGGACAATTCAAAAAGATAAAAAACACTATTTAGCAATTAAAAATCACACAAATTAATAACACACTGAGAGAACCTGCAAGAAAAATTATTTCTAATCATCAGTACAGGCAAATACATCTGACCAAATTCATTCTTATGACATTTGATTTGATGAGGAGTATTTATGCCAAGAACTGTGCAATAGATATAGAGTTGGACTTAATATCATCAAATGTGTGGAGCCCGTGTGATTCATACACGTCACCCTTTGTGGTGGTCCCAGCTCCAAGACACATTGATATTCTTGCACGCCTCTATAAATCTGGGCTACCACCGAAGAGGATCAGGAGCACACCCATCCTTTTCAGATAACTAGCACAACAGGCATGTGCCGTTGCCTGCGGAAATGAAGCTTCAGGCACCTGCAGGGTCCAACAGAGACTTGGACCACAATTGAGCCGAGGTACACGGTCACCGGTGATTTATCTCCTACTGCTCATCTAGCTACATATTAGAGCTGTGAAACTATGTAATGCTAGTTTCTATTAAACCCTGGTGACCGTCAGTCAGAAGGAGTCTTAGTTTGTTCAAGTAACCCCCTCTACAGCCATGTTTACAGCGATAAGTTCTGATCCTGGGAATGGGGGGGAGGGGCAGAGCTACCCGTCATGCGGTAAACCCCACTTTTGAAGCTCTCTTTGCTTGACCCAGTGTCTCTAAGACCAAAAGGGAGGCGGTAGACTGCTCGGGAGTGGAGGCACTGCTTGAGATTGCCGCCCTGGGACCATGGCATGCAACTGACCATGTTCTTTCAAGATAGCACCATAAGGAAGCTGCCGCTGTGCTGCAAAGCAGGCCCACTGCCGTTACCCAATGGGAATCACTAGACTGCAGCCTTGAATGCGGTCTGACCCTCTTGGCATGGGGCTGCAGAGGCCGCTTGCTCTCTTCCCTTCCTATGACTGGTCGATTGTCCCAAGGAGCAGAGGATGCCCCACCCACCCACAGGATAGATTGCCATCCAGTGTGTGGTGACGGCACCTGGTGTCAGTGTTGTGTGCCCTCTGTCCAGTGTCCTGTTGGGGGATGTTTCATTCCCCATACTGAAAGTATCACAGGCTGCCTGGACAACGGAAAGATGGTGTGAATGGCATGGAGCTGAATTAAAAGGACAGGTAGTGGGCCCCTGAGCAGGAAAGTGGAGATTCCCTGTGTACAATATGGAGAATGCATCCAGGTGATCTCAAGCAAAATACCCAATATGGCTAGCCTCTGACAAATTCTCAGGAAGGCCCCAGTGCTTTCTTTACTCAGACCTCACTGAGTGCCTTGAACGCCACCATGACATCATAAAACCTGGCCAGATGGGGGACTGCAGGGGGTAATAGCACATCACTGTCATGGCCAGGTTGCCCTGCAGAGAGGACCTGAACTCAGACCCTCATTCTGTGCACCTTCCACCCCAGAGGGCTTCACAGCACAGAGGGCACCAAGGGCATAGCCCGAGTGGGACCTAGAGCCCAAGCAACCCGGGATAATGAGCGGCAAGGCACCATGTTATTCCATTTGTGAGAGGAAATGGACAAGGCATTACTGACTACTAGATGGAGGGGTCTCCCTCGGTGTTCAGTACCCCTGAGAGACTTATCCAACATTAGTAACCACATGGAGACCTCAAAAGCAGTGGCTCTTCAGGAGTACAGCCCCATTCACCTCCGTCTCCATGCTTTCCCCCCTTTGCCCTTCATCAGAAACTTTCCTTCCGCAAGACAGGAGTAGCGCACAGAAGCTGAGCCCGATACGCAGGGGCTATATCCTGCCTCTCTGTGCCTTGCCCCGGCTCTAGCCTGACCCCACACATATATACACATCATAGTCCTTACACAATGATCTAGTACCATTGCATCATCACTCCTAGGCTCATGGGGTGCACTAATAAGACCAAGGAAGAACACCCCCTCCACAGGGACCCCCCCCCCCGACAGGGGACACCAGTTTGCCCCCTACGTATACATGCAGCAGATGTGGATGTAACTTCGCCACTGGGGTCAAACTGGATGCTACTCAAAGCTAATAACTCTATCAGAGAGGTGCTGGAGGCCAAGATTGATTCAGTGGCGACAGATCTCGGTTTACTCAGAGATCACAGAAAATTAGCAGACCAAATGCACACAGTGGAGACTCCTGTTGCCAACCTAGCCCTGGTCATTCATCTACATTGCACAATATGTCTGATCAGATCTGAACATTGAGAGAATTGAAGACCAAGAGGGCAGGGCCCAGTGTAATAATATAACAGTAGGTCTTCCTAAATGTATTAAAGGTGACTCAATGATTTCCTGTCTTGAGTATTTGCTACAAGAGGTGGTAGCCCAGGAAGGCCTGTTCAAAATGTATGCGCTGTAGTGAACATACAGAGTAGCGTACCGATTTCCCCAGTGCCAGGCGTGCTACCTCGGTCCATGGTGGCCTGGCTTCTTCATTACTGTGACAGACTATCTACTGCAACAGGCTTGCATTGCAGACCCCTTCCAAGTGGAAAATACAAAAGTCAAATTTTTTCTGAACATCACAGTAGCTGCCAGGGCTTCCTATGATTTCCTTTATAAAAATCAAAGAGAGGCTGCGAGATCTAGATATTCCACATGCTTTGTTCCTGCAAGCCTCAGCGTACAACAGAATGAAAAGTCTTTTTTTTTTAAACCCAGACTGCAGCACAGGAATGGCTTCACAAGCAGGTTCCCCAATGCAGTCCAGACCATAGGAAAGGTATCCCCATACTGTGGAGATTCAAATTGCCCAGGAGAAAGAAAGCTGAGGGCCCAGTGTAACAGGCTTGGGCAGGCAGAGGCTTGGCTCTTGCAACGTCTGTACTGATGGGGCACAGCGAGAGAGACAAGGGAAGTGCAGTCTCTTCGGCCGAGGACTCTGGGTCTTGTGTGGACAGTATCACTAGCTCCTGCGCCCATCTGCCTGAGATCACAACTAATTTGGTGGATGACATTTGACAGTACAATATCCCCGGCTGGTGTGCTGGGGAGAAGTAAGCTGCGCTCAGGAGATCTGCTGCAAAGACCACTCCCGATATCTGTGACACACCAACTGAATAGCCTCCTGCATGGCTTGTTTATGTGTGAGTCCTGGGGACGGGTAGGGAAGGACTCAAAGTCTAGATCCCAGGACTAAGAGGGTTTACTCCCCCTCCCTAATATCAATTGACAGTCCCATCAGATCTCACTAGAGAAGCGTTAATGCTATGGTTTATTATTGTTTGGATGGGGTGTAATGGCCCGACTGCCCGGGGAGGCATATTGGGTGGGGGGGGGACTGTTGAAGTTTCTCCATTCATCATATAATTGGGTGTTTGCTTTATTCCTACACACACATATCCTACTGGAGGGAGGTATGGAGTAGGCCGCATGTTGGGATGCAACTTGCTCAGATTCTGACTCTAGCCCGATAGCTAGCACTACTACCACTATAGGGTGGCTCCCAAGAAATTCCTCTTCCAAAAGGCACAAGGACCAGTCATATCTTAAAGGATGGAGGGTCCAAATTGCTTTCCTCTAGGAGACTCGCCTAACAAAAGAGGATAGCCTGGCGCTGCAGAAGTGCTGGAGGGGGAACATCTTTGCTCCTATGTATTCATTACTCACTAGAGGGGTGCCGGCGTGGATGCTTTCCGGGACCCTGTTCTTCTCACAGATAGAGATGACTGACCCAGAAGGCAGTGCTTAATTTGAGACGTGCTTTCCAGTGCTCAGCACCGGCACTTCTTTCACAGGTCCAGGGCTACGATTCCTGACCCTGCAGGTGGTGGGCTCAATATTACTTGCATTTTGTTTTTGCACTCATCTGTCGGTGTAGGTAAAGAAGTAAAACGCATGACTTAGGGAACAGACAGCAGAGCATGGTTACAGGATAGAGACTGAGGCAATGCCGGAGTTGAAAATTGGGTACACCCAAGGTAGATGTGGGCTGTGGCCTCCTTGACAACATTTTCAGCACCAGCACTCTTTTTTACAAAAAACGCACTGCCAGAAGGTAGATGTGATATTTGCAGTCAAGTTAAATGGCAATGACATAGCCCTAGTAAACATTTATGCTCCTAATGTGGGCCAGCCATCTTTCTCCAGAGCCCCACCTCATCTGTATACACCATTACCCTATATTACTCAGAGGAGATCTCAACTGTGTGGCTGATGTAATTTTAGACCACATCCCACACTACGTACATCCCCTCCCCGATCCATAAGATTACAAATTGTTTTGAGACTGGATCAACAACTGGGGATTTGATGATACCTGGTGAATCTTATAGCCGGAGGGCAGAGTTTATTCTTTTTACTTGAGTATGCATGAACTATTGGTACGACTAGATGTTTTCTTACATTCTACTGACATAGAGAGTTATGGTCAGAGTGAATTTTTGCAAGATATTCTGCTTCTTTGGTTCTCGTCTATCATGGACACTTGCCCGGAAAATATCCAGACCTAGCATTCCGACCTCGGAACTCAACACTACATTTGCACTGAGGGACATGATCTGTAATTACTTTAGGGAGAACATTGGTGAGGGTTCTTCTTTACTAACAGAATTGGAGGCATTTAAATTAAATAGCGTGCGATCACTGCATATCAGCGGTGGTGGGGACTTGGGCCTAGCTACATGCCGAGATTGCACACCAGGAGCAACTCTTAACATAGTTAGAGCTACTAAATGAGGGAACACAGGCATCTCAAGAAGGACTGAGAAGAAAGGGAGAAGTTCATTATGTTAGAGGATTGACTACAGGCATACGAGTACCGAGCATACATAACAAGAGCGAATGCGGAACATGACAAGACTGGTAGAATGATAACACAGCTCACTAACTTAGATAAAAGGGTTCTCAAGTACTGCAAATGTGCAGCACAGACGGTAAACTTCTGTATAGTCAGGTTAGCAATCAATGTGGCCTTTGCGCTCTATTACTCTAATCTCTATGGTGGTTGGAGGTGGCCTTCATACAACCCCTACATGAGCAAAACTTTCAGCGCTCAACTGCAGTAGGCAAGGTCACATCCCCTACAAGGTATGCACCATGAGGCCACAGACCCTGTTGGCAAAGCCACAGTGACAAGGCCACTGGGCTCGTAGGCAAGTTCCTGCACGGTGGCTTGTCTCTGCACACCTTTTCCTTAATTTTGTACTGTTTATTCCACATTATTTACAAGTCCCTCTGGTCAGAACCGGCCGCTATGCAAGGAGGAAGAGGCACACCCTAACCCGGTGCCTCCTCTGTGTGTCAGACTGTCCATTGCCCTGACGCACACTCCTTCCGCAGTGCCATGGAGACCAGAGCCCTGATCAGACTGGCTGTGTGTGATGCGGTCTCTCTACCTGGGTCTTCAGCACTTCGGATCCCAAATTTCCATGCTGCTGCTTGAAACCCGAATGTATCCGTTGCCATATCTTTGGGTGTCTAAAGTTATCAACGGGTATCAGTGATCGATAGGGGTCAACTCTTCTCTTGGGGGGGGTGGGGGGAGCTGCAGTGCCTTGAAATCATTTAATTTTACTGGGGAAGGAATGGAACACAGATCTTCTCCATTCCCTCGTTGGCTACCTGCCTCTTACAAAGCCCACTTAAAAACACCCATTAACAACTAAAGGGTCTGTGGTGCACAACAACTGCAAGTATCATTGAGAATTATTTGGTGTACTGGTCCACACAGACATCCAACTTGTTGATGACATCAACTAATGTCTCCCTGTACATGATAAATAGGATGCACACAAAGGAGGTGCAAATATAATTTGTAACCGTAATTCCCCGCCTTTCTGCACCTTGCTGAAAATTGGGTGCAAATAGCTGCATCCTGAATTAGTTTGGTTTTGGCACTTCCATACTCACCTACACTTAAGGGCCTGCTTACATAAGTTTTCAGTTCTGCTGTCATGTTAGAGGCCAGTAATATATCTTTCTTGTTCAACAGCAAATATACCCATAAATACACATTATAAAACGTCAGCTACCTTGGAATGTCGGGATGCCTTAAAATAAAGGTGAAAAATGTGCATCGAAAATGGGCAGTGCAGTAAATCTGGCAGCATTCCGCGTCTGGGGTCAAGATTCTCTCAATGTCACTTCCAGGAAAGTCCACATTCTCTAAGAGAGTAGGATCTAAAACAGAGACAGAAATTTATATTATGAAAGAATACAGGATCCTATATGAAATTGTGTCAATAGATGTTTAGGATAAACAGGATAACCAGACAATAGCACATTTTCCTTTGTAGTTTAAAGAACCTCAGTCGACATATTAACTCACCCTCTGAAAGCACAGAATACTTAAAAGCAGACAATATGGAACATACTGAAAGAAAGTATTACAAAGCAGTGCAGAATGGTCCAATCTAGCTACAAGGGGTGTAACAAACACCCCTGCCGCCCCCTGTGGTGCGGGGGCCCAGTCTTAAGTATGTGAGGGGGGGTGCCCTCAGCTCATCTGTAGACAGCTGTGCGTCTAGCTCTGAAGCAGCTGCAGTGTGTAGCCTGCTCGGAGCTCCCCGCATGGACCCAGGGCTGAAGAAAAACAAAGTAACAACTCTTCAGTCAGAGCCCGCTAGGACCCTGACAAGGGTGGGGGGCCTCAGAGATATAATTTCATTACAAGACCAGTGGCTTCATTATGCATTCATCTTTTGAATGCAGTCACAAGCAGCCGCACTACATCATAAAAAAACAATTCTATAATGCAGTGAACACACGGTATAAAAGGCATGAGGAGCAAACAGACTGCCTCTTTTAAATGCGGCTCGCAAGCAGATAAGTTGCTCACAGTTTATAATTCCCTTTTTATGCCTGGCTTTTCATCATATTAAGCTTTTCTTGTCTTATAGACTTGTAGACTGTTCCGATTTATGGCTTGAACACTGTATTGCCTATCTCTTTTATTTTCCCAACTTGAATCTTCAAGTTTACACCCTGGGTTTCCCCCCCATCCTTCCCGCACCCCTCGATTTCCAATCTATGGTTATTGAGTTTTACCCACCCTTCCCCTCCCCTTCCTCACCAAAGTTAATTTTTTCTCCTCGGGCAGGCCCGCA
Organism: Lissotriton helveticus; assembly: GCF_964261635.1. Taxonomy (NCBI): domain Eukaryota; kingdom Metazoa; phylum Chordata; class Amphibia; order Caudata; family Salamandridae; genus Lissotriton; species Lissotriton helveticus. Next base: position 1,342,793,561 of record NC_136057.1, on the reverse strand, counting down.
CTTGCATTCAAGGGCGCCGCGCGTTTGCGAAACGCCCTCTCACTTCTTCACTGTTTGTCCGCTTTACCGCCTTTAAGCGACTTTGTTTCCTTAATCCTTTGCGCATCACTTTATTTTAATCTCTATACCCCGTCTTCGCGAGCGCGTCTTCACAACAAAGGAATGCACATCAACGGTGGCTCCGCGTGCCCCGCTTGCCTATGGTCTTTCCTTTAATTGAATTCTCCGGCAGCGGCTGGGCTCGAGCGATCGTGTTAGTTACATCGCTCTCCTCAGCTGCTGCCGGAGATCATTTTGGCCCCTCTTTTTTATGATTGCGCTCTGCAAATAAAACAGATATATCCTTAAAAAATATATATATTAAATGGAAAATTAGGGGAAAAGCAGTTTACAAACCTATACAGTTGCCCAAACAAGGGGAAAGTCAGATTATAAGCCTATACAGTTGCCCAAACAAGGGAAACTCTGACCTTGACTCTGACGATGTCACTGCTAGTTCCCCTAATCAGGGTAATGAATCTTCTAAAATATTTGTCAAAAGAGTAATGAGGTCTTGCATGCTGGACACCCTTAAAGAGGTGATGTCCTCAAAGAGACCCCTTGCCCTCAATCACGACGATCTCTCTGATGACCCGCCTTCTCGTGATCCTCAATGTCTTACTCAGTGCAAGAGGACCAAAAAGTCTAAACATTCTGAGCCTCTTTCTGCAAGCACTATGGGAGGTCCTAGCATCTCAACTGGTTTAGGAGGTCTTAGCACCTCAAACTTGATTGGAGGCCCTCGCGCCTCAAATGTTACTGGTGTCCCTCGCGGCACAACTTTGATGGGTGTCCCTGATGCCACAAATTTGATGGGTGTCCTTGCGGCACAAACTACAATAGTGCTCAGAACGACACAGACACTGACTCCGAGGAAGAGGAAACTTTCCAAAACCCCTACAAGGAATTTGTCCTGGATATAGAGATTGATTTTAACAACCAACTCGAGGTCGACTCCTCCACCTCCTTTAAAAATGCTATCCTCAACCCCTTGGGAGAAGAAATGTTCTGCCCTCTCAAAATCTCCCACCCCAATAGCTCTAAATGGTTCCCTCAGGAACATGTTTCCCAATGTATTACAAGATGGCTCAGGAATTCACTCGTAAGAGAGACTCGGAACACCCTCAAATCCGAGTGCCCCGGACCCTCCATACAAGACAAGGTTTGTCAGACTCCAAACCTTGACCCTGACTTGATTAAATTTCTATTTAAACTGGGCAAAGACCCAAGGAAAAGTCTGGAGAGAGCACTTAAGGGCTGCCAGGATCGTCTCCTCGACATCCTTGGCCCCCTCACCAGGATTTTGGACTTGGCAGAAGAGTCTCATATCTCTTGCACTCCTCTTGACATTAACCTCATTAGAGGTTGGAGTCAAAGGGCCCTCGTCCTCCTCAGAAACGCCAATTCCAGTCTCAACATTGAGAGGAGGAGAACCATCGTCACCAAGATCAACCCCAAGTTGTGTGATTTGGCCGAAAAGGAGCCCTCTCAGAACCCCAGGGTCCTCATCTTTGGCGAAGACATGATTAAAGCAATAGGAAAGTATGTCTATCTTTACCGCTCTTGACAAGGCCCAGACCAATATGAAATGCATCTTTAATACCAACCTTTTTGGACAGGTTGGAAGAAGGGGCCGTTCTTCCAGCTGTGGCAACCAACGGCCCTTCTCAACCTTCAGACAAACAGGTAGAGGATTCTACCCATCTAACCATAAATTCTATCCTCAGAGAAGAAGAGGCTCACGGAACAGAGCGTACAGATCCAGTGGAACACCCAACAACACCAATCCTCCAAGTAAGTCCTCCTCTTCCTTCCTCTTCTTCCCCCCAAAGGTAGGGGGCAGGCTCCAATACATTTATCATATATGGGAATCTTTAACTCAAGACCCCTGAGTTTTAGAGACCGTTCGGGGTTTCAGAGTAGATTTTCTAGATCTCCCTTTTCAAACGCAGTCCCCCAAACCTTTGACCCGTTCGGAGGACCATTAGAAGATGGTCGAAGAGGAGATCGCCTCTATGCTTCAAAAGGGCGCTATTGTAGAAGTCCCATGATCTCTAAAGAGGTTGTCAGCACTCTTTCCCTCGTTAAAAAAAAGGACAAGGTTTGGAGACCGGTCATAAACCTTCGGGAAGTAAACAAATACCTAGTTTACATACACTTAAAAATGGAGGGTATTCACCTCCTGAGGGACATCCTCCTGGAAGGAGACTGGTTGGTCAAGCTGGATTTAAAGGACGCTTACTTTACCATCCAAATGGCCCAAGAACACCAACCCTTCCTTCAGTTCATATGGAACAACCGTCTTTTCCAATTTCAGGCTCTCCCCTTCGGTCTTTCCTCTGCCCCTTGGTGTTTCACCAAGATTATGAGGACTATCGTCTCTCTTTTGAGAGAAAGGGGTATTTGCTTAATTATTTATCTGGACGACATCCTCATCATGTCCCAACTCCACCTGCAACTCCTCAAGGATCTCAATACTGCCATGGATCTTATAGAAAGTCTCAGTTTCATTATAAACCGGGAAACATCTATCCTTACCCCCTCCAAATCCTTGGAGTTCCTCTGGTTCACCGTAGATACCTCGAGGTGCCTTCTCCTTCTTCCCACTAAGAAAATTGCCAAAATTTGCAAAGAGATCAGGTCAGTTCTAAAACAAGAGTCTCTAACCCTGCATGAGTTAGCCAGACTTCTGGGCCTCCTTTCGTCTTCCATTCAAGCTATCTTTTCGGGACCCCTGAATTATCTTACTCTTCAGAGAATAAAACGAAAAGCCCTCAGGTCTGGTCTATGGTACAGAAATTTTGTGACCTTGGATCAAGAAGCCAGATCGGAACTCTCTTGGTGGCTGGAGAATTTGGATGCCTGGAATGGCAAATTAATCTTCGGCTCGGCCCCGGAATTGGTCCTAGAATCAGACGCGAGCCTTCACGGTTGGGGTGCTCGCTTCCTCGACCACAATATGGGTGGTGTATGGTCTCTTGCGGAATCCTCCAATCATATACATTTCTTAGAGCTTACGGCAGGCTTATATGCCCTAATGCGCTTCAAACACTCACTTCAGGGCAGATCTGTCATCCTGAAGATGGACAACATCTCCACAGTCTCATATATCAACTGCCTTGGTGGGAGCAGATCAGCAGACCTCTCCGATTTAGCCAAGAAGCTCTGGATGTTTTGTTTAGAACACAAGATTTCCATGAAGGCAGAACACCTCCCTGGAAAGTCGAATTTTTCTGCGGATTGGAACTCGAGATTCTGCTCAGACTTCAACGATTGGAAACTCAATGTGAATATTTTCGGTGTTCTGTTTCACTTTTGGGGTCCTCTGGATGTGGACCTATTTGCCAGCAGATTGACTTTCCAGTTGCTTTAATACTTCAGTTGGATGCCGGACCCAGGCGCTCTTGCAGTGAACGCCTTTCTCCAGTGCTGGTCTGGTTTCAAATGCAGACGGAGAAGATCACTACCTAATTCTTTCAGGGAATTCGAACCTTCTTGTTTGGAAAATGTCAGGCAATCCAACGAATTGTCTGGCCTTTCATCAGCTCTCACTCTCCTCGGAGAATCCCGGGCACCAGGAACACACTATAGATACAACAACATTTGGAGAAAATGGTTTTGTTGGCTGCTTGGAGAGGAACTTTGATCCCGTGGGGGCTCCTATCGTGAATATAGTTAACTTTCTTGTCGAACAATTTGACATGGGCCTTTCTTATAGATCTATTAATTGTAATAGATCAGCAATCTCTGCTGGAAACTCCCTTGTCAATGGTAAAACAGTAGGTAAGAATGTTATCATTTGTAGAGTTCAGAAAAGTATTCGACTGAAGAGACCCCCTAGACCTAATTACTAATCCTTGTGGGATGTTAAAGATATGTTAGACCTTTTTTCTTCTTGGCCTGATAATGCTTCACTAAATAGAAAATGTCTTTCCATTAAACTCGCACCTCTCTTGTGTTTAATTTCTTGTCATATAGTTTCTGATTTCTAATAGATCATATGATATGTATGGAGTTAAGTTTGAAATCCTTAGAAGGACCAAAACTATGTCAGACTATTTTTTATCCTCGTTTCGATCTGTGCAAAAGACTCTGTGTTGTAGACTGTATGAAAGAGTAGGATTCTAGAATGAGAGATGTTCGCCCTCAGGATGCTAATCAACTCCTTATTTCCTTTGTTAATCCCTTTAAACTAGTTTCTTCTTCCATAGCCAGATGGGTCTAGTACGCAATGAGCCTTGCTGGGATTGACCTATCTAAATTCCAGGCCCACTCTCTGAGGTGCTATGGCCAGTAAATCTTTCTGGTCTGGTGGTAAGTTGGATGATATCCTGAAAGCGGCTGATTGGTTCAATGCTTCCACTATTGCTCATCACTATTGTAAACCTATCGAGCATATGCCTGATGTTGTCCTTCAAGGCTACCAACGTGCATAATGTAGCCTCTGGTCTTGTAATGAGAACTGGATTTCATTAAAGACACGGAGGCTAACATTATTCCACCCGTCCCTCACTTGGACGGAGTACTTATTGCTTTGTTTATTTTTCTATGCATTTGATTATGCTGCTTTTACCGCTCGAGTTTATGACCTATTTAACATTTTCCTCCTTATTTCCAGAAAACTCCACCTGATGGATTATTCTCATCATCTTTGACTACTCCTCAATTTGTATCCTCCCTTCGGATTCCTGTTTTCTTCTCTCTCAAGATCAAGTTGGATCTCACCTTTGTGGAACTTTTGTTGCTTTGAATCATTTAAAAGAGGCAGTCTGTTTGCTCCTCATGCATTTTATAACATGTTCTCACTGCATTCAAGAATTGTTTTGTTTATGATGTAATGCGGCTGCTCGTGACTGCATTAAAAAGAATGCATAATTTTAGCCTCCGTGTCTTTAATGAAATCCAGATTCTCAGGTCATGATAATAGGATAATCGCAATTCTCCTCACGGCACCCCTCCTCTGAGAAGGGACGAGGCGGGAGAAGATTTGTAGCTACAGGAGTAGGACTCTGCTGGGACGCATTGGAAGGTACAACATCAGGGGCAAATCTATCAGTAGTGAAATGACACCAGGGTTCAGGAGCAAAGGGGGGCATCTTGCCTGTGTAGACTGCATTTATTTTAACCTGTAGACTCCTCAGATATGTGTTTTCCCTCATATCTGCCCTGCATCAACCGTTGTTTCCAGTCGCTGGAGAGAAAGATACTGGAAGGACAGGTAGAAAAAAAAACCAGACCAGCCACAGATTGGCATCAGAGATGATCAGTAGTTTCATTTCTAGATTATTTCTGAGAGGCTGTATTGCGATTGTGCTCTGGCTGCTTGTCAGGAGTTGTGATTCTTTATAAGCGAGTGGCACAGCATCAGCCATCCAATGACAGATCAGTTCATGCTCAAGACACTTTAGAGGAGGTGCTGAGAAGGCAGGGTAAGCACTTTCATCCCATGCAATGCTTTCAATATGTCACTCACCATCAGGGCTGACTTTAGCTCTGGTGGTGCCCGGTGCTACAGTTTTTCTTTTGGCATCCCTCATCCAATGACCTCCTCCTAGGATTCCCTCACTACCATCTGTCAAAAGTGCCCCTCATCTCTCCATAGCCCATATCACATTTCATTTGTTTTAAAGCACTGTTAAAGGGTGGTTTTACCAATCCACTCACCTAGCCTAATAAAATACAGATCTGTTCTTTGCAGCAGGCATATTAACAGTCTATGCTACTTTATGGTAAGTCAAAACTGCCACTACGCACAATCCTGATCTATTTCTCTAGCAAGAACATCAATTACAAGAGTTATTTTGACATTTGCATTGCTGCCCGAAAGCTGGATGCACAAGGAACTCTGCAGCAGGCGTTTCGAACGTCAGGCGTTTCTAAGCACAGCACCCCTCCTGAGTACAGTGCCCTCTCCAGGTCAGCGCCTAGTGCGGCTGCACCACTCACACTGCCCTAAAGCCGGTCCTGCTTACCATTCCCAAGCCAGGTGCATATTTTCCCCTAAAAGCTAGAAGAACTAATAAAAAGGAACCAGTAGTGGAAAGTTGAAATAAACACATTTAAGACAAAGTGATTTTCCAGGGTGAATGAAGGCGAGTGCTTCTGTTCTTGTTCTCGAAACTTAGACACTTACTTGGCATTAAACTAATGTTTGTTGTCTGTACATACAGTTCCTCCTGGGGTGCAAAGTCTTTTCCATTTTTTGGGGATGCCAGAGCTCATTAACACAATGTAATAAATGTGATTGGATTCACAGCAGTCCATTTGGGATAGCACTTGTGCTGGACAAAGGTTCATTGACCTCAGCTCCATAGTAAACACTGCAGAGGACCCAAGTAACACAAAGGCCAGTGCATATTTCAACGTAGGGGCAATAATGCTGCAATTTATATTTTTCAGCTGGCATTATGTTGTTAAAACCTATATGCAGTGTTATTTTAGAATGCTGCCTATCCATGAGGTGATGCAGTCCTTGGAGTTATTTAACGTATTACTCCTGTATGGGGTTCTAACCCTATTTTATAGTTTCACTCTCAAGTGCAAAGCGAGACATCTACACATAAAGCCTGACCTCTCAGAGAGAAATATAAGGGACATAGTGGAAGATGAAATTAGAGCTGAGAGAGCACCCGTCAGAGCAAGAAAGTGATAGAAGGGAAACATGATTGAGAAATGTAACAATGAGGGGAAACAAATGTGAAAAGCCAGAGAAAAAAAAAAAGATTAGGTGACAGAAGAAGCAGAGCATAAGGGGTGAAGAACGAGAGAGGGGGGAAAACAGAACGTAAAGCAGAGGAGGTGCAAGATAATGAGAAGGAGCTAAATGGAAATAATAAGTGTAAGTGAAGCAGAGAGAGAAAGAAAGAGACGACGGGCGAGAGAACTAAGAAAAGAAGAAGACTTGAGGTGGGGAAAGTGAGAAAAGATACAGTGAGATCAACAGAGAAGACATTTTTTGTGATCTGTTGTTCATGAATTTGAATCTCAACTAGGCCAAGTCATACTTCAAAAACTCTTTATTATAAGAGGTGCATTGAGGTGAAGATGGTTATCAGAGAATTCCACAGACCAAAGGAGAGTGAAATAAGTTTACAGTGTTTGAGTGTAAAAGCAAAATATTAGACCACAAATCTGAGAAACCTTAAAGCAACCTGAGATGTGAATATATAAACAGAGGAAAAAAGTAATCTTTAAAGAGCACAAATGTGTACATGTGAGGAAGAAAACAGGATTAGAGCTATGTGAAATGCATTAGTTTGCACTTAGGAAAAAACTCTGGCTAATGAAAGAATCCAAGATCAAAAGGTAAAAAAAATCCCCAAACAGTAAGTATAAAAGGAGCATGACAAACCCACAAAGCAACATAAAGAGTGAAATAGACCCACACGAGCACACGAGGCACCCTTGAGAATGAGGGAGAAAGGCAGCTAAGCCACGAGAGAGAGAGCATATGAATTGAGTTTTGTAAGGATCACTGAAAAACAATACGTTCTTTCTATTGATCAAAATATGTTCTGCAGAGAAAATTAAAGATGCCGGAGATGGTATATTGTGTTGCATGGACCAGTGTCAGGGGATAAATAAAGAGAGGATGAGCAAAGAGAGAAAGGTAATGTTAGACAACCTAGGAGATAGTGAAAGAAATCCCTCAAAATAGGACCCAGCAGAACCGAGAGGATCAGAATCCTTCCCTTCCTCTACGAACCCACAGATATCAACTGCAGAGTACCCCAGGGATCATAGCTCAACCCCACGCTCTTCAACTTTTACATGGCCCCCCTTGCCACCATCGTCAGATAGCATGGGCTCAGCATATTATCATACGCTGACGAGACCCAGCTCATCCTCTCCCTCACGAAGAACCCTGAAGTCTCCCGACTCTGCTTCCAGGAAGGAATGAAGGACGTCACACCCTGGACCCTCCACCTCTGCCTAGGACAACAACTGGTGGCCCTCTGCCCTCTAGAGTCCTCCCACCCCAACAGACCATGCACAGAACCTCAGCATTATCCTTGACTCTTCCCTCACCATGACCAACAGATGAGAACTCCGTCGCCTCCACCTTTTTCAGTTGACTCCGCGGCCTCCGAAAGACCTTCACATGGATCCCCCAGAATGCTGAAAGACCCTCACGCACGCACTCGTAACTAGCAGACTGGACTACGGCAATACCCTCACCGCCGGAATCAACAGAGCCCTCCTACACAAGCACCAAACCACCCAGAACGCCACAGCCTGACTTGTCCTCTGGACCCCACAGTACGAACACATGATCCAACACCTACAAGACCTCCACTGGCTCCTCGTCGAGAAGAGAGTAACCATCAAACTGCTCACCCACGCCTACAAATCCCTCCACAACATCGAATCCAAATACCTCAACGAGAGAGTCGCCTTCCACATACCCAAAAGGAAGCTCCGCTCGCCGACCTCGCCCTGGCATCTGCAGGAACAGAGCAGGTGGAAGAGCCTTCTCCGATGTCGCAGCCAAGGCCTGGAACGAGCTCCCAGTGAACATCAGACACTCCTGGACATCTTCAAAAAGAACACCAGGACCTGGCTCTTCGACAGAACCGGAGCTGCAACCCCCCCACCCGTCCCCAACCCCCAGGGCCTTGAGACCCTCATGGGTGAGTAGTGCGCTTTATAAAACCCCTGATTGAAAGATCGAGTGATGGGGCGAAGATGGATGAAGTAAGGCCTCAGAGAGCAATAGTATGGAACCCTGGAAGGCAGAAAGGGTGAAGAAAATAACCCCAGAGATGTGCTAAAAAATTTGAAAAAGAAAGAAAGATCTATAATTGTAGGGTAAAAAGATCCCAAATAGGAAAATGGTTGGAGGAGACCGGAAGTCCACAAAGAGTAAAAAAGTAAAAGAGAGCCAGTGAAAGACAAAGGTAGAAGGCTTCTGAAAAGTATTAAGACTTTGCAAAAGAGAAATAATGCAGAAGGAGAAATCCACTGAAATACGGTAAAGGAGACACAGCAAGAAAATTAGATAAAAGAAACACCAGAGGGAGAGGAGAACTGTATTCCCTTTACATGAGTTGTTGGTCAGTGTTCAGTGCATGTGTGATGTGCTGGATTGTGAGCACAGATTTTGAAGCTCTAGTTAAGTGTAAATAGCTCACACTGGTCTGATCAGCCACTGCCGAATCCCCCAAGAGTGCTACCTTCTCGGACTGCTCATCCGGATCGAGGTCCATTCATTAAAACTCATGGACCAGTACTGCATATTCCATAATTAAAATCCAACTCTGTCAGGAATTAAACTGGGGTGTGTGGGGGCATCAAGTAAGAGTCTATCCGACTCTTCTTCACCTTTCAAAAATGACTGACCCATTCTCCTAATTCCCATCTCAGGAACAGTGACTCAATTAATATATGTACATTGTTAAACCTGGCATCCTTGCTGCGGTTTCCCTGACTTTTTGCTTTCGGACCTCCTGTTTTTGCTGACTTTCGGCACTATACCACTGCTGACCAGTGCTAAAGCGAATGTGCTTTCTGCTTCAAATATGGCGTCATTGGCTTATGGGGTGGGCGGAATTCGCAGAATCGCGTTACGCAAATCTCCGTGAAACGGTAAAAAATCTCCACGAACACGCAAAAATTCCGCAAACACGCAGAACTGCTTGTTCGCTAAGCTTTTTTACTGTTCGCAATCGCTGTTTGCATGCTCGGGTGGAAATATCTTGCGAACACGCATTTTGTGAACGTGAACAAGCAAAAGATTTCGCGAAGTCACAGCATGCAGAATTTTGGGCAATTTTGCGTTCTCCGCGGAACGCAAAATTACCCAAATTGCGCAAATTTCGCAAACGGAACGGAATTTACCGCCCGGGCCTAATTGCCTTATCCACAATTTGCATATTTCGTTTACTTAAAAGTTCCTGGTATACTGTAATAAGTGTGCCCTGGGTCTGTAACTCAAATGCTACTAATGGGTCTGCAGACCCGTTCGTGCCACCCACTTAAGTAGCCCCCTAAACATGTCACAGGCCTGCCTTTGCAGAGCCTGTGTGAGCAGCTTTGAACTGCCATGTCGACCTAGTTAACCTTTTTGCCAGGCACAAACCTTTTTTAATACATGCAGGTCACCCATAAGGAAGGGCCTGGACAAACCAAGGGCAGGGTGCAGTGTATTTAAAAATTAGGACATGTACTTTTAGGTTTTACATTTACTGGTAGTAAAAAACTCGTACCTTTGTTTTTTACTATTGCAAGGCCTATTTCTCCCAAAGGATAACATTGGGAATAACTTATTATGTTTTAGAAGTGTCATTTCCAATTGGTTAAATATGGAACTCCAGGTTTGGTGCCTCTGGAATCACAATTTAAAAATTACAACTTATGGTAAAGTCAGACTTTTAGAAAGTTGGCATTTTCTTACTTTAACCATTTGGTACCTTCTGTCAGTCTCAAATGTCTGGGATTAGTGACCTCTGGGCATTGTGCCTTCCCTCTAGCCAGTCACACACTAAGAGAGTTTAGGTGTGACTATGGGCCATCATGGGCAGAATGGGAGGTAGGAGTGGACACTTTCACCTGACTAGGCTATGTTCTGTCCCAACACAAAGGGTGCATACCCCTATGTGGTGACTCTGGAGCCAGGGCAGGCACTCTGTGCTCTTCAAAGGCATCTTTTTGACGCCCCTCCCACTTCAAAAGGCACATCTAAGTACAAGTACTTGACCTCGGACACCACCACTTCAGCACACTTCAGGACCTGTGGATACTTTACCAGGAAGGACTGCAGTGCTGTTCAAAGGACTGCCATTTTGCTGGACCCTTGCTCTGATGTACGGACCTGCTGCATGCTGCCCTCCTTTCCTAGGAGTGAGAAAGACTGTACCTGCATCTCTCCAACCCAGAACCCTAGTAATTCCAAGGGCTTGCCTCCTGTTTTGCAGTCTCAGGGGAATGAAAGACTTACAACTCACATGCTACAGCACTTGGACTCTGCCAAATGAGAGTCTTACCCTGTCAAGTGGTGTCAATCTGGTCCTGGACACTTGGACGTGGGTGTAAATTGATGCAACAACAAAAAAACCCGTATAGACTGTGTAGCGCTGCTTGGAACCGGCACATCTCCATCGATGCAGTGACACACCAAGGACAATGCATCGCCGACTGCTCGGGCATCACTTCCTGTTCTGATGCATCTTTGACTTTGCTCAGCACAGCAGCAATATATTGCCTCTTTGCTTCTTGCCTCTTGGCTTCTTCAACAACGGAACTAAGGTTCTTTGTTGTGGGCCAAAGCTGGTCCCAATATCCGACCCACGCTCCATCGTGGTCAGCTTGAATGTTTGGAAATGATCTGGTGTGGTATGACCAGACAGCTTTGGCCTTCACGTTATGCCTTTAAGCACTACTTTTCAGTTTATTCTTTAAAAATTCATAACTCACTGTCTTACTGATTGAAGCTTTCCACAAATACTCTTAAGGCAAGCATGACTGCTCTGTGCCAAGCTACCAGAGGGTGAGTGCAGGCTAATTTATGGTGTGTATCTGACTTATGGCTCCTGCTTGGACAGGGTGCATACCTCTGCCAAACAGAAACCTAATTTCTAACATACAGTGTATCCAAGTATAACTAACGTTCATAGTGCCATGCTCAGAATACCAAAAACAGTGTGGGACTTGCAATTGTTTGATAATGGTCAAAATGTGCTAAAATTATTGGTGTAAATAATGGTGGAACATTTAGTAGATTAATAAATGTTATAGTTTTGATACTCACAATTGCAGTTTTACCATTTGTATGGAATGCATGAACTGTGCTTCGTTCCTGGTGCCCCATTAAGTATGCCTGTCTTGTAGAACGTAGTGGCTTGTCTACTGTAGATAGTCAGACATTAAACGTTATCCCCATTTGCGCTGTTAATTCCTTTAGACAGGGACCTCAAGTCAAAGACTTAAGTTCTAATCAGATTTCATTTGTTAAATCTCATAATGTGCTTAACATGTACTCCTGATAAATCTGCTAAACATGATGTTACTTCCTGTGAGGTCAAGATGCCACTTGCTGTGATGTCATGCACAGTGATGTCACTTGCATACTGCCTTACCTGGTTAGTCCACCCACTTAATTTTTAGGTCTCGCTGAGCCAGCGCATGTGCTGCTCTGCGAGACATTTAGTTAGTGGTTTTTCAAAGTGCTAACACAATCTTTTCCTGGCCTCAAGCTTGCGGCCACGTGTGCAGCCGCCATGTGGCTTTCATGGCTCATGAAGCCTTGATCTCCCAAGTGCCTGGCTCTGCCCCTCCACCACCACAGACCGTATGCCTGGCATCACTTTTGGTTTCACGGCCGCGCGGCCAATTCTTGTTTTCCTCCTCTGCATTAAGACACTGACTAACTAAACCAGGAATTTCAGTAGCAACCCCGAGTTCTTTCTAAAAGTTTTACCTAAAGCCAGATGAGACAGCATTTATGTCAGCAGCGCCCTAATGTCAGTCTTATCACCTGTAAGGATATGACGACACTGAATGAAGTCTGTGTTAAGATTATCTGGCGCCATCCAATCGGGTGTTGATTTTCTGTTTCTCATCTGCAAAATGAGACACACCAGTCTTTTTCTCTCAGATGTTGTTACCTTTCAGCTCCACTTGCTCGTTTGTTACGGAAGACCCCTATTTTTCACCCCTAAAAACAGTCCTTAAAGGTCCTGGTTTCTACAGCCGCATCGATAACTGCTTTCTGGGTCTTACTCATTGTCCGGAGGTGATAAAAAAGAGGGGGCGGGGGTGACAATTTTATTCACCAGAACACGGCCCTGGCTGGCTAACTGTTTAATGATGAAGCCTCCTTCTCACTCCATCAGCCCCCAATTGTTTTTCTTCCCAATATCTGTCCCTTTCACTACCATCTGTCCTCCTTTGACGGTGTGTGTTTTAGCCCTTTGTCTGCTGGGCTTTTATTGATACCTTCCTCAATGCCCACTTCTGTCGCCCTTCTCTGATCTCTTCTGGCCCATTAACCCCCTGGCACGGGGGGGCTCCACAGACAAAGGCCTGTAAACCGATCTGCCGCTTTATTGAGCCCACGGTCTGCCGGCTAATTCCCCACTTCCTCCTCTCTGTGGGCCCGCGGGCTCGTGGCCTGCCTGTTCTTTTCCCACCAGCCCCAACTGTAGCTCAGCAGAGGGCCACACAATTGTGTTGGACAAATCACCGACTTTGGTAAATTGTTTCTTTCTAAAATGTTGTTCAACAATTGAAATCTTCCTCAGGCAAATCTCTCTCTATCTTGATGGCAAACAACAAATAAAGATTAATAAAGCTATTATCAGAGACCGTTCAGGTTGCGGCTTAAGGTATATACAGGGCCACTGGAATTATGCGGCAGGAGAGGGTTAATTATGCTGCAGGGTTGAATAAATGATGTTGCAAGGAAAAGCAAATTATGAGATGTAATGTAGTACATTTTTTAAAACTGGTACTTCATTATTTTGTACTTTTTACACTTGTTTACACTGTCTGGACATGAGGGGAGGTGTACCCAAATACAGCAATAAGCAATTGAAAGGTGACCAGTCAACCTCTTCAAATGGCCTTTCACTGTGCTGTAACGTGTGGCACTGGGTTTTGGGTAACTTTTGAACCATTTGAGCTAGAAAAAAACATTAATATTTTGTGTTAAAACCTACAGATTATGCAGCAGATGATGGATTATGTGGCAAATGCGGCAAATTCATATTTATGCGCAAATCGCTGCAGCCGCACAATCGCATAATTTCTGTGGCCTTAGGTATAATAATAATAGCAATGACAATAACAATGTTGTGTATTATAATAATTATTATTAGCTAACAAGCACGAGCCAGCCTGTCAAATAGGATCAAAGTGAGTTAGGAAACAGAAACAAATTCTGGTGAAATATTGATAACCAGATCACAGTCATGGTTTCATCTGGATATGGTCAAATTGCTTTTTCTTAATGAAATGTCAAATTAAATGTGTATGTGGTGATGAAGACATACCCTGTCTCTAAAGATACCTTATATTGGAGCGCTTGTACTGACCCCCTACATATTCCAGAGATTTTTTTTGGGCTGCAGTACATCCTTGCAGAGTTATTGAAGCAGCATTGGTTACATGTAAATACGTGCAGGAGGATACCCAGCCCCTTTACACATTCACTCAAAAGTCATATATATTTGTGCCCCTTGTTTTATTTCACCAAGCAAGAGTCCCTTCTGTTTCCTCACAGGCCATATATTGACCAATCTCCACTATTCCATGTGCTCACTCTGGATCCAGTAGGCACCCAGGGGTGTCGCCATTAAATATGTACACTGCATGTTACCATATCAAATAAAATGAACAGTGACAAAGCCTATATGTCTCACCTTTAGGACATAATAGCTCTTTGCCAATGCAATTTTCTGATGCCGCACAGCACTGGCAAAAAGAAACATGCCATCACACGACTTCTGTTTCTGATCATGCCATTCTGTAGGTGAGACATGAGCCACAAAGCATGCCAGCACCTACAAAATCACGTGGTTGACATTTTCCTTGTCACCACTTGCATCATTAAATGAAGAAATTGCTATTTTCTTAACTAAAAGCGCCATATAAAATAAGCATTGGCATAGCCAATAGGTCTCGCTTTGGGGACCTTATAAGTATTTAGTTATGCAGCACAATATCCTTGGTGCAACAACATTAACTGTTGCATGGTTAAACACTTATAAGGTCCCAAAAGCGAGACCTATTGGCTATGCCAAAGCTTGTTAGGACTTTCACCCTGTCTGTAAATGTCTCTTACCTTGACCTGATGTTGCACACACAAGAAAGGCTTGAAGAAGGATGAAATATTTCATGATTTTATCTGTAAAAAATAATTATAGACTTGATTAGTAACAAAATGAAGAGGATGGAAGGAAAAACATTCTGTTAATGAGTTTTACATCTGTCCACTGGTTCATCACTCCACACAATTTATTATTTGTTTCAGTCACCCAATTGACACTTCTATCAGGCAAAGGAAATGAAGTAATAAGGGGTGTGAGTTCAAATTAGAGTCTGAAGCCACAAATTGGGAAAATGTCTTTGGTGTCCCTTTTGGACCTGAAATGACCTTATTATCATTGTTTTACACGTGCGTTTTCCAAAACCCTACAGAAAACTCACTGATCATTGAAAATACAAACATGTTGGAATGTGCTGCACTCACTGTGTGTGTGTATAAATAAACTTCTAATTCATTTTTCCATGTTGAGCAACCACCAAGTAATGGCCCCAAGATACCTCAAGCACTCAGGCCCTTGGATTCAATGATAAGAGGCAGATGACACATGGGTGCTCCACCACCCATCCAACTTTTCACTGACTGTCTTTGAGGCTTAAGATCTGGTTCTGGTATTTTCCATTATTCTGGGTAGAAGGGAATAACAAACCTATCAGCTATTTCTGTCAGATGTTTGCATGGAACCAGCAGTGCAAATGCACTCTCAAGCAGGTCAATCCTCGACAACGAGCGAGCCCCATTTGAGAAGTGGTATTATTCAGAAGATACAAATGTTACATAGGTCATGGATTAGAGCGATACCATCATCCTGTAGTCAAGTCAGTTCTACTTAGTCCCAGGGTAAATGCGCCATGCCAGTTAAAGGACAAGCAGTATCCAAAGCGCCTGTCTCTTCTATTATGAAGATTTACTCCCTGTGCAGGACTGCACAATAGAGAAGAGATCCACTAAGCTCCTCATCTAAGAAATTTGAAAACCATTTGAAGATGCTCATGCTAAGGGGAACAAGAGATTGGTCACATACTGAGGAACCTACAAACATGATCCATATTTCCTTTTTGGCACAAGATCCAATGGTCGATGTGAGATGTTTAAATCGGTGGACAGAAGATACGTTTGTGTTACTAGTTAGTGGCCCCTGGGGGATGGGTAATGGCATCACCAAATGTAAAAGGATTGCTTCTGCCCAGGGCCAGCTTTAGCGCTGGTGCAACAATTATTTTTGGCGCCCCTACCCCCATGACCTCCTCCTCAGATTCTTTCACTACCACCGGGCAAAAGTGACCCTCATGTCTCCAGTCATAAGTCAGTGCTAAACACAGCACACTTCCTGACGTCAGCGTCCCCCTCCACAGGTCAGCGCCCAGTGCGGCCGCACCAGTCGCACTGCCCTAAAGCCAGTCCTGCTTCTACCCAGTATCTGGTGAGCCACTGCGGGAAACAACCTTTACAACGCAACTTTTACAACACTCTACCATTACAACTAAACTTTTACAACGCAACATCCATTACATCGCATGCCATTACAACACAACCATTACAACGCATGACACTACAACGCATACCACTACAACGCATGTCATTACAACGCATGTCATTACAACGCATGTCATTACAACGCATAACATTACAACGAATAGTACCCTTAAACTATCCAACACTTACCCTACTGTTGCACCCCCCTGGAGTTAGAATAGTAATTTTTACCCCTACACTATCCAACACTTACCCTACTGTTACATCCCCCTGGAGTTAGAATAGTAATTTTTACCCCTATACTATCCAATACTTACCATACATGCCATGTAATGTTATGCGTTGTAATGGTATGCGTTGTAAAGGTAGTATGCATTGTAATGGAATGCGTTGTAAAGGTAGTTTTTAAAAATTCGTTGTAATGGCATGCATTGTAATGGAATGCGCTGTAATGGATGTTGCGTTGTAAAAAATGTGTTGTAAAGGTATGAGCTGTAAAAGTATGCATTGTAACGTCATACATACGCCACTGCTGAGTATGTCACAGCAAGAATATTTCTCCCTCGTTACCATGCATCATGTGTCATCAGGGATCGGATTGTAGACCAACTCAAAGATTCTGTACTGCTGAAAATCCCACCTGTTGACATGAGCACATCACTGACCTGACACATGTATCGCTGAGTCCTACAGGCACTCAGGCAAGAATGCTCCAAAATCTTTGTAGCGCCGGAGCAGTAAAAAACACATCTATAGAGGTTTGGTGACATTTACTGAAAGGATCAGGCTGTTAGGAATGGGACTGAGTCAGTCCTCAGGCACATACATGTCCGACTATTAAAGGAAAACACAGCAGATACGTCCGTCTCTGATGTTGATAGTGCTGGGGCTAGCCGTCTGAGCCTTAGAAGTCAAAGTCTTCCAGGCTATGGCACTATGAGGCAGAGCAAGCTCCCCATGGGCTCCCTAGCCTGGCGCTCAGTCTTACCCACTCCCTCTGGTATTGTGATGCAGAAGACCCGGGGAGTGCTCAGTACTCTGGTGGTTTGTCGGGTGGTCATCCAGGGCGCTCCTTCAGATGATGCATACAGTTCCTCTGATCCTTCTGGCAGGTCTGGCACAGCTACCCACCTTTCAGTGACTCAGTGGGGACACTGGGCACATGGGCCAGAGGCCACGGCTTCATCATGGTTACATGTTGCACCCGGTGAGCCATTCATCTTGGCCCTCAGGGCAAAGGCCCTTGCTCTTCATGGCGGCCGCTCTGGTGTACGGAGTCACTGACTTTAGTCTACACACGGGCAATGGCCCAATCAACAAAGCAACATCTTTCTTTACAGTGGTCCCCTCTGGCATATGGGGAAATGGACTTTGGTCTGCACATGGGCAACATCAGTTTTGTTTGTGGGGTCCGCTCTGGCATTTGGGTTGCTGCCTTCAGTCTGCACACAGACAATAGCCCGATCAGTGCCACAGCTGCTATCTCACACCTCACTAATGGGATCAACTCACCAGGATCCCTCACTTGACCTTGCTCCACCAGGCTCTCCTTCTCATAGGGTCCTCTGGTCTCTTCAGGCAGGCCCTGATGCTCCTTGTTCCAGGGCCGTTGGTCTTGATTTCCCATGGAGTTGTCCCTTCACCCAGTTGGGAGACTGACAGGCCTTAATTCCCAGTTCTGATCACACAAAGCAGAACTCTTACTGAGCTTCTCACTGGCTGCTCGATGGTTGACAATTTGGAGGCTTTCAGCTCCCCATTTTATAATTAATTTTCAGACACAGATGCGATTTAGTGTCTCATGCTGTGGAGTTCATGTGGCGGGTGTCTTCTTTGAAGTACCCACTGCTCGGTGCTGTCCTTTTCCCTGGAAGCAGCCTGTCACAGCACAAGCTACTCCTACCCAGATAGCCCCAGAACACAAGCCATAAGAGTTCCTTGTTAATGACACCCAAATGCAAGCCTCACAGACATATGCCTACCAAAGGTCCCAGCCCCGCTCTTCATGATTCCCTTATCAGCCCCATCTCCTGCCTCAGTTTTACCCAGACCCACTGTACTTTGGAAACTACGAGTCCTTTGTGAAGTGCACAGGAGAGCCTTTCTCCCTCTAGTGTGTCCCAGCCAGCTCTTAGAAATCCACAAATCTGTCTGAGAGGTCTCCTTCTGTACATGACCTCCTCAAAACCCTGGGCTTCCAATATGGACCCCATAGGCCACAATGTATTGTAGCACTACGAAGCACACATACATCATGCACACACTTGCACCGCACAGCGCTACATGCCAGCACCATCTAGGCCAAGCGTGAGTTCAGTACACAGCAGCAGATTTTTACATGAGTGGGCCAGTAGACCGGTAAAAAGGTCTGCCCACACTACTGATCACCATTATTTATGCCACCATTGTGCCCTCACTACTCACCTTTTTGGCAAGACCAGTAGCTCTTTACCACTTATGAGGGTAGTGCATTGGGCACTCCTCCCAGTCTCGGCTACGCTGTTTGTTTGCTGTGATACCGCCTATTGGTTTTGGCAAAGCACCAAAGCTGTGGTAATAAATGGAGGTCAAGCAGAAGGCACAGAACATTTGTCATTTTTTCCAAGGGGGGTTAATCAACCATATAATGTTGTATGTAGTTTACGTAAGCGGGACACAAGCAGGGCCGGACTGGCCATAGCGGGCACCGGGAAATTCCCTGGTGCGCTGCACGGGTGGAGGGAGGGTTTGGGCCCCTGGGGACCGTTTTTGTTACAGGGCCCTTTTTGCAGCATAGCTGCAAAATCGGCCCTGTACCAAAATCGGCCGAAAAAGAGCCCCGACAAAGAACTCGGCGGCACCTCCAACCCCCCGAGTGGGGAGGGGCAGCTAGCCGAGCACTTTGCCAGGGCCGGTTGTGGTTCCCAGTCCGTAGATTTATTTATTGTTTTATAAAGGCAATCTCCGCACAAGCAGGTCTCAGAGTGTTGTGCACAAGACGGTGTTCGAACACAAGACAACTGTGAATTAACTGGTGACACAACAAAGCAGAGCAGATAGTTGACAATGCAATATTGGCCCTTGATTAGCAGTGGATTCCAGAACAAGGAGTGTAAAATACTATGTGTAGAGGATGCTGTGGTGCAGGGAGGGCACACAAACTAGTTTATTTTAACAAACTGACTACACTGAACTGGGTATCCCACAAAGTTATTTGTATATTCATCAGATTTTGGTCAACAATAAAAGTGCCAAGATAACTCTGGTGATCAATGTACCTGCTGGAGAGAGTTGGGAGCGTGTTTTGTATACTGGCTGTTTTTACTCTAAGGTAGTGCAGAGGGGTGATATGCCTACTGCAAAGAATGTGTACCATGCATATCAAAGAGCAATATTTTGTGTGCATAGTTCAATGGGTTACTGCTTTGTGTTCACTTCACAGTCAGTCAGTCAAAAATACTTTATTCGGTTCATATTCAAACCATAAAAGCATACTAAACAGTTCATACAAACAAACTTTAAAAAGCCATAAGATTACAATAAGGCTACACAGGCTTAAAATACATACAGTACAAAAGATCAGTTCATTTTAAAATAATTTCTAAAAACCACATTGTCAGTTTAGAGCATTCTTAAATTCAGTTAAACTAAGCTAATTAATAAAGTGGGCTATACGCATCTTATTTTCTTCTTTAATCTAACCGCCGCAGTGAGAAAATTGGCAATGTTAAAAGTCTCCCACACATTCGAAAGCAGCTGCAGATAGAGGAGGGCTGGTTTAACTTGCAAAAAGCCTTTGTCTTTTAAAATTAGGATAATAAAGGGTTTCCGAATTGAAAGAAAGTGCACACAGAAAAATTGGGTATGTGACGATGTTCAAGTATGGCTCAATAGCACATGATGTTTTTAACAATTGGTGAGCTCTTACAGTCGGCTTTACCAGATCTCTTTCTTCTCTAGCCATAGCAATCATTAACATGTAGGATTTCTTGACCCATTTCAAATCCCCTTTCACCAGCTTCTCAGGCGAGTTAAACAACTCTGGTCTACCCAGTTTTGCTGACAATTTGTAAACATAAGTCAGCCAGGGGATACGGGACCCAAAATCAAGAGCTAAACAGTCTCTTAGGATTTCCTGGTTCAATTCCAATTCAGGGTTTAACCAGGTTGAAATCCATTTTAAAAGTGGTGCAATAGCTAATAGATCCTCCACAAATCCAACTCCACACTCCTGATGGACAATATAACCAGATGTGGACTGTGGGACAGAAAGGATATTTCTTAAAAACTAATCCTCAACCACTTGGATTGTCTTCACATTCTTGACACCCCAAAGATCCGCCCCATACATTGCGAGGGAGATGCATTTTGCACCGCATATCTTTAAAAGCGCTGGCATTGGTCTGGCTCCCAAATTACAGGCAAAACCCAGGACGTCTGAGGTTGATCTAGCCAAAACACTTCTTTTAGCTAATATTTGAGGTGACCATGTGCCTTTATCATCAAATATGATACCCAGGTATGGAAAAGTGGAAACCCTAGACAACACATTCCCCTCACAATGCATGGTTTTTACCCCTTTTACTTTGGTGCCAATCATCATGACATGTGATTTAGAAAAATGAACACTAAGATCTAAAGATTTCATGAAGACAGCAAATGAATTTAAAAAGGATTTGCAACCCAACTGCTGTACGAGTTAAAAAGGCGGCATCATCCGCGTACAGCCGTGCCGGAATTGGGCGTTTCCCTTCCCTTGGGATGTCTTTGTACACTTCAGATAAAACTGGACCCAAGTTATTAATGTAAAGGGTAAAAAGCAGGGGGAGCAAAATGTACCCCTGCCTAACACCATTGACAATATGAATCTTCCCTGTGCAGTTACCCGTATGGTCGTATCTCACGGTGGTAGATAGAGCCCTATGCAGATCAGCAAGGAAGTACACAATATTTTTATCCACGCCTAGATGAAGAAGCATCGCCCATAATTTGGACCTATTCACCGAAAACCTGCACATTTTCAAAAGTAGACACCCAGGTGAGTCCAGGGGTAAAATACCTGCATGCCTCACACTAGGTACTTTAACCAAGAATCCCATGTAAACATACAACTTTGGTAAGAAATACACATTTTCTTCACATTTCCGTGATGAAAAGTTCAGGAATCTTCAGAGAGCCACAAATTTCTTACTCCCTGAGTTCCCACATGTCTCCTGATAAGAACGGCACCCCACCTAATGGGTCGAGAGACCAAGGTAAAAAAAGGCCTTAAAAATCTATGTGAGAGATAAGCAATAAGGGTATCTGGAGCTGTGTTGTGGTGCCACCCATGCAAACCTGTGAAGCACAGACATTGTTTTAAACTAGACAACCAGGGGATTCCAGGATGGTGTACCTTGCGTGGATCTCACAAGATCTTCTAACCCACAATGCCATGCAAACCTCAAACTATGCCTGAAGAAACCCGTTTTACTTACATTTCTGTGATAAAAACATCTGGAATTTGCAGGAATCCACAAACTTCCTACCGCGAAAAATTACCCCACTTCTGCCGGAAAAAACGCTGCCCCACTTGTGTGGCTAGGACTATTGCCCACGACAGAAATGGATCAAACTGAGGTCAATGGGAATTTGGGTTTCTCCTCAGATTCCAGAACTTTACGTCACAGAAATATGAGGAAAGTATGTGTTTTTACCAAAGTTGGACGTTTGCCAGGGATTCTGGAAAAAACCTATTGAGAGCCAAACAAGTCACACATATCTGCAATCCCCAGTGTCTAGTTTTTACAATATGCAGGTTTACTTGGTTTGCCTAGATGCTGGCTAAGCTAAGGCCCAAAATACACAGCTACCCACATTGTAAAAAACAAGGTGCTGTGTCCATGTTGCGTTTGGGGCGCTTTCGTGTTGAGTGGCAGGTTGAAAGGGACTTTGATGGGGGAGAAGGGGTATGATGCATCCAGCACCATCTGTAATTAGTAGATTCATATAGTGCAGCTTATGACCCGTGAGGGTATCCAGGGTAAGTCCATGGAGATGGGGAGATTAAGCAATTTGGCCAGAATCACTGGATGTTGAGCTGATGCTGAGACTCTACCCTTGATCCCCAGCTCCAGAGTCAGCAGCTCTAGCTGCTTCGCCACATCTGCACTTAAAAAAAAAAAAGTGCATTAACCCTGGCTGCATCATAGCACTTTTTTAAAAATTAGTTTTAGCCACACTGTAAATCATCTCTGCGACTGTGCAGTATGTCTACAAAACATTGCCAAAGCCAAAAGCTCTCATAGGAGCGACCTTTTGGCTTTGCCAATACTTGTTCTGATCTCTGTCACTGGGGCTGCACTAGATTTTGATTCACTCATGAACAATCGCGTTAACACTGCAGTGAGTCGCAAATTCTCTGATACAACTGGTTCTTTGTACTTACTTTTGAACTACAGTCGCTCTTTTCAAGAACTATATGTACTATATGTTGTTAAGCATTGTAAGCATGAGAGTTGCATAAATATGTCCAGCACAAATGTTGGGTTTTTATATTTTTTTTATTAGACATACATTTTTTGCTGCAGTCAAGTAAATATTAGTTACTTTGCATGTATGCTAAGCGACAAATATTTTCGAGATAGCTTTTAGGTGACTAACACCTTTTTCGTGCAATCTTTTGTGCACTTAGTAGGCAGTGATGTATTTTTTATTGCACGCGCTAGTTTATCTCTCCCTTATATTTTTGTTTTATAGTCTCCACCAAGGCGAACTTTAAAACAGTTGCAACAGAAATACTGTAAATAATCAATCCGCATTAACACATTAATATATACTGCTTTGCTGTGAAAAAGTGTGTCTGGTTTAGCGCATAATTAGGAAGTAAAGTAAACCATAAAAATAGTGCGGAGAAAGAAATCAAAGTGCCGAAATGTGCACTTCCATGGGGACGGGGGGAGGGGGCTGTAATCATAAACCAACAGATTATAGTTTCTACCAAGTGACAAAATGTGGGGAGCAGAACAAAATGTATCTGAGCGAAGGCACCAGAATTCCTGCAGATGAGACTGGATGTGAACTCATCCCGTTGTCTGACTCCTGGAGGAATGTGTTACTCATTAGTACACGGGGGGACTTCTACAATACCTCAAGCATAAACCCCACTCTACCCTCTAACGACAAGGCAGACACCCAGATGGACACTGACTTAAGCACAGCACATGACAGGTCCAGCATCTCAAGGTCACCGAACTGGTCTAGTTCTGCCTCAAAAACGCAAAGTGCTCTAAAGGAGCTGTTAGATGACACAGAACTAAAGCACTACTGGATTATTAATTATAACGCATGTTTACAATACACAGAGTATCACTTTGGAATACCCTTCCCATTTCTGTCTTCTTTTAGCAACCACTTTCAGAGGCTTTCAGGACCAACCAAGTGTCGTGATGCACCGAGTGCACAATACAACCTCCCCACTAGCTTTTCTATAAGCAAGTGATGATGTGGGAAGAAATAAACTCAATGTAAATTAAAATCTACCACAAAGGCCCTCACTACGAGTGGTCTATTAATTCCGATGGGGGCCGGGGGCTGGTGACAGTTGCCGGCCCACCTGGAATTATGAGATCTTTGGAAACAACGCACGTCTCTCAACTTTCACTTTTAGATTTCCATGTGAAAGTCTGCCCCAGAATGAGGAGTTGCTGGGGGAATCATACCTTGAGTTACCGATTCCGTGGTAATTCCTCATTTCTTAATGGACTCTCAAAGTCCAACTCCTATTGGGCAAAATTTTCACCACATCTAGGAATTACCGGCTCCAGGGAAATTGGGAAACTCCATGGGTGGAGAAAATTCGCCTGATTTTCTGGGCCACTTACAATGAGGGCCAAAGTGGGCAAAACCATAATTCAGCAACTTGGGTTTTCATCTTTCTCTCCTTCAGTACATGTTTTGGAAGGCATAAAACCCATGTAGTTAACCAAGAGCTTGACCTGCCAATTGTATGAGCACACAAATCAAATATCCTATTAAAAAAAGATACATTTTAAAGCAGTAAAGGCTACACATTTGTACCGCAAACTGGGTCCTCAAGGACCTGCTGGAAGCTGTCACTCAAGTTTCTGGAGAGCAGTTTGAGAAATTATTTAATACAAACATGCTAAATGAAAGGCTGAGAGACATCTTTGCCATAGCACACCCCCTCACTTCTCAAATTCACATCTGACCACATAACGTGCATGAGCTGTGAAGAGAAGCAACGTGCGGGGGGGGGGTGGCGATCGATGAGTGATACATGCAGGGTGATGGACAGGGGGAAAGACATCAGGAGAGACAGAGATGGCTGCAGGGACAAGCTGGAGACTGGCTGGTGAGAGGTTACAGAGCTGCAAGGGCCGACGGACAGAAACATCCATCCGGTGCTCAGTCCATCCGGTGCTCAGTGACAGCTCACCATCTGAGCGACACATGTCAAGAGTGGGATCTGAGGCTGCAGCAAATTACACCTGAGCCTATTACTTTCAGATCCAGGAAAGAAAAAAAACTGGCACGCATTAATAATGGATGGAAGCGGTGGCTGGGACGATAGTGTCTAAATTGTGAGGGGCGCACCGTAGGACCAAAAAAAAAAACCACACGTTAGAAAACCCCTGCCTTCTGCAGGTCTCTCCCTCACCTCCTACCCAGACACATCAGGGCCGGTTCCTAATTGCTTGTCGTGTTTTCAAACGCTGGCTCCACCGAGCATATTTTTTGGGAGTGAAAAACACAAAATGTGTCTAGGTTTCGGCTTTAGAAGGCAGCTCTGAAGCTCCCTTATACAGCACTGGAGAACATATTTTCTCTATTGGCACAAGTAAATTTTTACCTGAATCGAAAAAATGTTTGTTTATTGTGGTAGCCTGGGGATACGAACATGTTCTATTTATGATATTCAGTTGAAAATACTGTTTGTTCTATTTCCACTCACCGCACACCATGCCAAAGAACTCTGCAAAAGCTCTACTCCCTAAAACACCTCAAGAAAATAAAACCTTTCATTCCTCAAGATGAGCTCAAGACAATTGTATAATCCCTAGTCTTTTCTAAACTGGACTACGGGAACGCCATTCTAACAGGTGCTCCAAAAGCTCACCTATCCCCACTACAGTCAGTCCTTAACATGGCGGCCTGACTCATAACTGGCGTAAAAAGATTTGAACACATCTCACCAACCCTCAACGCACTCAACTGGCTTCCCATGGAAGATAGATGTATTTACAAACTGGCCTGCATTACCCACAAGGCCCTCCACGCCCAATCCCCCAATTACCTGAACAGCAAACTGTTAAAAGCAGGAAAATCAAGAACTCTAAGAAGCACCAACGCACTGCTTCTCATCCCCCCGAAATTGAAAAGAAAAGCAACCCAATGCTGATCCTTCTCTGGTAATGTTACCAGGATATGGAACACACTCCCTACGGACCTCAGATGCAACCCCTCCTTCCCTGCTTCAAAAAGGACCTGAAACTCCTGCTCCTCAACCAATACTTCTCTGACCAAGCCGACCAGCCTAGGAATCAATAGACTAATGGACTCCCCTCTCACTCTGACTTTCAATGATGGGGGTTATCTGACTGTTCCAACCACCTGCGTTTTTCACTCCTTCACTGTATACTTAAGTGTGATGTCTTTGCTTATATATTTATACATCCTCATGTCCTGTGATGTAGTGAAACGTTTTCTTTTCCTTTGTGTTTGTAAAGCGCTCTGATACCGACGGGTCTAGCTAGCACTATATAAAACTTTATAAATAAATAAATAAATAAATAAATAAATAACCACAACAGGATAGAAATTGTAGAATAAAAAACGAGTGGGGCGCGCATGCGCCACAGCGAGACATGTGGTTTCAATTATCCCGCCCGTGTCTGGGCACGATAATTGAAACAACATGGCAGGGGTGCGCGTAATAGACACCACTAGGCAATGCGCCCGCCTTTGGCCAATTGCGTGCTGTCTTTGATAAAAAAAGACGCACGCAAAGGCCAATAAAGTGGGCCAAAAGGAAAAGCACACGCACAGGCGTGCGCGAATCCTAGGTCCGTTTTCAAACACCCTACATGAGGTCTCTCGCTGCGCAACAGTGTTGCACACTGCAACGCTAGGCTCAAGACCTAAAAAGGCAAAATATTATTTGTACCATGGCCAATAACGGGATTAGCATGTTTTAGCTGTGCGCAGATTACAACAAATTCATCGCTCTGTGACGTAAAGAAAGCATGAAAGGGTTTTCCTGGTAGATGATGTCACAATACATCTCAAAAGCCAAGCTGACATCATCAAGCCAAACTTATTGTAAAATGGAACTGATGAGGTCAAGTCTAGGAGTTTTAAAACGTCCCTTTCTGTGAATACTGCAAGTAAACTGGCAGGTCCCCAGGGCTCTCTGTGGAAACGCGTGAAGAGGACAATGAGCCATGATGCTCCTGACAGACTGAGTGAGTAAAGCTTATTATGCCAACAGGAAATGATACCGTTCTGCCTATTGCAAGACATTGGCCTATAAACAGAAAGGAAGGTGTGGTAATGTGTTTTGTTGTTTTTGCCCGATGATCAGAGCAAATTACTGGAAATGCCTTTAGGTAAGGAGAAACTACCTGGTGAAAGGATTGAACACATTTTCGAAACATTTAAGTAGTAGAGACAAATAGCTGGTTCGTTGGGTCCGTCAACAATACAGAAATTCTTTACCAATCTCATAATGGAAGCGCATCAAAATCAAAAAACCATCTTCACCATAGTCAAGTCTTTCACTCATCCGAAAGCTCTCACCAATGTACCCCCCTCAGAGAGCCTTTGCAACCAAATTGCTGATCACTTCATTGACAAAATTGTCAACATTCAGAAAGACTTTCCCCCACCCTCGACAACCACCGCAGAGGTAATAGTTAACTACCCTCCTCTCTCCAGTTTCAAACCAGTTCCCTTGAAACAGACAAGCAAGGCAATCCGGGCCTGTAAATCAGGAGCACCCACTGATTCCTGCCCCCCCATTATTCTTCATCATCTGATTGACACAGTCAACCCTTATATTAATGGAATTATTAATGAATCCCTTGAATCCGGAATTGTACCTGCCGAATGGAAGAAGGCCACTGTTAAACCTCTGTTGAAAAAACAGAACAAATCACCTACAGATTTGACTAACATGCGCCCCATCTCCTTACTTCCTATTCTGGGCAAAGTCACGGAGCATTTAGTGCATGAGGAGCTTAAAACTTTCACAGAAGCCCATAACATCTTGCACCCCCAGCAATCGGGCTTCCGCTCCGGTCACTCCACCGAAACAGCTTTGATCGAACTTGCTGATTCCATCAAATTCCTACAGGATGAGGGCAAGCAAGCTGTCCTCATCCTGCTGGATCTCACAGCAGCATTCGACACTATCTCGCATGCCATCCTAATTAATCGAATGCAAGAGGTTGGCGTGACAGACTCAGCCCTGGCCTGGATTTCATCATTTTTATCTAACAGGACTCAGACTGTGGCACTAGGACCCCATCTATCCTGCGAAAAACCAATTACATCTGGAGTGCCCCAGGGGTCCATATTAAGCCCTTTATTTTTTAACATCTACATGGCACCCCTTTTAGCTGTGATAGAATCCCATGGGATCCTGGTCACGTCCTACGCTGACGACACTCAATTGGTCGTCACCATTGACAAACAGTGCACTGACGCAGATCTCCGGTTCAAAAACTGCCTCTCAGATGTCTTTGAGTGGTTAAATACTAATCATCTTAGATGTAACAGCGCAAAGACAGAGATCATTCCATTAGGTAAGAATCTTTCTTTCTGCCCGAAAGATTGGTGGCCTACAGGATCAGAGGCCCCTCCTAGTGCAGTTACATCAGCCAGAAACTTGGGCGTACAATTCGATTCTTCCCTTACTTTTGATGACCACGTTAAGATCACTGCCGGTCGATGTTTCGGATTAATAAAATCTCTGAAGAAATTTTTTGATTTCCTCCCAATTGCAGCAAGAAAGTCAGTCGCGGTAGCTCTTTTACTTTCCCGACTTGACTACTGCAATGGCCTTATGGCCGGAGTGAAAAAATCTACTCTCAGAAAGCTGCAGAGCCTGCAACATGCTGCAGCCCGACTGGTTTTACAACTCCCCAGAAGGTCATCCGCGTCTGCAGCCCTGAATTCACTTCACTGGATGCCACTGCATAAAAGAATCTTTTTCAAACTGCTTCTCACAGTCCACAAAACCATGCAAAACACAGGACCCCGTTACTTTGTAAACCGTTTTAAGCGCTATAACCCCTCGCGTTGCTTGAGATCCTCTGGGGCTAACCTGGTTCAAATTCCCAGATTTAAATATAAGACCAAAGGCGGAAAATCCTTCAATGTTCTGGCGGCTAGGGCCTGGAACACCCTACCCGCCAACCTTAGAGCCATAGACAATGAGAACAACTTCAGAAAACTTCTCAAGACATGGGTCTACAAATTACCAGACTCCTCTGTCTTGGCTGCCATTTAATTCTCTCTTCCTTTCACTCCACTCTTTCAGTTATTCCTCTGCAGTTCGCCCAGCGCCATGATGCTTCCTTGGGAGCGAACGCTTGCGCTTTATAAATGCTCAAAAATATCAAATATCAAATAAAAATACGTTGATTTGCCGCACAATAACACTGACCATCTCCATTACACTTTAAACCTCTCCATAGATGCAGAGCTTTGAAATGGGTCAGCCTTTTTATGTCCAGTCTTAGTCAGAGAGGCGTGGGAGGGGAAAGTGTCAAGGAAAAAAACCCTTCCTCATCACCTCATCCGCGGTGAGCATTCACTCACGGACAGGAGCAGCCTGTCCTCCAAAGGAAGGGGTGAAGCAGGGGAGTGGACCCGACCACGGAGCAGCGGACAATAGAGGAGGAATTGTCGTGGCGGCCTTCAGCACGGGCGAGCGGGGCCGCCATGGAAGGGCGCTCGGGGCATGAAGGTATGTGCCCATGGTTGAGTCCCTGCTCTGCCAGGTTCTGACCCGTGAACACAAACGGGACCCCCCAGTGCCTGGTTTAACTCACTACTATTAGGAAGGGGGCCACATTTTTTCCGCCCAGGGCGCTATCTTGGCAAAGGCCGGCTCTGCCTGCGGGTTACAGTGGCCTGGCGGGGGCCACGGGTGGCAGTAAGGCTCTGTGGCCGATTGACCGATGTCCTAAAAAGACAAAGACCACAGGTGACCCTTGGGCACCGATCCATCGCCCACCTTCACAACCCAACGCTGTGCGTAGGTAACACAATAATAACTTCACCAATTACCACAAGTTACAATGAAACGTTCACTTAAATGTACAATATCACACAATACTTTTCGTCTCACCTTGTGCCGCCTTTGCCGGGAGCTGCTGTCTCTGTTCGGGTGGCTGAAGAGTCGCTCTCATGGACCAAGAGCGCGTTATTTAAGGTGCGGGAGAGGGGCGGGGCCAGTTAAGGTGGAGGAGTGACTGACAGGAGGTGAATTACATCAGAGGCAGAGGGGTTAGTGAAGGGGGCAGGTGATTGCGTAAAATCAGGGAGGAACAAGGCTTTAAATGGGATGAAGAAACTGTGGGTCTCTCAAAGGGGCGTGATTGATGTAATTAAGGATGTGGCTTAAAAGCTCAGAAACTGAAAATCTGTGCTTAGCATAGTGTGCCGCCAAACTGGTATTTTGCAACTTCTGTCATAACATCCAGATATATGATGCAACAAGTAACATTACACTTACAACAAGCCAGTACTAATGGCTTTGTCAATGGTTGTTACTTGCCTAAGATAAAACAAAGTCATAACTACGGCTTCGTAGTATAGCTAATTGAAAATGCTGAATTCTACAATGATGAGACTGTGAAAGGACTATACCGAGTCTCTTTGGAGTTACATCAAAGGCAGCGAAGGGTGGAACTGCTGCAGAGTTAAGATTTTTTTTTTTGCATCCCGATGCTGAGGGCAAAAATCTAAAGCCCGACAGTGCCCCATCTCAGCACCTACTTTTCAAAACTGCCGGTGCTGGGCACCGGCAAGACCCGGCCCACTTACAACCCTGGGGAGGAAGATAAGTAAAGGGCGGGGCGTACATCGAAGATTATTTAAGTTGGACACACAACGGATCGCAGATGAAACTGCTGGGGCAGCTTACAAAGGGCACTTGTAAGGAGCGGTGTGCGGATTTATACATGCACTCTTGCTTAAGTTTTAACGCTGACTATAAATATATCTCTATACCTGACTGTATAAATACATATTCACTCATGAATTCGTACACAAAGAGCGCTGCCTGCAGTGAAGGGTGGTTGAACCATGCAATGCGTGTGGCCCGGTGAAGCGCCGTGGGGCCTCCAGGTACTTTTACCAGCAGCGGTGGTGAGGCCCAAGGGGGGCAAAGGCAAAGAGAGCTGTGGCACAGGCCCCATCCGGGCAGAGGGGGGGGGGGGGTGAAGGGGGTAGGTAGGGCAATGAAAGCAGAGGCTATTGTGAAACGTGGGAAAAGGAGAGCCCATGGGCAAGGGAAGGGAGAGCAGCCGGGGAGGAAAGACCACGTGCACCTTGATTGCACGAAGCGAGTCCTGGGAGCCAATCAGCACTGCACATGTCCCTGAACAGGCAGAGCCCAGATCTGGCCAATACACATTTCATTGCATTGCAAACAGTCTGAACGGATAATAAAGAGCCACATGGGCAGCCCACCCCAATCTTCAACCGAGCAGGCGGTCTGGACTGGGGGGAGGGCAGGAGCACATTGGAGCCCAGGGCTCTCTGCCACCATAGAACCTCTTGGATAGTAAGGACGTGACTCCTGGCGAGTCTTAAAATCAGTGCTTGAAATGGAAAAATAGAAGTGCAGGTACTCTGGAACCAGAGTACCTGCCTGTTTCTGAGAAGTGCCGGTACTCTGCCCTGAAAAGTATTACGTCACTCTTGAGAAGTGCCGGTACTCTCCCTCTCAAAATAAATAAGTGCCGGTACTCCGTACCGGACAGTACGGGCCCATTTAAAGCACTGCTTAAAATCCCCATGACTCCCAAAGCATTGCAATGCCAGGGGTGGCTCTAGGCTCATGGCTGCCCTGGGCAGGGAGCGTAGGTAGGGGGCCCCGGAAGAGGGGGTCTGGTTGGGGCAGAGCACGGAGGCCAGTGAGGGGGGGGTGTCAGGGTGGTTGGAAACAGAGCCGGAGCCACCAAATCCCTGCCAGGGGTCGCCACGCAAATATGTATCCATCCTCAGAGGATTATTATATTAAGGATATTTATTGCCGTGTCGGCCCCTGGAGTTTGGTGGCCCTGTGCAGGTGCACAGCTTGCACATGCCTAAGGTCGCCCATGGCAATGCCCTGCTAATAGCAGCCATTCCTTGCAGAAGAAGTGTGTTACACATATGCACACGCTGTGTATGATCCGTCTTTCCTTGGGAGGTGGATGTTGGTCACTCTCTCCCCAAGCAGAGTCCCAGCTCAACATTCAAGAGTCGACAACTGCTGCCTTTTACCAGATTGTAACATTCCACCCGTGCAAAGCTGACTACTTTTGTACTTCGTTAATTACTCCTCTAGGCGACCTTGAAAAACAATCATTTGGCATAGCCAACAGGTCTTGCATTTGGGACCTTATAAGTGTTTAGTCAGAGCTATTGGCTTTGCCAATGTCTTTAAGCTGTGGTGTAGAACAGTGTGGCTGTTGTGCAGCATGTTGTAAGTTTATAATAATAAACAAGCACTGGCGTTGTCAATAGGTCTCGCATTTACGCGAGTTTGAGCTATTGGCATTGTAAATGACAATTACTTTTATTTATGTTTTTGTTTTTAAAATGTAAATAAAAGACCTTGTCATTTACAATGCCAATAGATCTAAATCTCGCAATTGCGAGACCTATTGCATTGCAAATGCTTTTTGTTTCTGGCTTCTTTATGGTGTTATCAGTCGTTGGTAGGAGTGCGCTTTACCTCCGAGATGAGCGAGTACTTAAGATGGCCATGATGTATGCCTATGACTATGCTGACTTACTGCAATGTCAATTGAGATGTTGTTGGTGCAACTATGTGGAGGTTACAATGTGACAGAACGCTCTGACCCAGCTGGGTAAATATTATAACCTACAACAGTGACAAGATGTGGATTATATTTGCAAGACGAGAGCAGTCTCCTACAATTCGTGGG
Source organism: Lissotriton helveticus (assembly GCF_964261635.1). NCBI lineage: Eukaryota > Metazoa > Chordata > Amphibia > Caudata > Salamandridae > Lissotriton > Lissotriton helveticus. Next base: position 1,342,761,140 of record NC_136057.1, on the reverse strand, counting down.
TTAAAAAAAAAACAAGCGCCAAAGAAAACAGGAAACAATTAAAAACAAGGGGGATTGCCTGTTGTGAGCAGAGCCTGGTGGGGGGCGGGAATGCGAGCGAGGGGAGGACAATGGAGGGGGAGGCAAGACAGAGGCAAGGAGTGTGCCAAATGGAGCATGGTGGGGGCGGGAATGCGAGCAAGGGGAGGAGAATGGAGGGGGAGGCAAGACAGAGGCAAGGAGTGTGGCAAATGGCCGGAGGGAAGCCGGAGAGACATGAGAGAAGCTGCTAATTAGGGGAGGAGAAGCCGCAGAGCGCACGCTGGGCGAAGCCCTTTGATGTGCTGTGCGGCCGTGAATGCGCGTGCTTGTTTGCTCACGTGATTCACGTGAACTTAATGAAAACCGCACGAACGAAACCCTCGGTTTCACGAGTTTTTTGAGCACTTGAATTCTCGCTCCCTCAATGCGCTTGCGCGCATTGATAGGTCGCGAGACCTAAAAAGTGTTATAAGCATTTTTGTTACCCTATATATAACCGAGAAGACATTATGCATGACTGAACGACCCTGTTAAAAGAATTACCATAATACATGTCTTCTAGTTCTTTATCCTTGCAATGCAGGCAACTGCTTCCTGCGGTTTCTGATGCTTGTTTGTTATAGGTTTTTTGTTTGTTATGGGGCGGACATAACCAACGGGAGGTTGGAGGTTGGGAAATAGCACCTGAATTACAACACAAGCAGTGGACGGACACTGGGGAGAATCAGATGCCTGATTCATAGGGCAGAGTTGGTGCTTTGCTAATGCTGAGGTGGTGCTGTGCTGATGCTGAAGTGGCGCTGCTTTGGTGCTGAATTACTGCTAAGGTGGGGCTGCACTGGTGGCAGAGCACCAATGCAGAGCTGGTGCTGTGCTGATGCCGAGATGGTGCTGTGCCGATGTTGAGGTGGTGCTGCGCCTGTGCTGAGGTGCTGCTGCGCTGGTGATGGTGCACTGATGAGGAGGTGGTCAGGGTCGGATTGCCCGAGGGGCCGGTGTCCAGTTCCAGTGGTGGGCTGCTTTTTTGACCAGCCTGGGGGCCGATTTGGGTGTTTTCTGTGTTATTCTGATTCCGCCAGCGACCCAGTGGGTACCTGAGCGGCCTTTCTGGAGACAGATGAGCGCCCATTACCTCCCTTTTATCAAGGGGCCTAGATGTCACTCCCTTTCTCTTGCTGGGCCGGCCCATTAATACATGCTGATTGAGAGGGGCAGGGGGCCTGAGCAGAAGTGGCCTCACTTGTTTTCAGGTGTGTTTCACCAGTGTAAACTAATCAGTGCATTTTTTTGTTACTCCCCCCCCCATTTAATACAATTTTGCCGAAGCAGTTTTTTGTGGAAAGACAAAATGTAAATGTGGGCCACTTTTTTTTAGCGTGCCCGGGCTGATTTTTTATCCCAATCCAACCCTGGAGGTGGTGCTGATGCTGAGATGGTGCTGTGCAGATGCTGAGGTGGTACTGTGGTAGTGCTCAGGTAATGCTGAGTGATACTGAGGTTGTACTGAGTGATTCTGAAGTGGTGCTGAGTCATTATGAGGTGGTGTTGAGTCATGCTGAGGTGCTGGTGCTGCATGAGTGCTCAGGTGGGGCTGAGCTGGTGGGACAGGGGACAGCAGAGAGGCTTGCCTCGCCCGTCCGTGGCTCTCAATTGTGAATAGCCACATTGATAGAGCTGTCTAACTGAGCAGCAGCAAGAACTCATTTGCTTTGCATGTGGGCTTTAATAAGGCAACAGCTGCTGCACGTAACAACTTAAGAGTATTAGCATGGCAATCACCTGTGCTGTCTGAAGCAAGCATTTAACTTTGCTCATTTGGTCTCCTCGAGTAGGAGTCTGAAACCTAAACGGATCTAGTACCCGATAAAACTAGGTAATCCCAGAAAGAAATTATTGTAGGATGACATGTTGCATCCAACTGTCCATTGATTTGACTTTGGACATTTGAGTCGCATCATTAGCGACTGAATGAATGAATGAATCAACCAATGAGTAGTTTGTGGTGTCAATTAATAAAAACTGTTACAAAATTTCAAATAAAATCTCACATACTTCATTAAAATGAATACATACCTAGCAAGTTTTGATATATCATATCTGCTAAAACAAACAAAGACGATTTTTACAAAAACAGATAAAACCGATAGAGTACTGGAATGAATCCAATAAATCAATTCAATACTGAACGGACCTTCCCCTTATGTGCAAACTTTGCAAGTCTTATAGTGGAGGGTTGGAGTCACCGAGTTATTCGAGTGCATTCGTAATTATCTTCAGAATGTTTAACCCATATTTTAAATAAAAAGTTTCGATGTTCTTTTTAGTGGCTGAATTCGTCACGTTTTTACCCATACCCAAGTTCCTGTGTAGAGACTGATTATGGTTTGCCGGTTTCCCCCAGTCATGCAGTTTCCGCCACAACAACTCCGATTGACTCAGTCAAAAGCAGCAGAGTAATCCATGAAACATGCACAGAGGGTAGCCAAGTTTTTCTGCCCGGACTGATCTATTAAGTAGGTGAGAGCTAAAATGTTGGTCGTTGTAGATGCTCCTGGCCTACAGTCGGTTTGGTACGCATGTAGAATTTCATTTTCATTAGCCCAATCCTGTAGGTCTTCCAGGAGGAGGCTGGCGTATCCTTTTGCCTCGATGTCCAGCAGGGCAATAAGCCTGTAATTGGAAGGGTCCCCAGTGTCTCCCTTTTTGTGGATACGTTGCAACAAGTCTCCTGGACTGTTGAGTTTATCATACAGTACTGATAAAGTGGCATGAGTACGGTTCCCCAGAAGTCACAATCTTCTTTGAAAAGATGACCTGGTAGGCCATTGGGGCCGGGAGCCCCATCTTTTCTGATATTTTTTAAGATTGTCATCACCCAATCCCCCGGGGCTAATACTTCCGATGTTTCTTCAATGGTTGTCAATTTCCCTGTCCCAAGCTGTCCAAGTGTGTCTACGGGAGGCGTGTCAGTCCAACCCGTGATGATGGGGGGCCTCTCCGTGCCCAGTGATGGCGGGTTAGAGGCTCCACAGTATAGTGAAGTTACATGGTTTACCCATGTGTCGCTGGAGACGACATTGCGTCGATCATGGCCATGCCCCGAGAGCCTGTTAATATACGACCAGAATTCCGCCTGTATGCTTCGAGTCAGCAAAGTGAAAACATGCAACCATTCGGAGTCTTGTTGTTTCCTTTTGTGATCCCAGACATTTTTTCTGTGTGTTTTCCTTGCTAGAAGTAGGATTTGGTATGTTTAGTTTTTTCCCTCTCGCTTGTGGTTGTGTAAGGCAGTTCTAACTAGCCTCTTTCTTTGCTCCGCCTTTTTACACAGAAGTTGGAGTTGACAACAGGACCTTTCTCTAAATGTTGGGGGGGGGTGCCTTCTATGTTTACATATTAAGAGATGATATACCTTGGTCGACAGCTTGATCCAGTTCTCAGGGATATTCCCACTTGTGAATTAATCAGCTATTATCGGCCAATCACTTTTCCACCTGCTTAGGACTGATGTGTGTATTTTGTTCCACTTTAGTCTCCTCGGTAAAACATGGATATCTTCCCGGTTTTATTGCCCGCAAGAGCATTAGCGACTGAAGTGATGGCTCCCTGATGAAGGCATTCCCGCCAAAACGCGCATAGTGTCTACATACCGCCATCCCTTGTGCCTACATATTGGACACCATTGTATTAAAATTTGAAAAAAGAATGTAATGCGAACAAAATTAGATATCCATAAGATTAGCACACCAACTAGGATGTAATAATAATAATTTTATTTTTTATTTTATTTTTACCAATATTAAACAAATTTATTCTGCAAACTTTTATGCTCAACTGTCTACATTAGGTTTTGACTTTTGGAAAGACAACATTGAGACAACAACTGTCTGGGGCACGAAAGATTGGCTGGTGCAAGGTTTAGAAGCCCTGTTCAGAGCCTGCATTATACCAGAACAACTAATGTTTTTAAATTACACTGTTCAACAAACTTCTTATCTTGGCCTGGCTAAGATAAAAGATTTAAAAAAAATTTAAAAAATATTTTGATTTTTGATTTTGTCAATAAAACAAGTCAAACAAAAAAAAACAACAAAGAGAGCACAGCACTGCAACACATCGACAGGATGAACGCATAATCAGAAATAATATAATAGGTTGACAATCAAATATAAGGAAATAGACTCCATCCAGTTATTAGAAATCATACAGAAGCAAAACCGAAATAATCGTAAACATGCAGATCTAAATAGGAAGACAGCGATCAGATACATGGTACAGCACAAGTATACCCCGCACAGTGTTGTCCTACAAATACCATTAGGAAACTCTGCACCATATCTTCAATTGCCCAGCAAATCAGTCACTTTGGCCATAGCACGGATGAATAGAACACCTCCTTCACCCTTCCCCTCCATCATCCGTCCCACCCCGGATATCCTCTACAGACTCCCCTTGTTGCAGTACATATGCCTGGAGTGGTCCCCAAATGTCTTTGGGCCTAGACACCATAGGCTGTGTCTCAGCATAAATGCTATTCTGATCCTGACAGCATAACATGTCCCTGCCCCATCTACATGCAAGCCTCCGTTTAGCCAATAACAGGGCAGTGTCTACAAATTTTCTGCTACCCTTAGGCACGTGCGCCGTGTGCCCGATAAGAAGAGTCAAGGGGTCCATTTCAAAACGTAGATACAGCATATTCTCTAATGCAGCATGGACCTGCTCCCAGTACAACCAGATCTGTGGGCATGTCCACACCAAATGAAAAAAGTCCGCCCCCGGCTGCTTGCACCGTTCACAGCAATCAGTATCAGCCAATTGAAATCTATATTTTCTAGCTGGCGTGTAATACACTCTATGTAAAAATTTATAATGCATCATTTTGAACCTACAGCTGGAGGTGATGCATGCCGTCACCCCACAGCAATATAACCATTGTTCATCATTGTTCTCCCTGCCAAAATCAGTACCCCAGCGACTCCTGGCCGTGCCCTCTACCTCCGGGGTCAGTGCTCTGATACTGCTGTAAATGTTGGATACCAGATGGGTGCCATCTGTGCTATTAAGCACAACACTTAAGGGAGGGACAACGTCTGGCTCCCTCGGGTAGTCAGAGACGAGGCATTTCAATCCCTCCCGGACGCGTATGTAGTAGAAAATTTCAAGTGGGGTTGGGACGATGCCACCAAAAACTGCTCCTGGGTACGGAACTCTCCATTGAAAAACAGGCCCCCCCATACCGACACCTGTAGGCGTCTGCAAATGTTTTGAAAGCCGGTCTCATGTAAAACCGTCAGGCCTGGGTGATATGTCAAGGGCAGGGCAGGCGCATAAAGCAGAGGAAGCTGTAGCCTGCGCAATACCCTATGCCATGCATCAATAGTGCAAGACACCGCTGTCGGTGGTGTCTCCACAACCGCCGCTGGCCCATGCACAATACCATTTAGGGGCAAAGGTCGTGCAATCCAGTCCTCCAGGGCTATCTGAGGCATATATCGTGTGGGTTTAAGCCAGTGGTATAAAAAATGTGCTTGGGCACTAATGTAATAAGCTTCTAAATCAGGGATGTCAAAGCCGCCTTTACTATAAGGCTGAGTCATAGCACTCCATTTGAGCCTCGGCTGTCGTCCTCCCCACACCAGGTGGATCAGTTCTGTTTTCAAGGTCTTGAAGAAAGAGGGCCCCTGGATGGTACGGAATAATGAGGAACAGATAAAGGAAGTGTGATAGCAGAATCATCTTAATCAGGGACACTCGACCTGCCATCAACAACGGGAGAGCAATCCAGCGAGTGACACTGTCCTGAAGCTTCGATATGGCAGTACCATAATTCATCCGCAGCGTTTTCTCCCGATCTCTGGAAACCCTAATCCCCAGATATTTTAAATCAGAGTGGCACCATTCCACAGGATAATCGAGGGGAAATTCAGTTACCGCAGGCGTCAACGGAAGAAGTTGAGACTTGCTCCAGTTGATAGCTATGCCCGATATTCTCCCAAACCCCAAAAATTCTCGCAGCAGAGCATTAAGCTTAGTCTGCGGGTCCGTGACATAAAGCGTCACATCGTCCGCATATAGCGATACAGAGATCTGTCTCTGCAAGCATCGGAACGTGCTATCCTGGTGCAATTGCCTCAATCGGCATGCCAGTGGCTCTATTGCTATCGCAAATAGGAGGGGAGATAGAGGACATCCCTGCCGGGTGCCCCTGGAAATAGATATAGCAGGTGAGAGATGTCCATTCTCCATCACCCTTGCAGTAGGAGTATTGTATAGCAATTTCACCCATGCCAGAAAGATGGGGGGAAAGCCCATCCTTTGTAACACCGTAAAAAGGTAACACCATTCTATGGAGTCAAATGCCTTGGAGGCATCTAAAAACACAGCTTATAGAGGAAACTCCGGTGCCACAGTTTGTATCAATGAGAAAAGAGTACGGAGGTTGTGACTGGTCGGTCTGGACGGGACGAACGCCGACTGATCAGGGAGGACGATTTGCGTCATTAGCAGAGACAGCCGAGTGGCAAGAACCTTGGCAAGGATCTTTGCATCACAGTTAAAGAATGACAGGGGTCGGTAGGAATCGCACACCGCAGGGTCCTTGCCCGGTTTAAGGAGAGAGGTGATCACCACATCACGCATGGAGTGTGGCAGAATTCCCCCCTCCAGGAAGTCCTTAAAGACCTCACACAAGACCGGCGCCATTATATCTATGTAGCATTTGTAGAACTCGGCTGGTATGCCGTCTAACCCTGGCGCCTTACCATTTTTCAGGGACATAATTGCCTCCCTTATCTCGTCCAATTCCAGAGGGGCACTCAGGAATTTCCTGTGGACATCACTTAACCAACATAGGGCCAAGTCCATTAAAAACGCATCAAAATTCAAAGTACCTGAAGCCTGAGTAGCGTATCGATGCTTATAATGGGATCTGAGGGAGTCTATGATATGGACAGTGTCTCGACACATCTCCCCATTAGGGTCAATAAGTTCCATAATAGTGTTAGTGCCACGATCATTGCGAATGACCATCGAGAGAGCTTTACCTGGCCTCTCTCCTTCGCCATACCTCCTAGCAGTCCAGTACTTCCCTCGGAATTTCGACTCGCGTTCCGCGGAATCTTCGTATTCGGACAATGTAGCTCGAAAGGACCCCTGCGCTGTGGCGTCCCCACCCCCCTGTATTTTGCGCTCCAGTTCTTTCAATTCGCCCTCCAGCTTGTGTATCGTGCGCCTTATGTCACGGAGGACACCAACGCTTTTCGTTATACACCACCCTCGGATAGTAACCTTAAAGGCTTCCCACACCATTTCCACTGTGGCAACAGAGCCCTTATTGTGTGAAAAGAACTCAAGTTTGTCTGCCCACAATTCCTCTCTGAAGACTGTATCTAGCAGGGCCGTTGGTTGCAGCTGCCATCTTGGTCTAGGGCAGCCGATTCCAGGCATGTGCAATGCAACCCGCACGGGGCAATGATCCGAATAGGTACGAGCTAAATGTGTGGCATTAGTTATACTGCCCGCTATGGCTTGTGATAGGAAAAAATAATCCAAGCGTGCCCATGTGCCCGTGTAAGAGGTGAAGTGCGTGCCTTCCAATGTTACAGGGTGTAGATGTCTTCAGCCGTCAACCAACAATCCCTCCTCCACAATTCCCTGCATAACCTCCCTGGCTTTAGGATGATAATATGCTAAGCCATCCGCCCTGTCCAACTTAGGTCGCATTGCCACATTAAAATCACCACCCCACATCACATGCGTTGTGCCTACATCCAGTATTTTGCCCCACAGTACCGTAAAAAAATTTGGTGCATCCACATTAGGAGCATAACAATTTACAACAGTGACCGTGTCCCTACCCAGCCTCCCCCAAACAATCAAATATCGCCCATCCTTATCAGCAATATGACCAAAGGGCAGGAATGGGACAGATCTCTTAACAAGTATAGCAACACCTCGTGCGTCAGAAGAGTAGGAAGAAAAATACCTATGACCAGCCCACCTGCGTGCAAAGGATGGACTACTCCGGGGGGGGGGATGTGTGTGTTTCCTGCAATAACACTATTTGTGCCTGGTGTCGGTCAATATATGTTAAAATATGTCTACATTTGCGTGCTTTATTAAGACCTCGGACATTCCAAGACAGTACCGTTAATACTTCTTTAGGTGATTCGTCTGCCATCAGAAAAAAAGGAATACGGAAGAAAAATAACAATATGTTGGACTCTATCCCATCAGCACATCTACCGTAACCATCAGCAGTGTCCCTATGTGCGCCAGTGCCACGCAATCCATAACAATTAATCAAACCCTCGAACCTTCCCCCGTGTATCATCATAACATTCCCAGAGTTCATTGCCGCAACAGACAGTCCTTTCGCCTCCCTTCCTTCATTTGCGACATATCTACAACTAAACATTACGCATTCATGCCCCATCCACCCCCCCTCCCACTGAAGCAACCCCAACTTGCCAGAGGTATCTGCCCTCCCTCCTCCCACCCCTCCCAACAAAAACAACATAAGCACCCCACTGTAATGGTCCATTAATGGGGAATACCCACAGGGGTACAGCAATAGAAGGTCACAGCCACTATCCCTACTCAAGCCCCGGTACCTGAGCGCCCTCTGGGCTTCGCCTGAGGAGGTGTAGTGGGAGCCTGGAATACGTTACCACCGGAACTGGCATCTAGGTTATTGGGCAGTGAACCATGTGTCGCCTCCAGTCCCGTATACATCCCGGTACAATCCAACAGTTTGTGCAGTAATCATGAAACAAGAGCCAAGTCTCACTGTCTGCAGGTCAAGCGTCTTCATCCGTCTCCCTTGCGTCGCCGCGTCACTCCGGATTGCGATCAGTGTCAGCGCGTTGGGCGCGTTTCAATGCACGCAGATAATCCTCCACTTGCTGCGAATTCGTAAAAAAATCGTTGTTTCCCTTGATGCGTCACCCTGAGCCTTGCGGGATATAGCAATGCATAGTCAATTTGTGCTGCACGAAGCTTCTTCTTTACCTCCACAAACTTGCGCCGTTGTTCCTGGACCAAAGGTGTAAAATCCGGAAATATCGAAAAGGCAACTCCGTCATAAACTAAGTTCTGGTGGGTGCGCGCAGCACGCAGCGCCACATCGCGATCGCGATAATTCAAGAGTCGCGCTATTATGGGTCGCGGCGGAGCACCAGGTTTCCGTTTGGGCCCAAGGGACCGATGCGCCCTCTTAACAATGAACTGCGTAGAAAAAACCTCAGACCCAATGGACGTCAATAGCAGCTTTTCAATATAATCCTCCACACGCCCAGTGTTTGTTGATTCTGGCACGCCCGTGACGCGTATGTTATTGCGTCGGCTGCGGGCTTCCAAATCCTCATTTTTCGCACCAATGACCCGCAGCAGATTGTTCATTTTCGCTAATTGCATCGCGTGCCCAGCCGCTTCGTCTTCAGCAGTAGAAATGCGACCTTCCGCCTCCTTCAGCCGTTCTTCGTGTTGATCCACTTTATAAACTATGGCGTCCATCCTGGATGACATCCGGCCCACCTTGTCCACCCTGTTGCATCTCTTGTAGAATCTGGCGCATATCTAAGTCCGCAGACGCTGTACCGTTACACGACTCAGCTGCGTCATGCGCCTCAGCCTCCACCCGGGCAGTTTTGGGGGGTCCTTTCCTGGTGGCATCAAAGGTAAGTTTGGGCTGGCGGGTGTCTGGTTTCCCCATGGCCCTACCAGGGTGTAAGTGAATTGCGACTGCACAGTCAGCTCTTAGCGCACCACTCCACTCAGAATCGCGTCTTTTGCTTGCCACACCGTCGCCATTTGCTTGTGCAGCGTCACCTTAGATGAATATACACACACCAGTCAATCCGCCGGCCTGTCTCGGGCTATCCTGCATACAGTAATCAAGGACCGCGGCTCTGACAGCTTACTCCGCCGTCGCACTACTGAACTAGGATGTAATAATTGACAATTATGTCACAATAAATGAAATATTTTTGTATTTGACTACTGTACAGGACAACATTATTGAAAATTATGTTTTTAATAAAGCAAACCTTTCTAATCATTTTTACACAAAAAAAATTAAAAACAATTTTGTATCAATAATACAAGTAGTTATCCAAATTATTTAATGAATTACAGTCTAATTGTTTGTTGTTTATTTGTATATTGTAAGCCTGCAGATATATTTGTTTTGCTTTTTCTTGCTCAAGTCTGTTTCTAAATTAAGGGGCTGAGCTGGTGCTCAGGTGATGCTGAGTGAGGCTGAGATTGTGCTGCACTGATACTGAGGTGGTGCTGCATTGGTGCTGAGTTGCTGCAGAGCTGGTGTGCTGGTGAGAAGGTAGGGCTGCACTGGTGCTGAGGTGGGTCTGGGCTGGTGGTGGTGCACTAATGCAGAATGGTGCTGAGCTGATGCTGAGCTGGTGCTATGCTGATGTTGAGGTGGGGCTGCATTAAGGTGGTGTTGCACTGGTGCTGTGCTGGTACTGAGTTGGTGCTGCACTGGTGGTGGTTTACTGATGAGGAGGTAGTGCTGTGCTAATGCTGAGATGGTGCTGGCATGATGCCGAGGTGGTGCTAGGTGATGCTAAGTTGGTGCTGCACTGGTGCTGGGGTGGTGCTGAAAGATGCTGAGATGTTGCAGAGGTGATGATCAGATGCTGATGAATGATACTCAGGGGGTGCTGTCAAGTCAAGTCAAAAAAAAATTTGTATAGCGCACTACATACCCAGAGGGTTTCAAGGCGCTTAGGAAGGGGAGGAGGATTATTTGTCAAATATCCACGTTTTAAGCTGCTTTCTGAACGCTAGGTGGTTCTGGGTGAGGCGAAGGTAAGCGGGAAGTGAGTTCCATGTTTTAGCAGCCAGGTATGAAAAGGATCTGCCTCCCATGGTGGTCTTGTTGATGCGAGGTACAGTGGCGAGGGCTTGGCTGGAAGAACGTAGATGGCGGGAGGGGGTGTAGAAGGACAGTCGAGAGTTGAGGCAATCTGGTCCGATGTCGTAGAGTGATTTGTGTGCGTGGGTAAGCAGTCGGAAAGTGATTCTCTTATTGACGGGTAGCCAGTGGAGGTCTTTAAGGTGACCAGAGATGTGTTCGTTGCGTGGGATGTCTAATATGAGCCTGGCTGAGGCGTTTTGGATTCGTTGGAGTTTCTTTTGGAGTTTAGCGGTGGTACCTGCGTAGAGGGTGTTTCCGTAGTCCAGTCGGCTCGTGACCAGAGCGTGGGTGACTGTTTTCCTTGTTTCGGTGGGGATCCAGCGAAATGTTTTTCTGAGCATGCGAAGAATGTTGAAGCAGGAAGAGGATACGGCGCTGACTTGTCTGTTCATTGAGAGTGAAGAATCCAGGATGACGCCAAGGTTCCGTGCGTGGTCTGTCGGGATGGGTGCTTTTCCGAGGGCTTCCGGCCACCAGGAGTCGTCCCAAGCAGAGGGGGATGTACCTAAGATGAGGACTTCTGTTTTGTCTGAGTTCAGTTTCAGACGGCTTTGTTTCATCCATTCGGCAACTTCTTTCATTCCTTCGTGTAGGTTAGTTTTGGCGGTGCTGGGGTCATTGGTGAGAGAAAGGATCAGTTGAGTGTCGTCCGCGTAAGAGATGATGTTGAGGTTGTGTTGGCGTGCGATGGCCGCGAGGGGGCTCATGTATACGTTGAATAGGGTGGGACTGAGTGAGGATCCTTGAGGTACGCCGCAGATGACTTCAGAGGCCTCGGACTTGAATGGAGGAAGGCGGACTCTCTGGGTTCTTCCGGTGAGGAACGAGGTGATCCATTCAAGTGCTTTTCCTTGAATTCCGATGTTATTGAGGCGTTGTAGAAGGGTGCTGTGGCAGACTGTATCGAATGCTGCAGAGAGGTCGAGGAGGATGAGGGCGACTGTGTCTCCATTGTCCAGTAGAGTTCGAATGTCGTCTGTTGCTGCGATGAGGGCGGTCTCAGTGCTGTGTTTTGCTCGGAAGCCAGATTGTGAGGGGTCGAGGGATTTGTTGGCTTCGAGGAAGGCGGCGAGCTGGTTGTTGACGGCTTTCTCGATGACTTTGGCCGGGAATGGAAGAAGCGAGATGGGGCGGTAATTTTTGAGTTCGGTGGGGTCCGCTGTTGGTTTTTTCAGAAGGGCGGTGAGTTCAGCGTGTTTCCAGTCTTCTGGGAAGGTGGCGGAGTTGAAGGAGCAGTTGATGACGTCTCGGAGGTGCGGTGCTATGACGGAGTCTGCTTTGTTGAAGATGTGGTGAGGACATGGGTCTGTGGGGGATCCTGAGTGGATGGAATTCATCAGGCGGATGGTGTCCTCAGTGGAGATAGGGTTCCAGGCGTTAAGGGTGTTCACGGGGGGAAGATGGTCAGCAGATGGTAGGGTGGGTTGGTATCCGGGTTGGTTGTCAAAGCTGTTGTGGATGTCTGCAATCTTGTTGTGGAAAAAAGAGGCTAGGGAGTCGCAGAGGGTTTGAGAGGGGGTGATGTCGTTGGAGTTGGCCGAGGGATTGGAAAATTCCTTGACGATGTTGAAAAGTTCCTTGCTGTTGTGGGCGTTGTTGTCAAGTCGATCCTTGAATGCTGTTTTCTTGGCTTTTCGGATCAGTTGGTGGTGAGTGCGGGTGGCGCTTTTGAAGGCGTCCTTGGTGCTGGTGGTTGGGTCTTTTTTCCAGGCCTTTTCAAGGGAACGGCAGAGTTTCTTGGACTTCTTGAGATCATCGTTGAACCATGAGGCCTTCTTGCTGCCAGGTTTACTTTGACGTTTTTTCAGTGGAGCTAAGGTGTCGGCGGTGTTGGATAACCATAGGGTGAGGTTGGCGGCGGCTTCGTTAGCGTTAGAAGAGAGGGCTGGGGAGTTTTGAAGGAGCGATGCGGAGATTTGGTCCGTGGTGATTTTGTTCCAGTTTCTTTGCAGGGTAGGTTGGAGGTGGATGTTGGGTTTTGGTTTGTTGTAGGTGAAGTGAACGCAGCTGTGGTCAGTCCAGAGGAGATCCGTAGTGTGGCTGAAAGAGACATGATTGCTGGAGGTGAAGATGGGGTCGAGTGTGTGACCTGCGATGTGGGTGGGGGAAGTGACTAGTTGTTTAAGTCCGAGGTAGGCGAGGTTGTCCAAGAGGGTGCTGGTGTTGCGGTCGTTGATCTTTTCAAGGTGAAAGTTGAGGTCTCCCAGAAGGATGTAGTCTTTGGAGGGGAGCGCGTGTGGAGTGATGAAGTCCGTGATGTCTTCACTGAATTTTGCGCGGGGTCCTGGTGGTCTGTAGAGGAGGGTGCCTCTGAGTGTGGTTTTGGGGTCGATGTGGATCTGGAAGTGGAGGTGTTCGGAGTTTGCGAGGTTGGCGTCAGAGCTGGTTGAGATGCGGATTGATTTCTTGTGGACGATAGCGATTCCTCCTCCTGTGTGGCTGGTACGGTCTTTGCGAGTGATCTTATAGTCTTCAGGGATGGCAATGGTGATGTCAGGTGCGGAGGAAGCATTCATCCATGTTTCCGTCAGGAAGGCGATGTCCGGAGAAATGGTGTCTAGTAGATTCCAAAGGTCAATGGCATGTCTGTGGACGGATCGGGTGTTGAGAAGGATGCATTGAAGGTGATTGGGGTCGGGGATCTGTGCTGTGGGCGTAGCGGAGATGTTGACAGTGCCGATGAATTTGCAGGAGTAGCAAGAGAAAGGTCCATGGGTGTGACCAGGAGCGGCTTGGACGCAGTTGGGGGCGCGACCGGGGTTAAGGGCTAGGAGAGTGGCGGCATCGTAAGTAATGCGGGAGGGGTGGGCAATGCGAGGACCAGGGGGTATGGCGCTGGGCGCGGTCCAGGCGCGGACGGGCGTAGACGGGCTTACCTTTGGCGCACCTTCGGCGCGGCCGTAGCGCGTGGACGCTGCGCGTGGGGGCATCAGGCATAAATGAAGTGTGGAGGGGCGGAGCGTGGGAGGGGCAGCAGGGAGGCGGTAGTGTGGCTGAGGGGCGGGTCAAGGGTCCAGGGGAGAACAACAACAACAAAATGGAGGGTCCGAGGGAGGGCAGGCAGGGGCAACACAGACAATGAAAATGCAGCGAGTTAACAGCAAGCGCTATCAGAGCACAAGCGCTGGTGAAACAAACCCAAACACTGATGGTAAATGGAGCAGTAGTCAGGATAAAGCATGCACAGACAAGCCAACAGTGAAACCAAAAGCCTGAGCGAGGTCGCGCTGCGAGAGGCAGGTAATTAATTAATTAAAGCGCTATGCGAGTGAGGCGCTAGAATAATAGGCAGCGGCAGAACGATACCAGGGAGGCACAGAAAACGATATCAGCTGAGGCACAGGAGGAGCTTGGTGGAGCGACCGTCCGGAAGCAGGTCCAGGTGGTCACAGTTAGGCTGGGAGAGAGGAAGGCTCGATGACCGTGGGTGGGAGGGGCAGCAGGGAGGCGGTAGTGTGGCTGAGGGGCGGGTCAAGGGTCCAGGGGAGAACAACAACAACAAAATGGAGGGTCCGAGGGAGGGCAGGCAGGGGCAACACAGACAATGAAAATGCAGCGAGTTAACAGCAAGCGCTATCAGAGCACAAGCGCTGGTGAAACAAACCCAAACACTGATGGTAAATGGAGCAGTAGTCAGGATAAAGCATGCACAGACAAGCCAACAGTGAAACCAAAAGCCTGAGCGAGGTCGCGCTGCGAGAGGCAGGTAATTAATTAATTAAAGCGCTATGCGAGTGAGGCGCTAGAATAATAGGCAGCGGCAGAACGATACCAGGGAGGCACAGAAAACGATATCAGCTGAGGCACAGGAGGAGCTTGGTGGAGCGACCGTCCGGAAGCAGGTCCAGGTGGTCACAGTTAGGCTGGGAGAGAGGAAGGCTCGATGACCGTGGGTGGGAGGGGCAGCAGGGAGGCGGTAGTGTGGCTGAGGGGCGGGTCAAGGGTCCAGGGGAGAACAACAACAACAAAATGGAGGGTCCGAGGGAGGGCAGGCAGGGGCAACACAGACAATGAAAATGCAGCGAGTTAACAGCAAGCGCTATCAGAGCACAAGCGCTGGTGAAACAAACCCAAACACTGATGGTAAATGGAGCAGTAGTCAGGATAAAGCATGCACAGACAAGCCAACAGTGAAACCAAAAGCCTGAGCGAGGTCGCGCTGCGAGAGGCAGGTAATTAATTAATTAAAGCGCTATGCGAGTGAGGCGCTAGAATAATAGGCAGCGGCAGAACGATACCAGGGAGGCACAGAAAACGATATCAGCTGAGGCACAGGAGGAGCTTGGTGGAGCGACCGTCCGGAAGCAGGTCCAGGTGGTCACAGTTAGGCTGGGAGAGAGGAAGGCTCGATGACCGTGGGTGGGAGGGGCAGCAGGGAGGCGGTAGTGTGGCTGAGGGGCGGGTCAAGGGTCCAGGGGAGAACAACAACAACAAAATGGAGGGTCCGAGGGAGGGCAGGCAGGGGCAACACAGACAATGAAAATGCAGCGAGTTAACAGCAAGCGCTATCAGAGCACAAGCGCTGGTGAAACAAACCCAAACACTGATGGTAAATGGAGCAGTAGTCAGGATAAAGCATGCACAGACAAGCCAACAGTGAAACCAAAAGCCTGAGCGAGGTCGCGCTGCGAGAGGCAGGTAATTAATTAATTAAAGCGCTATGCGAGTGAGGCGCTAGAATAATAGGCAGCGGCAGAACGATACCAGGGAGGCACAGAAAACGATATCAGCTGAGGCACAGGAGGAGCTTGGTGGAGCGACCGTCCGGAAGCAGGTCCAGGTGGTCACAGTTAGGCTGGGAGAGAGGAAGGCTCGATGACCGTGGGTGGGAGGGGCAGCAGGGAGGCGGTAGTGTGGCTGAGGGGCGGGTCAAGGGTCCAGGGGAGAACAACAACAACAAAATGGAGGGTCCGAGGGAGGGCAGGCAGGGGCAACACAGACAATGAAAATGCAGCGAGTTAACAGCAAGCGCTATCAGAGCACAAGCGCTGGTGAAACAAACCCAAACACTGATGGTAAATGGAGCAGTAGTCAGGATAAAGCATGCACAGACAAGCCAACAGTGAAACCAAAAGCCTGAGCGAGGTCGCGCTGCGAGAGGCAGGTAATTAATTAATTAAAGCGCTATGCGAGTGAGGCGCTAGAATAATAGGCAGCGGCAGAACGATACCAGGGAGGCACAGAAAACGATATCAGCTGAGGCACAGGAGGAGCTTGGTGGAGCGACCGTCCGGAAGCAGGTCCAGGTGGTCACAGTTAGGCTGGGAGAGAGGAAGGCTCGATGACCGTGGGTGGGAGGGGCAGCAGGGAGGCGGTAGTGTGGCTGAGGGGCGGGTCAAGGGTCCAGGGGAGAACAACAACAACAAAATGGAGGGTCCGAGGGAGGGCAGGCAGGGGCAACACAGACAATGAAAATGCAGCGAGTTAACAGCAAGCGCTATCAGAGCACAAGCGCTGGTGAAACAAACCCAAACACTGATGGTAAATGGAGCAGTAGTCAGGATAAAGCATGCACAGACAAGCCAACAGTGAAACCAAAAGCCTGAGCGAGGTCGCGCTGCGAGAGGCAGGTAATTAATTAATTAAAGCGCTATGCGAGTGAGGCGCTAGAATAATAGGCAGCGGCAGAACGATACCAGGGAGGCACAGAAAACGATATCAGCTGAGGCACAGGAGGAGCTTGGTGGAGCGACCGTCCGGAAGCAGGTCCAGGTGTGATGGTGAGGTGGTGCTGACTGATGCTGTGGTGCTGAGCCATGATTAGGTGGTGGTGCTGCACTGGTGCTTAGGTGATGCTGAGTTGGTGCTGTGCTGAGGTAATGCTGCGCTGATGCTGAGGTGGTGCTGCACTAATGTTGAAGTGGGGCTGCATTGGTGCTGAATTGCTGCTGAGGTGGTGCTGTGCTGATGCTGAGGCAGTGCTGTGCTGATGTTGAGGTGGGGGTGCTCTGGTGCTGAGGTGGTTCTGTGCTGATACTGCACTCATGGTGGTACACTGATAAGGAGGTGGTGCAATCCTGAGATGGCGCTGTGTTGAGGTGGTGCTGTTGTGGTGCTCAGGTGGTGCTGTGCTGATGGGAGGTCGTGCTGAGCGATGCTAAATTGGTGCTGCACTGGTGGTGGTGCACTGATGCAGAGGTGGTACTGAGCTGATGCTCAGATGGTGCTGATGCTCAGATGGTGCTGCACTGATGTTGAGGTGGTGCTGAGGTGGTGGTGTGCAGATGCTGAGGTAGTTCTACACTGGTGATGGTGCTCTGATGAGGAGGTGTAGTGATGCTGAGATGGTCCCGTGCCGAGGTGGTGCTTTGGTGATGCTCAGGTAGTGTTGTGCTGATGGTGGGGTGGTGCTGTGTGCTGCTAAGGTGGAGTGTGTGTTGTAGTGGTGCCAAGTGATGCTGTGGTGGTGCTGAAGCATGCTGAGGTGGTGGTGCTGCCCTGGTGCACAGGTGGTGCTGAGCCTATGCTCAGGTGGTGCTGAGCTGGTTCTGTGCTTACGTGATGCTATGCTGATGCTGAGGTGGTGCTGATCTGATGCTGAAGTGGTGCAGTGTTGGTGCTGAATTGCTGCTGAGGTGGGGCTGCACTGGTGGTGGTTTACTGGTGTGGAGGTGGTGCTCCGCTGATGCTGGGATGGTGCTCAGGTGGTGCTGTGCTGATGCTGAAGTGGTGCTGCTCTGATGCTGAAGTGGTGCAGTGTTGGTGCTTAGTTACTGCTGAGGTGGGGCTGCACTGGTGGTGATTTACTGGTGTGGAGGGGGTGCTGTGCTGATGCCGAGATGGTGCTCAGGTGGTTCTGTGCCGATGCTGAGGTGGTGCTGCACTGATGCAGAGGTTCTGCTGAGTGACACTGAGGTGGT
Organism: Lissotriton helveticus; assembly: GCF_964261635.1. Classification (NCBI taxonomy): domain Eukaryota; kingdom Metazoa; phylum Chordata; class Amphibia; order Caudata; family Salamandridae; genus Lissotriton; species Lissotriton helveticus. The sequence goes on along the minus strand of NC_136057.1, from coordinate 1,342,743,320 downwards.
GCTAAGGTGGCGGTGTGCTTGTGCAGAGGAGGTGCTGAGTAATGCTGAGGTGGTGTTGAGGTAGTGCTGAGTGATAGTGAGGTGGTGCTGAGCTACTGCTGAAGTGATGCTGTACTGGTGCTGCACTAATGCTGAAGTGGTGACCAGCGAGTATTTTGAGTTCTGTGAAGTAGAATAGTCGTGTACACCTAAGAAACTGAAAGCGGGTGATGGGGACAGCGTCTTTTAGGATCTGTTGGGAGATGGATGGCAGACAATTGCCTAAAGCTGAATTCAGGTAAAACTGAAGTAATGCTGTTTGGGAATTATCTTAACTTCTGAACTCCTAACTGGTGGCCTGCCTCCTTGGGGTCACTCCCTCCGCCCTCTAAAAAGGTGAAAAATTTGGGAATAAAACTATATGTGAAATTCTCCTTTGGGGCCCAAGTAAATGCAGTAAATTCAACAACAGTGTGTGTCCTGAGAACTAAGTATGGGCGTAAAATCAGTTCCGCTCGCGGATTTTGCGGATTTTCGGCAAATTCGCAATCAGCGAACTCTCGCGAATTTGCCGAAAATTCGCAAATTCGCACAAAGCGGATTTTTTAGCTTGGTCGTGCTTGACAAATAGAATATTATACAATTTTGCGGCGCGTGGCGTTCACTTACCGTCATTCAGCGTTTGAAGAGTTGTTTTTCTCCATGTTTGCATGTGCTGCGCCATTTTGGATCTTGCTGCGGGATCCCACGGGAGTTTGTTGACCGCGATTACGTCATCGCGGCTTCCCACCTTGCACAGCGAGAGTTTGTCAACGCGAGTACGTCATAAAGGCCCGTGATCACGCTTCGCGGGAGTAAACACTTGCGAACACATAGATGCGGCGGGCAGCGACAATCTCGCGATTGCGAAATTGCGAAATTTGCAATTTCGCACAAGAAATCCACCAGCAGGCAGTATAAACCTTCTGAAAATGATGATTTTTATCAGAATAACTCCTCAGGTTGACATTTGCCTGCACTTTTTTTTGCAAGGAGTCCATTTTGGGGGGGGGGGGGGGTGGGGTGGGAGGAAGGAAGTGCCCCACAGTCTCCAACTTCTTGTTCCTGTCCAGCAGGCTCCTTCCAGTGCTGTCTTCATGTGCTGTTCACTTTGATTTGGATCTTGACCTGGAAGGATTACTTTTTGTGGATGCTGCTGGATATTTGGATTTGAGGCCTTTTTGACTTTCTTTGGATCACTTTTGCATTAGAAATTTCACAAGTAAGTTTGTTTGGGGCATTACAGTTGCTGCAACTACAATTTTGGAACTTTTTCAGAACATTAAATAAAAAATATTGTGGGTAGCCACAGTAGTATCCAGTAGGACCAGGGTTAGTTATGGGTGCATGATACAACTGTTTTGTTGAATTTCAACATGATTTAGGGCATGGATGGCATTGGATTGTGGTGATTTTTGTGTGTTTTTCGATGTTTGGGCTGTTGTTGGGGCCTTTTGCCCAGGGGTACTCAGTGGTGCATGGACTGAGTCTTTCTGTGGGGTCTCTTTAATGTAAACATCATGGAGGGCATGGATGGCATTGGATTGTGGTGATTTTTGTGTGTTTTTTTATTTTTTGGGGTGTTGATGGGGCATGGCCATGTGGGTGGGGGCCATTTTGAGGACTGGTACAGGCAGGGCTTGGCCATGTGGTGGGGGTCAAGGAGCCATTTTGAATCCAGGCAGTGTGCTTTGTGCCATAGGCCTGCATCCAATGTGCCTTGCTTTCATCCATTATGCAGAGAGTTACTCAGTGGTGCATGGGCCTAGTCTTTCTGTGGGGTGTCTTGAATGTAAACATCATTGAGGGCATGGATGGCATTGGATTGTGGTGATTTTTGTGTGTTTTTCGATTTTTGGGCTGTTGTTGGGGCCTTTTGCCCAGGGGTACTCAGTGGTGCATGGACTGAGTCTTTCTGTGGGGTCTCTTTAATGTAAACATCATGGAGGGCATGGATGGCATTGGATTGTGGTGATTTTTGTGTGTTTTCCGATTTTTTGGGGTGTTGGTGGGGCATGGCCATGTGGGTGGGGGCCATTTTGAGGAATGGTACAGGCAGGGCCTGGCCATGTGGTGGGGTCAAGGGGCCATTTTGAATCCAGGCAGTGTGCTTTGTGCCATAGGACTGCATCCAATGTGCCTTGCTTTCATCCATTATGCCCAGAGTTACTCAGTGGTGCATGGGCCTAGTCTTTCTGTGGGGTGTCTTGAATGTAAACATCATTGAGGGCATGGATGGCATTGGATTGTGGTGATTTTTGTGTGTTTTTTCGATTTTTGGGCTGTTGTTGGGGCGTTTTGGCCAGGGGTACTCAGTGGTGCATGGACTGAGTCTTTCTGTGGGGTCTCTTTAATGTAACCATCATGGAGGGCATGGATGGCATTGGATTGTGGTGATTTTTGTGTGGGGCATGGCCATGTGAGTGGGGGCCATTTTGAGGACTGGTACAGGCAGGGCCTGGCCATGTGGTGGGGGTCTAGGGGCCATTTTGAAGCCAGGCAGTATGCTTTGTTGTGCCATAGGCCTGCACCCAGTCTGACATGCTTTCATCCATTATGCCCAGGGGTACTCTGTCAGTGGTGCATTTTATTGGTCTTTCCATTTTGGGGGGTGGGTATAATAAAAATGCTTACTTGCAAACTATTAATTGAAGCGCTACATATGCAACATTTATTTAACTGATGTTCCTCTGGCTTCGTTTGCTTTTAGGTGCAGAAAGACGAATCATCAGCCTCATCGTTCCTCATCAGTGCCAGGAAGAAGTCCTGCTGCGGTGTGTGCAGCACAACGTCACGTGTGGCCACAGACAACTCTGCAACTTGTGCAACTGCGGCCTGCTGTTCCTGCATCTGAAGAAGATGGCCCCAAAAAAATTTGCCCGTAGCTCCTAGCAAGTTGCCAGTAAGGAGCAGAAGAAGCAAGTGGCGCCACTTACCAAGGAGACTGGTGTGCCGACCGCCGCATTTTTTGGGGAAAAAAAGTACGCCAGCAGCAGCGGGGTCTGCTGGGGACCAAGCTGGGAGCAGCACCTCCGCTCCATTGGGTTCAGTGCCACCACCACCATGCCAACTTAGGTCAAGCCCTTGAGTGCTGCAGAGGCAGCCAGTATAGTTGTTCAATCACCATCGAGCAGTGATGTTGGCTCATCGCAAGAAAGTAGCAGCATCCCTCAATCAACACAGGTTGTTGTAACTCATCTGACGAGTGTTCAACAACCACAGCCGCAACAACAACCACATGTGCTGCAAGTACAAGCCCAAGTACATGTGGAAGGAGAGGTGGCGCAAGGAGAGGCGCAAGCAGAGGTGCATGGAGTGGCACAAGTGCCCACAATAGTTGTTCCTCCCGAAGTAGGGGCACATCAGGAAATCGACATTCAAGCCGAGGTATCATATGAGGAAGCCACTCCTCCTGATGATTCATTGTCTTCCAGATCCCCAGCAAGGAAAAGATCAAGGATGGTGTCTACATCTTCTTCAAGCCCCCTTCCTTCTGATGATATGGATGAAAATTGGGAACCACCACTGCTGTCTGAGGGTGAGGCACACCATGATCTGACAAAGGTAGCTAAGCGTAAAAGGAAGGTCCCCGAAAGTCTCAGAGTTATGGAGTGTGATGATGACGCTGAACAAGAAGTGGCGTATACTCCTGCTGATGAAGACTCTCACGACGACGACGCAGTCAACATAGACGTCACTCCAGCCTCAGCGGGCATGCAGCAAACAGACATTTTTACCCTATTCCGAAATGCTGCTGAGCGTGATGATGGCGACGTGGCAATGGGACCACCACAAATGCAGTTAACTAGTACACCACCACCTACAGCTTCCATATATTCTCGCCAGAAGGGACCTCCATCCACCTCGACCTCCATTTCCTCAATTAGTGGTGCTGTAAGTGCACAACGTACTAAATTTCGGCAACACACATCCTCCAGTTCATCTGGCATTAGCAGCATTCCCAGTATCGCCTCCTCTGCCCCTCAAAGACATTTGAAGTCCGCAGTTTGGGACTTCCTTAGTGTTAGCCCAACAAGGGAAAATAGCCATTTGTACCATTTGTAAGGTTCGAGTTAGTCGTGGTAAGCTTGGTACCAACTATGGTACCGGAGGCCAGAGAGGTCATCTTGAGAGACAGCACACTGTCAAATGGCATGCGCACCTAAGGGAGATCAAGGCAGCCCGAATTGCAAGTCAACAAATTGTATCCATTGATGTTTCATCTGCTGATGACGAGGAGGAAGAAGCGTCAAACATTTCTTCAGTTACACCCAGTACCCCTGTCAGCAGCACACCCCTGCAAGATATATGAGCCAAACTAAGAGTGTGGGAGAGAGTGAGACACCAATGCGAAAAAGTTCATCATCACTGAGCGTAACTGGGTCGAAGAAGTCATCATCATCCCGTACAATGGTCCAGCCCACCATTAGAATCATGTTGTTTTCAGATGCGCCATTTGAACGCAACCACCCAACGGCGTGTCTGTATAACACTAAGCTGGCTAAAATGCTAGCGCTGGACCTTCTCCCTTTTTCTTTTGTGGAAGGGGTAGGTTTCCTTGAAATGGTGGCAACGCTCTGCCCTAAATGGAAGGTTCCTAGCCGGTTCTATTTTGCCAGAGTTGCGGTTCCAACACTACATGAAGATGTGCTGGAGGTGATTGCGGCAGCTTTGCAGAAGAGTTCTGTTCACACTATACATCTGACAACAGACATGTGGACCAGTTGCACAGCCACTGATTAAGTGTGCATCACTGCACACTGGGTCTCTTTTTCAGGGGTTAAAGCAAAGATAAACGCAGGTGTTGACACTGACAAAGTTTATAAAGCTGCTCGGAAACATGCAACAATAGCCATGTTTGCCATGGAGAAAAGTCATATAGGAGAAAACATGTTGCATGAGTTTAACACAAAGGTCTTTGAATGGCTGTCCTCAAGAAAACGCATGATTGGTTATGTTTCCACGGATAATGGCGCCAGTGTAGTTAAGGCCATGGATATGGGTAACTATTTCAGAGTGCCGTGTTTGGCGCACTCTATAAACCTGGTTGTTAAAAATTTTTTGAGTGAAGTAAGTCCAGTCTCCGAGTTACTGACCACCTGCTGAAGAATGTGCACACATTTCAACCATTCTTTTAAGGCCCGGAAGCAGCTGAGGTGCCTGCAACATGAACGTAAAGTGCCAGTGAAAGCACTCATCCAGGAGGTGGCAACACGTTGGAACTCAACCTTCTACATGCTTGAGCGTCTGTATGAGCAGTATGCGGTAGTCGATCAGTATTTCTTTAAACTGGGTACACCTATGATAGACATGAGGATACAGGTGGAGCAATGGGAGCTAGTTAAAAGCCTGACAGACATCCTTCGTCCTTTTGAGGTCTTCACGCCTGCAGTCAGCAGGGAGGACTGTAATTTGGGAAAAGCTATCCCATTGTTGCGCATGCTAGAGCACCAACTGAAGGCGGTGTCTTCTAAGTTTGAAAAAGATGGAAAGGAAGAAGCATTTGAGTTGGCGGAGAAGTTATTACACCGCCTACTTCGCGATGATCGTCTTGAAATGATCCACACAGAACAGCATTACATTTGTGCTACTATTCTGGATCCACGGTACAAAAAGGCAGTGGCAAGCAGAGTATTCTTTCCTTTTGATGACGCAGATGTTACAAAGTACAAACATTGGCTAGCTGTGTCAGCCACTCGGTTTGAAAGAGAACGGCAGGAAATTGAAGGAAAAGGCAGTACATCAGCATCAGCAGGCCATCCGCAGTCAAAAAAATCCACTTCTGCATCTGTGGCTGTGGCAGAAGTGAGTGATTTTCCCTCTCAGCCGTTAAAGACACCAGCAACCGTGTCATCTGCACCAGACACAACAGTAATATTGTGTGAAGAAGAGGATTGGCTAACTCAGCTTGGGTTTGCTTCTCAAATGGTCCCAGAAAAAAGTAAGCAAAGTGGAGGAACCCTGGAGAACCTTGAGTCGATGGTGCAGGCCTATCTGAATGACTCAACCGAGGTCCATGTTCCTCATGACCCATTGGCGTATTGGCATGGGAAAAGAGATGTGTGGCCAGAGATCACCAACCTGGCTGTAAATTACTTGTCTTGCCCACTCGCCAGCGTGTCTTCTGAACGTGTTTTCAGTGCTGCTGGTGGCATTGTAACTTCCAAAAGGACCCGCCTCTCACCCAAAAATGTAGAGAGGTTAACAATGATCAAGATGAATCAGCACTTCATATCACCAAATTACAAAATACGAGTATGCACGCAGGAAGAAGACAAGGAGGACACCAACTTAGATGAGGGAAGTTCTTCCCTGTTAACTGACCTACTCCCGTCTGAATTACCAGAGTTTGAGGACGAGCTCTTCTTCCCTGACACAGAGCCCTGAAAATGAGTCAATAAATCACTAACTTTCTTTTTCGTCCTTATTCACTTTTATTCCTGTGTGTCTGTCTTTCTTTGTTTTGCAAAATCTATATAAAAAAAACTTTAAACACCTAATCACAAAAACAAGCCCATCAGCAGAACTGTCTTCACTTATTTGCTTATTGATTTGAAGGTGCCGCAGTCTGCATTCCTCAGGTTCACAAGTTCACAAGAACATGCTCCTCTATCCGCCTCCTCCAGACTCCTATTTCCCTCAAAGCAGATGGCAGGATTACGCCCAATGAAGAAAGACTCTGCACTTGTGGGGGTGTTCTACTTCTTTGCGGGTGAGTTGACGGGTCTGGGGCATTGCTGTGAAGGTCTAATACCGGCTAAAAGTGGTTTGGAGAAAATCGGAGCAGAAAATGTTTTTGCGCTTTTGATCACTTGCCTGTCTTTGGAGTGCTATTTGGGGTGCTTTTAGGTTGTTGGGGGTAGGTTTTGGGGTCTGTGAGCACTGCAGGCACATTCTAATGTTGTTTGCATTTGTTTTACAGGAAATCCATGGTGGAAAAGGGGAGTTAGGGCCTCGCTGCAGAGCTCATTTGGACTGCATTCCAGGTAGGCCCAGAGTTTCCTAAGTGCGGCTTTTCCCGGTTTTGCTTTTCGGCTTTTTGGGGGGGGGGTGAAACTTGTTTTTGCCTGGGTTAACGGGCCTGGGGGCCTTGCTTGGAAGTTGTAATACCGGCTAAAAGTGGTTTGGAGAAAATCAGAGCAGAAAAAGTTTTTGCGCTTTTGATCACTTGCCTGTCTTTGGGGTGCTGTTTGGGGGGCTTTTAGGTTGTTGGGGTGGATTTTGGGGTCTGTGAGCACTGCAGGCACATTCTAATGTTGTTTGCATTTGTTTTACAGGAAATCCATGGTGGAAAAGGGGAGTTAGGGCCTCGCTGCAGAGCTCATTTGGACTGCATTCCAGGTAGGCCCAGAGTTTCCTAAGTGCGGCTTTTCCCGGTTTTGCTTTTCGGCTTTTTGGGGGGGGTGAAACTTGTTTTTGCCCGGGTTAACGGGCCTGGGGGCCTTGCTTGGAAGTTGTAATACCGGCTAAAAGTGGTTTGGAGAAAATCAGAGCAGAAAAAGTTTTTGCGCTTTTGATCACTTGCCTGTCTTTGGGGTGCTGTTTGGGGGGCTTTTAGGTTGTTGGGGTGGATTTTGGGGTCTGTGAGCACTGCAGGCACATTCTAATGTTGATTGCATTTGTTTTACAGGAAATCCATGGTGGAAAAGGGGAGTTAGGGCCTAGCTGCAGAGCTCATTTGGACTGCATTCCAGGTAGGCCCAGAGTTTCCTAAGTGTGGCTTTTCCCGGTTTTGCTTTTCGGCTTTTTTTTTGGGAGGGGGGGGGGGTTGAAACCTGTTTTTGCCCGGGTTCACAGGTCTGGGGGCCTTGCTTGGAAGGTGTAATACCGGCTAAAAGTGGTTTGGAGAAAATCGGAGCAGAAAAAGTTTTTGCGCTTTTGATCACTTGCCTGTCTTTGGGGTGCTGTTTGGGGGGCTTTTAGGTTGTTGGGAGTGGGTTGTGGTCTGTGAGCACTGCTGGCACATTCTAATGTTGATTGCATTTGTTTTACAGGAAATCCATGGTGGAAAAGGGGAGTTAGGGCCTAGCTGCAGAGCGCATTTGGCCAGAATTCCAGGTAGGCCCAAAGTTTTCTAAGTGTGGCTTTTCCCGGGTTTTGCCTTTTGGCTTGTTGGGGGTGTTAAACTTGTTTTCGCCCGTGTTGACAGTTCTGGGGCCATTGCTGGGAAGGTCTAATACCCGAAAGAAAGTGTTTTGGAGACAATCCCTGGGGAAAAAGTTTTTGCATTTTCTGAGATTTCACTCACTCTACCGTTTTTGGGGGGCTGTTTGTGGGGGTTCCTGGTGTTTGTGGGGGGTTTGCTAGTCTTGGAGCAATGCTGGGTATGGATACCTTTGCTTGCTTGCAAGTGGTTTGAATACAATCCATGGTGGGTAAGGGGGGATTTGGGCCTACTTTACTTTCAAAGTATGTTTGGTCACCATTTTCTACTAGGCCTCTGACAGGTAGCAGTATCACACGTTTTTGAGATCTGATGGGGGTCTTCTACATTTTTGCGACTGGGTTTAGTAAGGGTCTGGGAGCACTGCTGGGAAGGTCTAATTGTGTTCTAAAACACAGTTTACAGTACACCTAGCTTGAGGGGAAAGATCCGCTAAATTAATTCGTCCATACTTATTTATCCTTCAAAAGGAGACTCAGACAGAGTGCGCACTTTGCAAAATATTGTACTGTCCATTAGGAAAGTCAAAGTGTGACTTTTTGCACTACACAGCGTACATACCTTATATTTATTTGTCAGTGGTGTTCTAATATAACTTCCTGTTATTCCATCAATAATTACAGGGGGGGTTTAGCCTGTGTAATGGGAAAAAAAGGATGAAGTCAGGCTTCACATTAGCGAGCCGCAATTCAGCATCCGCCAGGCAGGCAGTGGACAGGGTGTCTTCTCGTCACCAACATTGATGGACAATGGAGGAGTCCCGCTAATAAGAGGAATGGTTGGATGCATGCAACTTCCCAAATTCAACAGGACAACTACAACAACATACAGATACAGTATCCGTTCTTTTCTAATTATCTTTTAAGTAATGTTATTGTTGTGAACTTCTATGAGTGTGACTCTGCATTTCTTTGATCTCTGCTTCTAAATTCATGCCTACAGCCATTGTATAGGTTTGACTTCTGCTATTTTTCAAACCTAATTTTATGTATGAAGTTTTACTCTTAAGTGCAGATATAGGCAAGTGAAAATGCATAATTACTGCAGCCCTGTACTATCGCATTCTTTCATTCACGGTTGCCTAAAGTACTACTTACTTTTCAGTAACCATGCATGCAGTAGTGCATGCACTTCCTTTATGTCACTTAAAAGATTTATGGATAGCTTTGTACCCAAAGATTTGTTTATCTTCAATTATTGTTTGTCCATGCTGTGCTTTTTTTTTCTTCTCTCAACAAAACTTTCCCAAAAACCCCCCTTCCCATCCATTTTCCAAATCCTAACCCTCTTCCCCCGGACTGTGTGATTTTGATTGATGTGTGACTAAATGACAGCAATAATTCCACACACTTGCTGGGGAGGATAAGGTCATAGCAACAGGCTGGTGAAGGAATCCGAGGATATATCTTACTCAGCTTGACACAGACCCATGACTATTGGCAAATGAAAGCAGATTTTCATGTGCGCCATCAACTTGATTGCTCATCAAGAACATCCTCCTCCTAGGCGTGGCAAATGATTACGCTGCTGTGTCCTTCACCTTCAGTACTATTTCTTGTAGTAGTAGCCAATGTCAAAGTAATTCAACGCAAGTAGTAGTTATACTTTCAATACTTTACCATTTGTTAGGCTACATTGTGGCACTGTTCTAGTGTACTGTCACCTGCTATATTCTCTATCGTACCGTTCTAATGCTACGGTAAGGACAAACAAGGTTTCATTTTCTTTATTTTCAGATGATGCAACTGCCACTGTATAACACCACTAGTACCACCGCAATGATGACATTTCATCCGCCCAGGATTGCCAACCTTAATCGCCATTTCCCGTGCAGCCAGCCCTGTGCCTAGCCCTATTTCCAAACACAAATTACAGGTAATATAAGCGTTTGGAGGAGGTAGTATAATGGAGTATTAGGAGAGACAAGAGACTGACGGTCCTAGGACTATTGAATTCACTTACTCTGTGAGAGGCACTTAGTTTTGAAAACATTTGGGCAATTACTTACACAACTTGAATCAAGATGCCACTTAAGTTTCAGGAAAACAAACTTACTGTTAAGCCCCCACCCACCAGCCTCAAAAGCAATAAAAAACACGTATGCTAAGATAAAGTTTAAAGTATATTTATATCCCTAACATAAATAATCTCCCGCAAGACCCAACCCACCCCCTCCCGAACCCCAACGAATGTCTGTGAAAACTGAGTCCAAAAAAGTAGAAAACCCAACTCCCAATTCCCACCCCCCAGAAGTCTTTTAAAAAGGGGCAAGGTACAGTCTCCTCCTACTGCTGGCTGCTGTTGACTTTTCGGGCCAGGTCGGCATGCTCCTTGCGGAGGGTCTCGAGCAGGGTTTTGGTGTTGAGCAGCTCCTGCTCGAGGTAGGACACCCTCAGTGAAAGGCGGTGCAACCTTTTTTTGGTACTGCTGTGGGGGGCAGCTGATTTTTTTTGCTGCTCAGCGGTGGCGGGTGGCTGCGGTACCCCGGCTCCGTACCGCTGGAGACCTGCGCTGACTGGTTGACCCAGGGAGCGCGGAGGAGGATGCAGCTGTACCGGTCGATGTTGTGGTCGACTGCGTGTGCCCCTCCTCCTGGGCCACCAGCCGCCGATATTCGGCGACAGTCACCTCCAGCCTCCGTTGCCAGGCCCTTTTAGCCAGCTCCTTCCGTGTTGGTTTGGAAGGAGCATCTATATGAAGAAAGAAAGACATATGCTCTTTAAGATTAACACAAAATGATTCAGCAGAAAGTTGTGTCACAGTAGAACTAGCAACTTGCAAGCGCAGTACATAACTATTGTGGCCAGTATCTATCTAACCTCCCACTTCTTCATCCTTGCTCGAACATTAGTGGGAGTATAAGGAATCAATTCTACGAGCACTATGGACTCACTCCATTAGAGTCGACTATGACAGTACACCAGTCTTATTCTTCTTCTTCTCTCTTGTTTAGCAAAATTGGTACGTTAACTTCTGCAAGCCGGCATATTGCCAGCGCAGTCAACTTGCACCCGAGAAAAACAGACGCCCACCATGATGAGTGAGACAGGCTTGCGTTACTGTACCGGTTCAGTACATGCAGGTGGTGATGCTCTTACTTTTCTATTACGGGTGGCACTGAGAATACTCTGTTACAAGGGCTACTGCTTAATTAATTTAACTTTCACCCTACAGTGCCAGTGAATACTAGAAAAGGAAAATGAAGAAGATAAATAATCTGATTATCTATCACTGCACATGGTATGTATTTGCTTACATTTGGGATGACTTTAGGTGCTTTGCTTTTTATTGAGTGAACAGTGATACATCCACACATGAATGACCGAGTTCTACTAAACTTATTAACAGAGGTAGTGAGTGGCCATCGTAATAGCCGGATATATGCTGTGCTTGCAATACAAACTACTGCTACTATTCATGGTAGTATTCGGACAAAATTAAAACTTCTTTTCCTTGCCTTTCCTACACTGGAACGGACGTGCGGGTGCGGTGTTACATGCTCTTCAAAGTAACACTTAGTTCATCCAGTGACCGTCTACTCTCTCTAGATACACATATGCTATCTAAGAGTCAGATAGTACCATGATCCAGGCATCCATCCATTCAAACTATATGTCAATCATTCTTCTTCATGTCTCTCATCTGGACAAACCTTACGTTTTCTCACGGGAGAACAACCTTTTCATTTTATTTGGGAAACCGCAAGCCATACATCCGTGCTTGACTTGCATTTGAATTTCAACCAAAGGATATATTGGGCACACATACAGTTTCTGTTTCACCCACCAAGGCTGTTCTCCTTCCACCCATCCTTGCTTCATCCTTCGCCCAGCCATGCATCATATTCCTTCCCAGCCACCTCGGGCACCAATCAAACACATATTATTATTCTTTGTCAGTCAACATTACTTTTAACTTGCTCGTCCTTCCACACTTACTTACACCCTTCTTTCGCTTTTCGTTCATCCCATCCATCAAGTTCATCTCAGATCTGATTTGGATTCTCGAAAAAAATTCACCGCTGAGTTGAAGTACATTTAGAGTAGGCTACTATCTGGTTGATAAAAACTTTGTTCTAAATTTGAAAGTCTTCTTAACAGTATAGTAACTTAACTGTACAACATATATACTACACCCGTGCAGAGAGCACACTCTGCAGTCTGCAATCTCAATAAGTAAGGTAAGGAATATAAGAGCTTACCACTGCCCGCCACTACCGTGGCAACCCTCACAGCAGTTTCCTCCGGCACTTGCACCGCCTCCTCCCCAGAAGTGTCCTCCTCCACCTCCGCGCTGGCCCCGGCACCAGATGTTCCACCTACAAAGTACATTTAAGAATGTTAGATATCATAGACATACACCACTCACTAGTATTTTGTCTAGGAATGAAGGAATGTGAATACAGAAACCAATCTAATAATTTGTGACTGTCTACTCTAAAGTAAAAATGTCCCTTTTTCCAGGAAAGGGTGTTGTCTTGCTGCACTTTTTGGCACAACTGATGAATGCTTGCTTTTTAACACGCACCATTTTTCTCATAACAGACAGAAGCTTCACTTCTAAGAACAAGAGCAAGATTAGATCATCATCACTAGGATGGGGTGACCAACGATTCAGCACCAAAAAGAAAAATGAAAGTTCAAACCAGGTGAGGGCTCAGCTCGCTCACAGTAAATGTGTGAAATAAATCACTAAGCACATTTCCATTTTTAATCAACCGTTTATGTTTTATGACAAACTTGATTTTTAATAACTGTTTTTACTTTTAATAAAGCTTTAAAACTTAAATAGACTCTGTGGTTTTTGGTCAAGAGTGACTGAGCAAAAGGTTTTGCAATTTGCAAGCATGAGTCCGTGCCTCTGACACTTCTGGACTGTGACTCCGTACTCTTGTCCTGCGTTGCATAATCATCATTGGGGATCAATCATCGATGAATTCGGGAGCTAAATGACTCTGTCACACTATCTAGTCAGTAAGGAGATTGGGGGTTCTTCAAAGTCTGCTATCACTGAGATATGTGGAAAGTCTACCTGCGCCTATTTTAATTGATAAACAATGCACTATTTAGTGTCCATAGTTCTGTTTGTGCAGATTTGTCCCTGCAGCAGTAGTAGTATGGATTGTCCTCCTATCCAAACCAAAAGTAAAGTAGTATCTTATTCTTTTTTAGTGGTCATTCGCATTTTATTGTTGGGAATTGTCAAAGCATAAACATTTTGAAGACTTGAAAAGACATTATGGACAATCCCAGAGGACTGCACTCAGTTCATAGAGCTAATGATGATTAGAATGGGAGTTTCGTTTGACACCTTTTGCCAACTGTGCAATCTTAGTTAGCTACACCGACAGACTAATAAGAATAATCTAGTAATACCACAGGGAGTCATAGTAGAGGCAGGATAAGAATTTAGATACAGTCTACAAGAAGATCAAAGACGATTTAGAAAAAGTCAACAAGTAAGTTCGCAATTGCGAACTATTAAAAAACCCTCGCGAACTGGCAGAAACACTTGCGAACACAAACAAAAATCCACAAAATTCGCGAAAGTTTGAGAATTTTGCGGATTGGGAATCCGTAAAAACGCAATTTCGCGAATTGCGAGTTCGCAAAATTCGCCCATACTTACTGGGAACTGTTAAGAAGGTATTGCGGCTTCTACCTTTGGGGAGCCGGCAAACAGTGGTTACAGCATTGATATTTTCGAGGCTGGACTACTGTAACAGCCTCTACGTAAATATACAAGAAAAACTCCTATATGAACTCCAGCTGCTACAAAATGCCGCGGCCAGATTACTTACAGGCACATCCAATTTCTCCCCAATTTCCAAAGAGATACAAAAAATTGCACTGGTTCCCGGTGAGGAACTGGGTGCATTTTAAATATCTTTTCATGGTCTTTAAAGCACTTCAGGTCCTGGGACCAGATCATTTAAGATGCCAATTTCTTAAAACCGACAAGAACTCTTAGATCACTGGGAGCCAAATTGGTCGTAGTCCCACCAACAAAAAAAGCTCAGTGGGGTGGCCGAAGCTTCTCTTTATGCGCAGCAAAAGCCTGGAATGACTTGCCATTTCATCTGAGAAATGGTACCAATCTTCTATCTTTCAGGAAAGGGTTGAAGACCTGGCTTTTTGATAAATAAACCATCTTTTTGTCTAGCTCTGCATTAAGGACAAGTTACTAGCGCCAGGACACCTCTGGGTAATTGCGCGCTCTAAAAGTTTCCATAACATAACCCAGATCTGTTGACTGGGGGTGAATGTATGATTTATTCAGAATTCCGTCCATCATTTGTTTGCATAGCACTTTTCACCCTAAGTGGGATGGGTTTGCCTAGAAGTGGGTCCCTGCTCATTGTGCCACTGGATTCAAGATAGCCTGGCTGATGAAGGGTAATACCCAGAAACCGGTCCCAGGCACCGTTCCATTTAGGGCGCGCGCGCACACCACCCCTGATGTCAGCGCGCACCACCTCGCGTGGAGCGCGCATACAGGACATCGCGCTAGTGAGTCACGCCGCTTTAAAGAAGCGAGCGGCGCGAACATGAGGCACTTTTTCTTGCGGTGGTGGTGTAGCGGTCGTGAGGAGTGCAGGTAAGGAGGTGGGGGGGCTGGTGGGGTTTGTGGCTATGTGGGAGCGTGGCGCAGACTGTGGCCTTTTGTTTAAGTATTGCTGTTAATCAGAGCCCCGCTCCGATTAACAACAATACTTAACCCCTTCGTTGCTAGGCCTTTTCCCCTCCTGTGCTAAGCCTTTTTTTGGCGATTTGGGGTAGTGCGCGCTTAGGCCCCTGTAACTTTTTGACCACATAAGGTATCCACGCCAAATTTGCGTCCTTTTCTTCCGATATCATGTGTATTCTAAAGGTGCCCAGGGTTTGTGGATTCCCTTGGAGGGGTCCCAGAAATTAAGCAAAATACAGTAAAAGTTTTGTTTTTTTCAGAAAAATGGGGAAAACGGGTTACAAATGAAAGCCTCTGGGTTTTTCCCTGAAAATGTTATAAAAAAATGGTTTCTGGAGCTGACATCAGCATTTTCTCAGCTTTTAGGGAATGACAGTCTTTTGTCAGAGAACCAACATTTTTCACACAGTTTTGGCATTTTTCTGGGACATAGCCTATTTTTGCTATTTGTAGTGCTTTGAACCTCTTTCCAGTTAATGGTAGAAATGAGTTCGAAAGCAATAATGGATCCTGGAAAGCTATACATGTGAGAAAAGTAGACAAAATTCTGAATTCAGAAAGGGGTCATTTGTCTAAACCCATGAAGGATTCTTTATAGAAACTAACAGTTAAATATTGGAAAAATTGAAAATTAGTTGAAAAAAACAGCCTTTTGTCTCAACGTTTTCACCTGTAACTTCTTGTAATTTTGACAGCTCTTTGAAAGCAATATACTGTTACATCCGTTAGACATTCCTGGTTGTGGGGATATACAGGACTTGTAGTTTTGCCAAGAACCCGACGAACCCAGAGCCAAAAACTGAGCAGCAACTAGCAATGGTATTTTATTATGTACCGGGTATAGAGCAATTATTCTGGGAAAATGTATACATCGAAAAATCGGTTTGAAAGACACCTATGTATTTCTCAATTGGGTACAAATTATAGAGTTTAGAAACAGTATATATTTCCACATTTTCAAAATTGGGAATACTCATACTAGCATGAGAATTATTGGTCATTTTTCAAATTCTTTTTTTGTTACACAATGTCTTTCATTTTGAAGGGAGAAATGCATGAAAAAGCAATAGGTAATAACAGTTGATTTACAAATCTGAATTACCCTAAGTCTCCCGATAAAAACGGTACCTCACTTGTGTGGGTCGGCCTTGTGCCTACGACAGGAAACGGGGAAAAATGCGATGTGGTCATACCTCAATTTCGCAGTTAAAAATTGACCCTTTTTTGGCAAAGTGCCTACCTGAAGTTTTTGCACCGTAGCTCTGTCGGCACCTAGGGAAACCCCGCGTTCCCCAACGTCTTCTGAGAAAAATGGTACCTCACTTGCGTGGGTCTGCCTAGTGCCTGCGTCAGGAAACAGCGCAAAACGCAACGTGGTCGCACCTCCATTTCGGAGTGAAAAATGGGCCTTTTTTGGCAAAGTGCCTACCTGTCGTTTTTTAACCCTAACTCTGCCGGCACCTAGGGAAACCTAGCAAACCTATACATTTTTTAAAACTAGACACCCAGGGGAATTCAGGATGGGGTGACTCGACTGCCTCCCACTAGGTTCTGTTACCCAGAATCCCTTGTAAAGCTAAACGATTGACAAAAAAAGCATTTTCCTCACATTTCTGTGGTGGAAAGTTCTGGAATCTGCGTGGATCAACAAATTTCCATCTACCCCGCGTTCCCCAAAGTCTTCTGAGAAAAATGGTACCTCACTTGTGTGGGTCTGCCTAGTGCCTGTGCCAGGAAACGGCGCAAAACACAATGTGGTCACACCTTAATTTCGCAGTGAAAAATGGGCCTTTTGTGGCAAAGTGCCTAACCGTCGTTTTTGAACCCTAGCTCTGCCGGCACCTAGGGAAACTTAAAAACCTAGAAAACCTATACATTTTTTAAAACTAGACACTCAGGGGAATTCAGGATGGGGTGACTCGACTGCCTCCCACCAGGTTCTGTTGCCCAGAATCCCTTGAAAACCTAAAAAATAGACAAAAAAAGCATTTTCCTCACATTTCTGTGGTGGAAAGTTCTGGAATCTGCGTGGATCAACAAATTTCCACCCACCCAGCGTTCCCCCAGGTCTCTCAATAAAAATGGTACCTCACTTGCGTGGGTGGCTCAAGGACCCGCAACAGGCAAGGGCCCAAAACCTAATGAGGCGACATCAAAATTACCTATCACAAACCAACCTGGCTTTGCAAGGCGGTTCCCATGAGTTTTTTGCCCGGGGCTCGGCGGCCATGTAGGGAAACCTACCTAACCCATACATTTCTGAAAACTAAACATCCGGGGAAGTCCAGCGAGGTAGGGCTTGCGTGGGTCCCTCATCATTCTCCTACCCAGAATCCACTGCAAACCTCAAATTTTGCAAAACAATTTGCTTTCTTCTCACATTTCTGTGTGTAAAGTTGTGGAATCTGCGTGGATCCTCAAATTTCCTCCCACCCAGCGTTCCCCCAGGTCTCCCGATAAAAATGGCACCTCACTTGTGTGGGTGGCTCAAGGACAATCAACAGGCAAGGGCCCAAAACCTAATGAGGCGACATCAAAATGACCTATCACAAACCAACCTGGTTTTGCAAGGGGGTTCCCATGAGTTTTTGGCCCGGGGCTCGGCAGCAATGTTCCCTCCAATTTTTTTCCTCTGTGTGCGGCAGTGGAGAGTCTCTGTGCGCTGCAACCATGGCTATGTGTGCCAGGAACAAAACCGCGCGTGTCTGCGGCGCCAAATGGCACTTAAAATGTTTACTTTAAAAAGTGAAAAGATGGTGCATTTTCACACATACAGGTCCACAATAAGGGTCTTAAGGGCAGTTTGCAAATTGGATAAGCATGCCATGAGATGAATTGGTTACACTGGCAAGTACACTTCAAGTTTAGAAAAGCACAAGACATAAGCAATCTGGAACCTTGGTCCAGCCTGAGGCACATGATATTGGCATGTAATTCATGCAACAAACGTCTTGTAAAAAAATGGCAGACTCACAATTCCAAAAATGGATACCCTAGTGATTTGTACAACTTAAATTACTTTTAAAAAACGCCTTTTGAAGCAGAGGCAATTTCAAGAGGGAGACAGCCTGAATTGGGTCTATTGTCATGGACATGTATGAATACAGCGGTGTTTTAATTAGTGGTACGCAAGGGCTTGTGGAAAGTGAGCAATCAGACAGCAGCACGAAAATCTGTGCCCCTTTTCTTCCCTCTGTTCCCCTCGCTGTTCCCATGCTCTCTCTGCCCGGTCTTTCCTTCTGTACCCCTCGCTGCCCGTGTCTCTGCCCAGTTTTCCCTACTGTTCCCCTCGCTGCCCCAGTGCCTCTCTGCCCGTTCTGCCTTCTGTTCTCAGCTGCCCCTATATTTCTGTATTTTGCCTCTGTGCCATTAGTTTTTGTGCGCATCTGCCCTCTGTGCCACTCGTTTTTCTGCCCCTTTTGCCCTCAGTTCCACTCGTTTTTTGTGCCCATCTGCCCTCTGTGCCACTCACTTTTCTGCCCCTTTTGCCTTCTGTTCCACTTGTTTTCCCTCATTTTTTTAGCCTTTCTGCCCTCTGTTCCACTAATTTTTTGTGCCTTTCTGCCCTCTGTCCCACTTTGTTCTCTCCTCGTTTTTTTGTGCCCTTCTGCTCTCTTCCATTCATTTTTTGTGCCTTTCTGCCCTCAATTCCACTCGTTTTTTGTGCCTTTCTGTCCGGTGTTCCACTCGTTTTTTGTGCCTTTCTGTCCTGTGTTCCACTTCGTTTTCCCCTTGTTTTGTGCCTTTCTGCCCTCTGTCCCACTCGTTTTTGGTGCCCTTCTGCCCTCTGTCCCGACTCGTTTTTGGTGCCCTTCTGCCCTCTGTTCCACTCGTTTTTTGTGCCTTTCTGTCCTGGGTTCCACTCGTTTTTTGTGCCTTTCTGTCCTGTGTTCCACTCGTTTTTCCCTTGTTTTTGGTGCCCTTCTGCCCTCTGTCCCACTTCGATTTCCCGGTTTTTGTGCCCCTTTTGCATCCTGTTCCGCTCGTTTCCCCAGCCACTGTGGCTTTTGTTTAAGTATTGCTTTTAATCAGAGCCCCTTCACGGGCTCTGATTAACAGCAATACTTAAACAAAAGGCCACAGTCTGCCCCGCGTTTACTAACAAAAGCGTAGAGACAGTTTACAAACACAGCATGTGCTAAAGTACACGCTGTGTTTGGAAACTGTCTACGCTGTAACCCACACATTTCTGGAAACTAGACACCCGGGGGAGTCCAGTCGGGTATGGCTTTCGTGGAAAATTAGGAACAAAAAACACTTTTCCATACTTTTTTGCGTGGGATCTCCATGCCGGCACAAATATCCTACCACCCAGCGTTTCCCTTGTTCTCCCGAGTAAAATGATACCTCACTTGTGTGGGTGGGCCAAAGGCCTGTGACTAGGATGACCCCAAAACAGTAGAATTCTTGGTGCTTTCTTGTAAATAGCAAACGCTACCATTTTTTAAAAATACATTTTTAGCCTGTTCTGCTTTGGACACCCACAAAAGAGAGGTATAATTTTTCTTGGGAGAACAAGGGGAACGCTGGGTGGTAGGACATTTGTGCCGGCACGGAGATCCCACGGAAAAATGTATGGAAACGTGTTTTTTTGACCTAATTTTAAGGTTTGCAGGGAATTCTGGGTAGGAAAACGTTGGGGGACCCCCGCATGCCATACCTCGCTGGACTCCCCCGGGTGTCTAGTTGTCAGAACTGTTTGGGTTTGGTAGTTTCCCAAGATGGCCGCCGAGCCCGGGGCAAAAAACTCAGGTGCCCCCCCCCCCAAAATAAGGTAGTTTTGCTGTAGGTGATATTTAAGTCTCAACCGTACGATTTGGACCATTTTCCAGTTGCAGTTACTATGCCTACCCACACAAGTGAGGTACCATTTTTATCGGGAGACCTGGGGGAACGCTGGGTAGGAGGAAATTTGAGGATCCACGCAGATTCCACAACTTTACCACACAGAAATGTGAGAAAAAAACGATTCTTTTTGCGAAATTTGAGGTTTGCAGTGGATTCTGGGTAGGAGAATGATGAGGGACCCACGCAAGCCATACCTCGCTGGACTCCCCCGGGTATCTAGTTTCCAGAAATGTGTGGGTTAGGTAGGTTTCCCTAGATGGCTGCCGAGCCCAGGGCAAAAAACTCATGGGAACCCCTTGCAAAACCAGGTTGGTTTGTGATAGGTCATTTAGATGTTGCCTCAATAGGTTTTGGGCCCTTGCATGTCGCGGGTACTTGACCCACCCATGCGAGTGAGGTATCATTGTTATCGGGAGACCTTGGGGAACTCTGTTTGGGATGAAATTTGTGGATCCATGTAGATTCCAGAACTTTCCCACACAGAAATTTGAGAAAAGAGTTATTTTTTAAGCTAAATTTGAGGTTTGCAGGGGATTCTGGGTAGGAAAACGTTGGGAGACCCACGCATGCCATAACTCGCTGGACTCCCCCGGGTGTCTAGTTTTCAGAAATGTGTGGGTTTGGTAGGTTTCCCTAGATGGCCGCCAAGCCCGGGGCCAAAAACTCATGGGACCCCCCTTGCAAAACCAGGTTGTATTGTGTTAGGTAATTTTGATTTCGCCTCAATAGGTTTTTGGCCCTTGTCTGTCGTGGGCACTAGGCCTACCCATACAAGTGAGGTACCATTTTTCTTGTAAGCCTTTGGGGAACATGGGATGGGTGGAATTTTGTGGATCCACGCAGATTCCAGAACTTTCCAACACAGAAATGTCAGTAAAATTTATTTTTTGGGCAAATTCTTTAGGTTTGCAAGGGATTCTGGGTAATAGAACCTAGTGAGAGCCAGTCAAGTCACCCCATTCTGGATTTACCTGTGTGTCTAGTTTTAAAATATTTACAGGTTTGCTAGGTTTTCCTATTTGCCGGCTGCGCTAAAGCCCAAAATCCACAGGTAAGCATATTGCTAAAAACAAATCTGTGCCTTGTCGGCTTTCTGCCACCCTGAGGGGCGATTTCAGGAGTGGGGTTTCCCCAATATGTCCCCAAGGGGGGCAGAAACACTGTGGACATTTTTTTGGGGGGTGGGGGCATTGGTATGCCCATTCTAGGCAGCCCCCACCCCCACACATAAAAAAGCCAGCATAATCGTTGGCATCAAGTGGGCTTTTTGCCCCCCCCCAGGGGGGCCGATTGTGGGCTAATGCCCCCATCTGCCCCCCAGGGGGGCAGAAAGCCTATTAGATGCCAGGTATTTTTTTTCTGCAAATTTTTATTAGGGTGGGGTCTGCCCAAAACGGGCTTGCCAATGCCCCCACCATAATAAAAATTTGCCAAAAAAATATCCCTAGTATCCAGTGGGCTTTTTGCCCCCCCCCCGGGGGGGCTGATTGGGCTACTGCCCCATCTGCCCCCAGGGGGGGTAGGAAGGCTGTAATTGTTGTTGGAGAGGAGGTGGGGGCATGGGCATGCCCGTTTTGGGCAGCATCACCCTATTTCAAATTTGCCCCCCAAAAAATCCCTGGTGTCTAGTGAGCTTTTTGCCACCCCGGCGGGGCAGATTGGGGATGAATGCCTCCATCTGCCCCCCAGGTGGGGCAGAAAGTCCACTAGACGCCAGGGATGTTTTTGTGCAAATTTTAATTAGAGTGGGGTCTGCATAAAACGGGCATGCCAATGCCCCCACCCTAATAAAAATTTGCCAAAAAAACCCCTGGTGTCTAGTGGGCTTTTTGCCCCCCGGGGGGGCAGATTGGGGGCTACTGCCCCATCTGCCCCCCAGGGGGGCAGGAAGGCTATAATTTTTGCAGTGGAGGGGGTGGGGGCATGGGCATGCCCGTTTTGGGCAGCCCCACCCTATTTCGAATTTGCCCCAAAAAAATCCCTGGCATCTAGTGGGCTTTTTGCCACCCCCGGCTGGGCAGTTTGGGGGGTAATGCCCCCATCTGCTCCCCAGGAGGGTCAGAAAGTCCACTAAATGCCAGGGAGTTTTTTGGGCAAATTTTAATTATGGTGGGGTCTGCCTATAACGGGCATGCCGTTGCCCCACCCTAATAAAAATGTGCCCAAAAAAATCCCTGGTGTGTAGTGGGCTTTTTGCCCCCCGGGGGGTGGCAGATTGGGGGCTACTGCCCCCATCTACCCCCCAGGGGGGGCAGAAAGGCTGTAATGGTGGCGGGTGGATGGGGGCATTGGCGTGCCCGTTTCAGGCAGCCCCCACCCTAAAAAAAGTCAAAAAGACAAGCTTGAGAAGTGTTGGAGGGGAAGATGGCGGCCGGGTAGGATGCTCGGCCGGTGAGCTCCTGACTCAGCGACTCCTCTGACAGGAGAGAGCGGAAACAAAGCCTGATTGTGCCGTATTCATGAGGGAGAAATAATATGAACATACAAAAACGCACGAACGCATGAAAAAAAAAGGATTTCTATCTTAAGCAACCTACTACGGAATGGTATTTTATCTGTCAGCGGCGGCGGCGGGGGACGACACCCTAGGAAGAGAAGCTGATGCACCGGGCGGAGTGTGGAGACGTGGTTCAAGTGTTTGGGCAGCCGCGGTGAGAGCAAGGGCGTTCTGCAGCAGAGCTACCGGAAGACTGAGCTTTAAGTTCCAGGGTGTGAGCGGCAGTGCGTGCCGAGCCTGTCTGAATTTCGAGATTGAATCAAACAGGGGGGACAGAGGAGAGAAAAGAATAGACCGCGCCCTCGGAGCTCCCGTAACATTTCCCGACGGCGCGGGTCAGTGCCGGTTTCATGCTGGGGTAGCGATTGGGACAGAAGCGAAGGAAGGAAAGGAAGCGAAAATAGAACCCTCCTAGGCGCCGAGGATCTGGCCCCGACTTCGCGTTGGACCATCAGGAGAGAGGAGCCCTCCCCTGAAGCAGGTAACATCAAAGGGGGCGGCTGGCTGTTTTCCAAAGGTTCACACACAATTGACATAAATAACATAAATAACATAAATGACACCCAAAGATTGTGCATAGGAGAACTGAAACGCGACACAGTCACAGTACAGCAGCACATGAGTGAACTATTGAATGTAACTGAGGTGGGTGGCGAAAGCGGGTGCTGCGAACTTGAGGAGAATATCAGCCAAACAAAAGTAGTAGAAAGAAACAGCCTGCGAGGGAGACCTTTGGTAGCACAGGGCAAGCAGGTCATTTCAACCTACAGCCTGCGAAGCAGAAATTTTCTTAAACAAGAACAATACCCTAAAGGTATATCTCCTAGGGAAATAAAAAAAAGGGCTAAAAAAACAGCTAGAGAGAGCGCAACAACAACCTCTGAGGGCGGAACAATCTCCTCTAAAAAGAAAATTGACTCCTCCTGGAAAAGCAAAATTAAAGTAACTCCATCGTTAAGAACTTACTTTAAAGTTCAACAGCAACAGCAACAGAGTTCATACACGGAGGAACAAGCTTATACACACATACAGCCGTCTCTTCAAGGTCTCTCACCCGTGGGAGAAAAAGAAACCACGATATCTCCCGTCAGAATACAACCCTCTCCCATAGTGGGCATACGACCAACTCTGGAATCAGAAAAAGCGGCCCCCAAATAGTAGTAAAAAAAAGAAAAAAACAAGAATAAAGTTGAATCAAAGACTTTGGAGGACATTTGGAAGATTAAAACAGGAACCAAGTGGGAAGCAGTAGTAACGCCTCAAAAAGAATTTAGGGCGGAGGGGGTTGTAGAGGATACCGCTGTCGAAAAAAGGGGTGAGATTACAGAAGACGAAGAGGGAGTGCAAGGATTACAAAAGGGACCCCCCAAAACCCACACAGACGAGCTCCTGGAAAAGATATGGGCAGAAATGAAAGAAAAGTTCACCATATCAGAGGCCAAGCAGGATAAGATTCAGGAAGTATGTGAGAAGTTGGACAATAAGTTAAATGCTTTAGGAGAAAGAGTGACAGCTGTGGAAAACGAGGTTGGCACTCTGAGCAAAAGGGTGGAAAAGAATCGGAAAGAGATAAACTCCTTGAGACAAGAGAGCAAAATAATAAATGAAAAGATGCAGTCGCTTGAAAACCAAGCAAGAAAGAACAATATAAGGATATTAAACGTCCCAGAAAATCAAGAAGGATCACACATTAAAAAATATGTGGTAGCACTGCTGGCAGAGCATTTTCCTTGGGCTGATGAGGCATTGTTAGAGGAAGACATAGAGAGAGTGCATAGAGACCCTTTTGGAAAGAATAAAGAAAGGAAAACACAGAGGAAAATACTTGTTAATTTCAAAGCCTATGTGCTAAAAGATAACATTTTGGGAGAGGCGCTGAAGAAGGGCAACTTTAACAAGGACAACTGGACCTTTAGAATAAGGTCTGATATGTCAAAGGCCTCCCAAACCAGACAATGGGAACTAGGAAATTTAATGTCAGAACTACAACAATTTGGAGCCACTGTACAGATGAAATTCCCCCATCACTTAGGATAATGTGGCGGAACAAAATGAGGAACATAAAAGACCCAGAAGAAGTTAAATCCCTTCTTGAGTCAATGCGAGATCAAGTGCGGTCAGAAGAACCATCAAGTTAAAATAGAAATCTTTAAAAAAAAAATATATATATATATATATATATCACAGGATACGAATAACGGTAATACAAGGTAGTACAAGGGTACAAGGCTTTGCAATAAATTCTATACACACAAAGGTCAAGAGTCATGAGTAAAGGAGCTACTAAGGGTTATGAAGATAACCAAAAGAAAAGAAGAAGGAGGCTTCCCCGGGGAGGGCAACAGTTATGCACAGAAAAGAAAATACAAAAATTCCACGAAACAGGAAAAGGGTGGGGAGCAAAATAGGGAAAAAAATGAAAAAAATCCTCATAAGTCGGAGAAGATGGAAAAATGAAAAGGAGTTTCATATCATGAATAACAATACAAACTATACACAGGAGTGGAACGCGTTAAAAAGAAACAAGGTGGATGGGGAGCACAAGTAAAAACTTTAAAATACTCTCCTGGAATGTAAACGGACTGAGAACAAAAAGCAGAAGGAACAGAATATTAGAATATCTTAGAACATCAGAAAGTGAAATAATAATATTACAAGAAACACACTTACTGAAAGCGGAATGGGCACAAATAATAAAGACCCTAGGCTGGGTAGACTCATACGCATGTACTACACAAGAATGCAATATTAAAGGAATAGCAATAATACTTAAGAAATCACTTAAAGCTGTCATGGAATCAGTAGAAGTAGATATTAAGGGAAGATGGGCGATAGTCAGAGTAAAGATAGAAAACAATCCCCTCACGATCGCAGGATACTATGGCCCTAATTTAGATGATGCAGATCCTCTACAGAAACTCTACTCCCAGCTACTACTATCTACCTCCCCAATAATACTGGGAGGCGATTTCAATATAGTAATGGATCCCAGCTTAGATAGATCCTCACCAGGGAGATTGGCAAATCTGCCAAAAATGAGAGAGTGGATTAGTTTTTACAAAAGAGATCTAGATTTGATTGACATATGGAGAGACAAAGGAGAAAAAAATCAACCCTTCACGCTACATAATAAAAAATTGGGACACCGGTCGAGAATCGACTTTTTTCTCATTGCTCGAGATCTCTCAGGAAGTGTAAAAAATCTAGTTCATCTCCCTGCCCATCTGTCAGACCATTCAGCCGTCCAACTCACTATCCAGGTGAAATCAATAAAAACACAAAGAAGATTTACGATAGAGAGAGCTATATTACTAGACCAGCACATTGTGACGGAACTAGAAGCTGAAACAGAAAACTTCTTTGAATACAACAGAATAGGTACAACAAAACAGGTCACTTGGGACACATATAAAGCCGTGCTAAGGGGGAAGATGTTGAGCCTAGGAGCATATAAAAATAAAAAAATAAAACAAGCAATCACAGACTTGGAAAGAAGCATTAATTCTTTAGATGCACAAATATTAACGGAACAAGACATGACCAGAAAAGAAGAACTAGGACAAGAAAGACAACATCAGAGAGAAGAACTGGAAGGCATCTTAGAAGAAAGAGTGCGGACAAAGTGGGAATCACGCAAGCTAGCAAAACATGAATATGGGGAAGGGTGTGGAAAGTGGCTTGCATGGAAACTAAAAACAGATATAGCCAAAAACAAAGTAAAGAGCATCCACCAGGAAGGTCAGATAAACCAAAGCACCGACGAAGATATAATCAGGCAAGAATTCAAGAGATTTTTTGCTGAGCTTTATACAGAAGACACAAACCCGCAAGAAAATCAGATCAATGCATACCTGGAAGGTGTCCCATTTTTAGCTCTAACGGAGGAAGAAAAGGAAGAACTTAACAAAGAGATCTCAACAAGGGAAGTAGATGAGATAATTAGAAGTCTAAAAAAAGGAAAGGCAGCAGGCCCTGATGCTCTACCAAATGAGATATACATGGCACTAAGAGTCGCCCTGCTTCCACACATCACGGAGCTGGCAAACTTGATCCTTAAGCAGCAAAATAACATACCTGATTCTTGGAATGACGCAATAATCACTATTATTTTAAAACCCGTTAAGGACCCCACTAAATGCGAGTCATACCGTCCAATATCGCTGCTCAACACAGATTATAAAATCTTTTCGAAAATTATGGCAGCTCGATTAGGAAAAGTATTGGATCAGCTCATAAACCCAGATCAAAAAGGATTCGTCAAGGGGAGACAACTGCATGAAGTCACACATGAGCTTCTCAGCTCAATAGATATAGCCACGCAAAAGAAAGTCCCCCTTACCATACTTACTGTCGATGCCGCTAAGGCATTCGACAGAGTTAACTGGGTCTTTCTAGAAAAAGTCATGATTAAAAACAACATCGGCCAACCCTTCATGCACGTTGTGAAACAAATATATAAATCACCAAGATCCAAGATCTTAGTTAACGGCAGTCTCACAGAAGATGTGAATATAGAAAGAGGAACGAGGCAGGGATGTCCCCTCTCGCCCCTGCTTCTCAATTCATACATTGAGCCGCTGGCGAACAAACTAAGAAGTGTTAAAGAGGTTACCCCGTTCAAGTTCCAAGAATGGGAGAAAAAAATTGCATTATATGCAGACGACCTTATGATTTTTACGGACAATTATATTAAATCTAAGGAAGCTATCGAAGAAACCATAAGTGCGTTTGGGAAGGTCTCCGGGTACCTGGTAAATCACACAAAATCCGAAATCATGACTTGGAATACTCAGTTTAAAAACTCAAGTATCAAGCAAGAAAGAAAATACTTAGGAATTTTAGTGAATCACGACATAGAGAAGATTCCACAACGTAACCTTAACAAGGTGGCAGGAGAGGTGAGAAAGCTGCTTAAAGTATGGTCCACTCTACCTTTAAGTCTTATAGGTAGATCAAATATTGTCAAAATGTCAATCCTGCCAAAGTATACATACCTTTTTAATACAATCCCCCTGGAATTTGGAAAGCCCCTTTTAAAAAAAACACAGGGGGAAATTACTATCTTTATATGGGCCTCGAAAGGAACTAGGATTTCGTGGAAGAAACTCAGGAGGGGAAAACAAGACGGGGGACTAGCTAGCCCAGATCTGGAGGAGTACCACAGGGCATTTCAGTTCAAAAACATCCGAGTACTATTAAAAAGTTACCAATACTACCCAAGATATTTACAAGCCATGACAGAATCAGTTGACCACTTTCTATTCAAATTTGGACACCCCAAGTTCTTTAAAAAAATAAAACTAAAGACCTTAAGGGAGGCAGTAAATATGTGGATACAAATCAGAGCAATCTTAAACATCTCGTATTACAGCGGAATAGCGCCGATATGGGAATCACCAGGAACCCCAGAATGCTTAAAAGATTCAATGGCACCTCCTTTGAGACTAGCAAACATCAATTACTGGGGGCAACTATTAAAGGGTTCAACTCTGACCACATGGGAAGAACTTAAAAAAACAACCAATGACTTAGTCTCTAAATTTAAATATTCTCAAATTTTAAGTTGGTCTAAAACGCTACCCACATACAACCAAGAGAATGAGAAACTGGAAAAAGAAATGGTAAAGAACTCACCCATAACAAAAGAAGTGGCAAAGTGGTACTGGGCTTTCATAGCTGCAGGAGACAGAAACACAAATATCGAGGATCAAATCTGGGGAAGAGACTTAGCTACAACTGATTTGGACAGAATCTGGGAAAAATCACTGGGAAAATGCTGGTTGACCCTAAAATCAGCGGCACTGAAAAGAAACCATTTATACACTATACACCGAGCTTATTGGACACCGAAAAAGTTATCCAAATTTAAAAATGCAGGAGTAAAGAAATGACCGAAATGTGGGGAAGAAAAGGCAGATGACATTCATATGTTCAGAAACTGCCCCCTACTCGAAGAATATTGGAATGAAGTTGGTAAGACCTTGAGCACGATCATGAACAAGCAGCTAACTGTAAGTACAACCCTTACTCTTTTTGGGATCGAAGATACAATAGATGAAGGGGGTCTAACCAAATGTCAGGAAAATCTACTCTTCGTATTAATTGTACTTGCAAGGAGGGAGATTTGTATTAAGTGGGTTGGGCCCTCCCCTCCATCACATGGAGAATGGATGAATTCTGTCATAAGGATTAACAAACTAGATAGAAAGGGAAATATCTGTGAGAGATTTAAGTATTGGGAAATTTTTGAAAACCACCTGAATCCCAATACAGGGTTGGTATAACGGTCCAATGATTAATGCGAAACAACTTCTGGCGGACAAGTATGGTACTTGTCGAGTAGCCAAAGTGGCTAGCTCCCCCCCTATTCCCAGACTTGATTTGACACTATGTAATGGATTAAGGGTACTCCTCTAGAAATCATCGGGAGGATGATTAACTCCCCAGACAAGAGAGATCAAGGGGCAGTCTCGGAAAAGGAAAACATAAAACCAGAGGCAGAAACCTGAAACTCCAATTACATAGAGCTTCGTAATATGAGGAAAAAAAAAAAGTCAAAAAACAAAACCCTGGTGTTTAGTGGGCTTTCTGCCCCAGAAAGGGGCAGAAAGACTGTAATGATTCCGGGGGGGGGGGGGGGCATGGACATGCCCATTTTTGGCAGCCCCCACCCTTACTTTTACTATCAAAAAAACCCTGGTGTCTAGTGGGCTTCCCGCCCCCCGAAGGGGCAGATTAGGGGCCAATACCCCATCTGCCCTCCAGGGGGGAAGAAAGATTGTAACAATTGTGGGGGGTGGGTGGGAGCATGGGCATGCCCATTTTGGGCAGCCCCCACCCTAAAAAAACTTTCAAAAAAGAAATCCCTGATGTTTAGGGGGCTTTCTGCCCCCCCCCCCGAACGGGCATATTAGGGGCCAATGCCCCATCTGCTCCCCGGGGGGGACCGAACGACTGTAACAATTGTGGGTCGGGGTGGGGGCATGGACATGTCTGTTTTGGGCAGCACCCACCCTTATTTTAAATGTATTGTAAAATCCCTGGTGTCTAGTGGGCTTTTTGCCCCCTGGGGGGGGGGGCAAAAAGACAAAACAATTGCCAAATAGAATTGGGGGGAGCAGAGGCCCTTGCCCAAGGGGCCGCTCCTCCCTCACTGGATTCTAGTGGGTGGATCTCTGCTTGGGGATCGCCCTCCTGTGGCGATCCCCAAGCAGGGATCCACTGGGGAGGGGTACCATTGGAAAGGGGAGAGTGGAACAGAGGGCAGAAGGGCACAAAAAATGAGTGGGGAAGAGGGGCACAAAAAACGAGTGGCACAGAGGGCAGAAAGGAACAAAAACAAGTGGAACAGAGGGCAGAAAGGAACAAAAATCGAGTGGAACAGAGGGCAGAAAGGAACAAAAAGTGAGTGGAACCAGGGGCAGAAGGGCAAAAAAAACGAGGGGAAAATGAGTGGAACAGAGGGCAGAAAGGCACAAAAACCTAGTGGAACAGTGGGCAGAAGGGCACAAAAAACGAGGGGAAAACGAAGTGGAACAGAGGGCAGAAAGGCACAAAATACGAGTGGAACAGAGGGCAGAAGGGCACAAAAAACGAGGGGAAAACGAGTGGTACAGAGGGCTAAAAGGCACAAAAAATGAGTGGAACAGAGGGCAGAAGGGCACAAAAACGAGTGGAACAGAGGGCAGAAAGGCACAAAAAACGAATGGAACAGAGGGCAGAAAGGCACAAAAAATTAGTGAAACAGAGGGCAGAAAGGCACAAAAAACAAGGGTAAAACGAGTGGCACAGATGGCAGAAAGGCACAAAAAACGAGTGGAACAGAGGGCAGAAGGGCACAAAAATTAGGGAAAAACAAGTGGAACAGAGGACAGAAAGGCACAAAAAACGAGTGGAACAGAGGGCAGAAGGGCACAAAAAACGAGGGGAAAACTAGTGGAACAGAGATCTAAAAGGCACAAAAAATGAGTGGAACAGAGGGCAGCAGGGCACAAAAAACGAGTGGAACAGAGGGCAGAACGGCACAAAGAAACGAGGGAAAAATGAGTGGAACAGAGGGCAGAAAGGCACCAAAAACGAGTGGAACAGAGGGCAGAATGGCACAAAGAACGAGTGGAACAGAGGGCAGAAGGGCACAAAAAACAAGTGGAACAGAGGGAAGAAAGGAACAAAAAATGAGTGGAACAGAGGGCAGAAAGGCACAAATAAACGAGTGGAACAGAGGGCAGAAGGACACAAAAAACATGGGGAAAACAAGTGGAACAGAGAGTAGAAAGGCACAAAAAACGAGTGGAACAGAGGGCAGAAGGGCACTAAAAACAATGGGAAAACTAGTGGAACAGAGGGCTAAAAGGCACAAATAACGAGTGGAACATAGGGCAGAAGGGCACAAAAAACGAGTGGAACAGAGGGCAGAAGGGCACAAAAACGAGGAAAAAATGAGTGGAACAGAGGGCACAAAGGCACAAAAAACGAGTGGAACAGAGGGCAGAACACAAAAAACGAGGGAAAAACTGAGTGGAACAGAGGGCAGAAAGGCACAAAAAACGAGTGGAACAGAGGACAGAAGGGCACAAAAAACGCGGGGAAAACTAGTGGAACAGAGGGCTAAAAGGCACAAAAAACAAGTGGAAAAGAGGGCAGAAGGGCACAAAAAACAAGTGGAAAAGAGGGCAGAAGGGCACAAAAAACGAGGGAAAAACAAGTGGAACAGAGGGCAGAAAGGCACAAACAACGAGTGGAACAAAGGGCACAAAAAACGAGGGGAAAATTAGTGGAACAGAGGGCTAAAAGGCACAAAACCTAGTGGAACAGAGGGCAAAAGGGCAAAAAACGAGTGGAACAGAGGGCAGAAGGGCACAAAAAACAAGTGGAACAGAGGGCAGAAAGGAACAAAAAATGAGTGGAACAGAGGGCAGAAGGACACAAAAAACAAGTGGAACAGAGGGCAGAAAGACACAAAAAATGAGGGGAAAACAAGTGGAACAGAGGGCGGAAAGGCACAAAAAACTAGTGGAACAGAGGGCAGAAGTGCACAAAAACTAGTGGAACAGAGGGCAGAAGGGCACAAAAAACGAGTGGAACAGAGGGCAAGGGAAAAAAAATGAGGGTAAAACGAGTGGAACAGAGGGCAGAAAGGCACAAAAAACGAGGGAAAAACGAGTGCCACAGCGGGCAGAAGGGCACAAAAAACGAGTGGGACAGAGGGCAGAAAGGCACAAAAAACGAGGGAAAAACGAGTGGAACAGAAGGCAGAAAGGCACACAAAACGAGTGGAGCAGAGGGCAGAAAGGCACAAAAGACAAAGGAAAAACGAGTGGAACAGAAGGCAAAAGAGGCACAAAAACAAATGGCACAGAGGGCAGACGGGCACAAAAAATGAATGGCACAGAGTCCCTTAAGACTCTTATTGTGGCGCTGCATGTGTGAAAATGCACCATCTTTTCACTTTTGAAAGTAAACGTTTTGAGCGCCATTTGGCGCCGCAGACACGCGCGGTTTGGTTCCTGGCGCACATAGACATGGTTGCAGCGCCCAGAGACACTCCACTGACGCACACAGAGGAAAAAAATTAGAGGGAACATTGGTCCCAGGATGCTTGTTTTCGTTCCAGGGAGAACCTGGCTTGGCAGTTCGGTCTGGACTGTTCCCATGAGGCACAGGGGCAAGACAGATTTGCATATGTCTGGGTCTAAACTGGGGTGGCATGGTGAGCAAAAGAACAATGGATTTAACCCAGATCTCTTGACTGGGGGTGAATTTATGATATATTCTGCATTCCGTACATCATTTGCAAAAGTATCACAGCACCTGAGCAGTCAGAAGCACGTCTATACAGGTGTCTATATAAGTTCGGTGATATTTACTCAAAGGAAAGGTTCAAATGTCAGGCTGTTAAGAATGGGACTGAGTCAGTTATCTCAGGCACATACTTGTACAACTATTAAAGGAAAACACAGCAGATAAGTCCGGTATCTTGGTAATGCTGGGGCAGAGTCGGTCATACACCGGCTTTTGGACAGTGCACAACCTGCTATTGGACAGATTCGAGCCTAGATTTACAGGCCTCTGAAGGCCACTTCGCTGCTCGGAAATTTTATTTCTTTGTATGCAGGTACAGCTTTATATGGAAAAGAAACTTGGTAGGTGTAATTACAGAAATATCACTTTTTACTAGATAAAATGGACTCATGGGGCAGGCTGATCTTCTAGGTGTCCGCTCTGATGCCTGAGCTTTTAAAGCAATTTAAACAAATAACGGTTCTGTCGAGTTCAAACAGCAAGCAATTTGTCCAAACAGTTATTTTACACTGCTCCTAAACAGAACCAACATAACACCTCCAAAGCGGTATCTCAAATCCTTATAGTAAATAAAGAAGGAAGAGGTATATGTTACTTTATAGTTTCTTTATATCGTTCTTTAAATCAAAAAAGTCATTTCTATACATTATATACATAAAACTGTCATTGTATCAAATAAAGTGCAAAGCAAAGTGACAATAGTGAATAGTGTACTTGTGATAAACAGAATGTATCCAAAGTTTCATGTAGAAAAACTGTACATGTATATACCAAATATCATTTCATCCGGCCATCAACTTATACAATCTGAGAACCCTATCGTTTCTTTCAAATTTGTTGGGGGCTCCGAGTTTGAGTGGCCTGTGAGTAGATGTCGATGTTTCGACCCTGAAAGCGCCAATATTTTCAGTCGCAGCGGGTCTTTATCAAGACAATATTGTAAGCAGCACGACAGTCTTCTCAACCAGGTGCGTCAGTCACATGGAAGGAGAATTTTTCTTTAGTCAGAAAGTGTTCGCAGTGGAACAATTGAGTGATCCGCTTCTTTTAGTCTCGAGCCTGTCCCAACCCTTTTAGTCTCGAGCCTGTCCCGTGCATTAGTCATGTGGGAAGGAAATTTCTTTCGTCCGGAGGACTGTCGTGCTGCTTACAGTATTGTCTTGATAAAGACCCGATAGGGTTCTCAGTTTGTATAAGTTGATGGCCGGATCAAATGATATTTTGTATATACATGTACAGTTTTTCTACATGAAACTTTGGATACATTCTGTTCATCACAAGTACACTATTCACTATTGTCACTTGGCTTTGCACTTTATTTGATACGATGACAGTTTTATGTATATAATGTATAGAAATGACTTTTTTGATTTAAAGAACGATATAAAGAAACTATAAAGTAACATATAGCTCTTCCTTCTTTATTTACTATAAGGATTTAAGATAACGCTTTGGAGGTGTTATGTTGGTTCTGTTTAGGAGCAGTGTAAAATAACTGTTTGGACAAATTGCTTGCTGTTTGAACCCGACAGAACCGGTATTTGTTTAAATTACATATTACCCAGGTTCTGAGGGACACAGGGTCAACCCCGTTGTTTTTATTGAGCTTTTAAAGCAGACACAAGGAGATGATGGACGGAGCACTGAAACTTTTCAGACACTCACCCCCAGTCACAGATCTGGGTTGAATCCATCACCGTTCTTTAGCTCACTTCACCACCCCAGTTCAGACCCAGCCATATGTAAATCAGTCTTGACCCTGTGTTAACCCCTTCGACGCTCATGACGAGCTGGGCTCGTCATGAGGTAGCCTCCTCGCACGCTCATGACGAGCCCAGCTCGTCATGAATAATGGTTTTTTAAAAATCTCAGCACTCGAGCAGAATTCCGCTAGCGCTCATGCGGTTAAAGGACCGATGTCTTGTGTCATCTGCATGGGCCAGTGGCCATGTAGGGTGGGAGCTCTGCCACTGACATTGCGAGGGACACTATTTACAGCTGCTATTTTTGATTTTTAGTCAGAAATGATCTCAGTGCTGATTCTTAGGCCTCCCGAACTGCTCAATGAATGTACTCAGTCGAACGAGTCATGGATACTCCAGGTGAGGCTTCACCGATAATTTGTACAATAGTTTGACAACAACCATTCTTTGAGTATGTGTTTGGGAAAATACAGCTTTGTTTGATTTCTAGTACCCCTTGAATGGGGGCGGGGGGGGGTGCAGACGGCTCTCGTTAGCCTCTATTACTTTTTAGTTTACAGTTCAGAGACTTTGGAATTTCTCTTTTCTATGCCGATGTACAGGAAAAATTTGGCATTTTGCTAAAAATTGAACAGAAGGTCCAAATTAAGCAGAAAAAACCCCACAATAGATAAAGGGGCTCACAATGTCGGTTGTGTCAGACTTGCAGTTTAAGGATATTTTTTAGCACAACTCTGGCATGGGGATGTCATGTTTCTTGGTCAATCCCATTTCTTCTTATTCAAGGTATACAAGGGGAGCATCTGAAACTCCTAAGATCACACCAGGCCTCCGGCGGGTGAGCCTAGGTGTGATCTCACTGGGAAGCAACCTTTACAGCGCAGTCATTACATCCCACTACCTTTACAACGCAGTCATTACATCGCCTGCCATTACAACGCAGCCATTACATCGCATGTCACTACAACGCAGGCATTACATTGCAAGTCATTACAACGCATAGCATTACAACGCATAGTACCCTTACACTATCCGACACCTACCCTCCTGTTGCACTCACTGGAGTTAAAATAGTCATTTTTACCCCTACACTATCCAACACTTACCCAAATGTTGCACTCACTGGAGTCAGAATAGTCATTTTTACCCTTACACTATCCAATACTTACCCTACTGTTGCACTCACTGGATTTAGAATAGTAATTATTACCCCTACACAATCCAACACTTACCTTAAATGCGTTGTAATGGTATGCGTTGTAATGGTATCACGCGATGTAATGGAATACGTTGTAAAGGTAGTTTCTAAAAAAGTGATGTAATGGCATATGATGTAAAAGAATGCATTGTAAAGGATGTTGCGATGTAAAAATTGTGTTTTAAAGGCATGCGTTGTAAATGTATGCGTATGCGTTGTAACGTTATACATTTGATCTCACCACTTGTGATTTCCCGCCAGTCGCAATCTCCACATTAAAGAATGGAGGGGGGCAACTGGATTTCCCCCAGGGCACTGCATGCATGAAATGTGTATTGTCACCAACAGTAAACCAAAGGTGGTAGGCCGCACCCTCAATGTCCAGGTACAGCTGAGTTCCCCTCCTCCCTTAAGACCCACCCTTGGGGTGGTGGCCACATTTCCCGGTGCCAAAGCTGCTCACCGCCCATCTTCTTCCAAGGCAAACAACTTCATAAATAGCAATATTTTTGGATTAAGGGTCGATTTATTACATAACAATAATCAAACAATATATTTATATTATATACACAATATTCAGAACGTCTGTTCCATTACATTGATAGGTACAGTATGTCATTTGTCTATTCTTAATATGTTTCTAATACATAGCCATTCCTATCCTAAGCTAATCATTCAATAACATAACATTATCTTTCTGCATATCATTGTTTGAGCCTATGGCAAGGTCAATGACTGACCCCAGAGCCTGATCAAGCTATGTCCCAAACTCCTACCGGAGTGACCTTGCGCAGGTTGCTCCGTTCACCGGAAGGATACCTCACATCCCAGGCAGCCCCTACGCCCTGAAGACTATCTCCATAAGTGGCCCGTGCAGTTATGCACAGATTACTTGCGTCTTGTGCGCGTGAGGGGAGGCCAACCAGCCTTACAGAAGCTTAACTCCTCTCTCCCTATACCTTTCAAGCCTACCGGCTGTAACTGCCCCTGGAGTTCCATGAGAGACCATCTGTCCTCCCCATCGGGCGTCCCCATTTTACAATGGAGACGCCCGCTAAGGACCATAAAACTAGGCTCACCAATCATGACCTTACTGCTGACCAAGGAATAGCATTTCTAATTACGACAAATATAACTCCTAAAATGAAAACCTGTGAATGACAAAATATTATCGAACATGAGAAAACATAGAGCAAAGTATTCTTCAACAACTTTTGCTTTAGGGGTTGGTGGGTGGGTGAATTTGTTGGGATCTCCGAATGAGGTCCTGGCGTGTGATCAGCTGCGGAGCGGCGAGGAACGAGAAAGTCCCTGCTGCTCCACAGCCTTTTAAGTCCCCTCGGCACCAGCAGCCAGTTCTGACCAGCTTTGCCAGCGTTAGGACGATGCGCTACCCGGAAGGAATTCCTTCCGCTTCCGGGTCGCTCGCCGTCCACCAATTAGGGAAGGGCAAAGGAGGTGAGAGGTGCCTCGTCACCGCTGTGCGTGGGGCAGCCCCGCCTCCCTGCCGGCTGTGGGGGACGGGCACGACCGCCATAAGCGCGGTGTGTCCAAGTCCGTCCCCGCCTTAGGCAGTCTCATGGATGGTTAGCCAAGACGTCAGGCCACAGGAGGCACTGTTTTTCCAACACATTCGTTTATTTACATCCTCTCCTAAATTAGTCAACATTAGAAATCCCAGAATTTCTAGTCTTGATTAATTTAGGAGAGGATGTAGCTTTACCGCTAGAGCTGCCAATTTCTGGAGCTGGGGAATCGGTTTGAGCCTCGGTGTCAGCTCAGCATCTTGTGAATCTGGACAAATCCCTTAATCTTGCTGCGTCTTCAAAAAAAATTAATGTATCCTTGTGTAACTTAACTTGTGCTCATGTAAAGCATTCCAATACCTTCAGGTCGAGTTTGCGCTATATAAATATGTAAACCAAAAAAAAAAAAATTACTTAAACTAGTTGTATTATTGGGTATGGATAGGAAAAGTCTGACACCACGCAATGCTTGTGTGCACTGAGCATGTATAAATAAGATGGCCAAGTGTGGGCCCAATTTGTACAAACTCACACTAGGAACATTATCTGCCTACCAAGCAGGAGTTGCTGCATAGCTTTTAATTTATCCTTTCAAGATGATGGACAGTCATCTTGGAGCAGTTAATTAATAAAATAAAAAGCACACAAAGGTGCTTTACAGAGAAAAGAGCAGCTCTGGAGCAAATCGGAGCAGCCAGCCCACTGAAAAACAAAAGATGCATAATAAACCAGTGGGTGGAGGGTGAGTAAATAATTGCAGCTACACTGTGACAGGGAGCAACACAGGGAAAGGAGGGGTGGAGAAGTAACAGGGAACTCCGGGGAGGGACAGCTTTTGCAAGAAAAAAAATAAGCAAAGTGGGACGAGGAACCTAAAAAAAAAAAAAAGACATAAATAAACAGACTTGATGATGTTTAAAGAAAGGGTGACAGCTGCCATACAGACCCCAACAGAGTGCTAACTGCCTCCCACCACCAACTCCCACAACTGATTGTAGTGTTTAGCCCGGCATCGGGCCAACCCAAGTGGGTACAGTTTGTGTGGGCTTCTAGCCACACCCCCCCTTCTGCTTGTAAGCAGTGGGCCGACCCTGCGTCCATGCGGGCGGCACGCTGCTGTTCAAATAAAAGCCCAGGGCTCTGGGCGTGGTGTCAGAGCAGTAGCCGGCCACTATAACAACTACCACACGTGTGCTGTGCCATTATTTATAGGGCCTACCAGAACACCACATTGGTGACGAGGTGGTCTCTCCACTACGCCTCGTGCACCAACGCCCCACCGCTGCACTGGGGAACTGCCGACAGCGGGCCCCCTGCCTGCGGCCTACCTTGTCTTCTGGCGCCCGTGTGCGCACAATGCCTGTGCCTGCCACCCGTCTTTCCTCCCTCTGGCAGAGCACGCACGCACCTCCTGCGGTGGCCCCGCTGTCTCCTGGCCCGAAGGCCGCAACGCGCAGACAGGTGAGCACGCACCCGCCCCAGCAACCGGCCTGCCCTGTACCCGGCATCGTGGTCGGAGCCGCCCGCCCTCCTCACGGACCCCCCACCTGGTATCTGGCTCGCCCCGGCGTCATAGCCAGCAGGAGCAGGCTGCCGGAAACGCCGCGGACCTCCGAGCCCCACCTCCTACTTTCCTCACGCATTTCGTGTGACTCGGACTGCCGACCCCCTCCCATTCCTCACGCTTTTCGCGTGGTATTGGTGGGCCAGTTTCTGGGACTCTTCCAGTGTGCCTCCTACGGCCCCCTGATGCCGAAAATTTGCGTCACGCCTACCAGCCAGTCGCTCCAAGCCAGGAGTTTGCCTTCTGCAGAGTAGCCATCCGACTGTCGTTGCCCAGGCCCGTCTGCAGCTGCCATGACCACCGTACCTCTCCTGGAACCATTCACGATCACAGGCCCACCGCCATCGCAGGCTGCGAGGTGGAAGAAGTGGGTGGAACGTCTGGAGATCTTCTTTGAGGCAGTAGAGATCGTGGACCCGCGGCGACACACCATGCTATTGCACCTGGGAGGAGAAGCCATCCACGACATTGCAAAGGAGGTCAGAGAGGGCGGCCTGCCCAGAAACTACGCCGCAATGCGCGACGCAATTACTGCGTACTTCGAGCCCTTCGCCAGTGCCGACTATGAGAGGTTCTTACTCCGCCAAGCCCGCCAGCTCCCAGAAGAATCCGTTGACGTCTTTTATGCGAGGCTGAAGAAACTAGCAAGCACGTGCACCCTCCCTGATGCCGACAACGAGATCCGGGCCCAGTTCATACAAGGCTGCGTGTCCTCGAAACTGCGCGAGAGGGTGTTGGAAGAAGACAATATGACTATGAGGGACATCCTCACGCTCGGACGGTCCAAGGAGCTCTCCAAGGCCAGAGCCGCGCATATGGAGGCCAAGCCTGCCGTCGCAGTCAAGACAGAGCCGGTGTGTGCCCTCCAGACCAACACCCCGAATGCCCGTCCGAAGCAGCCCCGGCAAGGAACTCCTAAACCAGCCCAGTCATCGCGCGGCCACGCCTGTGCGTGGTGCGGAGGCCCGACGCCTCACAATGGAGCCTGCCCAGCGCAGGGCAAAGTTTGCAGCGCCTGCGGGAAAGTCAATCACTTCGCGAGTGTGTGCCGGTCAACACCGAAGAGGAAACAGAATGGCCCATCCAGGAGGGTAAGCACAGTGGAACCGCTCCCGAACAGCCCCACCAGCAGCGACATGGACGATGACGAAGCCGACACTGCTTCCATACATGTCGTCCGGATGCTCAACACCCTCGCATCCATGCCGTCTGCAGCACCCATGTGCACCATCAATATACAGGACCAGGTGGTACCAGCTCTAATCGACACAGGCGCGACAAACAATCTAATGGCTGCCAGCGTATTTCGGACACTGCCGAACGCCCTGGCACTACACCCCACTACAGTACAAGTGTACGCCTACGGCACCACCCGTCCACTCCGCCTGTGTGGAATGTTCCGAACAGACCTATCCCATGATTCCACCCACCTGCAGACCAAAGTCTATGTATCTCAGGAAGGTTCAGGATTCCTACTGGGATGCCGGACGGCGCAAGACCTAGGACTGATCCATTTTGCCCTCATGGTCCAAGCCCACAGTCTCGACCACCTGGTGCAAGAATTCACAACCCTGTTCGACGGAATTGGGTGTTTGAAGGGACCGGCCATTGACCTTCACATAGACAAATCAGTCGCCCCAGTGGCCCTCCGGCACCGATGCATCGCATTCCACCTGCGACCGAAGGTAGAAGCAGAACTACGAGTACTTGAACGAGCAGGGATCATCGAAAGAGTTAGCGGCCCCACCCCGTGGGTGTCGCCCATCATGGTGGCAAAGAAACCAAAACAGCCAGGCGCAGTGAGAATCTGTGTGGACATGCGCATTCACAATCTCGCTATCAAGCGTGAACGCCACCTAACGCCCACAATAGACGACATCATTGGGGAGCTATCTGGTTCAAAATGGTTCTCAAAGATGGATCTGCGGTCAGGATACCACCAAATCCCCCTACACCCAGATTCTCCCCCGATTACCACCTTCTCTACTCACGCCAGACTCTGGCGTTACACCCAGCTCAATTTCGGAATATCAAGTACAGCGGAAGTCTTTCAAAACATCATCCAGAACGTCTTGCAAGGGCTATAAGGCGTCCTAAACGTCAGTGACGATATCTTAGTCCACGCACCAACCTTAGATGAACACATCTGGCGCCTCCAAGCGGTGTTTGCCCGACTCCAAGAACGAGGCCTGACCCTCCACCGGGAAAAGTGTGACTTCCTGCGAAAGGACATTAGTTTTTTGGGATACCGCTTCTCTGACCAAGGGATAGGCCCAGATCCAGAAAAAGTAAAGGACATTCACGAAGCTCCCGTCCCAACATCGGTGACAGCCGTCCGCAGTTTCCTCGGAATGATCACCTACTGCGGGCGGTTCATCAAGGACCTGGCAGATCTTACCGGCCCCCTTCACGACCTCACCAAGTCCACCACCACCTGGGAGTGGGGCCCGGAACAACAGGAGTCCTTCCGCAAGACCAAAGCTGCCCTGTCAGTAGACACAACACTGGCCTACTTTGAGCATCGGAACAAGTCGCAACTGGTAGTGGACGCCAGCCCAACAGGTCTAGAGCCGTTCTAGCCCAGCAGCAGGCCTGCGGAGAGTGGGCCCCCGTTGCCTACGCAAGCAGGACCCTTACGCCAACAGAACAGCGTTACTCGCAAATTGAGAGAGAGGCCATCGCAATCCTGTGGGGGTGTCGGCACTTTCACATCTATTTGTATGGACACCCGTTCGTGGTAATAACGGACCACAAGCCTCTCAACCCACTGTTTCAGGATCCTCCACTCGCCCTCCTCCCCGAATCGAGAAATGGGTGCTCCAACTCCAGGAATTCCAATTCACAGTGCAATATCGACCTGGCACCCGGAACCCCGCCGACTTCCTGTTACGACATGCCCGTCCAGTCACCGCAGCGGAAGCGGCGGAAGCCACTGCTACAGAGGAGTACGTATGAATGATTGTAGAAAGGTTCAGGCCGCTGCCTATCTCTCTGAACGAAGTAGCGCGAGCCACCAAAGATGACGACTGCTTACAAATCACCATTCAGGCCATCGCCTCTGGAAACTGGAAACCTCTCCAAAACCCTGCTTCTTTCCGCACTTCTGAAGCCCAAGCAACGTTGAAAGCATTACACCAAGTCCGCAACGAACACCACCAACGTCATGAACTCCATCCACTCCGGCTCCCCCTCGGACCCATGCCCCCATCATATCTTCAACAAAGCCGACACCATCATCGCACCACATCTCCGGAACATCATAAACATCTCGTTTGCGTCAACCGCCTTCCCCGAGAACTGGAAGCACGCAGAAATCAACGCCCTCCTGAAGAAACCCACAGCGGACCCCAAAGACCTCAAGAACTTCCGCCCCATCTCTCTGCTCCCCTTCCGAGCCAAAGTCATCGAGAAGACCGTCAATAAACAGCTGACTGCTTTCCTCGAGACAAACAACTCGCTCGACCCATCCCAGTCTGGATTCCGAGCCAACCACAGCACCGAGACTGCCCTCATCGCAGCCACCGACGACATCAGGACCCTGATGGACAACGGAGAAACTACCGCCCTCATCCTCCTGGACCTCTCGGCAGCCTTCGACACCGTATGCAATCGCACCCTAATAACCCGTCTCTTCAACACAGGGATCCAAGGAAAGGCCCTGGACTGGATCACCTTGTTCCTCTATGACAGAACCCAGAGAGTCTGCCTCCCTTCCTTCCGCTCAGAAGCCACTGAGATCATCTGCGGCGTACCCCAAGGCTCCTCGCTCAGCCCAACCCTCTTCAACATCTACATGAGCCCCCTCGCCGCCATCGCACGCAAACACAGCATCAACATCATCACCTACGCCGACGACACCCAGCTGATACTCTCCCTCACCAAAGACACAGCCACCGCCAAAACAAACCTACAGGAAGGAATGAAAGACGTCGCAGAATGGATGAAGCTCAGCCACCTGCAGCTCTACTCAGACAAGACGGAAGTCTTGATCCTCGGACAATCCCCTTCCACCTGGGACGACTCCTGGTGGCCCTCAGCACTGGGCTCCGCGCCGGCACCCTCGGACCACGCACGCAACCTGGGATTCATCCTGGACTCCTCCCTCACGATGACCAAGTAAGTCAACGCCATCTCGTCATCATGTTTCAACACCCTGCGCATGCTCCGAAAGATCTTCCAGTGGATCCCCACCGAAACCAGAAAGACGGTCACCCAGGCCCTCGTCACCAGCTGACTGGACTATATAAACACCCTATATGCAGGAACCACCTCCAAACTTCAGAAACGACTACAACGCATACAGAACGCCTCCGCACGACTCATCCTAGACATCCCTTGCCACAGCCACATATCCGCCCACCTGAGAAACCTGCACTGGCTCCCTGTCAAAAAAAGGGTCACATTCAGGCTCCTCACCCACGCACACAAAGCGCTCCACGACATGGGCCCCGAATACCTCAACAACCGCCTCTCGTTCCACACTCCCACCCGTCAACTCCGCTCCGCCTGCCTCGCCCTCGCCACTGTCCCACGGATTTGCAGAACCACCGCCGGAGGAAGATCGTTCACCTACCTGGCAGCCAAGACATGGATCTCCCTCCCCGCACACCTACGAATGACCCAGGACCATCTCACCTTCAGGAAACACCTCAAGACCTGGCTTTTCGATCAGTAGCGCCCCCCCCCCCCTTTTCAGTGCCTTGAGACCCTCACGGGTGAGTAGCGCGCTCTATAAATGTTTTGATTGATTGATTGATTGAACTGTCAGTCTCTCCGGAAGGGTGTTTCCTGAGAGGACCTCGCCTGGTGTAGTTCTGAAAAATCTGGACTCGTGTAATAATTCTGCACTCGAGAACAAAACTTCATCAGAACATGACGAATTTGGTATCAAAAGACCGAGAATGGCTAGTACACTATTTACAAACATTTTCGTCAATTTCGAGTGACGATTTCACCTCGAAATCGTCATTTTCGTTCTGAACCCTTGGCTTCCATTTTGTGTACGGCAGCCATTTTGTGAGTTGCCCTTTACATAGGCTTATATGGCTAAATTCGATTCCAAAGGACACGTACACCTTGATTGACTTTACTCTGACCTGGGCAAGTTGGAACAATTGCCCCAGGCCAAACCTGTTTGGTCAGTTCCTCTCCCAGTGGCCGAGCAAGATAGCATCAGGGCTCAACAGGCCATAAACCCATTCATCGCACACACACCCTGCCGAATCTTGCTCACACCTGTCCCTGCTCTTTTCTCTCGCTTGCTTTATGATGGGGAGGTGCCCGGTTTTATTGGGGGTCCAGCGATATCTGATGAAAATGTTGGGCCTTGCCGGGTAATTTATTGTGGGCTGGACAAACTGAACTATGGCCTTGTCATCATGACTCTGCTTTTTCTTTGTAATGGAAACATTTCTATAGTATAGTAAAATGTAAAGAATGTTTGCCTAAAGCACAATATTTCGTATAAAAGGAGAAGCCTGACTTTGTGAATTGCGGCAGTCTCCTGAGAACATACTTCCTGTGTGTTGTACTTCTAGGACACTTGTTACCTTGGTTGCAGCCAATAAAATCGATCCTTGACTTCACCTAGAAGACTCTGAGTTTCTGTGGTCTGAATCAGGAAAGTACCCGAGGTCTTTGGGTGTACCCTGGCACCGCTGGGTTACCGGATCAGTACCAGTTCTGAAAAACCCAGTACCTCAGTTGGCGCCCAACGTTGGGCGATTCCAGCGGCACCAGTCCAGCCAGAGGTTCGTGAGGAGCTTCGTGTGAAAATTCTAGAGGAAGGCCATCCATTTCATCGACCCCTGCATGTCGACGTGGTCCGAAAGTCTTTGCTGCGAGGTTCCCCGCTTCCCGACGGCTACAAAGGACTGCTGCCCTGGCTATCGCCCTGATTTGGACCCTTGAAGTTTGGTAGAGCGAAACACTAAGACGAGTCTTCTAGTGACGTCATCGATATTTTAGTTAAGTATAAGTGGAGCGTCTCCCAGTCCTTAGTTGGTCCTTAGTCTTGGGTATCCTTTGGGATCGGTTTGTTTGGTACTTGCAAGCACCAAAACCGAGGGACTCGTGTATTCACGAGAAATATCGTAATCGATAATCCTTCGAAGTTTTGAAGCTAGGCTAGAGAGCGAAGATGCCTGGTCTTAGCAGACTTGGAAATTTGTTTTGTCTTGGTTGTAATAATAGGGACTCCCGATTGGAGGACTCGTGTCCGGTTTTTCCGGTTGGAACTCCAACTTATGAATTATATGTGAAACATGGAGTAGGCCCCATCACATACAACGAAGTGTGGATCAAATACACCAGAAAAGATGGTGTTTTAAAATGGCCCCAATACGGTAGCTTTGACACCGAAATCTTAGACAATCTCGAAGTTAAAGTTTTCAAGAAGAAAGCCCGGCCGGCGATGTTTGACTCTTTCCGCCTATGGCGTAAGGAAGCCAAACAAAAGGAAATTAAATTAGAGAAGAAAAATAAGAGAGAAAGGGGTATTTCGGTAATGCAAGCTGCTATGCAGTTTAAAGACAATGAAGAAGAACAGATGAGTGAGCAGTTGCACAGGCAACGTAAAATGGTGATAGATAAATGCTATCCAGTTTTGCTGCGTCTTCAGCAATATGCAGCAAAAGAGCCTGAAAAAGATCCGTTAATGTCACATCTGTTAAGTTCGCCACCGCCCTATGCACAAAATGCCACGGCACCTCCGCAACCTTTGGTTGCGCCACCTGTGATTGCTATGCCTCCTGTTCATCCACAGC
Organism: Lissotriton helveticus; assembly: GCF_964261635.1. Lineage (NCBI taxonomy): Eukaryota > Metazoa > Chordata > Amphibia > Caudata > Salamandridae > Lissotriton > Lissotriton helveticus. The sequence continues at coordinate 1,342,698,550 of NC_136057.1, read as the reverse complement.
ACCCACCAGCTACTCTTCAGCTGGCTCCTGCTCCTCTGGTGCAGCCTCCTCAAGGCGCACCGATCACATCTGCTTCACCTGTGCCTTCTACGACTTTGCCTAGTGCACCTTCTATTTCCCCTGATGCTTCCTCTGCTGTTGCCTCTGCTCTTGCCTTATCTCACCCTGTTTTTCCGCCCGTTCTACCGTCAGTTTCTCCTTCCGTTCGACAGAGAATGGCCAACACTGTTACTAATCTTTTCTCACCTTTTCTCGGGTCGCCTAATGCGACCCCTAACACAGAACGAAGACAGTTGCGAAGTCAACTGCCTGACTATCGAGAGAGAGATTTACTGAATCGTTTAGCGCATAAATGGGTTATGGACACTGTAAGATATGATGTAGAGTCTGTCATGGAAGTCTTCCGTCAATGGGAAGCACCGAAGCAAAGATACGTTTTTGAACAAATGTGTGTTTTTCTCTGTGAAGATTTGGAAGACAATGATCTGGAATGTAACCCGCCCGAGTTGTGTCGTGCGCGGTTCGATTTCGCAGAGGGCATGATTGTAGGTCTCGATGTCAAGAAAGCGGTTGAGACATTGTTGTCATATCGGAGTAAGGGAGGCCCTTCACAATCACTATTTGAGCATGGCGCACCCGGTAGGAAAAAGGCGCGACAATACCCCATGAGAGAAGTTCCCCCACAATGGAGAGAGGGTGACCTACAAGCTAACCCACCTATTCAGCCTCATTTTCAGCGTGTGTGGGTACATGTGCCATGGAAGCGAGCTGAAGTTCTGGCCCTTAAACAGACATTGCCTGACCCCCGTAAAAATCCTGCAGGGTATTACAAAGAGTTGTCACAGACTGCTGGGTCATGTATCATGAATTTAGCCGATATCGATATGTTATTTGGGAATGTTGTTCCACAGCCTTTATGGGGAAAGATTCGTCATACAGATCATGATCAGGAATTAGGTGATTCATGGGCTAATATCGCTGCTGCAGATGCCCTACAAACTGGTGGTGCTAAACCTGAGCCTTTAGTAGCAGATCTCCCTGGTAGGATAATTGAATACATGAAAACGATAATGCCTGCGATGCGTGTAAATTGGGTTAAACTGTCTGCGTGTAAGCAGAAGAAGGAAGAAACGGTGTCTGATTTCTTCACCAGGTTTGAAGAAACGTTTGTCGACCACAGTGGTCAAGATATGACCACAGAAGGTGGTCAGCGTTTGTTCGTCGATAAATTTGTGCACAATTTGCTTCCAGAGTTGTGTAAAAAGTTAAAGGATTCAGAGAGTTCTTGGGCAGTTTCCTCTTCAGCACAGATATTGGCTACTGCACAATATTACGAAAATCGAGACAAAGACGAGAAAGATAGAGCAGACAAGAAAACCAAAGAGTTGAAAACAAAGGTTTTGTTACAGCAAGCGTATCCACCACGTGGTGGTGGTAGCCAGACTAATGGTGGTCAGAATAACTATCAGAGTAATTATCAGCAGCCTCAACAGTATCAGAGGGTCATTTTAAGTATAGTTGTCCTATTCTGTTACAGCGTGCAAATGGTGGTTCAAACACAAGAAGTAGAGGTGTTCAGCATGCGCCTAGAGGTAGAGGACGTGGAAACGTCCCCCAAAACGTACGTCCCCTCCCACCTCAAGATTCTATGAATAGGTTCGATCAGCAGAATAACGCATCTGGTAGGACAGCTCAGTACTATGCTGAAGATTACTATACAGAAGATGAACATTGGGAAAATAATGATTGCTAGGACAGCCATAGACAAAGAGAGGGAGTTGTTTCAGTTCCAGTAGATCAGAGTGGACCATACGTTGAGGTGATTACATCAGGCGTGTCAGAACCTTTTCTGTTGGATACTGGTGCTACAAAGAGTTCTATCATGCACTCAAAACTCCCTGGCAAACCTTTGTCTGGCGAAACGAATGTATCAGTAGGTTTTTCTGGCGCCCCAGTTAGAAATCCGATTTCTGACCCTTTGTCTCTTTCGGTTGGTCCTTGTGAATTAGAAGCACCCCTTATTCTGACAACAGGTTGTGGTGAAAATTTGTTGGGATTAGATTTGTTAAAAAGATTGTATGTGACTTTGTACTGTTCTCCTTCAGGAGTACAACTTACTTTAGGTAAGAAAGTGGTCTCTCCAATGTATTTGTCAAGGGATAAACTTCCAACAGAATTGTCGTTCCTGCCTGATAGTCTTTGGGCTACTGGTCCTAATGATGTGGGTCTCTTGGACATACCACCATATGTTGTAACATTGAAAGCCAATGTTCAAATGCCGCGAATTCCCCAATACAGAATTTCTAGTGAAGGTGAAAAAGCGTTGCTAGCGATCGTTTACGATCTAATTGAAAAAGATGTCATTGAAGAGACAAGAGGAAACGTTTGCAATAGTCCTGTTCTGCCTGTTTTGAAACAAACAGATACTTCTCAGCCACCTGTTTACAGATTTGTGATTGATCTTAGAGAGGTGAATAAAATAGTTGTGCCACAATTCCCAGTTGTTCCCGACATTACTGCCCTTTTGACTATGATTCCAGCTTCTGCAACATGGTTTTCGGTGATTGACGTGAAAAATGCTTTCTTCAGCATCCCGATTGCTGAGGAGAGCAGGGATATTTTTGGCTTCACTTTAGGAGGACGAAGTTTCCGCTTTAAACGCGCTGACCAGGGCTACTGTGAACGTCCATCAATATACAGTCAAGCTCTAAAAACACAGCTTGATACGATTGTTTTACCTGATGTTGCTACTCTTGTACAGTATGTTGATGATTTGCTTGTGGCTGCAGATACTAAAGAAATATGCAAGAAAGTCACGTTGTCATTGTTGCGTCATCTGTGTGATTTACATCACAAGGTGTCACTTTCCAAACTGCAATATTGTCGACAAGAAGTGACCTACTTCGGTCATCTCTTATCGAAGGAGGGAAGGAAACTGACCCCAGAGAGAATTCAGGCAATAGCGAAATTGAGTGTGCCAAGAACACAGAGAGAAGTGCGTGCTTTCTTGGGCATTACATCATACTGTAGACAGTGGATTCCAAATTTTTCGTTATTGGCCAAACCTTTGATGGCATTAACGTGTAAAGATACACCCAATCCCGTTCCTTGGTCTGAAGAGTGCCAGAAAAGTTTTTCTGAACTGCGTGATGCATTATGTTCGGCTCCTGTGTTAGGTACCCCCAACTACAGTAAGCCTTTTACATTGTATGTCCATGAGAAACAAGTTTGTGCATTATCAGTACTGACACAGTTGTTTGGAAACAAACAGCGTCCCTGTGCATATTTTTCATCGACTTTGGATCCGGTAGCTAAAGCATTACCAAGTTGTCTAAGAGCTACAGTGGCAGCAGCTGTTTCTATTCGACAGTCTGCGGGTTTAGTGATGAATAACACCTTGATCGTCATGGTTCCACATGCAGTAGACATATTGTTAAACAGAACCAGGACACAGCACTTAACTAGTGCTCGATTGTCAGGTTACGAATTAACCTTGTTAGCGAGTCATGTACACATACAGAGATGCAATACACTTAACCCAGCTACGTTGTTGCCAATTGTAGAGGAATTAGATGCTTCAGAACAGCATGATTGTTTCCTTAAGACAGAAGAAGAAACGAAAGGGAGAATAGATCTCCTAGATACTCCTCTTGCTGAATGTGATGGTACATTATGGGTGGATGGTTCATGTTTCAAGCTCCCAAATGGTGACACGACTGCAGCATATGCTGTCACGACTTTGCATACGATTGTTGAAACTGCACGTATTCCACATAATTCATCTCAAGCAGCAGAATTGATTGCACTCACGAGAGCATGTGTGTTGTCAAAAGGAATGAAAGTGGCTGTCTATACCGACAGTCAGTATGCTTTTGGAGTGGCTCACAGTTTTGGAAGATTGTGGAAAGAACGTGGGTTCCTGACTTCGCATGGAGCTAAGATTCAGCATGGTCAGTTGGTGAATGAGCTTCTTGAATCACTAACTTTGCCTCTGCAAGTGGCGATTGTGAAATGTAGGGCTCACAAGAAGGTGACTGATGATGTTGGTCGTGGAAATGCATTTGCTGATGAAATCGCGAAAGAAACTGCAAGGAATGTGATGAGCCGAATGTATGTTGCAGGCCCTGCAAGATGGGTTGGCGTTGTTGGGATGTGTGAAGACACGATAGAGAGTGTGAAGTCCATTCAAGCTGAGGCTACAGAGAAAGAGTTGAACATGTGGAGAGAAAGTACGGGTAGAATGGATGCAAATGGCTGTTGGGTTGAATTGTCAGAGCATCAGAGATGGTTGTTACCCGATGCATATGTGCTTGCAGTAGTTACAATGGCTCATGGAACGGCTCATATCAGCGTGAAAGGGATTTGCAAGTTGTTGGCTCCAGTATGGCACAATTCAGGAATTCCCAAGTGTGCAGAGAATGTCGTCAAGAATTGCATGGTGTGTCTGCAACACAATCCTGGTAGGGGAACCCCAACTCCAGCTGGTCATTTTGCGCCTCCTACGTATCCGTTTGAGGTTTTGCAGCTAGATTTCATCCACATGGAGAGGTGCAACAATTTAAAATACGTGCTCGTTGTTGTTTGTGCCTTCTCAAGATGGGTAGAAGCCTATCCCCTAAAAGACAATACTGCCTTATCCACAGCGAAAGCCCTTGTGAAGGAGTTCTTCCCCAGATTTGGAATGCCTAGAATGGTCTGGTCTGATAATGGAAGTGAATTTGTGGGTCGTGTGATGAAGAATGTATGTGAAGGGCTAGGCATTCGGCAGAAGTTCCACGCTGCAATCACCCCCAATCAGCTGGATTAGTTGAATGTTACAATGGCACGCTTAAGTTAAAATTAGCCAAAATTCAAGCGAGCACAGGTCTTAAATGGCCTGACGCTCTACCCTTAGCACTCCTATCCACCAGAATGACTGTGCATTCGCGAGTGAAACTGAGTCCCTACGAAATAGTCTTTGGCCGTCCGGCCAACATATGGGGAGTGCCTAGGCCCACAAAATTCAGCGAATTGGAACACCCTGTTTTGCTTGATTATCTGTATGAATTGACGGCTAAATTGCGTGTTTTGCATCAACAGGTTCACGACACCCTGCCTCCGGTCTTTGAAACTCCAGGACACGCCATTGACCCTGGATCCTGGGTGCTGGTCAGAAATTTCCAACGGACAAAGAACAACCAGCCCAGGTGGACCGGACCGCACCTCGTCCTTCTTTCCACAAGATCGGCAGTTCGAGTAGAAGGGAAGAAGCACTGGATCCACGGGGTCCATTGTAAAAGGATCCTTTTACCCCTGCCTCATGACCAGTGGGTCCAGAAGGGTGTCGCTGACTCAGAGACTGACACCGTGCCACGCCTCCTGCCTTTCAGCGATGCTCGAGTAAAAGGAACTAACTCTGAACGTGAAAGTGAGAACATTTTGCAAGAGGCTGTGCCACCATCAAAACGATTGAACACTTTGGAGCCTGAACTCTTGTTTCAGGATCAGACAGTACCTGGAAGAAAACGTTATAATTTGAGACCAAGACCTATGGACAAATAAATAACATTTTCTTTTTCCCTCCAAGTACTATTTTTGAAAGTGCAGCTCTCCCATCTGAGAAACTTGCTTATTTTTTTTTTCGAACCGCCATCCGGGTTCCGCTGCTAGGGCCGCGATTTCTTAAAGTCTTTGGGGTGCAGCTGACGACGTTAGGTCGGCAGTTCTGGTTGGTCCAAGGGAGTTGCCCTAGACTGACAGAAGCATTCCTTAGCAGAATCAACCTCCCATCGCGGGCAGCACTTTAGAGAGGATGGAGTTTTCCGAGAGGGAGAGACCTGCCAAACAAATTAACTTTAAACACAAATTATGTGAAACTATGACAAAGAAAAGCTTTTTAATATTGTGCATTTTTATGCTATTCAGTGTGATGACGTTTTTGATAAGTTATGTTTCATTCTCTTTTCGTGTAACATTTGCACCCACTGCATCCCCTACACCTCCTCCTCCTACTGTTTCCTCTCATTCTTTCCACCCCCTTCCGGACCATGAATCCAATAGAAGATTAGAATTTATTAATAACTCCTTTGTTCAGCTTTTGCACCAACGCCAACTAGTAATGAACACAACTAACTGTTGGGTGTGTGGTCTTATGCCTCACACAACGGATAAAGGTATCCCTTATCTGGTTCTGCCTTTCAGCCATAATGGTTCTGTGTGGGCATACAGAACAATGTTCATATACGCACGTGAAGTCCAACCCCTACGTTCTGTAAAAGACAATCCCAAGAATAGCGCTTTGGTTAAGGGTATAGTCGACATGATTAAGGGAGAAACCTCTTATGAAAATACCCCGGACGATGAGATATTTGCATATATAAATTGGAACGTGACCGGATATGAAGCTAGTCTGAGTGAGAAACAGCAAGCTAAGAGATCGTCCCCGATTTGGATTGTACCCCTTCAGGGTCACTTGTGTCTGCAAGGTACTGGCAAGAATCCCAGAGCTCAGTTAGGGAAGAGTGTCTGTACAGAAACGTATGTTTTTGGGTCTCAGACTTCCCCTGCGTTTTTGGCAGCTAAGGGTACTTATTTCATTTGCCATGATAGAGCCTATACATGGTTGCCCCCTGACTTTTCGGGCTCATGTTTTGTTTCATTCCTGTTGCCTCCCACCTACACAGCAACGGCAGATTACCACAAGACAAGGATAGTTAGAGGTGTCTTGAGTAAAGAAGACACTGCAGGTGAAGAATTTGGGGACTTTGCAAAGGGTTTTCTGCCGTTCTGGGGATCTATGGCTAACAGCAGGAACATAAGGCAATTGACAAGAGTAGTTGAATCCACTGTGATTGAAACTGCTGGTGCCCTTAGTAACTTGACTGCTGAGCTCCAGTCGGATCGTCTTATGACCCTTCAGAACAGGGTCGCTTTAGATGTCATACTTGCAGACCGAGGTGGGGTATGTAGATTGATCCAATCAAGTTGCTGTGTTTTCATCCCAGATAACGCTACAACAGTGTACCAGGCCATCTCCAAACTGCATAAGATTTCCGAATCTATTCATGTGGATAAAGGAGATTGGTCATTAATGGGATGGTTCTGGGAACTGATATCCGGCTCGGGATGGAAAATTCTGATGGTCATTGGGATGGTTTTAGCCATTCTTTTCCTGTTCTGTCTGTGCGTACAGTGTGCTCCTGCAATATGTGGCCTCTGTGTTACATCATGTGTAAGTAAACCTGTATCAAGAGACGAACTAAGTACTAGGATGATGTTACAGCAACATCTCAATGACTTTAGGAATATAGACCTGGACTCAGATTAGCATGAGATTAGGTTAATTTGCCTATGTAAGGGCAAAAGGAGGGATTGTAGTTCTGAAAAATCTGGACTCGTGTAATAATTCCGCACTTGAGAATAAAACTTCATCAGAACATGACGAATTTGGTATCAAAAGACCGAGAATGGCTAGTACACTATGTACAAACATTTTCGTCAATTTCGAGTGACGATTTCACCTCGAAATCGTCATTTTCGTTCTGAACCCTTGGCTTCCATTTTGTGTACGGCAGCTATTTTGTGAGTTGCCCTTTACATAGGCTTATATGGCTAAATTCGATTCCAAAGGACACGTACACCTTGATTGACTTTTCTCTGACCTGGGCAAGTTGGAACCATTGCCCCAGGCCGAACCTGTTTCGTCAGTTCCTCTCCCAGTGGCCGAGCAAGATAGCATCAAGGCTCAACAGGCCATAAACCCATTCATCGCACACACACCCTGCCGAATCTTGCTCACACCTGTCCCTGCTCTTTTCTCTCGCTTGCTTTATGATGGGGAGGTGCCCGGTTTTATTGGGGGTCCAGCGATATCTGATGAAAATGTTGGGCCTTGCCGGGTAATTCATTGTGGGCTGGACAAACTGAACTATGGCCTTGTCATCATGACTCTGCTTTTTCTTTGTAATGGAAACATTTCTATAGTATAGTAAAATGTAAAGAATGTTTGCCTAAAGCACAGTATTTCGTATAAAAGGAGAAGCCTGACTTTGTGAATTGCGGCAGTCTCCTGAGAACATACTTCCTGTGTGTTGTACTTCTAGGACACTTGTTACCTTGGTTGCAGCCAATAAAATCGATCCTTGACTTCACCTAGAAGACTCTGAGTTTCTGTGGTCTGAATCAGGAAAGTACCTGAGGTCTTTGGGTGTACCCTGGCACCGCTGGGTTACCGGATCAGTACCGGTTCTGAAAAATCCAGTACCTCACTGGCGCTACCAGACTGCCTCACCCAACAAGCAACCCTCCTAGCTCACTGTGCGCATCAGGGCATAGTGAAGTCGAAGAACCGCCTTGGGAGCAAGCTCTGGTTCCCTGGTCTAGATCGGATCGTGGAAGCCATCTTCCAGAGGTGCCCTGTGTGTCTGGCAATCAGTCTGCCTGACCACCCAGCTCCAGTAATCACCGAAGAGGGGCCGATGTCCCCGTGGGAATGAGCCAGCGTGGATTTTGGTAGCCTCCCAGGCGGAAAGTACATGATCGTCGAGGTGGACGACTTCCCACGGTATCCACAGGTGGAGATCCTGTCCTCCACCACCGCCTCGGAAGTCATACCGAAATTGGAAAAGATCATCGCCATCCATGGCCTCATCGGTGAGCTGCGCACGGACAATGGGCCGCCTTTCAATGGCACTGAGCTAGGCAAGTACCTGCTGTCTCACAGTATCAAATATCGACACATAACCCCAAGGTGGCCCCAAGCGAATGGAGAAGTCGAGCGGCTAATGAGGATACTAAACAAGACTATCCAGATATCTCTAGCGGACGGTCAAAGTCTGGAGCTAGCCTTCTATCAATTCCTGCGTGAATATAGACTGACGCCTCATTGCACGACGGAAATCCCGCCAAGCTGCCTCTGTTTTGGCAGGGTAGTCACAGATAGCATCCCACACCACCCAACGTGGGCAGCATCTCCAGCCCCACCGAACCGATCGATGGAACGAAGAACAAAGTCAAATGCAGAAGCATCCCGTCGAAGAAGAGCCACCGACAGTCCGATTGAGGTTGGTGATCGAGTGCTGGTAAAGGATCGTCACCCAAGGGGAAAATTCAGACTGCCTTTCGTACTGGACCCGTGGACCGTGGTCCACGTCAATGGTACCATGGTCATCGCATCCCGGTGGGGAGAAAGAGTCACGAGAAATGTGTCATTCTTCAAAAGAGTCCCAATGGATGAAGACGGAGAATTCCCGGAAACGAGAGAGAACCACCAGGACACTTCACAGGGCCCAAGGGAAGCATCTAGAGATGATCCGCATCCCAGAGCCTCCAGCCCAAGGAGCGCCCCCGCAAAGCAAGACCAGGAAGACGCCCCGTCGCAAGGAGCACAGAGCAGCCAAGACACAGCAGAGAGAGACTGTTCGGAGAACATGTTCCAAACCCCGCCGAGCAGGGGCAGTCAGGGTAGATATCACCTGCGGCCCTGCCCACGGCCATCTCAGGTACCGAGACTTTGTTGCCCACTGCCGGCCAGAGTATTAGGACGGTCCTGTATACCAGTCAAGACCAAGTAAGACTGTTCCATTTTGTTTTTGTAACTTACAGAGGCTGAAACGTTTTGACAGGCGATTGGATGCCTCTTGTTGTTTATGTAATGTTTTTACATTTCTAGGTAAAACTGGAATGTAGTGTTTAGCCTGGCATCAGGCCAATCCAAGTGGGTACAATTTGTGGGAGCTTCTAGCCACACCCCCCCTTATGAGTGTAAGCAGTGGGCCGACCCTGCGTCCGCGCGGGCGGCATGCTGCTGTGCAAATAAAAGCCCAGGGCTCTGGGCGTGGTGTCAGAGCAGTAGCCGGCCACTATAACAACTACCACACGTGTGCTGTGCCATTATTTATAAGGCCTACCAGAACACCACACTGATGTAGCTCACAAGAACGAAGCACCAGATAAACACAGGCTTAACTTGTGTGACACACGTACATTCATTGTACCATTCAGACACTAGAACCAGAGACGGACCGGACACTTCCTTGCAGGCGACTGAAAAAGTGCTCAGGTGGTACCGTTGTTCCGCAGCTGCCTCTCTCCCAGGGTGTGAGCCACGAAGGCTTGTCATGGAACACCATCCTGCAAGAACTGAGAGCCCAGCGGCAACACAATCCTAGAGTCTTCAAGACAACAACCCAAGCCATGTTCAGGACTTGCAACCATGTGCCTTGAAGTTGAAAGTTTGTTTTTTGACACTATCCTGCTGCTGAACTCCCAAACAAACAGCTCCATCATCTGAGCAGCAGCTTGCTGACTGCCATGCCCTGAAGATGATCCATTCCCAAACAAGGCATCTTGGGGGAGGGAACTCCAAGCTAATGGAGCAGCATCTGGATCCCTGGGTCCAAATATGAGGCAGCACCAATAAAGCACTAACACGCAGGAGGAAAGCCACGCTGCCCCCAAGGAGGCATCGGAAGACAAGGGTGTGGGTGAGGGGGTGGGGAAGGTTAACCCTTTCAATGAAGACAGGAAACACCTGCAGCAGGCTACGCTTGTGTTTGCTAGGGGAAAGGTGGGGCTGCAAGAGGCCCATGTATTCTAATAAAAAAGTTGCATTTATTAAAAAACTAAAAAAAAACTTACACCACTTGTTTATTAAAAGGGAGATCAGGAGGATGGTGGTCAACACAGACATGGGAGGGGGCGGGAGCAACGCCGGCACGGACAATGGGCGGCGCTCGGCCACGGGAGCAAAGCTTGAAACACATGCACTAAAGTAAGATCAGAGGCAAAAGAGAAAGTAGTGCACTGACATTATATATGGCAGAAGGTGAAATAATCCATTTAAAAGGGTCAGTCTGCAGGGCGGAACAAAACAGCCAAAAGGCTGGGCAAAGTAAAGCATTAACCTATCCCACCAACCTATCACACCAAAGAAATTTTGAAAGGCTACCCAAGGAATGAATGAAAGTGATGGACATGGTGAAAGCCCAGAGAAGGAGATACAGCAAGTCGAGAGACAGCTGTTGTATTTGCCTAGTGGTTGTTTTAGAACTTTCTTCTTAGAACCAATGACATCACAAAATGTGATGCTATGTAACATAGAATGTTTTAGGTGCATTTGGCTTTCTGGACTTAGAAGACTGAGGTCTGGTTCGTTGATGCTGAGTAGATATGACCTTATAAATAAATACTACATTTCTATCTTTACTCTGAAGATTCATCTTTATTACAACAGCGCCTGAGCTGACTAGGCTCGACTTAAAAATTTACGGGAATTGTCTCAATAAAAGTAACATTTTCTAGTGAGTTCTTTCCAGAGAACCTATTAGAGAAGCTATTCTTAACCTGTGGTCCACTGTCGTTGGGGCTTTGCCTGCTGATGCGGTCTCTTTAGAAAATTATATAGGCTTAGGAAAAAATCAAGTATATACACATGAAAAAGCAAAATGCAAAATTGGAAATTTTAAAATGCTGTATAAGTGTATACGAGTTTGAAATTGGAGGATAACAATCAAAACTAGCGTCCTTAGCTATATTCATGGATGTCTCGATTGAAGAACTAGTATGCGCAGAGTGGATGTATTAGCAGCAAGGGGTGTAAAGCACCGTCCCCGGCCTCCCTTACCTGAAGAGGGTCCCTCTCAGCTTATCAATACGTTGTGTGTGAGCTTGCTGCTGCCTTGCCTACCCCAGAGACATTTTAAGGCATGGGCAAAGTGGGCTCTGGGCCAGGGCCCCAGTCTTTCAGGGACCCCTGATAGCCCAGCTCGGATCTGCAGAGAGGTTTGCCCTGATGACCTTGAATAATTTTTAATCTTATTTTTTTAAATACCGTTTTTCATTTTATTTATTTTTAATGTGGATGATGTCTGAGAGTCTACTATGCAGTGGCGGCCGGTAAGTTTTGGAGGGAGGAGGCAGGCGGGGCACACGCACACGTACACATACACAAAAACACTCACAGCCAGACATTCACACACGCACATACACACACCAACACACACATTCACAACACTCTATACCAAACAGTCATACATACACGCATGCACGCACCAAACATTAATTTAAAATAAAATAAAACGCACTTACCTGCAGCCTGCTCTGCCTCAGAGTATAATGTGGATGGTTTGCTCAAGGATGACAGGACACTCGTCTAAATATAACTGCTTCTTTAATTGTATAACTTCCCTAAAGAGCGCCGATCCGGTGCGCACCCGGTCTAACCTTTAGCGCCTCTCAATGTCCAAAGCGCGCGCAGCCGCCAACATGGCCGGCGGCACGTCACGTCACGGCGTGACGTGCAACTGCTAGAGCGCTACACCACATATCTCCTTTTTCCAAACAATGAACGTTTAACTTACAGTCCGCTGTCCATGTCAAAGTCTCGAAACCTTGCAGGTATCACCACGGCTCTTCCCCTCGGGGTCAGCCTCACCGGACTGGACGGAGTCTCCTTCTCCTGAGTCTCTACGTCCGCCCCTCCACTTCTAGGCGCAGCCGCGCTCTCGTCTCGTCTCCTCATGTCTCTTTCCCTCGCAGCTCCCTGGCTGCCATCATCAGCTCCCTCTTCATGCTGTTCTCCTCTTCTCTCATCCAGCTCCACATCCGCTTGCTCCTGCACTACGTTTCCTTCCTCCATGTCTTCTAGACCTGCTCCACCTTGGTTCCATCGTAGGATTCTGTTGCATCTTGCCATGCGATCCTGAGACCACACATTTCCGTCGCTTAACAGAGCCGCTCTGTCATACACCTCCATGACCTGCATAGGTTTGCTGTACTTGCTGTCTCCCTTTCTTTGTAGCGTAGCCAACTTTACTCGCACCCACTTGCCTCTTTCCAGTTCTGTCTCTTTCACATTTCTGCGGTTGTTGTAGTGTCTCGCATAGATGGCCTGTGCCCTTTCCAAATTGACTTGCACCACTGCTGGGGACCACTCGCTCGTTATGGTTTTTTCCTTCCATACGCGGTTGTCTCGAGTGAATGGTTCACGACCCCTCAGAATCTGGAAGGGGCTGTATCCTGTCCCTGTGGGGGTGATTCTGTATGCCCACACCATGTGCCATATCTCCTTTTCCCAGTCTTTGTTGCTGGAGATAGCTGCTTGCACCGACCCCATCACTACTCTGTTAAATCGCTCCACCAGTCCATTTCCGGCCGGATGGTAGATAGAAGTATGTTTGGCTAAGATGCCATTCCTCTGCATAAAGTTGCTCCATTTGTCTGACCTGAATTGAGGGCCATTATCACTCAGGATGGACTTTGGGATGCCCTCTCTCACGAAAGTGTCCGACAGGAACCTTATGATAGTTTCTGTGTCCATCGCCTCATCCACTTTCACCTCTGGCCATTTTGAATATCTATCAATGAGGACGCACACGTATTTTTGAACTCCTTGTTCATCCAGGATATCCACAGACAACTCTTTCCACGGATTCTGTGGGGGGTCAAATTTTCCTAGTGCTGGGCGTAACAGTTTGAGCGTTTTATCCGCTCCTTGGCACTGTACACAGTCCCTGACGTGTCTCTCAGCTCGTACGTCCATACCTGGCCACCAGTAGGTGTGCTTGGTCCTCAACTTCATTTTTCCTATTCCCAAGTGGCCTTCATGGAGCATGCTTAGTAACTTGGGGATGATGTTTGCCGGGGGGATGACCTTATCTCCCCTGTACACGAACACTCCTTGGTCGTCCATCGACAACGCTTCCCTGATCTCGTAGAATGGTTTAAGGTCCTCGCTGGTCTGTCTCTTGTCCGGCCAGCCCTTCGTGATGTATTCTTTCACTTCCTTTATGGTCTGATCTTCGTCATAAGCTTCCTTCCACTCCTGGTTTCCGATTACTCTTTCTTGGTCCTCCGTGAGTGCCACCAACTCTTCCATCCCTGCTTGGTCTTCCTCACTCTGTTCCATGGCCGCCGCCCTGCTTAAGTAATCTGCCACTCTGTTCCTGCTGCCTGGGATGTATTCTACATCGTATCTGAATTCTAGTAGTTTCAGGGTCATCTTTGAGATCCTGGGCATGGCACTTGCGTGTCCACTGGAAGTTAGTACTTTCAGTAAGGGCTTATGATCCGTTTTCAACTGGAACCGTGTGCCCCACAGAAATTGCCTGACTCTCGTCATTGCCCACACGACTGCCAGCATTTCTTTTCCTATGACGCTGTATTTCTTTTCCGTGTCGGTCAGTGTGCGGGATGCAAAGCTGAGTGTCTCCATCCTTCCTTGTCCTCGGTCTTGCATCAATACAGCCCCCAGCCCCTTGTCGCTGGCATCGGTAGTAAGCACTGTCTTTCCCTGGGGGTCGTATCCCTGGAGTGGCACTGCTCCTACCACCTCCCTTTTGATGACTTCGAATTCACTTTGTGCTTCCTTCGTCCAACGGAACTCAGTGCTTTCTCTCGTCAGCTGCCTCATGGGATGTGTCTTGGTGGCGAAGTGCTGCACGAACTTACTGTAGTATTCCGCCATGCCCAAAAATGACCTGACCTCCTCTTTGTTGGTGGGCAGTGGCGTTTCACAAATTGCCTTTACATTCTCTGCTTTAGGGGTAACTCCTCGCACCCCGATTTCGTGCCCTAAGTAGGTCACCGACTCCATGCCTATCCGGCACTTGGCCCATTCTGCTGTGAGGGCCTCACCATCTAGGATCTTCAGTACTTTGTTGAGTTTCGCGTCGTGGTCTGGTTTGTCTCGCCCCATTACCAGGATATCGTCCTGAAAATACTGGATGCCATCCATGTTTTTAAACAGTTGGTGCATCAGTTTCTGGAACACTACAGCCGCCGAGGCCAGTCCAAATGGCATGCGGCGGAACTGATAGCACCCGAATGGGGTGATGAAAGATGTTAATTTCCTTCTCTCTGGGTGTAATGCGATTTGATGGTAGGCTGAGGTCAAGTCTATAGTGGAATACCATTTGATCCCTCTTGTCTTGGCCAGCATTTCTTCAATTCTTGGTAGTGGGAACTTCTCCACCACAATGTTCTTATTCAATTTGCGCAGGTCGACACACAGCCTGACTTTCCCTCTGGGTTTCATAACTACCACCAATGGCGCGAGCCACTCCGCGCACGTGATTGGTTCGATGATCCTCTTTTTTTCCAAGTCCTGCAGCTCTTCCTGTACTGCTTCTCTCACTGCCAGGGGCACATTTCTCACCTTATGGGCGACAGGTACGGCCTCCTCCTTTAGGATTATCTTGTGTGAGAATTTCTCCATCTTTCCCACCGTGCCTCCGAATACTTTGGGGTACTCTCTCTTCCATTCGTCCAGATCTGGCCAGGCTTCAAGGTCGGTGAGTAGTATCTGTTCTTTGCCGCCTGGATCCAGCTTGATTCCCAGGTCGCCTTGGTCCAGCCATCCTAACACCGAGGGCCCTTTCTCCGATATGTATAGCTTGCAGAAAGCGGAGTGGCCTCTGAACTCAAATTTTAAGGGTCTGAATCCTGCCATGGGTATGCGGTCCCCATTATATGTGACTGGTCGGATATCCAGCTTCTCCAGTTCTGGGCCTAAATGCGGCTTAAAGATTTCATTCCACACCGCTCTCTGGACGATGGTGTAGGGCGAGCCCGTGTCTGCCACCACGCTTATCGGCACTCCCCCTATTGTCATATCCACTACCGGTTTCGTTGTTCTTCTGCCATCCACACTTAACACTTGGTCGTATATGCAAAGTACAGTGACGACGTCCTCCTCTGTGCCTTCTTCATGCTCTTCACGATCTTGGTCAATGTATTTTACCATGCTTTTGGAAGATTTCTTCCGGCACACCTTCTCGTAGTGGCCCACAATGCCACAGTACATACATTTGGCGCGGAACGCTGGGCACTTCCTGTCGTGCGCCTCGTGGGACCAGCTTCCACATCGGTAGCACGATTTCTTGTTGCTCCCCATCTGTTTTCCTGGTGGGCCCGGGTTGCCTTGCCATCTGTTGGGCCCCTTTGATGACGACCCTTTGTACTTGTAGTCTCTGCGGGGCTCCTCATCGTCGACTTTGTTCACCATGGTGCTTGGCGTCGTCTCCTTCTTCATCGCCTCCGCGCACCTGCGCGCCAACTCTGCCCTCTTGACTATTACCATTACTTCCTTCAGCGTGGTTTCCACGCTGGCCCACAGCTTGTCCTGTACTGCCGTGCTCGTGGTGTGCATCACTATCTGGTCTTTGATGAATTCTTCTTTAAATGTGTCATATTTACATGTGGCCGCCAGTTTCTTCAGAGCCGCCACGTATTCCTCTACCGACTCTCCTGGACGTTGTTTCCGTTGCTGGAAATTGAATCTGTCAACTGATACGCACACCGCAGGTCTGTAGTGTTCGTTCAAATCGTCGATGGCATGGGCATACACATCGTCATCCGTGCTTCCACGTTGTTTAGGCACCAAATTCTTGTAAATTCGGAGCCCTTCTGGGCCTAGGTTAAGTAGTAGGATGCGCTTCTTTCTCTTGCAGTTGAACTTTCCTTCATTTTCGTCCTCTATGAAGTTGTCGATGTAGTCCCTCCAATCTTCCCACTTCATGAGTGGTTCTCCTGGTTTGGGCAGGAACTGCACTGGTGCTGTCGCATATCCTGCTTGTGCGCTCATCTTCTCACTCTTGACCGTGGTTGGCGTGCCGCTGTGGCTTCTGGGACTGCCTGGCGTGCTGTCCGGTCCCTGTTTCTCGGCCAGCGACTGGGGACTTTCTATGTCTGCCCCCTTGTTCTTTCCTGTGGTAGCCAGCGCTGTTGCCTAGTCGTCGGTTCGCAGCACTATGGGTTGCTCTTGTCACTGGCTCTGTCTGGGTACATTCGTCCTTCCTCCCACGTGCTTGTCTTGTCCCCTTGGGCTGGGGTGGGCTCTGCCGCGCTCTTTAGGGTGGGGGCCTGCTTGGGGTGGCTTACTTGTCCATCCACAGCTGGTTGCCCCCGTTTGGTTGACTGGGTCGACTGCCCGACTCCTTGTTCTGGATGCTTGAGTCCCTGGTGCTTTTTCCCACGGTGGTTTCCTTCGTGGTTTTTGTTTTTTTTCTTTTTTTTAAGTGTGGTTCTCTTCCTGTGCCTGTGTTCAGCATCCCATCCTCGTCGCCATTGTAATGTGGGTGGTTTGCTCAAGGATGACAGGACACTCGTCTAAATATAACTGCTTCTTTAATTGTATAACTTCCCTAAAGAGCGCCGATCCGGTGCGCACCCGGTCTAACCTTTCGCGCCTCTCAATGTCCGATGCGCGCGCAGCCGCCAACATGGCCGGCGGCACGTCACGTCACGGCGTTGTGATGTATTCCTATAGGTTCTGAATCGATCCCCCTATTCCTGACCCTATTCTGGTTAAACAAACCAACAAGTTAACTAGCAGTCAGCCCATGAGGCAGAAAACCCCCATGATGCAGATACCGTTATCTGACGCAGTCACACTACGGCACAGGAACGTGTTATCTGATTAGGTCATAACGCTTGCGATCTAATTAGACAAGCGATATTCCTCCAGCCCCTGATAAGGCATACGGAGTTCTCATAACAAATCAAACCTATGACAACCTGGGCAAAACCCTGCGGCCATTGTTTTGATTTCACCGAGAACTTCAGCAAAAGAATGTGCTAACGAGCAAGTCGTATGACATCCTTATTGACGTATCT
Organism: Lissotriton helveticus; assembly: GCF_964261635.1. NCBI lineage: Eukaryota > Metazoa > Chordata > Amphibia > Caudata > Salamandridae > Lissotriton > Lissotriton helveticus. Next base: position 1,342,680,958 of record NC_136057.1, on the reverse strand, counting down.
ATGTCCATCCTTACGTCAATCTCGGTACCTTAAAGGTATAAATATTACCGATATTGCCCTATGCAAACACACGCGGTGGTGACGAGACGGAGCAGCCATACTTGCCGAAGCGAAGAGCAGAGCAGACCCCGCTGGCGCAGCCCCGCCTTCCTGACGCGCTGAGAGACGCGCTGCTTTCTCCTGCCGAGAAATCCAGCACCGGCGTTTCTGGGTAGCCCTCGCAGGCAGCCTGGAATATCGAGACCAGAGAGAGAGATACCATCCCTCATTCATCCTAACTTCCAGGTACAGAACTGAATAACCCCTCACAGTAAATTCCTTAGTTATTCACTTGGCAAAAACAAACTTAACTTAAACTGTAACTTTCTATTCCCGCCCACGTATTAGGCTTAGGTCAGGTACACGGGGTAGGCGTATTTAGAAACACCAGTTGAGTACGTTTAGTCAAATGTATATGTGTATGTAATATATTTTATTCATTTTAAAACATCTTATGGCTTAGAAACCATATCAATGTTTTTACAGTATTATTTTATACTATTGCTTTTAATGTATGCACTTTACTTAACTATAAGTATTGCAATAATATCGATCCATTTCTCTTGTATGAGAAAAGAGACTGATCAATAAATAACACCTTTTTATTGAATACGCCCGTCTCTTCCTTTTCTCTACAATCTGATGAGACTAAGAATGCACGTACTGACTGAGTAAAATAAATTGCCTTTTGTTCACACGACTCTCGAGATATACTCTTGATTAGGGGAGAGCAAAGTTGTCATGTTCTATGGTTGTCAGAAACTAAATCCCTTCTTGTCTAATCAGGGAAGTTAAGTCCTTCCTGAACATTCGAGAAAGTTTCTAGTGAACTCTGAGCTAGCTGGCAAACCCAAAACTTTAAGTCTAATATCGACAGTAGTAGACCTAGTTAACGTCTGGTCTAGGCCTTTACTATTGAAGGTATTATTCCAATGCGCAGAGCCTATTGGGATAATAGGAACTACACTACATGGCGCCCAACGCGTTTGGAAAGGGCGATAAAACTAACGTAAGACATTTAGAGTAACTCAGTCGTGCTTTCTCACTCAGACCCCTTTTCCCATAATACTCCAAAGACGTCTGGAGTGGGTGAAAGGTTATATCCGCCAGACCTCGCAGGAGGGAACTCCTATGTATGGTTCTTGGTATAAGTCAACGTTGAAGGATACACTGTTCCAAAATATTGTGCATCTAATCTTTGTTTCCATAAGAAACCTGATCTGCAAACAAACTAAATAACCTTCCTGTCGGTAAAATGGACAGTGAAGATGAAAGAGAGGCAGTTAGAATAGCAACTGAACTCGCAGAAGCTGATGCTACCATGCAGGAAGCGGACCCGAATATAATACTCATTCCGGTCATCAAAAGGAAATCTATAACCATAAAACTTATAGAAAATGGACTGACACCCAGAGGTGGCACAGTCATATTCGTAATTGAGGCACACGAATATCGGCAGACAGAGGTATACTATTCATGGATAAACTTTCCAGCAGCAAATCCTGTAACAAAGTACTTCCACTATTACAAAATAGAGGAACCTCCTGAAATGTACACTCCTTTCGAGGAGGTGGAAGTACCACTTAAATTTCAAGAGCATTTGCTCTTATTTAATGGCGCCCTAATACACAATAATCACATCACCAGGCTCGGTCCTTTAGGTAGACCAGGAGCAACGTGGCCGGTCCTAGCCGGATACACTCCACATCCAGACATCGACGGGATGTCTGCAGCAAACCTTTTAACACAGCTAAAACAATTAATAAAAATACATAGACAATTAGTCCAATATGTGATGCGGACTTCAACAATTCAGCCAGCAATTAAAATTCCACAGCTGACCCCTCACCAGGGGAACACAAATAAAATTACACCACAGAACATCCAGTCCTGCTTAGGTAAAGTACCGGCTAAACGGGAACAAATACCATTCTGGCTAGCGCAAAAAATCACCCAAATAGAGGCGGTGTTTCCAGACACCACCCCGCTAGAAAAGCACAGGATTCTGACTATCTGTCTTCCAATGGGAATCGCACCACACATTGAGGACTGTGACACTTGGGGTACAGTCTTTGCTTCTATCTACACAAAAACGCACGGTGTTCCATCCATTTCGGTAATACCAGATGTGCTAAAAACAAATTCAAGACGAATACGGTCCAGAACCCGCTTTAACTCTTGGTATGAAATTACTGAAAGACTTCAAGCAGGTCTCGGCTATATTATTAGCCAACATAAAGGGAGAAGCAGCAAACGTGGCGATCCGCCAGAGGTTAAAAGAGACAGATATAGCAGACCAACCAGCTGAAATTGCCAGAATCATAGAAAAATCCTATGAGGAACTAGGTAGAGATAGTTTAGGTGGAATACCAGTAAAACCACAACTGATTGAAAGTCCTGAAAAAATATTTTTTAATAATAATTCAACATCACAGAAAAAGAACTGGGATGGAAACAAACAATCCAATCCTAAAGAAAAGAAATTCCAGTCCCGAGGAAGGTCCCCTAGGCGAAGAGAAAAATCTCCGAACCAAAGACACAGGTCACCTCAGAGTGACCCCTCTGGGAAAAGATATAACCTTAGAAATAGGGATAATATTAAAAAACCTGATAGATATCAAGACATTGATACACGTCCCTCTCAATCTTTTCAGACTTCCTCGCAGAAATCGGAAAGAAGAGGACGATCAGAACAAAGAGAAGAGCACGCCAAGTCCAAAGACAAGGAACCTGCTCAGCTAAAAAAGAAATTACAATTTCCAAAAAAGAAGGTAGCCAGTATCAAGGTAGTTAACAATGCCGAGAATACTGAGGACACAACTGAAAAACGGAGAATGGGCTCAGACAATGCTAGACAGCGCAGCAGAAGTGAGCATAGCTCGCAAAGTCCTTATAATTCATCTGGAGACAGTGGACACGAATGAATATCTTCAAGTGGAAACTGCGGACACCAGAGTTAGCAAACCTCACAAAATATACGAAATAACATTGCGTATAGAGGGGGATAAGACTAGAAAAATAAGGGGACTATTTTGGGATAATCTCTCCAAGGGCTATGATATCCTTCTAGCTGAAAAAGACTGCCCACCAGAGTTTGTCAGGGAGTGCCCTCATGGCGAAGAAATAATTATGCCTGCCTTCTCAAATCAAATCCCAATTCATAAAAAATACACACTTGCTAGAAAGTGGGCAGTGGCTCTAGCTCCTGCTTTATATAAAAATCACGTGGGATGGGATGAGGACTCACCTCCTCACAAAATCCAGTTAAAATCGCAACCTACTGCACAAAGGCAGTACCCAATTAAGCAAGAAGCTAAAAAACATGTAAATGAAATACTAGATCAGCTAGAATACCAGGGGGTGATTGAAACTTGCACCTCACAAATGAACAACCCTTTGTTTCCGGTCTCCAAACCAGACAATTCATATCGTCTAGTTTTGGATTACCGACACCTTAACACATGTTGCAAAACTTTTGCAGTGCAAAACTCACATAGTGCTGCACTAATGAATAACATAGTGCGCAAAAAATACAAAACAACATTAGACATCTCTAATGGATTCTTTTGTCAAAACATAGCACCAGAGAGCAGATATTTAACTGCATTCTCAATAAATGGCACTCAAAAACAATTCTGTCGGTTAGCCCAGGGGTACAAGAACAGCCCGGGTGTATTCTCAGCGAGAGTAACAGAATTACTACAACTATATGATGATGAAGCATTATCTTATGTCGATGACATTTACTTAACAGATGATGACTTGGAGACTCACTTAAAAAGAGTGAACACCATAATACTTGGGTTCGCAGCAGAGGGTTACAAATTCAACTTTAAAAAATCCAGAATTGCCCATCTGACAGTCCTGTTCTTAGGATATGAATTATCAAGTGAAGGCAAAAGCCTGGCTGACAATTTCCTAGAGAAATGTGCCGTACTCCAAGCACCTAGAACACTAAAAAACTTACAGTCAATTCTAGGCTTCCTAAATTTCGGAAGAACATACATTGCAAATTACGCAGAAAGGGTCAAACCCCTTTATGATCTAATTAAACCAGATTTTAAAAGATCCAATTGGACTCAAATACACCCAGAAATTTTGAAATCCTTACAAACAGACATGCTAATTAAAACAAAATTAGAAACACGTGATAACACACGCAATCTTGTGATTCGAGTCATCCCAGGGAGATGCGGATTCACATACCTGACCTCTAATGAGGGAGAAAAGGTACCAATTGCATTCAAATCACACTTGTACACTAAGGCTGAAATGAAATTTAGCCCTACGGAAAAAAATCTAACTGCAACACAGACAGCTATAGCAAAAGAACGAGCCCTGGCACAAGGTAAACGAATAATAATCGTGACACCGATACCAGCCCTAGAGGCGGTAACAAAGGCAAGCATTCCAAATGCTAAAGCGCTCCATCCGAGATGGATACAATGGGCTAATTCTCTTGCTGCAACAGACGTGGCATACGAATTTGATCCTAATTTAAAAACACAAGAATTTCTCCAATATGAATTTGAATGTCCTCCGCCGACCGAAATTCTGCCTCTAGATCATTACGGCTGTATAATATATACAGACGGATCAGCACAACCCGCAGTAGGGGGTAAACAAGCATATAGTGCTGCGTGCGCGATTGTTAAAGGTCGCTGGCACGAAGGGAAATTTAAACCAACCCTCACTAAAACGCAATCTCTAGGAGATTGTACAGCTCAGCGAGCTGAACTACTGGCATTCAAGATGGCGCTTGAAAATACCGATCGAGAATTCCCCACACTCATAGTGTGCGATTCGTATTATTGCGTTCAGTCTTATAATGAATACTTGCAGATCTGGCTTCAAAATGGTTTTAAGGATGCAAAAGGAAGCACAATCAAGCATAAAATGCTCTGGGAACAAGTAGTTCTCTTACAAAAAGAACTACCAAAGACTCACGTGATACACACACTGAGTCATCAACGTGATGGCGTTCACGTTGCAGGGAATTCATTGGCTGATGAGGCCGCGAAGGCAGCTGTGCAAACGGCTTCCGTAGCTGCCATCACCCGGTCAAAAACAAAAATAGACAGCGAAATATTACAAGCTGTCAGCGCTTCAGAAAAGGATTCGATAGAAACACTCCCGAAAGGCTTTCCAGTAAAATACTCATACATAACTGATGCGAACAATGTTCCTTTTGCTCGAATCCCTGGAGTGGGGGATAGGGCAATTCCAAACATGGAACATAGGTTAGGACTAATAATAGCGGCACACGAAGGGCTTGCTTCTATCCATGCTGGTGTCTCAGCCACAGTATCATTATTAAAACAGGGATACTGGTGGCCACAAATGAGAAGACAAACAAGGAACTATGTTCTAGAATGTGAAATATGTCAAAAAATGAAAGTATCAACGGTGAGACGTCCAGCGCAGACGCCCCTTCTAATCTCGGATAAACCATTAGCCTGTGTTTATCTAGACCACTGTGTTCCCTTACAAAGGGATGGTAACTATAAATATATCTTGGTCGCAGTGGATTCATGCAGGAGATTCATATGGATGTGGCCCCAGCGAACGGCTGACGCCAGAACTGTTATAAAAGATTTGCGAGTCTTTATCGGCACATACGCAATTGGCATGCTGCATTCGGACCACGGTCCTGCTTTTAGCTCTAGAGCTTATAAGGAGGCCATGGTCAGCATGGGCGTGGCATTGCGGTACTCTTGTCCATTTCACCCTGAGGGGAACGGAATTGTTGAAAGAAAAAACCGTGACATAAAGCAATCTATAACGGCAAAGGTATTAGGTTCGGGAGCTGGGTGGGTCAAACATCTAATAAGTGTCCAACGTAGTCTAAATAACTTGCCAAGAAATTCTCTGAGGGGATTCAGTGCGTACGAATTATTATTTGGAACTAGGATGTTGATCTCTGACATTGATAGTCAGACTTCAGTGGTGAAAGAAAAAAGCTTTGATATCAAAGACCGTTTGGCTATTTTGCAGGACTTAAACAAAACAAGAAAAGACCTGAGCAACATAAAGTTGAAACAACAGCCAACAACCACTGAAGAACCACCACCTGTCCCAGCAAGACCTGTCTGGATTCCAAAAGTCGGGGATCTAGTCAGGGAGAAGATCGCGGTAAAGAAGGAATTTGGGCCTTCTTACAGAAAAGCAGTTCCTGTCTTGTCTGTCAACGGGACAAGATCAGTTGTACTACCGCCACTTGCTGGTAAAAAGGAGAACCGAGTTGTATCCATCGACCTGGTAAAACCACAACATGTGGCCGATAACAAACAGTAGGCCAAGTGGACTCCCAATAAGTAGCAGAACACCAAGGTTTGCTACCAGTACAGAGGTCCTAACAAAGAGGCTCATCACATTCGAAACGCCTACAGAAGAACAACAAGGACTATGCAACAATGCAATAGAACTCAGACCTCTGAAAACCCAAATAAAAACATTTAGCAGAGACACACCAATCTATAATGAAGTACCAAGTGAAAATGCAAGAAACAGAAATCCTGAAGCAATTGGAACAATTGACAGAACTGCATCCGGCTACTTCATAAACTTTGATGATTCCTCTGAAGGCTTCAGTGAATCAAAGACACAGCCATCATCAAAAACCTTTAAAGATAAAGCTAAAGAACTTTTGAAACAACTAAAAGAAACATATCTGATTTCTCCATGGATTGAATTTTGGGTGGGTTTTGGTGCATTTATCCTCATACTTTGGCTCATCATGGTATTTACTTTGGGACGCTTCATTGAGGGAAAATATGCTAAAATGGACACAGCAAGTCAGAAAATCAACTTGATCCTCAAACCACACACATCTTCACACGTCGAGAAAAGAGAACTTTCTTCAGTCAACTTCACAGCCAATCCTATACCGGGTGGGGTAGCATGGGACAACACTGACTACGAAATATATGGTCCGATTGAAATCCTGAAATATCCACACCAAATTAAGATCTCTTTGAGTGACTTTGCAAAACCAAGCTCATTTGCTGATGATTGGGACTTCGAAAGCATTAATAATATGATGTCTGACTTAGTAATGTCTGCTAAATTTACCAAACATGATTATTTGCAGGGTTCTACAAATTATGATAGTATGTACTGTTATAACCACTATGGTAACCATTTTATACATAGATCTGCACAACCTAGAAATGTTTTAAATTATAATCAATGGGAACATTGTGCAACCCCTCCAAAAGGAAGCTCAATGACCTTCTATGACAAATATTCATACTTTTCAGGTTTTAACACAAGTAATGCTGAAGCATTCTATTTTAAATTGTCAAACAAGACAGGGACAAAGACCATGATAACCAACACAAAATTGATATATTCAGACTCATTTTTTGAACAAAGGAATACTTTTGGTTTTGATTATTGGGACAAAAATGTTGAATTGAAAAGTGTTTGGGGCACAAAAGAATGGCAAGTACAGGGTATAGAATCTTTGTTTAGAGCCTGCATGATCCCAGAACAAATGATATTTTTAAATGACACTGTTCAACAAACTACCTGTCTTGGCTTAGCCAAAATCAAAGACTTAAATAAACCGTCTATTCCAAAGCCAACAATGTTCAGCAATAGCTCTACAGATGAAGAGATAGACGTAAATTATGTATTAAACCAAAACAGAACACATCCAGATTGGAAACAGTGGTTGATCTGGCCCACAGATACTAATAACTGTCAAGACAGATTCCTGAACAAAACACAGGGGTTCAAAATGACCAGGCCAGACCCTAGATATCCTCAAAGACATCACCCAGGGATAATACCCACCTACAGTGTGGGCAAATTATGCCTTCAATGGCTACAAACTTCCACACTGGCAGAAATTAAGCAACACCTAACTTTACTTACTGATAGTGCTGACTTGCGTGATTTCACTATGGGACCACGCAAACAGCGTCAAAAGCGTTTCATAGCAGCCTCTGTATATGCAGCATACAATGAGGCCTGGAAGGTTACTCAAATTGAAACAGCAGAGAGAATACGGGAAATTGACCGTATTAATTTGGAAAAATCACTTTCTGTAGTGGACAATGGGTTAATGACTCTGTCCTCCAGAATGTTTTCTTTGGACAGCATTGTGTCTTCAGCAATCGACATATTATCGCAAGACTTACTGTTGCTACAACACGGTCAGTCTCAATTGCGTTCTATTGTACAGCTTGGCTGGACGTTACAAAATCTACGTTCAGGCTATGTGCCTTGGCGTTTAATCAACACAACGTCACTATTCCAAATCTTTAACCTTACTGATAGACAAATCAGTATGGCACAAAAGGGTGCTGATTATACAATCTTGAGCATTGAAAACTTGAAAGATTACCAGCGACAATGTCAGAACGACCTGTCAGTGAATGGATAATACATGGGATAATAAATATTCCAATCTCGACCTTCAGGTTTCAATACTGCCAAAAATATATACAGGCTGGCATGTACGAGAAATTGGGAAAGGGGTACATTAAAACAACATGGAACCTGCCCTATTCACATGCATGTGTCAGTAATAAAGGACAGAAAGTGTTTCTTAGTGGCAATAATTGTGCGATGTCACTAAGCGGCACGCTTCTGTGTAACGGAATTAGTTTGCATGGAGCCTGTGAAGGGAATTCATACAACCTTTCATGTCACCAGCAAGGCGCACCTGCAACAGAAATAGAACCATTCTTTCAAAGACTCTATAATGGGAGTTACATTCTAATTGTAGACCGCAGATGTTGTAGTCTTATGCCCGGGACTCCTTATCTCGTAACTACGACGGCGAAGGTCAAGTGCTGTGGACGCTCATTGTTCCCCAGCTCCTTTCCAGACAGGGAGGCAAGGGCATGGCCCAATTTGAAAATTACTTCTATTCGAATAGATACTTTAAGCAGAATGAAAACAGTGCTTCTTCAGACGCCTACAAGGCTCACGTCATCAAAAGAAACGTATGATCTACAAGTCGCAAGGACGACTGCAGAGATACATTCATTGTTATCAACTAATTCCCCCATACATTTCGCAGAAATCCTGAATGAAATCTTAAATATTTCTGATACCAATGGGGTCTCAAAGGTATTTAAGACAGTATTTTCGATGGCATTAACACCATTCAAAGCCATATTGGGTATTTTTCCAGATTTCGTCCATTCGATTTTTGGCGGACTTCCCCTGATCTTGGGACTAATTGCAGGAATCCTATTCTTAGTCCTTATTTTTCGTTATGGCAACCCATGTCACAGACAAAACTCTTGCGACAAGGGAAGAAACAATCCTAGCCATTGGATACCGGGACCGGATATCAAAAATCCTGGGACTCTCCCGGCTTAGAGACCTGAACATGACTTGGTTTCTATCATTTCGACCAATGTGGCAAAGATGTGTTTTACCTGTATTAAGGTGTCTGCTATGCGGAGAAGAATGCGTGTTAGACACCTGTCTGACGCTACAATCGGATGCGCCAATGGATGCAGAAACATTGTTGAGCCCGATCAAGGTTCACGCTTTGTGCTGCCCTCAAAGGCTACCAATCCTGATGACGGCATTCGTGGAAGCTTCACCACTACGATTGATGGGTAGTGAAGTACAAGATGAAAGCAGCATCGATCAGGTACGACCTTCTGTCAGCAATGCGAATCAGAATGTCAATGGAGACAATCATGCGCACGAATGCATGATTACACCTATTTCCGAGTTAGTGGAACTTTCCCAGGAAGCTGTTGACAGTTTTTTCGAAAGCCTAAGATATGATGTTCTCACCAGAGCAGAAATAGAGACTTTTGAGCAAACTCGCACACGGCATTCCCTGAATTCGGCCTTCAACTTTAAAAATAAAGTCACATGAACAATTTTCCCTCCAGTTCACGGACAGCAAGTTTTTCAGCAGCCCCAAAATATTTTTTCATATTTTTCGGGACACTATCTTCTGCTTAAAGTAAGAACTATTCTTAGAGAACTAAGGTTTCTAAATTTTAGATAGCTTATAGACATTAGCTGCCCGCTGGTATGTTCATAAATATTTTATTCTGTGATGGAATGGTCTCGAACTTTTTTTCTGTATTAAGAGCCATTTCATGTGTAATTCTCATATACCAAATAGCAATAATGTATACAAATGCGATTACTTTGGCATTATTCTACAGCTTGAGTGCATACAATACATATGTCTGCAATTTTTCAGTATATTTGATAATTTCAAAATGCATTTATGTATTTTGGGGTGGTAAGGTATACACAATACTCTATAGTATGTTGTACTATGTTTTACTATGCATAGATTAGTAAATATGACCATAGTTAGCGTGGAGTGGGTGTGATGTATTCCTATAGGTTCTGAATCGATCCCCCTATTCCTGACCCTATTCTGGTTAAACAAACCAACAAGTTAACTAGCAGTCAGCCCATGAGGCAGAAAACCCCCATGATGCAGATACCGTTATCTGACGCAGTCACACTACGGCACAGGAACGTGTTATCTGATTAGGTCATAACGCTTGCGATCTAATTAGACAAGCGATATTCCTCCAGCCCCTGATAAGGCATACGGAGTTCTCATAACAAATCAAACCTATGACAACCTGGGCAAAACCCTGCGGCCATTGTTTTGATTTCACCGAGAACTTCAGCAAAAGAATGTGCTAACGAGCAAGTCGTATGACATCCTTATTAACGTATCTATGTCCATCCTTACGTCAATCTCGGCACCTTAAAGGTATAAATATTACCGATATTGCCTTATGCAAACACACGCGGTGGTGACGAGACGGAGCAGCCATACTTGCCGAAGCGAAGAGCAGAGCAGACCCCGCTGGCGCAGCCCCGCCTTCCTGACGCGCTGAGAGACGCGCTGCTTTCTCCTGCCGAGAAATCCAGCACCGGCGTTTCTGGGTAACCCTCGCAGGCAGCCTGGAATATCGAGACCAGAGAGAGAGATACCATCCCTCATTCATCCTAACTTCCAGGTACAGAACTGAATAACCCCTCACAGAGAATTCCTTAGTTATTCACTTGGCAAAAACAAACTTAACTTAAACTGTAACTTTCTATTCCCGCCCACGTATTAGGCTTAGGTCAGGTACACGGGGTAGGCGTATTTAGAAACACCAGTTGAGTACGTTTAGTCAAATGTATATGTGTATGTAATATATTTTATTCATTTTAAAACATCTTATGGCTTAGAAACCATATCAATGTTTTTACAGTATTATTTTATACTATTGCTTTTAATGTATGCACTTTACTTAACTATAAGTATTGCAATAATATCGATCCATTTCTCTTGTATGAGAAAAGAGACTGATCAATAAATAACACCTTTTTATTGAATACGCCCGTCTCTTCCTTTTCTCTACAATCTGATGAGACTAAGAATGCACGTACTGACTGAGTAAAATAAATTGCCTTTTGTTCACACGACTCTCGAGATATACTCTTGATTACGGGAGAGCAAAGTTGTCATGTTCTATGGTTGTCAGAAACTAAATCCCTTCTTGTCTAATCAGGGAAGTTAAGTCCTTCCTGAACATTCGAGAAAGTTTCTAGTGAACTCTGAGCTAGCTGGCAAACCCAAAACTTTAAGTCTAATATCGACAGTAGTAGACCTAGTTAACGTCTGGTCTAGGCCTTTACTATTGAAGGTATTATTCCAATGCGCAGAGCCTATTGGGATAATAGGAACTACACTACATGGCGCCCAACGCGTTTGGAAAGGGCGATAAAACTAACGTAAGACATTTAGAGTAACTCAGTCGTGCTTTCTCACTCAGACCCCTTTTCCCATAATACTCCAAAGACGTCTGGAGTGGGTGAAAGGTTATATCCGCCAGACCTCGCAGGAGGGAACTCCTATGTATGGTTCTTGGTATAAGTCAACGTTGAAGGATACACTGTTCCAAAATATTGTGCATCTAATCTTTGTTTCCATAAGAAACCTGATCTGCAAACAAACTAAATAACCTTCCTGTCGGTAAAATGGACAGTGAAGATGAAAGAGAGGCAGTTAGAATAGCAACTGAACTCGCAGAAGCTGATGCTACCATGCAGGAAGCGGACCCGAATATAATACTCATTCCGGTCATCAAAAGGAAATCTATAACCATAAAACTTATAGAAAATGGACTGACACCCAGAGGTGGCACAGTCATATTAGTAATTGAGGCACACGAATATCGGCAGACAGAGGTATACTATTCATGGATAAACTTTCCAGCAGCAAATCCTGTAACAAAGTACTTCCACTATTACAAAATAGAGGAACCTCCTGAAATGTACACTCCTTTCGAGGAGGTGGAAGTACCACTTAAATTTCAAGAGCATTTGCTCTTATTTAATGGCGCCCTAATACACAATAATCAAATCACCAGGCTCGGTCCTTTAGGTAGACCAGGAGCAACGTGGCCGGTCCTAGCCGGATACACTCCACATCCAGACATCGACGGGATGTCTGCAGCAAACCTTTTAACACAGCTAAAACAATTAATAAAAATACATAGACAATTAGTCCAATATGTGATGCGGACTTCAACAATTCAGCAAGCAATTAAAATTCCACAGCTGACCCCTCACCAGGGGAACACAAATAAAATTACACCACAGAACATCCAGTCCTGCTTAGGTAAAGTACCGGCTAAACGGGAACAAATACCATTCTGGCTAGCGCAAAAAATCACCCAAATAGAGGCGGTGTTTCCAGACACCACCCCGCTAGAAAAGCACAGGATTCTGACTATCTGTCTTCCAATGGGAATCGCACCACACATTGAGGACTGTGACACTTGGGGTACAGTATTTGCTTCTATCTACACAAAAACGCACGGTGTTCCATCCATTTCGGTAATACCAGATGTGCTAAAACAAATTCAAGACGAATACGGTCCAGAACCCGCTTTAACTCTTGGTATGAAATTACTGAAAGACTTCAAGCAGGTCTCGGCTATATTATTAGCCAACATAAAGGGAGAAGCAGCAAACGTGGCGATCCGCCAGAGGTTGAAAGAGACAGATATAGCAGACCAACCAGCTGAAATTGCCAGAATCATAGAAAAATCCTATGAGGAACTAGGTAGAGATAGTTTAGGTGGAATACCAGTAAAACCACAACTGATTGAAAGTCCTGAAAAAATATTTTTTAATAATAATTCAACATCACAGAAAAAGAACTGGGATGGAAACAAACAATCCAATCCTAAAGAAAAGAAATTCCAGTCCCGAGGAAGGTCCCCTAGGCGAAGAGAAAAATCTCCGAACCAAAGACACAGGTCACCTCAGAGTGACCCCTCTGGGAAAAGATATAACCTTAGAAATAGGGATAATATTAAAAAACCTGATAGATATCAAGACATTGATACACGTCCCTCTCAATCTTTTCAGACTTCCTCGCAGAAATCGGAAAGAAGAGGACGATCAGAACAAAGAGAAGAGCACGCCAAGTCCAAAGACAAGGAACCTGCTCAGCTAAAAAAGAAATTACAATTTCCAAAAAAGAAGGTAGCCAGTATCAAGGTAGTTAACAATGCCGAGAATACTGAGGACACAACTGAAAAACGGAGAATGGGCTCAGACAATGCTAGACAGCGCAGCAGAAGTGAGCATAGCTCGCAAAGTCCTTATAATTCATCTGGAGACAGTGGACACGAATGAATATCTTCAAGTGGAAACTGCGGACACCAGAGTTAGCAAACCTCACAAAATATACGAAATAACATTGCGTATAGAGGGGGATAAGACTAGAAAAATAAGGGGACTATTTTGGGATAATCTCTCCAAGGGCTATGATATCCTTCTAGCTGAAAAAGACTGCCCACCAGAGTTTGTCAGGGAGTGCCCTCATGGCGAAGAAATAATTATGCCTGCCTTCTCAAATCAAATCCCAATTCATAAAAAATACACACTTGCTAGAAAGTGGGCAGTGGCTCTAGCTCCTGCTTTATATAAAAATCACGTGGGATGGGATGAGGACTCACCTCCTCACAAAATCCAGTTAAAATCGCAACCTACTGCACAAAGGCAGTACCCAATTAAGCAAGAAGCTAAAAAACAGGTAAATGAAATACTAGATCAGCTAGAATACCAGGGGGTGATTGAAACTTGCACCTCACAAATGAACAACCCTTTGTTTCCGGTCTCCAAACCAGACAATTCATATCGTCTAGTTTTGGATTACCGACACCTTAACACATGTTGCAAAACTTTTGCAGTGCAAAACTCACATAGTGCTGCACTAATGAATAACATAGTGCGCAAAAAATACAAAACAACATTAGACATCTCTAATGGATTCTTTTGTCAAAACATAGCACCAGAGAGCAGATATTTAACTGCATTCTCAATAAATGGCACTCAAAAACAATTCTGTCGGTTAGCCCAGGGGTACAAGAACAGCCCGGGTGTATTCTCAGCGAGAGTAACAGAATTACTACAACTATATGATGATGAAGCATTATCTTATGTCGATGACATTTACTTAACAGATGATGACTTGGAGACTCACTTAAAAAGAGTGAACACCATAATACTTGGGTTCGCAGCAGAGGGTTACAAATTCAACTTTAAAAAATCCAGAATTGCCCATCTGACAGTCCTGTTCTTAGGATATGAATTATCAAGTGAAGGCAAAAGCCTGGCTGACAATTTCCTAGAGAAATGTGCCGTACTCCAAGCACCTAGAACACTAAAAAACTTACAGTCAATTCTAGGCTTCCTAAATTTCGGAAGAACATACATTGCAAATTACGCAGAAAGGGTCAAACCCCTTTATGATCTAATTAAACCAGATTTTAAAAGATCCAATTGGACTCAAATACACCCAGAAATTTTGAAATCCTTACAAACAGACATGCTAATTAAAACAAAATTAGAAACACGTGATAACACACGCAATCTTGTGATTCGAGTCATCCCAGGGAGATGCGGATTCACATACCTGACCTCTAATGAGGGAGAAAAGGTACCAATTGCATTCAAATCACACTTGTACACTAAGGCTGAAATGAAATTTAGCCCTACGGAAAAAAATCTAACTGCAACACAGACAGCTATAGCAAAAGAACGAGCCCTGGCACAAGGTAAACGAATAATAATCGTGACACCGATACCAGCCCTAGAGGCGGTAACAAAGGCAAGCATTCCAAATGCTAAAGCGCTCCATCCGAGATGGATACAATGGGCTAATTCTCTTGCTGCAACAGACGTGGCATACGAATTTGATCCTAATTTAAAAACACAAGAATTTCTCCAATATGAATTTGAATGTCCTCCGCCGACCGAAATTCTGCCTCTAGATCATTACGGCTGTATAATATATACAGACGGATCAGCACAACCCGCAGTAGGGGGTAAACAAGCATATAGTGCTGCGTGCGCGATTGTTAAAGGTCGCTGGCACGAAGGGAAATTTAAACCAACCCTCACTAAAACGCAATCTCTAGGAGATTGTACAGCTCAGCGAGCTGAACTACTGGCATTCAAGATGGCGCTTGAAAATACCGATCGAGAATTCCCCACACTCATAGTGTGCGATTCGTATTATTGCGTTCAGTCTTATAATGAATACTTGCAGATCTGGCTTCAAAATGGTTTTAAGGATGCAAAAGGAAGCACAATCAAGCATAAAATGCTCTGGGAACAAGTAGTTCTCTTACAAAAAGAACTACCAAAGACTCACGTGATACACACACTGAGTCATCAACGTGATGGCGTTCACGTTGCAGGGAATTCATTGGCTGATGAGGCCGCGAAGGCAGCTGTGCAAACGGCTTCCGTAGCTGCCATCACCCGGTCAAAAACAAAAATAGACAGCGAAATATTACAAGCTGTCAGCGCTTCAGAAAAGGATTCGATAGAAACACTCCCGAAAGGCTTTCCAGTAAAATACTCATACATAACTGATGCGAACAATGTTCCTTTTGCTCGAATCCCTGGAGTGGGGGATAGGGCAATTCCAAACATGGAACATAGGTTAGGACTAATAATAGCGGCACACGAAGGGCTTGCTTCTATCCATGCTGGTGTCTCAGCCACAGTATCATTATTAAAACAGGGATACTGGTGGCCACAAATGAGAAGACAAACAAGGAACTATGTTCTAGAATGTGAAATATGTCAAAAAATGAAAGTATCAACGGTGAGACGTCCAGCGCAGACGCCCCTTCTAATCTCGGATAAACCATTAGCCTGTGTTTATCTAGACCACTGTGTTCCCTTACAAAGGGATGGTAACTATAAATATATCTTGGTCGCAGTGGATTCATGCAGGAGATTCATATGGATGTGGCCCCAGCGAACGGCTGACGCCAGAACTGTTATAAAAGATTTGCGAGTCTTTATCGGCACATACGCAATTGGCATGCTGCATTCGGACCACGGTCCTGCTTTTAGCTCTAGAGCTTATAAGGAGGCCATGGTCAGCATGGGCGTGGCATTGCGGTACTCTTGTCCATTTCACCCTGAGGGGAACGGAATTGTTGAAAGAAAAAACCGTGACATAAAGCAATCTATAACGGCAAAGGTATTAGGTTCGGGAGCTGGGTGGGTCAAACATCTAATAAGTGTCCAACGTAGTCTAAATAACTTGCCAAGAAATTCTCTGAGGGGATTCAGTGCGTACGAATTATTATTTGGAACTAGGATGTTGATCTCTGACATTGATAGTCAGACTTCAGTGGTGAAAGAAAAAAGCTTTGATATCAAAGACCGTTTGGCTATTTTGCAGGACTTAAACAAAACAAGAAAAGACCTGAGCAACATAAAGTTGAAACAACAGCCAACAACCACTGAAGAACCACCACCTGTCCCAGCAAGACCTGTCTGGATTCCAAAAGTCGGGGATCTAGTCAGGGAGAAGATCGCGGTAAAGAAGGAATTTGGGCCTTCTTACAGAAAAGCAGTTCCTGTCTTGTCTGTCAACGGGACAAGATCAGTTGTACTACCGCCACTTGCTGGTAAAAAGGAGAACCGAGTTGTATCCATCGACCTGGTAAAACCACAACATGTGGCCGATAACAAACAGTAGGCCAAGTGGACTCCCAATAAGTAGCAGAACACCAAGGTTTGCTACCAGTACAGAGGTCCTAACAAAGAGGCTCATCACATTCGAAACGCCTACAGAAGAACAACAAGGACTATGCAACAATGCAATAGAACTCAGACCTCTGAAAACCCAAATAAAAACATTTAGCAGAGACACACCAATCTATAATGAAGTACCAAGTGAAAATGCAAGAAACAGAAATCCTGAAGCAATTGGAACAATTGACAGAACTGCATCCGGCTACTTCATAAACTTTGATGATTCCTCTGAAGGCTTCAGTGAATCAAAGACACAGCCATCATCAAAAACCTTTAAAGATAAAGCTAAAGAACTTTTGAAACAACTAAAAGAAACATATCTGATTTCTCCATGGATTGAATTTTGGGTGGGTTTTGGTGCATTTATCCTCATACTTTGGCTCATCATGGTATTTACTTTGGGACGCTTCATTGAGGGAAAATATGCTAAAATGGACACAGCAAGTCAGAAAATCAACTTGATCCTCAAACCACACACATCTTCACACGTCGAGAAAAGAGAACTTTCTTCAGTCAACTTCACAGCCAATCCTATACCGGGTGGGGTAGCATGGGACAACACTGACTACGAAATATATGGTCCGATTGAAATCCTGAAATATCCACACCAAATTAAGATCTCTTTGAGTGACTTTGCAAAACCAAGCTCATTTGCTGATGATTGGGACTTCGAAAGCATTAATAATATGATGTCTGACTTAGTAATGTCTGCTAAATTTACCAAACATGATTATTTGCAGGGTTCTACAAATTATGATAGTATGTACTGTTATAACCACTATGGTAACCATTTTATACATAGATCTGCACAACCTAGAAATGTTTTAAATTATAATCAATGGGAACATTGTGCAACCCCTCCAAAAGGAAGCTCAATGACCTTCTATGACAAATATTCATACTTTTCAGGTTTTAACACAAGTAATGCTGAAGCATTCTATTTTAAATTGTCAAACAAGACAGGGACAAAGACCATGATAACCAACACAAAATTGATATATTCAGACTCATTTTTTGAACAAAGGAATACTTTTGGTTTTGATTATTGGGACAAAAATGTTGAATTGAAAAGTGTTTGGGGCACAAAAGAATGGCAAGTACAGGGTATAGAATCTTTGTTTAGAGCCTGCATGATCCCAGAACAAATGATATTTTTAAATGACACTGTTCAACAAACTACCTGTCTTGGCTTAGCCAAAATCAAAGACTTAAATAAACCGTCTATTCCAAAGCCAACAATGTTCAGCAATAGCTCTACAGATGAAGAGATAGACGTAAATTATGTATTAAACCAAAACAGAACACATCCAGATTGGAAACAGTGGTTGATCTGGCCCACAGATACTAATAACTGTCAAGACAGATTCCTGAACAAAACACAGGGGTTCAAAATGACCAGGCCAGACCCTAGATATCCTCAAAGACATCACCCAGGGATAATAACCACCTACAGTGTGGGCAAATTATGCCTTCAATGGCTACAAACTTCCACACTGGCAGAAATTAAGCAACACCTAACTTTACTTACTGATGGTGCTGACTTGCGTGATTTCACTATGGGACCACGCAAACAGCGTCAAAAGCGTTTCATAGCAGCCTCTGTATATGCAGCATACAATGAGGCCTGGAAGGTTACTCAAATTGAAACAGCAGAGAGAATACGGGAAATTGACCGTATTAATTTGGAAAAATCACTTTCTGTAGTGGACAATGGGTTAATGACTCTGTCCTCCAGAATGTTTTCTTTGGACAGCATTGTGTCTTCAGCAATCGACATATTATCGCAAGACTTACTGTTGCTACAACACGGTCAGTCTCAATTGCGTTCTATTGTACAGCTTGGCTGGACGTTACAAAATCTACGTTCAGGCTATGTGCCTTGGCGTTTAATCAACACAACGTCACTATTCCAAATCTTTAACCTTACTGATAGACAAATCAGTATGGCACAAAAGGGTGCTGATTATACAATCTTGAGCATTGAAAACTTGAAAGATTACCAGTGACAATGTCAGAACGACCTGTCAGTGAATGGATAATACATGGGATAATAAATATTCCAATCTCAACCTTCAGGTTTCAATACTGCCAAAAATATATACAGGCTGGCATGTACGAGAAATTGGGAAAGGGGTACATTAAAACAACATGGAACCTGCCCTATTCACATGCATGTGTCAGTAATAAAGGACAGAAAGTGTTTCTTAGTGGCAATAATTGTGCGATGTCACTAAGCGGCACGATTCTGTGTAACGGAATTAATTTGCATGGAGCCTGTGAAGGGAATTCATACAACCTTTCATGTCACCAGCAAGGCGCACCTGCAACAGAAATAGAACCATTCTTTCAAAGACTCTATAATGGGAGTTACATTCTAATTGTAGACCGCAGATGTTGTAGTCTTATGCCCGGGACTCCTTATCTCGTAACTACGACTGCGAAGGTCAAGTGCTGTGGACGCTCATTGTTCCCCAGCTCCTTTCCAGACAGGGAGGCAAGGGCATGGCCCAATTTGAAAATTACTTCTATTCGAATAGATACTTTAAGCAGAATGAAAACAGTGCTTCTTCAGACGCCTACAAGGCTCACGTCATCAAAAGAAACGTATGATCTACAAGTCGCAAGGACGACTGCAGAGATACATTCATTGTTATCAACTAATTCCCCCATACATTTCGCAGAAATCCTGAATGAAATCTTAAATATTTCTGATACCAATGGGGTCTCAAAGGTATTTAAGACAGTATTTTCTATGGCATTAACACCATTCAAAGCCATATTGGGTATTTTTCCAGATTTCGTCCATTCGATTTTTGGCGGACTTCCCCTGATCTTGGGACTAATTGCAGGAATCCTATTCTTAGTCCTTATTTTTCGTTATGGCAACCCATGTCACAGACAAAACTCTTGCGACAAGGGAAGAAACAATCCTAGCCATTGGATACCGGGACCGGATATCAAAAATCCTGGGACTCTCCCGGCTTAGAGACCTGAACATGACTTGGGGCCAGATGTAGGTAGGCTTTTACCGGTCGGTAACGGCCGAATTCGGCCGTTACCGACCGGTAAAAGGCATTTGAGATGTAGGGGGCAGAATCGGTAAATTTACCGTTCTGTAAATTTACCGATATGTAATTTTACAGAATCTGTAAATATACCGGTCGGTAAATTTACTGACCGGTATATTTACAGAATCTGTAAAATCGATATGTAGGTGGGACTCTTATGAGTCCCACAAGGCCTTAGAAATCGGTATTTTACCATCAAATTCAATTTGATGGTGAAATACCGATTCAGGTGTGCATGCAAATGTGCGCATGCACACCTGTGCCATATGACAGGCAGACCTGCCCTTAGGGCAGGTATGCCTGCCATATGGCCCCCGAACCTTTTTTGGGGGTGCTAGAGGGTGTCAAAGTGACACCCCCTGCACCCTTGCCAAAAATCTGTATTTACCGATCGGTAAATACCGACCTGTAATGCCCCATTCATTCCTATGGGCTTCAAAGCCCATAGGAATGAATGGAGCATTACAGGTCGGTATTTACCGAATCGGTAAATACCGACTTTTACCGATTCGGTAAATAAACATCTGGATTTCCCTACATCTCCCCCCTTCATATTTACCGACTTTTAAATACCGAATCGGTAAAATTCGGTATTTAAGGGTCGGTAAATATGCTTTACCTACATCTAGCCCTTGGTTTCTATCATTTCGACCAATGTGGCAAAGATGTGTTTTACCTGTATTAAGGTGTCTGCTATGCGGAGAAGAATGCGTGTTAGACACCTGTCTGACGCTACAATCGGATGCGCCAATGGATGCAGAAACATTGTTGAGCCCGATCAAGGTTCACGCTTTGTGCTGCCCTCAAAGGCTACCAATCCTGATGACGGCATTCGTGGAAGCTTCACCACTACGATTGATGGGTAGTGAAGTACAAGATGAAAGCAGCATCGATCAGGTACGACCTTCTGTCAGCAATGCGAATCAGAATGTCAATGGAGACAATCATGCGCACGAATGCATGATTACACCTATTTCCGAGTTAGTGGAACTTTCCCAGGAAGCTGTTGACAGTTTTTTCGAAAGCCTAAGATATGATG
The DNA here is from genome assembly GCF_964261635.1 of Lissotriton helveticus. Classification (NCBI taxonomy): domain Eukaryota; kingdom Metazoa; phylum Chordata; class Amphibia; order Caudata; family Salamandridae; genus Lissotriton; species Lissotriton helveticus. The sequence continues at coordinate 1,342,659,742 of NC_136057.1, read as the reverse complement.
TTCTCACCAGAGCAGAAATAGAGACTTTTGAGCAAACTCGCACACGGCATTCCCTGAATTCGGCCTTCAACTTTAAAAATAAAGTCACATGAACAATTTTCCCTCCAGTTCACGGACAGCAAGTTTTTCAGCAGCCCCAAAATATTTTTCATATTTTTCGGGACACTATCTTCTGCTTAAAGTAAGAACTATTCTTAGAGAACTAAGGTTTCTAAATTTTAGATAGCTTATAGACATTAGCTGCCCGCTGGTATGTTCATAAATATTTTATTCTGTGATGGAATGGTCTCGAACTTTTTTTCTGTATTAAGAGCCATTTCATGTGTAATTCTCATATACCAAATAGCAATAATGTATACAAATGCGATTACTTTGGCATTATTCTACAGCTTGAGTGCATACAATACATATGTCTGCAATTTTTCAGTATATTTGATAATTTCAAAATGCATTTATGTATTTTGGGGTGGTAAGGTATACACAATACTCTATAGTATGTTGTACTATGTTTTACTATGCATAGATTAGTAAATATGACCATAGTTAGCGTGGAGTGGGTGTGATGTATTCCTATAGGTTCTGAATCGATCCCCCTATTCCTGACCCTATTCTGGTTAAACAAACCAACAAGTTAACTAGCAGTCAGCCCATGAGGCAGAAAACCCCCATGATGCAGATACCGTTATCTGACGCAGTCACACTACGGCACAGGAACGTGTTATCTGATTAGGTCATAACGCTTGCGATCTAATTAGACAAGCGATATTCCTCCAGCCCCTGATAAGGCATACGGAGTTCTCATAACAAATCAAACCTATGACAACCTGGGCAAAACCCTGCGGCCATTGTTTTGATTTCACCGAGAACTTCAGCAAAAGAATGTGCTAACGAGCAAGTCGTATGACATCCTTATTGACGTATCTATGTCCATCCTTACGTCAATCTCGGCACCTTAAAGGTATAAATATTACCGATATTGCCTTATGCAAACACACGCGGTGGTGACGAGACGGAGCAGCCATACTTGCCGAAGCGAAGAGCAGAGCAGACCCCGCTGGCGCAGCCCCGCCTTCCTGACGCGCTGAGAGACGCGCTGCTTTCTCCTGCCGAGAAATCCAGCACCGGCGTTTCTGGGTAGCCCTCGCAGGCAGCCTGGAATATCGAGACCAGAGAGAGAGATACCATCCCTCATTCATCCTAACTTCCAGGTACAGAACTGAATAACCCCTCACAGAGAATTCCTTAGTTATTCACTTGGCAAAAACAAACTTAACTTAAACTGTAACTTTCTATTCCCGCCCACGTATTAGGCTTAGGTCAGGTACACGGGGTAGGCGTATTTAGAAACACCAGTTGAGTACGTTTAGTCAAATGTATATGTGTATGTAATATATTTTATTCATTTTAAAACATCTTATGGCTTAGAAACCATATCAATGTTTTTACAGTATTATTTTATACTATTGCTTTTAATGTATGCACTTTACTTAACTATAAGTATTGCAATAATATCGATCCATTTCTCTTGTATGAGAAAAGAGACTGATCAATAAATAACACCTTTTTATTGAATACGCCCGTCTCTTCCTTTTCTCTACAATCTGATGAGACTAAGAATGCACGTACTGACTGAGTAAAATAAATTGCCTTTTGTTCACACGACTCTCGAGATATACTCTTGATTAGGGGAGAGCAAAGTTGTCATGTTCTATGGTTGTCAGAAACTAAATCCCTTCTTGTCTAATCAGGGAAGTTAAGTCCTTCCTGAACATTCGAGAAAGTTTCTAGTGAACTCTGAGCTAGCTGGCAAACCCAAAACTTTAAGTCTAATATCGACAGTAGTAGACCTAGTTAACGTCTGGTCTAGGCCTTTACTATTGAAGGTATTATTCCAATGCGCAGAGCCTATTGGGATAATAGGAACTACACTACAGCGTGACGTGCAACTGCTAGAGCGCTACACCACACAGAGGTTCCAGGAGGCTTGGGACTGTTGCCTTCCCTCATTGGCTAACTAAGGTCAGCCAATGAGGGAGGGCAGTAGTCCCAACGTCATCACAGAGTGGGATGGGGTCAGTGAAACTGCTGACCCCACCAAGTGTCACTGGCTGACACTCGAACCTGGGCGCTTAAGGCCTAAAAACTGAAGCGCCCAGGTGCGAGGCAATCAGTGACGCTACCCCTCATCACTGAGGAGAGGGCCTAAGGAACCTTTGCTAAGCTGAGGAAGTGACGCCCACAAGAGCTGTGACTACCTCAGGCCAGCAAAGTTCAGCTCAGGCAGCCGGGAGATGGCATATTTGGTGCATGTCTGTCTCCTGGCTGCTTGAACTGAAAGTGAACAGTGTCTGTCAGGCTGCCCTTTGTGCAGCCTGACAGACACTGTTCATGAGGGGCGAAAGGTGGAGAGGCATGGCCTCTCAGCCCCAATGGAAAGGCCGTGCCTGCTACAATGGACATTTTGCAGAACAATGTTGTATTTATGTTTCATGCAACATCCATAAAAAAAGTTTCTTTTACATACAAACAGGACCTCACATGTGAGAGAAATAGGAGGGTGTCACAGAGATTATTTGCGGTAATATTAGTGAGCTGCCACTGTGTTACAAGTTTAAAACACGCATCACTTTCTCTGATTATTAGATTAAAAAAACATTTAGAATTTGGACGAGTGTGTCTGGGCACTGTTAGTGACCTGGCCAAAGAGGGGATGAAAGAGCTCATACTTTAAATAAATTCAAAGCTGCTTCGAACAGGGGCACCCAAAATACATTTGGCCCAGGTCCCCCAAAATCCACAAAATGTCCCTGGTCTACCCAGGTCCAAGGGTAACTTGTTACATTCTCTTCCAGGTAGAGCCTGGGTGTGTGCACGTGAGAGGCCCTGTGGAGAGTGGGAAGGCGTTTTCTCATGGAGATGGTACCCTCTGTGCCTGCATGGGCCATCATGTCGGTATTGCACTGGCCCAGTTTAATGAGCTGGCTTTGGCATGGAGCAACTGCGGCACGATTCTGCATATTTCCTAATTCTTCCTTGTTCAAGCTGCTTCCTGTTTTTTAGTCGAACGTGACACCAGTGTGTATGTTGGTGTTACGCCACTAGTGAGTGAGTGGGCGTCGTTGCGAAACGCGTTTGATATTCACCCGCTGTTCTGTGGTGGAGCGCTCCTGCCCTAGTGCTGTGCTGAGGGCCCCCCCTGGAGCTTGGGGGTCCCCCGCACTGCGGGTGCTGCTGGGGCCTGTGTTGCGCCACTACAGACAGACAAACCCTCGAGCTGCACCTGGATAGGATACAAGGCAGAGCGAGAGCCAGCAGGAACCGAGGAAGACAGAGAGAGGGCGGCCGGAAACACGTGGACTAGGAAGGGCGGGGGGCTGACCAGGGAGACGACACTAGTGACGCATCAACCGTGCATTCATTTATAAAGACAATTTAAGGAAGCGAAGACCCTACCCAGCACCATTTATAATGACATCACCATATGGGGCAGGGTTATCAATTATGTTACAGGTGCGGTGTCACTTGGACCCAGGGCTTGAAGCCCAATCATGGCGCCATTTTACAACCCACTCGGGGGATAGGCGGCTCATTTCCCTTCTTTGTAGTAGGACCCATGGCAATCTAGGAACGCCACAGATAGCATTTAATTCAGTTTTACTGCCCTGCACTGCGTCATTACTTTTAGGTTTGGCGTGCTTTGCTCGAGGCCTCGAGCAGAAGAGAAACACAACGCGAAAATCCATGGCTATCGGGGTGTCTGTTAACTATAATAATAATAATTTTAATTGGATGTCTTTACAGTCCTGCTAAGTGCTAACACCTGCGAGTCACCAGATGTTTTTCATGTCTGACCGTTAAGTCTTTAGATCACACGTTTTGTCTTTGGCTGCAAGGTGCCCAAAACTGACTAACCAAAGGTGATCAGTGTTATACAAAGAGGATCCTTCAGCCAGCTTTTCACCTCTGTGAAAGACAGCTATCTTACTGCAGCCCAATGGTCAGTAGGCGCTTAGTAACTTCCTCATCATAAATGTGCGCAGCAAGAAGAGCTGGAATGAAATAACTTATTCTGACAAATATTTATATATTGCTTCTTGAGCTGAGAATGAAGTATCAAAGGGCTTCAAGTAGCTAATGCTAGTTTTGGTCCAACCTAAATTCACTCAGGTTATTAGCATAAATGGCTTCAATGCGTTATGTTATTAGTAGTGCTTCATATAGTGCCTAGCTCTCACCAGTTAGCTGTTTCGGTGCACTTACAAGGTGGCACAGGTTTCAGGGATCAGCAGATGTGGACATGTGGTGAGCAGAGTCCTGTTATCCATTGGAATAGGAAGTTAATTAGTTTTCTTCTGAACTTCCAGAGGCTGGGATCATACAGAGGTATGGGGGTCTGTAGAGTATGAACCCCTCAATCTGCTGAGACCCCAGGGACACGGCATTGGCTCATAAATGCAGAATGGAGCCAAAGAGATCCAAGCATGTAACATAGCACGTGGACACTGATCTCGTCGCCAGGACGTTATCTTAGCATATACAAAGGTTTTGCTTTCCACAGCAGCCTCAGTTTGCGTAACATACTGTCATGGCTGGGGCATGGATATGTCAATGATGCTAGTCATGGAAACCAATGATTTTATTACATTAATCAGAAGTGAGTTGGTCTGCCTGCTTAAACCCCAGGGTGGTAAGGAACACCCTGGTGGACAGGGAGCAGAGTACAGGACACTGAGCACCCCTTCTTCCAATAAGACCCATTATCTGAAGTGCTTGCTGGGGGGGGGGGGGGGGTTAGGGGGGGTGGGCGCTGGACTTCTAAATATGTTACTTAGTAAGAAAATGGCATTATATCAAGCTTACACAGAAGGAAGACATGCTTCGAGCAAGGAATCAGTTTAAGTGCTTCTGTTGTTTTGTCATTTGGAGTACGAATACGCTGACCTTCCTCTTTGGAGAAGATCAAGTCAGAGGGGTCCATCATGCTCTGTTTGGCTTCTGTACTCACTGTGGAGTTGGAAGAGCTCTTGTATAGTGCACCTCTAGCACTTCTGAGCTCCTCTGTCACTGCAGCTGCATCCTGGTATCTACCGCTGCTGAACTCCTTCAGCAGTATATTTCTGTCATTGCTGGGACATGTGCCTACTAGAGGTGGGTGAAACTCGTAGAGTTTTACTCTGTGGAATTCTATGGAGTTACCTAAAAACTCTGAAAGATTCTGTGGCCTTTCACAAGCGGTGGAATTCCATTGCGCTGCTATGACCTTTTGCGGCAGGAGCTCGTCCTGCACTGTAAAATCTGCGTGTTTGGCACCAAGCGGTAAACCAGAGGGCGCTATTTCTTTCTGCCAGTTGAGTAGAATTTCCACTCAGCCGCAGCTTTCGCAATGCATACAGCAACTTTCTCAATGCAAGCAGTTGCGGCCTGCTGCAACTGCCTGCATTGAGAAATCTCACGGGAGGCGGTCTTGCACTCGTTTTTTCTTGTTTTCGCTCAATAACTTAAAGTTGGCCAGCCGTGTGCGAGAAAAACTCTGCCACATGGTAGAGGATTTGGAGCGCGGAGTGGGCAAAGCTCTGCAAAGTCTGCCGGTCTGAGCAGAGTTTACCACCCACCTCTGGTACCTGTAGTGAATCTCTGTTATGGCTGCACTCTTGTCTAGATTGAATCACTCTCACCACCAAGCTCCTGTCTATATTGAATCACTGTTACTGCTGAGCTCTTGTCTACAGTGGACTTCTATCACTGCTGAGCTCCAGTCTGCAGTGCATCACTGCCATTGCACCTATAAATAATACATCACGTCTCCCTAATATCCCTATCTGTAACATGTCTGTGTCACCACAGATCTCCTGACTTAATATTTCTGTCAGTGCACCTGTGTGCAGTGTACCTGCACTGCTGAGCTCCCTCAGCAGTGTATTTCTGTCATAGCTTGTAAACAGGTTTATAATGAATCTCTGTTATGATTGCGCTCTTGTCTACAGTGAATTTCTGTCACTGCTGAGCTTCTGTCAACAGTGCATCTCTGTCCATGCAGCTGTGTCCTTTGTATCTAAGTCACGTTTGAACTCTGTTTCACTGTGTATCTCTGTGACTGCTGGTGCACCAGTGTTCATTGCATCACTTTCAGAGCACCAGTCTACAGCTGCACACTGCCAGCCTATGTCTGTCACTGCACCAGTGCACAGTGCATCACTTTCAGAGCACCAGTCTACAGCCGCACACCACCAGCATATGTCTGTCACTGCACCAGTGCACAGTGCATCATTTTCAGAGTACCAGTCAACAGTGGCACACCGCCGGCATATGGCTGTCACTGCACCAGTGTTCATTGCATCACTTTCAGAGCACCAGTTTACAGGTGCACACCGCCAGCATATGTCTGTACAGTGTAGCTCTGTGACGACGGAATAACATGTCTACAATGAATTCCCATCATAATTTCCATAAAAGAATTATATTACATTGTAATAAACAAAACACACATTTGTTAGACGTATCAAAATTTGTCTTGGAATCGGTTTAATGAAATCACAAATCATTACAAGGCGAATTTAATCTATTCTACGCTCAATAAAGTCCCCTGTGTGATCAGGAAATAGGCTTCATAAGAAGAAAACTCAGGCTTTACAATGTGAAGTGTAGTAGTTATGACAAAACGTCTCTTTTGGGGTTTGTCTTAATTTTATTAACTATATGTTTTGCTGAACTTCAGGATCCCGTATTACATCTGGCTTTCAGCAGTGCCAGTTGACGATGTGAGTGGAGCCAATATAGTAAGCGAGTAGAGCCACTTGAGTAAGTGGGTGGAGCCGGGGAAAGTAGGTGTGGCCTACAAGAATTTGGGCACCTGGATTTAATATTTTACAAATTAAGCACTGAACAGAATACATTAATTCTCCTTCCAAATCATAAAGCGATTATTAGCTGACCATTCCTGCTGGAAGAGATGAGAATGCGATCCCATCTCATCTTCGTGTGCTTACTTTATAAAATATTTTCTCAACCACTCACTCAAGGTTTGCCGGCTTGCAGAAAACGAAAAGCACGAGAAACATCATACCCACACTTTTAAAGTCCACAATGGCCCTTGAATCATCTCTCTTGCAGCAATAGCCACTGAAATGTATGAATATTAAAGGAAAAACAGTGGTTAGATATGTAATTGTGTACAAGGTGGGAGAAATGAACATGAATTTACAAACCTATTTAATCACTGTGTTAGAATTACACCATAGAATGCTTTAAATGCTGCAGAAATGTTTACGCTAGAAATTGACTCGTAGGGGAAAAGTGTAAACACTTAATGTTTAGAATCCTAGTAGGCAAACTGTGATCACATGTAGAATTGGGAATGCTCTTAGAATGTTTGCAAATGAATGCGTGTTTCCCCCCAAAAATTGTATTATGTAACCATTGCTTAACCCCTTCGCTGCTAGGCCTTTTCCCCTCCTGTGCTAAGCCTTTTTTTGGCTATTTGGGGTAGTGCGCACTTAGGCCCCTTTAACTTTTTGACCGCATAAGGTATCCTCGCAATTTTGCGTCCTTTTCTTCCAACATCATGGGGATTCTAAAGGTACCCAGGGTTTATGGATTCCCTTGGAGGGGTCCCAGAAATTAGCCAAAATACAGTAACATTTTTGTTTTTTTCAGAAAAATGGGAAAAATGGGCTACAAATGAAAGCGTCTGGGTTTTTCCCTGCAAATGTTATCAAAAAAGGGTTTGTGGGGCTGAAATCAACATTTTCCCAGCTTTTAGGAAAAGACAGTCTTTTGTCAGAGAACCATTATTTTTTACACAGTTTTGGCATTTTTCTGGGACATAGCCTATTTTTGCTATTTTTAGTGCTTTCAACCTCCTTCCAGTTAATGGTAAAAATGAGTATGAAAGCAATAATGGATCCTGGAAAGCTATACATTTTAGAAAAGTAGACAAAATTCTGAATTCAGAAAGGGGTCATTTGTGTAGGTACATCAAGGTTTCTTTATAGAAACTAACAGTTAAATATTGGAAAAATTGAAAATGTGTTGACAAAAACAGCCTTTTGTGTCAACGTTTTCACCTGTAACTTCCTGTAATTATGACAGCTCTTTGAAAACAATATACCGTTACATCCGCTAGACCTTCCTGGTTGTGGGGATATATAGGTTCACTAAGAACCAGACGAACCCAGAGTAAAAAACTGAGTAGCAATTTGCAAAGGCTTTTTATTATGTACCGGGTCTATAGCAATTATTGTGTGAAAATGTATACATGGAAAAATCGATATGAAAGACACCTATGTATTTCTGAAATGGTTACAAATTGTAGAGTTTAGAAAAAGTATACATTTGCACATTTTCGAAATTGGGAATACTCATACTAGCATGGGAATTATTGGTCATTTTTTAAAATGACTTCTTTTTTACACAATGTCTTTCATTTGGAAGGCAGAAATGCATCAAAACTCTATAGGTAATAACAGTTACTTTACGAATCTGAATTACCCTAAGTCTCCCGATAAAAATGGTACCTCACTTGTGTGGGTAGGCATAGTGTCCACGACCGGAAAGGGCTCAAAACCCCACGTGAACACACCACATTTTCACAATGAAAATTTACCCTTTTTTTGCGAAGTGTATAGCTGTCGTTTTTTAACTCTAGCTCTGCCGGCACCTAGGGAAACCTAGCAAAACCAAACATTTGTGAAAACTAGACACCCAGGGGAATTCAGGATAGGGTGATTTGACTACCTGCCACCAGGTTCTGTTACCCACGATCCCTTGCAAACCTAAAAATTGTCAAAAAAGCCACATTTTCCCCACATTTCTGTGGTGGAAAGTTTTGGAATCTGCGTGGATTCACACATTTCTACCCACCCTGTGTTTTTCAAAGTCTCACGAGAAAAACGGTACCTCACTTGTGTGGATCAGCCTAATGCCCGCGACAGGAAACGCCGCAAAACGCAACATGGTCACACCTCAATTCCGCAGTGAAAAATTACCCTTTTTTGGCAAAGTGCCTAGCTGTAGTTTTTGAACCCTAGCTCTGCCGGCACCCAGGGAAACCTAGGAAAAATATACATTTTGGAAAACTAGACACCCGGGTGAATCCAGGACGGGGTGACTGGACTGCCTCCCACCAGGTTCTGTTACCCAGAAACCCCTGAAAACCTAAAACATTGTAAAACAAACCCAGCATTTTCTCCACATTTCTGTGGTGGAAAGTTCTGGAATCTGCGTGTATCCACAAATTTCCTTTTACCCTGCGTTCCCCAACGTCTTTCGAGAAAAATGGTACCCCACTTGTGTGGGTCTGCCTAGTGCCAGCGACAGGAAACGGCACAAACCGCAACGTGGTCACACCTCAATTTCGCAGTGATAAATGACCCTTTTTTGGCAAAGTGCCTAGCTGTAGTTTTTTAACCCTAGCTCTGCCGGCACCTACGGAAACCTAGCAAACCTATACTTTTTTGAAAAGTATACACCCAGGGAAATCCAGGATGGGGTGACTTGACTGCCTCCCACCTGGTTCTGTTACCCAGAATCCCTTGTACCTAGGGAAACCTAGCAAACCTATACATTTTTGATAACTAGAAACCCAGGGGAATCCAGGATGGGGTGATTTGACTACCTGCCACCAGGTTCTGTTACCCAGAATCCCTTGCAAACCTAAAAAATTGTCAAAAAAGCCACATTTTCCCCACATTTCTGTGGTGGAAAGTTTTGGAATCTGCATGGATCCACACATTTCTACCCACCCTGCGTTCCCCAAATTCTTACGAATTATTAAATTCAGCCGCTAAGGTTTCTTTGGTAAGTTTATTTTCGATGTTTTAATCGGTTTCAAACTTCTACTATTTACAAAAGTATGTTCCCTAAAGTCGGGTCTTTTGTTCATAGCCAACATAAAACCAGGAAGGGTAAACTACAGCTGAATTTCTACACAAATGCAGCCCTAAAAACAGGAAAACCAACATAGCCCCACAATTGTTACTTGATACTCGCTGGGAATTTACAATCAGATCCAACTTGCCTGACTGTGATGCTTTTCACCAACTCGCGGCTGTGTGAAAGGCATCACCCAGGAATTCAGTAGTGGGGCGGGAATAAGGGGGGACAAACACTAAATAAATCCACTTACCTGCCAGCCAGCTGCCCGACTTCTGCCTCACTTCCATCCTCTTCCTGGTTTCTGTTGGAGCAGGAAGCAGGATAGTCTCCCCTAAACCAATCATAACAATGCAGTGCAGCATTGAGTTTGGTAAGCACCCAGGCTCCCCTGAGCCAATCACAATGCTGAAATGCAATGTTGTGATTGGTCTGTTCGCTGTGGTTGAGCGCTCAGATGAGGGAATGGAAGCCTGGGCATGTTCTCCACCATGGATGTAATGCAGCCTGGGTAGATTACATGGGAAGTGCGCATGAATGTTTGACCGGCCCCAGAAGTCTGGCCAAACATTCATGCACACTTAAGAGGTTGCCACCACTCGTTCCCCCTGCGCAGCCTAGCTCGGCCCCAAAAAACTGCCCCAGCACAGAAAAATAAAATGATATTAACATCTCGTTATTATCTTTTTATTTTTCCTTTTTTGCTGTGCTTTAAGGCAATGGGGTGAGTGGAGTCGCCCCTGCAGCAGCTCTTTGTCAACTCACTCTTCTGCTTCTTCGAGGATTTCAAACTAAGCTCTACACAGCATCTGACAACTTCTGACACCAATGGATGTGCATAGTAAGTTTGCAAGAGTGTTAGGAGGCATTCATTTGCAGAAAATATCGGTTTTCTTTGAGGCATGCATACACAAACGAGTGCATTCAAGCAAGGACAATCAGGGGCAGCAGAAAGGAACAATTAACTTTTCCAGAATGTTTTTCTAAGTTTATCTATCGTTCCCAAGTATTACCATAAATAGTATGGTGGGTTGATCCTAAATGCAAAGAAACATTGAAAAATGTAAATGCAGGGGGTTGCATTTGGATCCAAATATATTGATTAGAGACAAAAGTAACCCTAGCAACATTCTGCATGATGCTACTTTGATCTGGGCACTCAGCCCAAGGTATCTCTCCTGGGGCAGTACCGGTCCCAGGATGCTTGATTCCGGTTCAGTGAAGACATGGCTTGGCAGTTCGGGCTGGACTGTTCCCATGAGGCACAGGGTCAAGACTGTTTTGCAAATAGCTACGTCTGAACTGAGGTGGCGAAGTGAGCTAAAGAACGATAATGGATTCATCCTAGATCTGTGACTGGGGGTGAGTGTGAGTGTCTGAAAGGTTTCAGCACTACGCCTATCATCTCCTTGTGTTTTCTTTGTTCGCCCTAAGTTGGCTGACTATGCCCAGACGTGGGTCCTTTGCTCAGTTTGCCAGTGGATTCAATCTAGCCTGGCTGATGAGGGGTGTTACCCCGAAACCAGTCCCAGAATGATTGGTTCTAGCTCAGGGAAGGCCTGGCTTGGCAGTTCGGGCTGGACTATTCACATGAGGCACAGGGTCAAGACTTATTTGCATAAAGCTGGGTCTGAACTGAGGTGGCGAAATGAGCTAAGGAACAATGATGGATTTAACCCAGATCTGTGTCTTGGGGTGAGTGTCTGAAAAGTTTCAGCACTCCGTCCATCATCTCCTCATGCTAGCGTTGTTCACCCTAAGTTGGCAGGGTATGCCCAGACATGGGTCCCTTGTTCACTTTGCCACTGGATTCAAGCTAGCCTGGCTGATGAGGGGTGTTACGCTGAAACCGGTTCCAGGATGCCTGGTTCCGGTTCAGGGAAGACCTGGCTTGGCAGTTCATGCTGAACTGTTCCCATGAGGCACAGGGTCAAGACTGATTTGCATTTAGCTGGGTCTGAACTGAGGTGGTGAAGTGAGCTAAAGAACGATGATGTATTCAATCCTAATGTATGACATTACAACGCATACATTTACAACACAGTTTTTACACCGCAATATCCCTTACAATGCATACATTTACATTGCATGCCATTACAATGAATTTTTTAAAACTACATTTACAACACACTGCATTACATCGCATTATACCTTTACAACGCATACCATTACAACGCACACCATTACATTGCATTTAAGGTAAGTGTTGGATAGCGTAGGGGTAAAAATTACTATTCTAAATCCAGGGGGTACAACTGTAGGTTAAGTGTTGGATATTGTAGAGGAAAAAAAATACTATTCTAACTCCAGGGGTGCAACAGTGGGGTAAGTGTTGGATAGTGTAGGTGTAAAAATTACTATTCTAACTCCAGGGGCTGCAACAGTAGGGTAAGTGTTGGATAGTGTAGGGGTACTATGCATTGCAATGACATGCGATGTAATGCCTGCATTGTAGTTTACATGCGTTGTAGTGTCATGCGTTGTAGTGACATGCAATGTAATGGCTGCGCTATTGTGACATGCGTTGTAAAGATTGTTGCGATGTAATGACGGCATTGTAAATGTAGTGCGATGTGATGACTATGTTGTAAAGGTTGTTTCCCATTCAACCCAGATCTGTGACTGGGGGTGAGTGTCTGACAAGTTTCAGCAATCCGTCTATCATCTACGGGTGTTTGCTTTGTTCGCCCTAAGTTGGCAGGTAGTACCCAGACGTGGGTTCCTTCCTCATTTTGCCACTGGATTCAAGCTAACCTGGCTTAGGGTTGGGGGTTACCCCACAATCGGTCCCAGGAAACTTGATTCCGGTTCAGGGAAGACCTGGCTTGGCTGTTCGGGCTGGATTGTTCCAATGAGGCACAGGGTGAAGACTGATTTGCATATAGCTGGGCATGCACTGACGTGGCAAAGTGAGCTAAACAACGATGATGTATTCAACCCAGATCTGTGACTGGGGGTGAGTGTCTGAAAAGTTTCTGCACTCCCTCCATCATCTCATTGTGCTTGATCATTTATTAATACCACCAACCAATGCATGAATCATTGTACCCCCTCCACTCTAAATGGCATAACTGAATCTGGAATAAATGCATGGCATAGTGTTCCTTCAGAGCACAAAACTAATCCCAGTAACCAACAATACATAAAAAAATCTGCCACCCAGGGTTTCTGAGCACGTGCTGCCTGGCTTAAAGTGCAGCAATGCCTCATTTGGGGCCATAAATGCGACTCCCCAAAAAGCATTTTGATGCCTCGTCAGGGGTATTAAGCGCTATATAAATGCAATTCAATTACAATTACAATATCAATGGAATTACAATATAAATACAATATACTAATAGTAATACCATAACACTCAGCGGTTGATCAGTTGACAGTAGCTCCTACGGCCTGCATAATAATTCCCTATTACTGCTTGAAACTCTTACATTCACATAAGACAAAGCTGCTAAGGGTCCATTACCAGTACTCTACCAGTCCACAGCAAATAAACCACCAGTTGAACCAGTGGCGTAGCTAGAGCTTTTATCGCGTGGGGCAATCCTTGAGTTTATCGCCGGTGCAGGTAAGAGCAGGGGGGTGGTGGAGATAGATAGTGATGAGTGGAGGCAACATAAGAGGGAGAGTAAAATGTAAAAAAACGTACCTAGTGCTCGCCACCTCCCCAAGAGATGCCCCTCGCGCGGACTGCCCCCTTAGCTATGCCACTGAATTGAATAAGCATTGAGTAACTAAAGAGATCTGCCATATGCTACTAGCCAATGGAGTAACGTAATTTAGTCCACCTCTGCAGTACCCAACTAGCTACATACTACGATTGTTTCTTGACATCTCCTAAATACAATCAGATATGGAATTATATTAACAAAGTCCAATCCAGCAGATATCTCCAGAATGTCTCCCTTTAACCTATGCCTGTGTAGGACCATTAACTTTAAACAACAACCAGGATCAAAAGAAGGAGAACACACTTTCAACAACACCCTACATGGTGTAGTGTTCTACCCATGTAAGCAGGAGCTTCTGAGCCCAACATAGGGGTAGTAAGTACTATATAAATATAAATATGCAATAATACAATATAATACAAAAGAATGGACTCCACCAACATGGACAACATCTCCTAACAGACAGAAACAGCAATTAAGCAAATGGGATGGTAAACATCCTTTATAACGCAACTTTTACCACGCAGTGCTGTTACAACGCAGGTTTTACTACGCATACCATTACAACGCATTACACTGGGGAGCGCTCTAGGATAGGGAATAAGTTTAATTTACTATCCAACACCTTCCGTAGTGTCCACGGGGACTGGAGTTGGAATAGTAAATTAAACTATTCACTATCCAGCACCCCCAAGTGTAATGCGTTGTAATGGTATGCGTAGTAAAACCTGCGTTGTAACAGCATGCGTGGTAAAAGCATGCGTTGTAACGTCATACATCCAATGGGATGGCAGGAGCAAACCAGAGCTTTGTATGACGAGCCATAATATTCAAGTGTATATCAGGACATGCAAATATTGCTGCTTCTATGCAAATCTGGGTGTACATTCATAGGGGCACTAACATTTCATTAAGCATTTTTTATATATGTATGCATATCGCTGGATATTTAGATGTGTGGGTATGTCTGTATACATGTATGTGTTTCTTTCAGTTATTTATTTTAAAAAATATGAAATAAATATTTTCAAATTTCCTTTAAGCTTTATCCCATCCCTCCTCTTTCTGACTCAACCAACGCCTTTCTAATTTCAATGAATTCCCAAATATCATTTTGAAACTTCCCCTTCTTTCTTATCCAAATCACCCAATTAACAGGTGCACATGTCCATTATTTCCAAAATCAACTCACAAATTCCCCTTTCTAACTCACTGGCATTCTACTATCCCTACTCAAAACACGACCTAATGCATGAGAACTCGAGAGGGCAATCTTAACAAATTTCCCACAACTAATCGACAAGGAAACAGGGAAGTACATATTACTAATTTACTAAGTACATAACTTTAACCTTGGGCTCTGGAGTAGCAAGCTACTTGCAGCAAAGCAATTGAAGCCCTCATCAGGGGTAGTAGGCATACCATTCACAAATGTAATAATTGCAATAGCATGCTACAGCAAGCTATAAATATATAAGAACATTCTGTTGTATAATCACAGAATGTACATATATATCCTTAAATTCTACAGTAGTAATATATGTTAGTCATAAAATGCTCACTCTAGAGTAATTCACCAAAGCGAAAAATGAGGGTGTAGAACAAGAGAGTCGACTTTTAATGGCTGGTAGGTGCTGCTGTGATAGAATATAAAGAGGTGGCTCTAAGGGAACAGTTGTGTACAGGGCAAAGAACCCATGCGTGGTTGCATCCCCACGAGATGGCATCTGTCTGCAATCGCTTCAGTGCAAGGCAAAAGCTGTGCACATCAGGGGCTTGGCCACCTAATAGGACTTGGGTGTCAGGAGGGAGTGGGCTCTCCATGAAGACTTATGCACATACAGGGTGAAAGCTGTAAGCAATAGGTGCCTGGCCAACTAAGGGCCTTGAGTCAAGGACTAATCTGATTTACCATTGGTGGTAAGAGTTGCAGAAGCGGTGTAGATCTGAACAATACCCCCTCAACAAGCTCACTACATGTTAACATGTTGTATTGTGCAAATCCCACCAGGGGAGAGTAGGTTGGGATGATACCTTGGTTTTCAGTCAGTCCGGATGGTGAGTAATCCTTTGGCTCTCTGGAGTGGTCTGGGTGTTGGTATCAGGGTCACCTTAATCCTTTCCATGCGGGGGTAATTCCCCCGCTGTGCTGGGGGGCGGGGGGCGCGCGCAGCGCGCGCATGCTCATGACGAGCTCAGCTCGTCATGAGGCACAGCGCTCGTGTGCTCATGACGAGCTGAGCTCGTCATGAGCAGACCCGCTCCCGTGGAACGCTCAGCACAGCAGGGGAATTATCCCCGCATGCGAGCGTTCCACGGCTCATGATGAGCTGAGCTCGTCATGAGCACCGGAACGCCGTGCCTCATGACGAGCTCAGCTCGTCATGAGCATCGATGGGGTTAACAACTATTCCCCTGAAGTCCCACTATATAATGAAACAAAGTCGGATTAACTATCAAATTTTCCCTTCAAGTGCATTTGACATTCATCAATAAATCATTCTCAGTTACAATTTACACAGTTGACAACTTTCATTGTCCTCCTCTTTAATTACATCCTTGTAAGGAGGATGTAGGTTCGGCAGTACTCAGGATGGATAGTGCCATTAAAACAGCTGTTGACGAACTTGCCCCAGCCTCACTGCGTTACTCCGCCAGGAAAAGTCCATCGGCCCCATGGTTCTCGGAACCGTTAAGACTTCTTAGACAGGGAGTTCGGAGACAGGAACGTCTCTGGAGGACTAGTTGGGATATGCGGGATAGGGAAAGTAATAAAACCCTCCTGAGGAATTATAAGGCGGAGGTGATAAGGACTAAGCAAGAGTATTTTATGATCCGTACTACCTCGCTCACCTTGCCGAAAGAGCTGTTCAAGATCGTAGACACGCTCACCTCTTTGAAGGTGCCAGATCCCGTTGTCAGCTCACAGCAGCTCTGCAATGATGTTGCACAATTCTTCCAGTCTAAAATTGTGGACATATATTCGGCGTTAGAGCTACAGAGGACTTTACTATCTACCTCTCTGTGTTTACCTATCCCTCCGTTAACATCATCCGAGGAGATGCCTTTGGGGTGTTTGTCCAGTTTTCCACCCCTTTCCCTCCAGGAACTTGAAGCCCTTCTGAATAAGACTAGGTCTAGGTCTCCCCTAGACCCCTGTCCACTGAAACTCCTCAAACAATGTAAGGAGACTCTTTTGCCTCCGCTATTAGAGATCATGAATAGGGCAATGAGGGAGGGGATTTTCCCCTCACAATGGAAAAGAGCTGTGGTTAAGCCACCGTTAAAAAAGCCCACATTAGACCCGGGGGGTTTTAATAACTTCCGCCCCATTTCGCTGCTCCCAGCCCCTGCTAAGATGCTGGAAACCCATCTTAACCAGCATCTCGCAGCCTTTCTGGAAACCTCTGGCATTTTGGATCATTCGCAGCATGGATTTCGGAGAGGGCATAGTACGGAGTCGGCCCTTGCCATAGTGCTTGATAACATCCGCACCAGAGTTGATAAGGGCCAGACTACCCTCCTTATCCTGTTATATCTTACGGTTGCGTTTGATACTCTGTCTCCCTCGGTGTTAACATCTCGACTGAGGGAGATAGGGGTGGAGGGGTCCGCGCTTAGTTTGCTGGCCTCTTTCCTGGACCAGAGGGAACAGAGAGTTAAGCTGGGGGAGTTCCTATCTCCATCCCTTCCTGTGCATTGTGGGGTCCCTCAGGGGTCGGCATTAAGTCCGACCCTTTTTACCATCTATGTGACCCCACTTGCAAGGCTTATTAGATCATATGGGATGGAGGTAGTCTCCTATGCCGATGACACTCAGATTCTGGTGTCTCTCGCCCAACCTGTCATCTCTGCTGCCTCCAATTTTAGACACTGTATGGAGGCAGTCGCTCAATGGATGATCTGCAATTCATTGAAGCTTAATGGCGAGAAGACAGAAATTCTGGTGTTTGGAGGAAAGGAGGACATTTGGTCTGCGGAATGGTGGCCTACATCTTTGGGAGTCTGTCCTGTACCCACCGCCCTGGCAAGGAACTTAGGAGTCATGATTGACCCAACCCTGGGGATGGGTCAGCAAGTCAACAGGACTATCTCCACATGTTGGGGTATAATAAATATCTTGTGGAAGATTAAATATACTATCTGTCCCCACAAGCTAGAAAGCAAGTTGTAGTAGCACTAATAGGTTCCAGACTTGACTATTGTAATGCCTTATATTTAGGTATAAACAACGGTCTGTTACTGCGACTTCAAATGGTGCAGAACGCTGCGGCCAAGTTTGTACTGGATTTACCTAAGCGTGCCTCAGCCACTGCTGCGAGAAAGACATTACATTGGCTTCCGATTGAGGCCAGGATCTCCTTCACGTCCCTATGTTTGATATATGGGGCTCTGGCTACAAACAGGTCTGGAGGCATAAGAGACCTGTTGGTCCCTTATACCCCTTCCAGAACTCTGCGCTCTGCCAATAAATCTCTGCTATCAGTTCCCTGCGTTCGTAGAGCCAAGTGGGGTGGCAGAGCTTTTTCGAGCCTTGCTCCGAAGTTGTGAAACACTTTGCCGGCTGAAATTAAGTCCCTACCCTCAATGCAAGCTTTTAGGAGGGCTCTTAAGACCTGGCTATTTGCCAAAGCCTACCCTTAGCTCTGGATTTTGCCTTTTTATGATTCCCTTTTTGGTTAGGCGCCTTGATGCCTTCGGGCTTAGTAGCACGTTTATAAGTTGCATTTTCATTTCAATTCATTTCATTTCAATTAACCAAATATAAAATCTTATACCGAGGCGGTATCATTGAGGTATGCACACCAAACAGGGCTTTTGGTTGGGCTCAGGGGGCATCAAAACAGGTCCTTGTACTAGAATTGTATTTTGAGATTTGTTGGGATTTTCCTCAACAACCGATGAATTATTCCTTTTTATGGTACAAACAACGATGATTCCATAGAGTCAATCACTCCCATTGACCCACTTGAGAGGATTCCAAGTCTTTTTTAAGTGAAAATTGTCACTGACCTTGTTTTTTCTGCTCTTTTCCATGTCCGCAATCTGTGCAGAACGGTAGCAAAAGGATGCTGAGCCGGCAAGAGATGAGGAACCAGGATCAAACTTCAGCCTCAGAAAGAAGGAACAAGTAAGTGTGAGAGTGTGAGGCTTCAAAAAATGAATAAAATAAAGCACTGGGTGTTAATTGGGTGTGGCTTATACAGCCTGCCAATGAATATGGCTCCCGTGTCACATTGTCGGGGCAAATCTTGTTGGAATTATCACAAGATTTTGCCCGAGCACGTACCTGGTCCCATGGTAGAGGTGGGTGTAGTTCGCGAAGTAGCGCTACGCGTAGCTATGCAAAGTGCACATCGCACTATGCAAGCTACGCGTAGCACTACGCGAACTGCGGATTAGCATGTTTGCACTGTGCAAGATGTCGTTTTCAATGATTGCACAGTGCGGACAAGCATCCGGCAGTATGCAATCATTGAAAATGGCATCTTGCACAGTGCGAGCTGTACTTTTCTGCCACTCGAGTATATTTTTACTCGAGCTGCAGCTTTCTCAACGCAGACTGGTAGTTTCTCATCGCGAGCGGTCGCGAGCATGCGCGACCACTCACAATGAGAAACCTGACCTCCCCGTGTTGAGAATCTCGCCGGGAGGTTTATTTTCCATGCTCGCGTTCGCGAACAAGGAAAAAGTCTTGCAAGGATGTCATTTTGTTTGCTCGCTGTCGCCAACTTGACGTTGAGGTCCGCGAGCAAGCAAAAAATGACCGCTGCTCTACGCTCCGCATGTTTGCACTGTGCTACGTGCAGTTCGCATAGTGCGAAGTTTCGCAAACTATGCAAGCGTAGCGTAGTGCTTTGCCCAGGGTTAATGGAGAGGGCTATGGGCCAGGTCTTACCAAGGCGGGAGGAGGGGGCTCCCAGAAATAACAATAAGCGCTCTAAGGCCCAAATATGCTTACATTTGTGTAGCATTCCCCTAATGTAGCTCTAAGTGGAGAAACTCCTCTGGCCAGCATCATGAGGTAGTGCCTGGAAGGAATCGAGTGGGGAGATCATTAGGTCCCCCAGGATTAGTAAGGGAGGGGTTACAACCATGCAGGATGTGGCACCTTGGGTGTCTAGAGGAAGTGGATTCTTCATAAAAACCTTGTGCAGAGGGTCAACACCTTGCACAACAGATACGTCTGACCCGTATGTGTTTGCCTATGCTTGAGAGGTTTGCTATTTGCCAAGGGTTCGGTACAGAGAGAAGACTCTGCATAGTAGGGACTTGAACGCATAATGGGGGTTGGATGAAGACCATGCACAGGATATGCTTTCCCACCCTTTTTTATTGGATTTCTCTCAAAAGGTTGGCTTACTATTAAGGGTTCAGTGCAGGGAAAACGCTGTGTGCTATGGGACATTGCCACCTAATGGGCATTAGATGTCTTGAGAGAGTGGGCTCTCTGTGAACAGTTGTGCCCTGGGCAAAAGTTTTGCCTAGAAAGAGCTTGGCCACCTACAGGTCCAAGGGTGTGTAGAGGGTCTGGCTCTTTGTCAACAGTTGAGAACAGTGCAAAAGGTGTGTGTAGTAGGGGATTGGCTACTTAAGGAGGTGTGGGTGTCTGGAGGGAGTGGAGTTTCTGTGAAGAGTTGTGACTGGGTGAATATTGTGCGCCGCATGTACTTACCCACCTTTATGTGGTTGGTTCCCCACAAGAGGTTGGCTATCCATGAGGGGCTCAGTGAAGAAGGAAGTCTGTGCGTAGTAGAGATTTGCCCACCTAATGGGATTTGAGTGTCTAGAGTGAGTGAGCTCTCTGCGAACAATTGTGCAATGGGTGAAAGCTGTGCACAGTAAGGGCTTGGACAACGAAGAGGCCTTGGGTGTCTAGAGGGAGTGCGTTATCCATGAACAGTTGTGTACAGAGTGAAAGCTGTGCTTAGTAGGGGCTTGACCATCTGAAGAGAATTGCATGTCTGCAAGGAGAGGGACTTCCATGGAGGGGTTGTGCAAAGGGTGAACATTGTCTGCAAAAGGTACTTGTCCACCCAAATGTAGTTTCTTTCCCACAGGAGGTCACCTACTCGTGAAGAATTCTCGACAGTGAAAAAATTGTGTGCAGTATGGGCTTATCCACCTCAAAGGGCTTGGATATCTAGAGGTAGTGATCTCTCTGCGAAGCGTTGTGTAAAGGGCAAAGGATTTGCATAGTAGGAGCTTGGCGGGGAAGAGGAGTGGACATCTCTAGGAGTACGGCGAGGGATGCACCTTGAGGCAAGTGTGACTACAGGGGTTCCTTTTATCTTCTTCCTATGGGGCGATTAGGACCCTAACTTGGAGTTTAAGAAACATCAGTTTAGTTAGAAGATGACACAGGTCCCCCTAACATATTGGTAACATCTGACAGCATTGGTAAGATTGGAGCCCTGTTTTTGTCCTGATGAATGCCACAGACCCATTTGGGTCAAAGGCAGAAACATGTTGACGACAGAGGTGGTGATGGGTAATAGTTCCCCAAAATCCGTATACTTAAATTTTTAATACCAAGTAGTATCAATGCAATATATGCAAGATGTCGACAGTTATCAAGCTTTGCTCCATTGGAAAAACTGCAACTTTGCAAAGATGGGCAATATTGACCAAAGTGTACTGGCAGGAATACAGAGTCTTGTTTCAATTAAATCTCACATCCAACGGCTATTGATGAGAATCAGTCCTATCATAGAGAGAAGTATATTCCCATATACATAGGCTCATGTACATATATGTTATCTGAATACATTGACACACATACATATGTGGAGCATACACATAGATTCATTGTTGTATACATATATTTCTTTATATATATACATATATTTCTTTATATATATATATATTGTCTTGGCGTGCGGGCGCGCCCACAGTGGTTCAAACTTAAAGAGGACTACATCACCCAGAAAGCTCTTTAGCCACGCCCATCAAAGCGGGGATGATGAAACCGAGTGCTCTTTTACAAGCGCCTGCTGCCAAAACTTGCCACCACGCCACTGAAGAAAGGAAGTTATTCCTGAAACGCGTCTGGCGTTTTACTTTTTAAACGAAATTTCTCTGCTTGAACCTGCTGGCAGGCTGTTGCACAAATAAAGAGGGCAATCATCATAACCTTCGTGAGGCTCCTGTTCCTAATTGGGTTCTGCTATGGTTGGATGTGTTAGCGGCCGCCCTGTTCGCGGAAGGGAGCCTGTCGCCCCAGCGGATCCAGGGAACACTTACCGGTGTTTCCAATCGGAGCGATGGTGGTCGAGGGGTCGTGCAGAGGACTCCAACTCCAAGCCCTATGCGACAGCACACAAAGCGGGGCAGGTATCAGCAAGACTCTTCCATTGACTGGCTATCACTTTGTCTTGGCGTGCGGGCGCGCCCACAGTGGTTCAAACTTAAAGAGGACTACATCACCCAGAAAGCTCTTTAGCCACGCCCATCAAAGCGGGGATGATGAAACCGAGTGCTCTTTCACAAGCGCCTGCTGCCAAAACTTGCCACCACGCCACTGAAGAAAGGAAGTTATTCCTGAAACGCGTCTGGCGTTTTACTTTTTAAACAAAGTTTCTCTGCTTGAACCTGCTGGCAGGCTGTTGCACAAATAAAGAGGGCAATCATCATAACCTTCGTGAGGCTCCTGTTCCTAATTGGGTTCTGCTATGGTTGGATGTGTTAGCGGCAGCCCTGGTCGCGGAAGGGAGCCTGTCGCCCCAGCGGATCCAGGGAACACTTACCGGTGTTTCCAATCGGAGCGATGGTGGTCGAGGGGTCGTGCAGAGGACTCCAACTCCAAGCCCTATGCGACAGCACACAAAGCGGGGCAGGTATCAGCAAGACTCTTCCATTGACTGGCTATCACTTTGTCTTGGCGTGCGGGCGCGCCCACAGTGGTTCAAACTTAAAGAGGACTACATCACCCAGAAAGCTCTTTAGCCACGCCCATCAAAGCGGGGATGATGAAACCGAGTGCTCTTTTACAAGCGCCTGCTGCCAAAACTTGCCACCACGCCACTGAAGAAAGGAAGTTATTCCTGAAACGCGTCTGGCGTTTTACTTTTTAAACGAAGTTTCTCTGCTTGAACCTGCTGGCAGGCTGTTGCACAAATAAAGAGGGCAATCATCATAACCTTCGTGAGGCTCCTGTTCCTAATTGGGTTCTGCTATGGTTGGATGTGTTAGCGGCCGCCCTGGTCGCGGAAGGGAGCCTGTCGCCCCAGCGGATCCAGGGAACACTTACCGGTGTTTCCAATCGGAGCGATGGTGGTCGAGGGGTCGTGCAGAGGACTCCAACTCCAAGCCCTATGCGACAGCACACAAAGCGGGGCAGGTATCAGCAAGACTCTTCCATTGACTGGCTATCACTTTGTCTTGGCGTGCGGGCGCGCCCACAGTGGTTCAAACTTAAAGAGGACTACATCACCCAGAAAGCTCTTTAGCCACGCCCATCAAAGCGGGGATGATGAAACCGAGTGCTCTTTTACAAGCGCCTGCTGCCAAAACTTGCCACCACGCCACTGAAGAAAGGAAGTTATTCCTGAAACGCGTCTGGCGTTTTACTTTTTAAACGAAGTTTCTCTGCTTGAACCTGCTGGCAGGCTGTTGCACAAATAAAGAGGGCAATCATCATAACCTTCGTGAGGCTCCTGTTCCTAATTGGGTTCTGCTATGGTTGGATATATATATATATATATATAGATATATATTACCTACTGGCAATCGCCAGTAGGTAGTTATTGTTAGGACCTATTTTCCATAGGAAATCTGCAACATTCTATTTGGAATAACTTTGGCGCCGGTTGATGAATCTTCGCGAAATTTTAAAAACTAATGGCCAACTCCAGTCCGCTCCTATCCTGAAAGTCTTGGGATGATTCGTGTAGCGGGAGCCGAGAAACAAGAGTGTCCCAAAACGTGTTTTCCCCATGCAATTTTGTATAGGGACCTTTAGCCGCAGCTACAGCCCGAACTGCTGAATGGAATTACACCAAATTTGGCAAAGATGTAGTCCTTAGTTCAGACTTGTGCCTTTTGCTTAAATGGTGTAAATCCGTTCAGTAGTTCCTGAGAAAATGACATTTAAAAGTACATATATATCTATGGCCGCGGTGGATCCGCGCACCCTAAGCGCACCCTGCCGTGCATGAGCTGTATTCTAATTGGCTGCCAACACTCCAAATCAGGACGTGTTGGCAGCCATTTTGTGCATCGGTAGAACGAGGCACAAGAAATCTATAAAAAAACGTGCAAAAAGGCCAAAAGGGGGCAGGGTAGAAACACCCTGACCCTTAGGCCTGCTCAAGGGGTCCCACAAGGATCCCCTGACCCCCCCCCCATTTTTTTTAAAAAATAAATTTGCAAAATCTGCGCATCTTTCAGATGAAAAAAAAATAGAAACGTGGGCTCCCGCACTATATTAGATATTAGCCCCCGGGTGGGCCAAATCCCGGGGGCAATGAGTTTGTATAGGTGGGGGGCCCATAGGGCCTCCCCAACCATGGGGACCGCCACCTCCCGGGGCTTTATTATAAATTGTGTGGGGGCTCATAGCTCCCCCCAGGCCCGGGGACCGCCACCCCAGGGATTTTTGCTAATATATGTGGGGGAGCTCACGGTCCCCCCCCGCAGCCCCGGGGACCGCCACCTCCCCGGGGCACTAAGTTTTTAATTTGGGTTCCGTTATGGACCCCCAAGCCCCGGGGGACCACCACCCCCCGGGGCTTTTCAAATGGTGGGAAGAGAGCCGCACGGCCCCCCTCCTGGAACCCTTGATGGCCCTGGGGACTGCCACCCACCAGGGCTGGCTCCTGAAGTGTCCCGGGGTCATTGCAAACTGCTTTGCTTTCTTTTCCAAATAGCAAAGCAGATTGCTTTTCCACATGGGGAGCAGCATGTTAGCAATGCAGGCTCCCACAAGACACGAGGAGCCGGTGGGACTGTGGGAGGTTTGGGGACCCCCACACGGTCCCCAATGGAGTGGGCCAGCCCCGGTGGATGGGATCCCAGGGGCTATTAGTGGCCCAGGAGGGGGGCCACGCGGCCCCCCTCCCCAAAATGTAATTTAATTTTTTTTTAAAAAAGGGCCGGCCTCGGAGGAAGGGGTCCCCGGGGCCATAAGTGGCCACAGGAGGGGGGCAAGGCAGTCCCCTCCTAATTAAAAATATTTTCTAAAAAGGCCCATGCCCCGGGGGGTGGGTTCCCCAGGGCAGATTAAGGCCTCAGGAGGGGGGCCACGCGGCCCCTTCCAATTTTTTCATTTTTAAAAGAAAAATTGGGTGCATGCCCTGGGGGATGGGGTCCCCAGGGCAAACAAATTAGAAAAAGAAGGGGGACTATACCGCCCCGCTTCGTAATTCTTTTTTTTTTTTTAAACGGGATCGCGGCCAGAGGCCACGCCTCCTCATTGCACCACTGGCACGTTTGCAGTGGGGGAACAAATTCCCCTTGAATACTGGGGGTCCCTGGGGGCTAAATAGTTCACCAGGAACCTCCATTATGCGCCAGGGGGCTGCGTTGCTGAGAGGTGTTCTGAGGCCACGCCCCGTGTTACACCTCTCTGCAATGCTGCTCCGTGGCGCTTACTGGAGGTACTTGGTGGGCTAGTTGGCCCCAAGGGGACCTCAGGATTCAAGGGGACTCAATCCCCAACTTAAAACGCACCACTGGGCGTGTTTGCAGAGTGGTGAAGTTAGGGGGCGGGGCCTGATGTGATATGTGTGCAAACCCGCCCTGTGGCACGTTTTAAGTTGGGGAATTAATTCCTCTTCAATCCTGAGGTGCCCTGGGGGCCAAATAGCCCACCAGGTACCTCCAGTAAGCGCCACAGAGCTGCGTTTCAGAGAGGTGTAAAAAGGGGTGTGGCCTCTGAACACCACTCTGCAACGCAGCTCCCTGGCGCATACTGGAGGTACCTGCTGGGCTTGTTGGCACCCAGGGGACCTCAGGATTGAACAGGAATTAATTCCCCATTTTAAAACGCGCCACGGGGCGTGTTTGCACACATGTCACCTCAGGCCCCTCCCCCTTCCTTTACCATTGTGCAAACGTGCCCTGTGGTGTGTTTTAAGTTGAGGAATGAATTCCTCTCCAATCTTGAGGGTCCCTGGGGGCCAGCTAGCCCACCAGGTACCTCCTGTATGCACCAGTGAGCTGCGTTGCAGAGAGGTTTTCTGAGGACACGCCCATTTTTACACCTCTCTGCAACGCAGCTCTGCGGCGCTTACTGGACGTAGCTGGTGGACTAGTTGCACCCTAGGGACCCTCAGTATTCAAGGGAATTTAATCCTCCTACTTATAACGCGCCACGGGGCACGTTTGCACAGTGGTGAAGGGAGGGGGTGGGGCCTAAGTTCACAAGTGTGCAAACACGCCCTGTGGCGCATTTTAAGTTAGGGAAAAAATTCCACTTCAAACCTGAGGGACCATGGGGGCCAAGTAGCCCACCAGGTGCTTCCAGGAAGCGCCACTGCGCTGCGTTGCAGAGAGGTGGTGCAGGCTGTGCCCCTTTTTACCTCTCTCTGCTACGCAGCTCTGTGGTGCTTACTGGATGTACTACGAATTCCGATTTACTCACCTGTTATCAGGAGAGACCTCAG
Source organism: Lissotriton helveticus (assembly GCF_964261635.1). Lineage (NCBI taxonomy): Eukaryota > Metazoa > Chordata > Amphibia > Caudata > Salamandridae > Lissotriton > Lissotriton helveticus. The sequence continues at coordinate 1,342,633,599 of NC_136057.1, read as the reverse complement.
TGCTGCATCTTTAAGCCCAGTACTAATCCTGAAAAGTAATTCTCATACCAACCAGTAACTTGAATTTCCTTCCATAGGCTAACATTGACTGGTTTCACTTGGAAATTCTTCTAAGTGTGGAGTTTTGGAACTTTAAAATATTCCCCTAAAATCATCTGAAGAACGAATTCCGATTTACTCACCTGTTATCAGGAGAGAACCTAGTGCTGCATCTTTTAGCCCAGCACTGACCCTGAAAAGTAATTCTAACCGTACTTACCAGTAACTTGTATGTCCTTCCATAGGAATCCATTGTCTGGTTTTCACCAGAAAAGTTTCTAAGTGTCTATTTTCACAAACTAAAAATATTCCTAAAAAAATCACCTATATGACTTAAACGCATTCTTTCAACAGTTTACAGGAGATGCACCAGTGCTGGATCCAGGATCCACCACTGAGTAAGAAAAAGTAAGGATAACAATACTTACCTGCTAAGTGAATTTCCTTCTATAGGGTAACATTGACTGGTTTCACTTGGAAATTCTTCTAAGTGTTGAGTTTTGGAACTTTTAAATATTCCTATAAAATCAGCAGAACTACAAATTCCGATTTACTTACCTGTTATCAGGATAGACCTCAGTGCTGCATCTTTAAGCCCAGTACTAATCCTAAAAAGTAATTCTCATACTTACCAGTACCTTGAATTTCCTTCCATAGGCTAACATTGACTGGTTTCACTTGGAAATTCTTCTAAGTGTGGAGTTTTGGAACTTTAAAATATTCACCTAAAATCATCCGAACAACGAATTCCAATTTACTCACCTGTTATCAGGAGAGAACCCATTGCTGCATCCTTTATCCCAGCACTGACCCTGAAAAGTAATTCTAACCGTACTTACCAGTAACTTGTATTTCCTTCCATAGGAATCCATTGCCTGGTTTTCACTAGAAAAGTTTCTGTCTATTTTCACAAACTAAAAATATTCCTAAAAAAATCGCCTGTATGACTTAAACGCATTCTTTCAACTGTTTACAGGAGATGCACCAGTGCTGGATCCAGGATCCACCACTGAGTAAGAAAAAGTAATGGTAACACTACTTACCTGCTAATTGAATTTCCTCCCACAGGATAACATTGGTGATTCTATGTAAAAAAAATTCTGTCAACTTTTAAAATACAATAATATTCCTTAAAAATCACTACTGTAACCAAAACGCTTTTACTCAACTGTTTACAGGAGATGTCCCAGGACTGAATCTAGGATCCAGTCCTGTGGTTAGAAAAGTAATCCATAAAGTAACTAATTGCATTTAACTAGAAATTCACATTGATCTCAATGTTGAATTGTGTTTGAAATTGTGTTGCTCATTGCAACAACTGTAACTACTGTACTTAAAAGTCTATTGCCTAGTTGCAAAGTATTTAAACTAAAGTAATTAATTCTGAGAAAGTATATTTTGTAATGGAATGTTTAATGTAATTATAATGTAATTAAAAAAATAAAATATCTAAAAATAAATAGTTTAAAAAAAAGTAGTAAATCAGTATAAAAATAAATAAATACAACAATTAATACATTTAAAAATTGTCTTTGAAAAAACCTTTGAAATTAACTGAAAAAAGCATAGGTTTCAGACATGTTATAGTTAGGAATTAGCATTTAAAAAACCTTTGAAATTCACTGAAAAAGCATAGGTTTCAGACATGTTATAGTTAGGAATTAGCATTTTAAAAACCTTAGAAATTTACTGAAAAAACCTTAGGTTTCAGGGGTGTTATAGTTAGCTAGACATTTCACTCATACAAAACCATTGAAATTCCTCCGTTATAGTTAGTTGTACTAACTATAATTCATGCGCCCGCAATCCACTGCTGATGATGTCACATATTACATCATTCATGACATGGTCAGTGACATCACTGAAGACATCACTGATGACATCTCAAATTACATCACTGATGACATCATCCACGTGACAATCTGATACACCTCATCATACGCTAGCATAATCTTTCAACACTCATTATAAAATATGGAGTACCATATCTGAATGCATTGACACACCAATACAAGTTTCTAAAAACCCACTCAGTGATTCCTACATCTACACACACATCTAAACACTTACCTATAGATTCACTCATACATGCTAACACAGATCAATAGAAAACTATCATACTTTATACACCTACATCAACATTACACACCAGCACACATCTTATTCACTTATGCAGTCATCCTACTCACTTATGCAAACAATTAATCATACTTACATTCACTAAGCTACACACTTATACAAACACCACTTTATTTATTCATATAGATAGTAAGTCAAACTTGGTGTGTTAGAAAATCACTATTACAAGTATACAGTTTTCGATACAGTCACTCATACAATCACTGAGTTTTATGTATATTTATATACAACAACTGTCACATACACTGCCTTTTCTATTTCTACTTTGTTAAACATGTATCATTGACAAATATATTTACTCATCACCACACCCATAAAGAGATTCACTCACTCAAACAACTGTTTCCACATATAGTCTTAACCTCATATACCTACTAAACCAAGTATTTACACAACTTTAGACAGTCATACACCTCCCACCCAACCACATACACATTCACTATCCCATACAAATACTTAACTAATTAATTACTAATATAGACTTTCACATAGCTAGTAACCAACGTATGTAGTAGTTTACACAAGAGATAAAGTGAAACAGATATTCACACAGTTTAATCTCTATCCCATATATTTAGTGAGACACTTTAAAAAACTCAATCATACAGTCAATCATAGTACTACTAATCCTCCATCCAGACACTTATACATACACTCAGTCTTTAATGCAGATTGCTATATATATAATACTTACTTAAATATCGAACGAAATCACATTCACTGGATGATGTCATCAGTGATGTCATCAGTGATGTCATTTGAGATGTCATCAGTGATGTCATCAGTGATGTCACTGATCATGTCATGAATGATGTAATATGTGACATCATCAGCAGTGGATTGCGGGCACGCGAGTTATAGTTAGTACAACTAACTATAACGGAGGAATTTTAATGGTTTGTATGAGTGAAATGTCTCTCTAACTATAACACCCCTGAAACCTAAGGTTTTTTCAGTGAATAAATATATATATATATACACACACACACACATGCACAAACATGTATAACCATCCCTGTGGGAACTATATGTGAATACCTGCTTTGTGGAGACTAACCTTTCCCAGTGCGCTTAAAATATTATGATAACACTCAATCGTTTAAAAAAAATCTCAGATGCAGGATCCTGCTTTGAATTTGCAAATACAGTTTTATTTAACCACACACACAGAACCATCCTTATGGGGACATGAGCGCATTTTACTAACCTTGTGAGGACTTACTCCACAATTGTCATTAATGATTGAATAAGATCATGAACAAATAGCTAAATGTTCTATTTTAGTGCTGTACCTAAATTACATGATAGTTAAGTCATATATTAATAGCTCCTTGTGTCCTATTGGCACACAGAAAATGGATTTTGATGATAATTAAATATTTACCAAGAAACCATAGGATATCAAGTCCATGGAAAGGGATTCACAGGTTTTTAGCCTATTGCTAAGTGAACACAAATGTTAAGGGATAAGGAAACAATGCATAGTTAAAATCATCTGCAGGGGGAGGAGGAGCCAAGCTGGCGACCGAGATGGCGGCATAGACGCTCGGCTCCGTGAGCCTTCTCACCCCGCGCATACATCCTGGCAATTATCCTGAGCCGTAACGGCATATTTAAGTAGGCGAAGGACAACTTTCACTGACCGTTTGCTCCTGAGGCTTTTCCGTGCGGCAGACCCGTGGAAATGTCCCCGACTGTTTTGCGGCCTTCACGGTGCTGGGACCGGGGTGTCGAGTGAGGAGAGTATCCGGCCGCGACTGCGACAACAGCGGCCTTCCCCCGGACTCGGCGGGCGGCTCCCAGGGAGCGGCGGAGATTTTGTTTAGCCTTTTGGTGACCCTCCGCTGGGAAGCCTGCGTTGACTTTCGGAGTCCTCGTGGTGACTCCTGTAGCGCTAACAACCCTGTATACGACCCTGCTCCAAGACGCCCGGGATCTGGGAAGAAGGATGGCCGCCATTGTTGTCCCACCGTCCCACGCGGGCATGGTTCGATCTCACGGAAGCGCCGATGTGCCCGCCTCTGCGTCAGTGGTGAGTGCTCCAGCTACGCCTATACTCGTGGAGACGCTGAAAGACCAGGTTCATGAGATCGCTTTGGACGGATCTGTTGTACATGTGAGTGACTCGTCGGGGCACTTATCTATTCGGCGGCTGGGGAAACAACGTCGATCTATGGTTTGGGCTGCCCCGGCGGCGTCTCAGCGCTTACCGGATGGTGTGACTCTCTTTCCCTGGCTGGTGAGACTGTGTTCGGACTGGAGGATGTCTTCGAGGTCGATATTGACACAGACGGATTTCCACCATACATATTCGGCTGGGGTTTGGTGGCTGAAGTCCCATGGAGTAATAACACTGCCCGGTCCGCCCGGATCATTTGGACCCTCCACGCTGCTCTGTGTGCCGATTGATAAGTGGACTTACGTTGGTCCTCCTGATAGAAAAGGCCAGGGGTGAGACCGTATAGGACATAGTGGAACTTATTGTTGGATGACGGTGATTTGGGGGACACTCAGCGGGGATGTTATTGATTGTGCTATCGGTGATTACTTTTTTCCATGACTATTCTGATCTTGCTTTTATGATGTTTATTGTGCGCCGTGGTGGGGTGGGGGGGGGGGCGGGCGGCCAGATCGCTGGCCCCTCCCCGCATTTTTCCTCTTTTTCTCCTTTTTCTCCTTTTCTATATTTCGGGTCTCTTATTTAGGGTGACAGGCACGCTGCTGGGGGGGATAGGCCGTAGCCTTCTGCAGGGGTGCAGGGTGGGGGGAGGGGGATGGGGTTTGTTAATTTGTCCTTTCTTTGTTTCTATGGCCCTTTGTCTTTCTCCTTTTTGGTGTCGTCGTTCTTCATGTTTCCTACAGTATGTTTCGTTTTTGAGGGGTGGGGTGCAGCTTTGCTACGAAACGTGTTTGTTTTTACATTTATCCTGACTCGTGTACCTTGCCCCCAATACTTCAACCGTATTTTCACTATTTGCGGATTTCCTGCTTCATGCTTGCTATTGTAGGACCATGTATGACCATATGGCATTGATCCTGAGTTTCTCTTTCTTTATTGTAAAATGAAACTTCTCAATTCCTGATTCTTGCACGATACGCTTGATTACAAGTTATATCCTGGACACTTATTAGACCCCGATTTTCGGACTGCTGTATTTTTCTACGTTGCTTTGCTGTACTTATGACTTGACTAGCGGCCGGCCGGGGTGGTTGTAGGCCCATACTTGTACTTACTTGAAGTGACAATAAAGGTTCTCCAAAAAAAAAAAATCATCTGCAGGACAAAGATCCTGAAATGTGGTGAGATAGGAAAGGCAGGTTAAGATTACCAGTTTTTTTTTATTATCTTCAGCGGTAGGCATCACCTTTTTCTAAATGACTGTGTACATGTGATTATAGTGATGTTCAAGACCTGACAGTAAGAGTGTGTGATGATAGTCACAGTCAAGGCCCTGGAGAGATAGTGTATGATTATGATGCGCAGGTTCCCAAAGAGAAAGCATTTAACTATAGTTATTCTTAAGTCCCCATAAAGATAGTGTGTGAATAGGTTCATGATCACGTCCCCACAGGGATAGTGCTTAATGATAGTTATCTTTAATTCACATGAGATTGTGATGCCTATATTACCACACAGATAGTGAGTTATTATAGTCATATTAAAATCTCCTAAAACATATTATCTGATCATAGTCATGCCTGGCTCTCCACTCGTATACTGGTATAGCGTTTGCCTATAGTCCCCATAGAGATAGTGGATGAGTTTGTGGTTATAGGCAAGTTTAAATCTCCACTTAGAGAGTATTATGGTAGTCAAGTCCAAGTTCCTGGAGAGATAATGTATTATGATTGTCATGCTCAGATATTTATGTGATTAGTGGTACCCGGGTGCCTGCTGATAGTGTGTGATTATACTCATGCTCAAGTCCCCAATATATTGTGTGATTATTGTGATGCACATGTTCCCACTAACACAGTGATTATAGACCTTGAGAAATATTGAAAGTCAAGTTCAAGACCCTGTAGGGATCCTCTTTTTGATACACATGCTGAAGTCCCTGTTAGGATAGTGTGTACTGATAGTTGTGTTCCAACCCCCGCAAAGATAATGTGGGATTATATTGATGCCGAAACTTCACTTTTCATAACGATCCTGTGGCACACTGGGCTTACCCATATCTACAACGCCATGTAAAGCCACCCTGCGTGACTATTAATGGCCTTGTAGACATGGTGTGAGGCAACGCAGCGTAAGTCACTGCGTTGCCTCACACTGCCATGGGGGGCCTGCCATGTGTGTTATGGTGGGTGTCCCAACATAACACCCGCGGCATTTGAAACACTCCCAGATTTACAACATGCTATAAACCTGGCAATGCGCAAAAGTCTACGCCTCCCCATGAGTGCCTTAAGGGTTGTTTTTGTGATGGAATGTGTCCCTTTATCCACAAAACAACCTGATTTGAACTCAGACACCCCTGCACCTGCGTTGGCGCATGGCAGCCATTTGTGCCCCAACACTGTGAAAGAGACCAGGCATGCGCAGTATCTCATAGATACAGCGCATTACTGCCCTTTTCTTTTGACGTAGGGCAGAGAAGCAGGAAGGCTTGCGGCACTGCCATACACCAAAATATTGTAACGGAGGACCATAGTGTGTGATTATTGGGATGTTCATGCCCCCACAGAGACAGTATGTGAATATAGTGTTACCAAGTTACCCACAAAGAAAGTGTGCAATTTTAATCATATTCAAGCCCCCTCAGTGATAGTGTGTGATTACCGCTATTTTGAGGTCTCCAAAAAGATAATGTGTGATTATATTTGTGTTCAAATCTCCATAGAGGTAGTGTGTGATTACAGTCATGTTCAAGTCTGCTTATAGATTTTGTGTGCTTGCAGAAAAAGAAAAACACGAGAAACGCCATACCCACACTTTGAAAGTCCAACATGGCTCTCCCCTCTTCTCACTTACAGCGTACACCAATAGCCACTAAAATGTAAAAATATTAAGGAAAAACAACAGTTTGATATGTAATCGTGAACAAGATGAACATTTAAGATGAATGAATAAGGAGAGCATATGTTTTCAACACAAATTCAATCCAGCCGCAAAAGTTTCTTCAGTAAGTTTATTGTTTATGTTTTAGTTGGTTTCAAACTTTTATTGTTTACAAACGCATGTTCCCTCAAGTCGGGTCTTTTGTTCATAGCCAGCATGAAACCAGGAAGGGTAAATAAACCACAACTGAATTTCTTCACAAATGCGGCCCTAAAAACAGGAAAGCCAACATTGCCTCATGATTGTTACTTAATGCCCGCAGGGTGTTCACAATCCGATCTGGCTTGCTTGATTGTGTGTGTTTGTAATGCTTTTTCCCTGCAGCAGCTCTTGGTCAACACACTCTTCAGCTTCCTCGAGAAGTGCACACAAAAGCATTGCACGGCATGTGACGTAACTTCCGGTGCCAAAGAATGTGCTTAGTAACTTTGCAAGAGTGTTAGGAGGCATTCATTTGCAGTGAAGATTGGTTTTCTTTGAGGCATGCATATGCAGACGAGTGAATGTAAGCAAGGACGATCAGGTGCAACAGAAAGAAACAAGTAACTTTTACAAAGTGTTTTCCTACAACAGAAAGAAACAATTAACTTTTACAGAGTGTTTTTCTAAGTCTATCGATCCCAAGTGTTAGCATACATATAGTAGGGAAAGTTGATCACAAATGCAAAGAAACATTAAAACTAGTCAATGTTGGCAATAGGGCGGGGAGGGGGTGCATTTGGATCCAAAAGTAGTGATTAGAGATACAAGTGACCCTAACAATATTCTGCAGGATGCTCCTGCGGTCCAGGCACTCAGCCCAGGGCATCTCTCCAGGGGCAGTAGCTTCTGTGGCCCATGAACCAGCAGCCATTCAGTGTTTGGAGAGCACAGACGTTTTAAGGTATGGGCAAAGTGGGCCCTGGCCCAGGGCCCCAGCATTTCAAGGGGTCCCCCGATAGAGCCAGCTCTGATCTCTGCAGAGTCTCTTGCCCTGATGACCTCAACTAAGTCTTAAACAGATTGTTTTAAATATCGTTTTCCTTTAATTCATGTGGGTGATGTATGGAAGTCTGTTACAGACATTTGGCAGAGACATGTTTGCTTCTCAAAACCGTGCAACATCGAATAAAAAGGTTAATTTCAGATCAATATTATTAGGTAGCTGCTGCTGAATTTATAAGATTTAAAACACACATCATTGTCCCTGAATATTAGATGTATCCACATTAAGAATCTGCACCAGTGTGCCTGTGCACCCACTGACCTGGCCAAAGAGGGCATGAGAGAGATTAAAGTAGATCATACATTCAAAGCTATTTAGAACAGGGGCCCCAAAAATACGTATGAGCCAGGGCCCCCAAAATCCTTAAGATGTCCCTGTTGGAGAGGTTCATACTCCATTCAGAGTAAAAAGAAGCCACAGAAAGCTTCACATTATATAAATAGAGCATAGTCTTCCTGTTCTTAACATAACAAATATTGCCAACGCCTGTAGGTCTCACTTTTGGGACCAATGGCTTTGCCAGTACCTATTGGTGTTACGGTACAGCATTGTCAAAAAGCACTTTTTGCTGCTGCTATGCAGCATTACCAAAAGAAAAAAGGCCAGATGATGTGCCCACCAATGACCACCTAAATTTGTAGACACCTACATGCATGCCATGCCTACAAAATGATGCATAATCTCCCATAATTTTGTTGTAATTATGCTACAAAAGGGGGTGGTGATGGACGGAGGTGCTCATGAGGCACAGGGTCAGACTGATTTGCATATGGCCATGTCTGAACTGGGGTGGCAGAGTGGGCTAAAGAACGGTGATGGATTAAACCCAGATCTGTTGACTGGGTGTGAGTGTTTGATTGGTTCAGATGCTCCGTCCATCACCACCCCCTTTTGTACCACTTTGTTCGCCATAAGTTAGCAGGGTATGCTCAGACGTGAGTCCCTTGCTCACTTTGCCACTGGATTCAAGCAAGCCGGGCTGAAGACGGCTGAAATGCCAGAAACGGTCCTCGGAAGCTTGTTTCCGGTCCAGGGAAGGCATGGCTTGGCAGTTCGGGCTGGACTGTTCCCATGAGGCACAGGGTCAGACTGATTTGCATATGGCCATGTCTGAACTGGGGTGGCAGAGTGGGCTAAAGAACGGTGATCGATTAAACCCAGATCTGTTGACTGGATGTGAGTGTTTGATTGGTTCAGATGCTCCATCCATCACCACCCCCTTTTGTACCACGTAATTATACTACAGCAAATGATGCAAGATATGCTCACCCCTCTTCTACTCCCTCCCCCAAGGTTTACTTTTTTTGTTTTTATTGTTTTTCTCTGGGATAAACAGTTGCATATTGTTAATGGACTTCTACCTAATCGTCAGGAATGCTTTAATCTTTTTTAAGGTTTGTGAAGTAATCAGATGCTAATTTTTACATCATCATTAATGATCTCATTACAAAGTAATCAGATGCTCATTTGCAAGTCATCTTCAAATCACCAGGAACAATCAGGCCTTGAGAAGTCATCAAATACTCATTTTAATGTCACCCTCAAAAGAACAAGTTCAGGTTTCTAAACTCTGCTGATGACTTCAGGTGATTATGACGTCTGATGATGGGAAAATGACTTCTAAAGTAGTTGGATGAACAACTGATGACTCTGAAATTGCTTCAAAAGTAGTCCTGTTTTGACATGGGCAGGGGACAGGGTATCGGCACTCCAGGGAGCCCATTGCTGGTTTTCGTGTGCCTTCACATGTGGGGCAGGGGTATCACTCCAGGAAGCCTTCGGAAGGCCCGCGGCCTGGGTCCGAAATGGTTGGCTAGAAGCCCAACAGCTCTGCCGCTAGCACATAAAGGGTGCATGGTCATGGTGTGCACATGCTGAGATCTATTCCTGTTAAGTGCACTGTCATTAGAAATACTCCGGCCTCTAAATCAGCATAGGGTATAAAATGCTAGTAATGCTACAGGCTGAAAGGAGGGTGCTGGTGAATAATACATGTGTGTGGTGATATGCATTGCGCAACATGGAACCATTCTATGAATGTTCCACGTTCAGTGTTCTCTTTGGGACAGTTATTACTTTGACTTCCACCTGCCTGCTGGGACGGCTCTCCCTTCCTACAATAAACTACACTTGAAGAATATCTTTCCTGTGCTCAATTGACATCATTTCACTGGCGACTGAGGACGGGATCTACTCTACGACTCTTCCGATCTACCAAGAAAAACTTTCCATTTGTGCCGTTTTTTTTTTCCAATTCTACAGTCACTCTGCCTACATTTTAATTAACAACGCAAAACCGTGAGTACACTTTTAAACCTATTTGACAAGGACTCGTTCGGGAGAGCCGTACCCATTCGAAGACTTTTGTTAACACGGCCTACTTCTCAATTTACTTCTTTACCATTAAGAAATAAAGAAGGGAAAACCTGAGGAAATCTATCTGTTCCTTTCTAAGATCTCCCTGGAGTATATAATTCTTAGAGGAGTTTCCCCGGTCTTGAAAGCACACGCAATTGATAAATGCGTTAAAATACGTTATTTTCCTCACCGTGTTTCACGAAGTTCACGGGACCTTCTGCCGACGCCGCGTTCATAACTATGATGACGTGGTCGAACCTTGGGTGAGTGACGCGACCATCTGCTGCGCATTGTCGACCAATTACAGGCACGTCTTCACGCATTCACGTGCTGTGAAAGCATTTGCTCTCCATAGCAACTGACTCCGATGAAACCACATACCAACCGAAGCTAGCGCTGGGCTGTCACCTGCACCTCGCTACGTGAAGTTACCAGTTTAAGAGAGAATTTGTGTTATTACACATCAGACACTTCTACAATTCTCTCGTTTTTGACAAAGATAAAGCTATAAGTCAATCATCGTGCTGGTTGCCCTGTCTACGCATCGGATAATTTTTTTTTAATTCTCTCTCGTAGTCAAATTGCTCTGAACGTCAAATAATACCTGAAATGCTGCGCTGACACACACAGCTTCTACATGTGTTTGTCAAGCATTCCTTTTTAGGTCGAACAGACGTACCCTCAATGCGTGAGCATTGATGGTGTCTGCTTCAGACCTAATGTTACCCGTATTTAGGAATGTGGACAGCAATGTGCCACGCGCTTTTCGTTTCCAGTTTTCACCGCGGGAGCGCGCTCCTAGCTACTTGCTGTGAGTGCGTCTTTAGTTTCGCTTTCGAGCCAGTGCCCCTGGGCAGCCTCGTGGGCTCTGGAGAGATGCTGGCACTATCGTTGGGAATCCCACACTGGGGACTCCAAATACCATGGCCCCCGCAGCCCTCAACATGCCCCGAGTACCTCCTGTCCCCAGAAACGCAAGCACGGAGCCCCACTCACCGGGACTTCTCCTCCGCAGGACTCTTCCGGGGAGACAACGTGCCCAGCCAGGTCCCGCTCCGGGGCTGCTGCCTCCGGCGTCAATGGGCACAGGGACACTGGCACTCTGCTCCTTGGCTTCCCGGGCGGACGCCGGCTGCACGCAGGGCTCTCCTCTCTCTGCTCCGGAGCCTTGCGCCAGCCATTGCAGCCTGCCTCCTGGGAAGCTCCGGTCGCGCTCGACTTCCTGCTTCTGGTCAGGCCCCGCCTCTGTCTCGAGGAGGGCTGCTTTCTTGTTTTTTTAATGCAGGTTTGTGTTTTGCCCGTTTGTCGTTTTGTTATTCTTTGCAGCTTATTATCTCGTCCAGGTCTTGTGGCAGAGATGACCTGGCAAGCAGCCCTCCCTTCTGAGATAACAGGGTCATTATCCGGTCCTGCGTCACTTAGGGTATACTTGTTAGTTTAATGGATCGGGTGTTGTGATTGCATTGTGATGTATTCCTATAGGTTCTGTATCGATCCCCCTATTCCTGACCCTGTTCTGGTTAGTCAGTCAGTCAAAATACACTTTATTCGATTTTTGTTAAAATCATAAAAGGCAGGAATAATACATACATTTAAAACATTTTAAAAATACCCACAATACATTTATTTTACACAGCATCCTTAAAAAGGTCACTTAATTAAACACCATAATGTATAAAAAGAGAGTTAAAATTGATATATTGGTTCACTTTTAGTTTAAAATAATACAGTTCTCGGGATTCATTTGTTTTTTCCTCTATAAGCGGCTGTTAGAAAACTTGCAACACAGAAAGTGACATATGCATCTGGTAACCGTTGAAGAAAAAGCAAGGCTGGTCTCACTTGTATGAAGCCCATAGTTTTCAAGAGAGGTATTAGATATTTTCCCCTCTCCAAATTGTAAAGCCCACAGAAAAACATAAAGTGGAGAGTATCCTGGTTAGAGAACTGATCACACTCACAGGGTGGTGCATGCTCTGGTTTTCCCCATACAGGGAAACAGCCTAGTGAGTAGTGGATCAAGTTCATTCTAAATCTGGTTAATAAAAATCTATGCAAGGGTTTAGTAACAAATTGCAGATATGGTTCCATAGCGGGGGAAGAGGACAAGACCAAATGTGCTCTTACTAATGGTTTCTTGACTTCCAACTCCTCTCTATCTAAACGTGTCCTCCCCTGGAATTCTTTCTTAATCCAAGCAATGTCCCTTTTCCTGATGTTTGAAGGTGTTGTATATAAGTCTGGTCTCCCGAGGGCAGTGAATGATGACTTTATGTATTTCAACCATAATATTTTCATTGCCCCCTCCCTTGCAATCACATCTTTAAGAATTATGTGGTTTAAAGACAACTCTGTGTTTAACCAGGTATTGGCCCAGAAAAGTAAAGGGGCCAATTTCAGTCCATCTGTAATATAGGGTTGGCCAACTTCTTCATGTATGGAGTAGGTTGGTGTAGAATTTGGGACCGATAAAATTCTTCTAATAAGCTTGTTTTCAACCCTCTGTATACTATCCAAGTTAGCATATCCCCACAGAGCTGCACCATATGAAGCAATGGAAACGCATTTACTTTTAGAAACTTTTAACACAGCCTCCATTGGTTTAGCCCCTAATCTTTTCGTGAAGGCCATCAGGGCTGCTGTGGACCGAGCTAAGGAAATGTTCTTGGCCTTAATCTGCGGAACCCAAGAGCCTTTCTCATCGAACAGGACCCCTAAATATGGGAAAACAGGGACCCTGGAGAGAACCTCACCCTTACATGTAAAGGTTTTTGTATGTGATTTATTTTTCTGTGGGCCCACAATCATTGTGTGTGTTCTGGTTAACAAGTTAACTAGCAGCCATCCCATGATGCAGAAACCGTTATCTGATGAAGCCACACTACGGCACAGGAACGTGTTATCTGATTAGGTCATAACGCTTGCCATCTAATTAGACAAGCGATATTCCTCCAGCCCCTGATAAGGCATACGGAGTTCTCAAAACAAATCAAACCTATGACAACCTGGGAAAAACCCTGCGGCCATTGTTTTGATTTCACCGAGAACTTCAGCAAAAGAATGTGCTAACGACCAGCTCGTATGACATCCTTATTGACGTATCTATGTCCATCCTGACGTCAATCTCGGCACCTTACAGGTATAAATATTACCGGTATTGCCTTAAGCAAACACACGCGGTGGTGACGAGATCGGAGCAGCCAGACTTGCCGACGCCAGAAGCAGAGCAGACCCCGCTGGCGCAGCCCCGCCTTCCTGACGCGCTGAGAACGAGACGCTGCTTTCTCCTGCCGAGAAATCCAGCTCCGGCGCTTCCCGGTAGCCCTCGCAGGCAGCCTGGAATATCGAGACCAGAGACAAGAGATACCATCCCTCATTCATCCTAGATTCCAGGTACAGAACTGAATAACCCCTTGCAGAGAATTCTTTAGTCAGTCACTTGGCAAAACAAACTTAACTTAAACTGCTACTTTCTATTCCCGCCCACGTATTAGGCTTAGGTCAGGTACACCGGGGTAGGCGTAGTTAGAAACACCAGTTGAGTACGTTTAGTCAAATGTATATGTGTATATATCTATTTTATTCATTTTAAAACACCATATGGCTTAGAAACCATATAAATGTTTTTATAGTATTATTTTATACTTCTGCTTTTATTGTATGCACTTTACTTAACCATAAGTATTGCGATAATATCGATCCATTTCTCTTGTATGAGAAAAGAGACTGATCAATAAATACCATCTTTTATTGAACACGCCCGTCTCTTCCTTTTCTCTACAATCTGGTGAGACTAAGAATGCACGTACTGACTGAGTAAAATAAGTTGTCTTTTGTTTTCACACGACTCTAGAGATACACTCTTGATTAGGGGAGAGCAAAGTTGTCATGTTCTATGGTTGTCAGAAACTAAATCCCTTCTTGTCTATCCAGGGAGGTTCAACTCCTCCTTGCCTATTCGAGAAAGTTTCTAGTGAACTCTGAGCTAGCTGGCAAACCCAAAACTTTAAGTCTAATATCGACAGTAGAAGACCTAGTTAACGTCTGGTCTAGGCCTATACTATTGAAGGTATTATTCCAATGCGCAGAGCCTATTGGGATAATAGGAACTACACTACATGGCGCCCAACGCGTTTGGCAAAGGCGATAAAACTAACGCAAGACATTAGAGTAACTCAGTCGTGCTATTTCACTCAGACCCCTTTTTTCCCATAATACTCCAAAGACGTCTGGAGTGGGTGAAAGGTCATATCCGCCAGACCTCGCAGGAGGAAACTCCTATGTATGGTTCTTGGTATAGTCAACGTTGAAGGATACACTGTTCCAAAATATTGTGCATCTAATCTTTGTTTCCATAAGAAACCTGATCTGCAAACAAACGGAATAACCTTCTGGACAGTACAATGTCAGACAGTGAAGGAGAAAGAGAGGCAGCGAGAATAGCAGCTGAACTAGTAGCAGCTGATAATGCACTGCAAGAAGCAGACCCGGGTATAATAATCATCCCGGTCAACACAAGAAAATCTATAACTTTAAAACTTATAGAAAATGGACTGACACCTAGAGGTGGCACAGTCATATTCGTAATAGAGGCACACGAATATCGGCAAACAGAGGTATTCTATTCATGGATAAACTTTCCAGCAGCTAATGCTGTAACAAAGGTCTTCCACTATTACAAAACAGAGGAACCTCCTGAAGAGTACACTCCTTTCGAGGAGGTGGAAGTACCACTTAAATTTCAAGACCACCTGCTCTTATTTAATGGCGCCCTAAAACACAATAATCACATCACCAGGCTCGGTCCTTTAGGTAGACCAGGAGCAACGTGGCCGGTCCTAGCCGGATACACACCACATCCAGACTTCAAAAGAATGTCTGCAGTAGATCTTTTAGTACAACTAAAACAATTAATAAAAATACATAGACAATTAGTCCAATATGTAATGCGGACTTCAACAATCCAACCAGCAATTAAAATTCCACAGCTGACCCCTCATCAGGGGAATACAAATAAAATTACACCACAGAACATACAATCATGCCTAGGTAAAGTACCTGCAAAACGGGAACAAATACCATTCTGGTTAGCACAAAAAATCACCCAAATAGAGGCGGTGTTTCCAGACACCACCCCGTTAGAAAACACAGGATTCTGACTATCTGTCTTCCAATGGGAATCGCACCACACGTGGAGGACTGTGACACTTGGGGTACAGTCTTTGCTTCCATTTACACAAAAACGCATGGCGTTCCATCCATCTCGGTAATACCAGATGTGCTAAAACAAATTCAAGATGAATACGGTCCAGAACCCGCTTTAACTCTTGGTATGAAATTACTGAAAGACTTCAAGCAGGTCTCGGCTATATTATTAGCCAACATAAAGGGAGAAGCAGCAAACGTGGCGATCCGCCAGAGGTTAAAAGAAATAGATATAGCAGAACAACCAGCTGAAATTGCCAGAATCATAGAAAAATCCTATGAGGAACTAGGTAGAGATAGTTTAGGTGGAATACCAGTAAAACCACAACTGATTGAAAGTCCTGAAAAAGTATTTTTTAATAATAATAATTTAACATCACAAAAAAAGAGCTGGGATGGAAACAAACAATCCAATCCTAAAGAAAAGAAATTCCAGTCCAGAGGAAAGTCTCCTCGGCGGAGAGAAAAATCTCCGAACCAAAGACACAGGTCTCCCCAAAGTGAGCCCTCTGGGAAAAGATATAACCTTAGAAATAGGGATAACATAAAGAAGCCTGATAGATATCAAGACTTTGATACACGCCCCTCTCAATCTTTTCAGACTTCCTCGCAGAAATTGGAAAGAAGAGGACGATCAGAACAAAGAGAAGAGCACGTCAAGTCCAAAGACAAGGAACCTGCTCATCTAAAAAAGAAATTACAATTTCCAAAAAAGAAGGTAGCCAGTATTAAAGTAGTTAACAATGCCGAGAATACTGAGGACACAACTGAAAAACGGAGAATGGGCTCAGACAATGCTAGACAGCGCAGCAGAAGTGAGCATAGCTCGCAAAGTCCTTATGAATCATCTGGAGACAGTGGACACGAATGAATATCTTCAAGTGGAAACTGCAGACACCAGAGTTAGCAAACCTCACAAAATATATGAAATAACTTTACGTATAGAAGGGGATAAGACTAGAAAAATAAGGGGACTATTTTGGGATAATCTCTCCAAGGGCTATGACATCCTTCTAGCTGAAAAAGACTGGCCACCAGAGTTTGTCAGGGACTGCCCTCATGGCGAAGAAATAATTATGCCTGCCTTCTCAAATCATATCCCAATTCATAAAAAATACACACTTGCTAGAAAGTGGGCAGTAGCTCAAGCTCCTGCTTTATATAAAAATCATGTAGGATGGGATGAGGACTCTCCTCCTCACAAAATCCAGTTAAAATCACAACCTACTGCATAAAGACTGTACCCAATTAAGCAAGAAGCTACAAAACAGGTAAAAGAAATCCTAGATCAACTAGAATACCAGGGGGTGATTGAAACTTGCACCTCACAAATGAACAACCCTTTGTTTCCGGTCTCCAAACCAGACAATTCATATCGTCTAGTTTTGGATTACAGACACCTTAACTCATGTTGCAAAACTTTTGCAGTACAAAACTCGCATAGTGCTGCACTAATGAATGACATAGTGCGCAAAAAATACAAAACAACATTAGACATCTCTAATGGATTCTTTTGTCAAAATATAGCACCAGAGAGCAGATATTTGTCTGCGTTCTCAATAAATGGCACTCAAAAACAATTCTGTCGGTTAGCCCAGGGGTACAAGAACAGCCCAGGAGTATTCTCAGCAAGAGTAACAGAATTACTACAAACATATGATGACGAAGCATTATCTTATGTCGACGACATATACCTAACAGATGATGACTTGGATACTCACTTGAAGAGAGTGAACACCATAATACTTGGGTTCGCAGCAGAGGGTTACAAATTCAACTTTAAAAAATCTAGAATTGCCCATCTAACAGTCCTGTTCTTAGGATATGAATTATCAAGTGAAGGCAAAAGCCTGGCTGACAATTTCCTAGAGAAATGTGCCGTACTCCAAGCACCTAGAACACTAAAAAACCTACAGTCAATTCTAGGCTTCCTAAATTTCGGAAGAACATACATTGCAAATTACGCAGAAAGGGTCAAACCCCTTTATGATCTAATAAAACCAGATTTTAAAAGAACCAATTGGACTCAGATACACACAGAAATTCTGAGATCCTTACAAACAGACATGTTAATTAAAACAAAATTAGAAACACGTGATAACACACGCAATCTTGTGATTCGAGTCATCCCAGGAAGATGCGGATTCACATACCTGACCTCTAATGAGGGAGAAAAGGTACCAATTGCATTCAAATCACACTTGTACACTAAAGCTGAAATGAAATTTAGCCCAACGGAAAAAATTCTAACTGCAACACAGACAGCTATAGCAAAAGAACGAGCCCTGGCACAAGGTAAACGAATAATAATTGTGACACCGATACCAGCCCTAGAGGCGGTAACAAAGGCAAGCATTCCGAATGCTAAAGCACTACATCCAAGGTGGATACAGTGGGCTAATTCTCTTGCTGCAACGGACGTGGCGTACGAATTTGATCCTAACTTAAAAACACAAGAATTTCTCCAATATGAATTCGAATGTCCTCCGCCGACCGAAATTCTGCCTCTAGAACATTACGGCTGTATAATATATACAGACGGATCAGCACAACCCGCAGTAGGGGGTAAGCAAGCTTACAGTGCTGCGTGCGCGATTGTTAAAGGTCGCTGGCACGAAGGGAAGTTTAAACAAGCTATCACTAAAACACAATCTCTAGGAGATTGTACAGCTCAGCGAGCTGAACTACTGGCGTTCAAGATGGCGCTTGAAAATACCAATCGAGAATTCCCCACACTCATAGTGTGCGATTCGTATTATTGCGTTCAGTCTTACAATGAATACTTGCAGATCTGGCTTCAGAATGGTTTTAAGGATGCAAAAGGAGGCACAATCAAGCATAAAATGCTCTGGGAACAAGTAGTTCTATTACAAAAAGAACTACCAAAGACTCACGTGATACATACGCTGAGTCATCAACGTGATGGCGTTCACGTTGCAGGGAATTCATTGGCTGATGAGGCCGCGAAGGCAGCTGTGCAAACGGCTTCCGTAGCTGCCATCACACGGTCAAAAACAAAAATAGACAGCGAGATATTACAGGCTGTCAGCGCTACAGAAAAGGATTCGATAGAAACACTCCCGAAAGGCTTTCCAGTAAAATACTCATACATAACTGATGCAAACAATGTTCCTTTTGCCCGAATCCCTGGAGTGGGGGATAGGGTAATTCCAAACATGGAACATAGGTTAGGACTGATAATAGCGGCACACGAAGGGCTTGCTTCTGTACATGCTGGCGTCTCAGCCACAGTATCATTATTAAAACAGAGATACTGGTGGCCACAAATGAGAAGACAAACAAGGAACTATGTTTTAGAATGTGAAATATGTCAAAGAATGAAAGTGTCAACGGTGAGACGACCAGCACAGACGCCCCTTCTAATCTCAGATAAACCATTAGCCTGTGTTTATCTGGACCACTGTGGTCCCTTACAAAGGGATGGTAACTATAAATATATCTTGGTCGCAGTGGATTCATGCACGAGATTCATATGGATGTGGCCCCAGCGATCGGCTGACGCCAGAACTGTTATAAAAGATTTGCGAGTCTTTATCGGCACATACGCAATTGGCATGCTGCATTCTGACCAGGGTCCTGCTTTTAGCTCTCGAGCTTATAAGGAGGCCATGACCAGCATGGGCATTGCATTGCGGTATTCTTGTCCATTTCACCCTGAGGGGAACGGAATTGTTGAAAGAAAAAACCGTGACATAAAGCAATCTATAACAGCAAAGGTATTAGGTTCGGGAGCTGGGTGGGTTAAACATCTAATAAGTGTCCAACGTAGTCTAAATAACCTGCCAAGAAATTCTCTGAAGGGATTCAGTCCGTACGAATTATTGTTTGGAACTAGGATGTTAGTCTTAGATCTTGACAGTCAGACTTCAGTGGTGAAGGAAAAAAGCTTTGATATCAAAGATCGTTTGGCTATTTTGCAGGACTTAAACAAAACAAGAAAAGACCTGAGCAACATAAAGTTGAAACAGCAGCCAACAACCACTGAAGAACCACCACCTGTCCCAGCAAGACCTGTCTGGATTCCAAAAGTCGGGGATCTAGTCAGAGAAAAGATCGCGGTAAAGAAGGAATTTGGGCCTTCTTACAGAAAAGCAGTTCCTGTCTTGTCTATCAACGGGACAAGATCAGTTGTACTACCGCCGCTTGCTGGTAAAAAGGAGAACCGAGTTGTATCCATCGACCTGGTAAAACCACAATCATGTGGCCGATAACAAATAGTAGGCCAAGTGGACTCCCGATAAGTAGCAAAACACCAAGGTTTGCTACCAATACAGAGGTCCTAACTAAGAGGCTAATCACATTCGAAACGCCTACAGAAGAACAACAAGGACTATGCAACAATGCAATGGAACTTAAACCTCTGAAAACCCAAATAAAAACATTTAGTAGAGACACACCAACCTACAATGAAGTAACAAACGACTATGCAAGAAACAGTAATCCTGAAGCAATTGGAACAATTGACAGAACTGCATCCGGCTACTTCATAAACTTCGATGATTCCTCTGAAGACGTCAGTGATTCAAAAACACAGCCATCAACAAAAACCTTTAAAGATAAAGCTAAAGAACTTTTGAAACAACTGAAAGAAACATATCTGATTTCTCCATGGATTGAATTTTGGGTGGGCTTTGGTGCATTTATCCTCATACTTTGGCTCATCATGGTACTAACTTTGGGACGCTTCATTGAGGGAAAATATGCTAAAATGGACACAGCAAGTCAGAAAATCAACTTGATCCTCAAGCCACACACATCTTCACACGTCGAGAAAAGAGAACTTTCTTCAGTCAACTTCACAGCCAATCCTATACCGGGTGGGGTAGCATGGGACAACACTGACTACGAAATTTATGGTCCGGTCGAAATCCTGAAATATCCACACCGAATCAAGATCTAGTTAAGTGACTTTGTAAAAACAAGCTCATTTGCAGATGATTGGGACTTTGAAAGCATTAATAATATGATGTCTGACTTAGTGATGTCTGCTAAATTTACTAAACATGATTATTTGCAGGGTTCAACAAATTATGATAGTATGTACTGTTACAACCATTATGGTAACCATTTCCTACATAGATCTGCACAACCTAGAAATGTTTTAAATTATAATCAATGGGAACATTGTGCAACCCCTCCAAAAGGAAGCTCAAGAACCTTTTATGACAAATATTCATACTTTTCAGGGTTCAACACAAGTAATGCTGAAACATTTTATTTCAAATTGTCAAATAAGACAGGGACAAAAACCATGATAACAAACACAAAATTGATATATTCAGACTCATTTTTTGAACAAATGAATACTTTTGGTTTTGATTATTGGGACAAAAATGTTGAAGTAAAAAGTGTTTGGGGTACAAAAGAATGGCAAGTACAAGGTATAGAAGCATTGTTTAGAGCCTGCATGATCCCAGAACAAATTATATTTTTAAATGACACTATTCAACAAACTACCTGTCTTGGCCTAGCCAAAATCAAAGACTTAAATAAACCGTCTATTCCAAAGCCAACAATGAACTGCAATAGCTCTACAGAAGAAGAAATAGACGTAAACTATGTATTAAACCAAAACAGAACACATCCTGATTGGAAACAGTGGTTGATCTGGCCCACAGATACTAATAACTGTCAAGACAGATTCCTGAACAAAACACAGGGGTTCAAATTGACCAGGCCAGACCCTAGATATTCCCAAAGACAACACCCAGGGATAATAACCACCTACAGTGTGGGCAAATTATGCCTTCAATGGCTACAAACTTCCACACTGACAGAAATTAAGCAACACCTAACTTTACTTACTGATGGTGCTGACTTGCGTGATTTCATTATGGGACCGCGCAAACAGCGTCAAAAACGTTTCATAGCAGCCTCTGTATATGCAGCTTACAACGAGGCCTGGAAGGTGACTCAAATTGAGACAGCAGAAAGTATACGGGAAATTGACCGTATTAATTTGGAAAAATCACTTTCTGTAGTGGACAATGGGTTAATGACTCTGTCCTCCAGAATTTTTTCTCTGGACAGCATTGTGTCTTCAGCAATCGACATAATATCGCAAGACTTACTGTTGTTACAACACGGTCAGTCTCAATTGCGTTCTATTGTACAGCTTGGCTGGACGTTGCAAAATCTGCGTTCAGGCTATGTGCCTTGGCGTTTAATCAACACAACGTCACTATTCAATATCTTTAACCTTACTGATAAACAAATCAGTATGGCACAGAAGGGTGCTGATTATACAATCCTGAGCATTGAGAAACAGTGACAATGTCAGAACGACCTGTCAGTGAATGG
Source organism: Lissotriton helveticus (assembly GCF_964261635.1). NCBI lineage: Eukaryota > Metazoa > Chordata > Amphibia > Caudata > Salamandridae > Lissotriton > Lissotriton helveticus. The sequence goes on along the minus strand of NC_136057.1, from coordinate 1,342,611,490 downwards.
ATAATACATGGGATAATTAATATTCCAATATCAACCTTCAGGTTTCAATACTGCCAAAAATATATACAGGCTGGCATGTACGAAAAATTGGGAAAAGGGTACATTAAGACAACATGGAACTTGCCCTATTCACATGCATGTGTCAGTAATAAAGGACAGAAAGTGTTTCTTAGTGGCAATAATTGTGCGATGTCACTAAGCGGTACACTTCTGTGTAATGGAATTAGTTTGCATGGAGCCTGTGAAGGGAACTCAAATAACCTTTCATGTCACCAGCTAGGCGCACCTGCAACAGAGATAGAACCATTCTTTAAAAGACTATAATGGGAGTTACATTCTAATTGTGGATCGCAGATGTTGTAGTCTTATGCCCGGGACTCCTTATCTCGTAACTACGACTGCGAAGGTCATGTGCTGTGGACACTCATTGTTCCCCAGCTCCTTTCCAGACAGGGAGGCAAGGGCATGGCCTAACTCGAAAATTACTTCTATTCGAATAGATACTTTAAGCAGAATGAAAACAGTGCTTCTTCAGACGCCGACCAGGCTCACGTCATCAAAAGAAACGTATGATCTCCTAGTTGCAAACTTGGTTTCTTTCATTTCAACCAATGTGGCATCGATGTGTTTTACCTGTATTAAGGTGCTTGCTATGCGGAGAAGAATGCGTGTTGGACACCTGTCTGACGCTACAATCGGATGCGCCAATGGATGCAGAAACATTGTTGAGTCCAATAACGGCTCATGCTTTGTGCTGCCCTCAACGGCTACCAATCCTGATGACGGCATTCGTGGAAACTTCACCACTACGATTAAGGGGTAGTGAAGTTCAAGATGAAAGCAGCATCGATCAGGTACGACCTTCTGTCAGCAATACTAATCAAAACGTCAATGGAGACAATCATGCGCACGAATGCATGGTTACACCTTTTTCCGAGTTAGTGGAACTCTCCCAGGAAGCTGTTGACAGCTTTTTCGAAAGTCTAAATGATATGATGTTCTCACCAGAGCAGAAATAACGACTCTTGAGCAAGCTACCACACGGCGTTCCCTGAATTTGGCCTTCAAACTAGAATAGCAAAATAACATGAACAATTTCCCCTCCAGTTCACGGACAGCAATTTTTTCAGCAGCCCCAAAATATTTTTACGATTTTTTCGGGACACTTATCTTCTGCTTAAAGTAAGAACTATTCTTAGAGAACTAAACTTTCTATTTTTGGATACTTTATAGACATTAGCTGCCCGCTGGTATGTTCATAATTATTTCATTCTGTGATGAAATGGTCTCGAACCTTTTTTCTGTATTAAGAGCCATTTCATGTGTAAATTCTCATATACTTATTAGCAATAATGTATACATATGCGTGATTACTTTAGCATTATTCTACAGCTTGAGTGCATATAAAACATGTGACTGTTTTTTCCGTATATTAGAAAATTTCAAAATGCATTTTATGTATTTTGGGGTGGTAAGGTATACACGATACTCTACAGTATGTTTTACTATGCCTAGATTCGTAAACATGGCCATAGTTAGCGTGGAGTGGGTGTGATGTATTCCTATAGGTTCTGTATCGATCCCCCTATTCCTGACCCTGTTCTGGTTAACAAGTTAACTAGCAGCCATCCCATGATGCAGAAACCGTTATCTGATGAAGCCACACTACGGCACAGGAACGTGTTATCTGATTAGGTCATAACGCTTGCCATCTAATTAGACAAGCGATATTCCTCCAGCCCCTGATAAGGCATACGGAGTTCTCAAAACAAATCAAACCTATGACAACCTGGGAAAAACCCTGCGGCCATTGTTTTGATTTCACCGAGAACTTCAGCAAAAGAATGTGCTAACGACCAGCTCGTATGACATCCTTATTGACGTATCTATGTCCATCCTTACGTCAATCTCGGCACCTTACAGGTATAAATATTACCGGTATTGCCTTAAGCAAACACACGCGGTGGTGACGAGATCGGAGCAGCCAGACTTGCCGAAGCCAGAAGCAGCGCAGACCCGCCTTCCTGACGCGCTGAGAACGAGACGCTGCTTTCTCCTGCCGAGAAATCCAGCTCCGGCGCTTCCGGGTAGCCCTCGCAGGCAGCCTGGAATATCGAGACCAGAGACAAGAGATACCATCCCTCATTCATCCTAGATTCCAGGTACAGAACTGAATAACCCCTTGCAGAGAATTCTTTAGTCAGTCACTTGGCAAAACAAACTTAACTTAAACTGCTACTTTCTATTCCCGCCCACGTATTAGGCTTAGGTCAGGTACACCGGGGTAGGCGTAGTTAGAAACACCAGTTGAGTACGTTTAGTCAAATGTATATGTGTATATATCTATTTTATTCATTTTAAAACACCATATGGCTTAGAAACCATATAAATGTTTTTACAGTATTATTTTATACTTCTGCTTTTATTGTATGCACTTTACTTAACCATAAGTATTGCGATAATATCGATCCATTTCTCTTGTATGAGAAAAGAGACTGATCAATAAATACCATCTTTTATTGAACACGCCCGTCTCTTCCTTTTCTCTACAATCTGGTGAGACTAAGAATGCACGTACTGACTGAGTAAAATAAGTTGTCTTTTGTTTTCACACGACTCTAGAGATACACTCTTGATTAGGGGAGAGCAAAGTTGTCATGTTCTATGGTTGTCAGAAACTAAATCCCTTCTTGTCTATCCAGGGAGGTTCAACTCCTCCTTGCCTATTCGAGAAAGTTTCTAGTGAACTCTGAGCTAGCTGGCAAACCCAAAACTTTAAGTCTAATATCGACAGTAGAAGACCTAGTTAACGTCTGGTCTAGGCCTATACTATTGAAGGTATTATTCCAATGCGCAGAGCCTATTGGGATAATAGGAACTACACTACAGCATAGCGGTGTCATGTGCAGCCCTTCATTGGCCTGCGCAATGCCACTGTTCGCCGTATTCACATAACCATTTTTTTGTGCCTCCAACCGAACCTGAGGAATTGCACTTATTTCACGAGCGTTTATTCTGCTTACCTTCCCGCTGTCAGTTCTTCGAGGTGAGGCTCCCCTGACATTGTATTCTTTTACTATTTAACTATAATTGATCACTCGCATGCAGTGGCGGACAAACAAGCGCCCGCGCGCGCACCAGTCCTAGGCTTGTTTTTAAAGGACACCCATGCCGCACTTTCAGTTTAATGGCGCGGGTGCCGTGATTGCTTTGAGGTGTCATGCGCAGCCCTTCTCTGGCACACGCAATGCTGCAGTTCGCCTTATTTCAATTGACAATGTATTTTTTTTAACGCACCCATGCCGCCCTTTCTTAGGGCCCCTGCATCTCCACTCTGCCTTTTTTTAGTAGCCCCCCTCCCCCCCGAAATTTGGCTCTAGTTGCGCCTCTGTGCCCCACTGCACAGCATCCATGCCCCCCTCCTTCGGTGAGTGCCAGGTGTGGTGCTCAGAGAATGGGATTCATGAAAGCTGCAGGGGACGCCTGCGCTCCTCGTGGTACTCTGTGTCAATCTAGAAGAGGATGCTCTTTGTGAGTGGTGTGCGTGGCTTGCTGCTTGTTGCCTGGCTACAGGATGACACCTGTTAATGGTGCTGAGTCTTGTTTTCCGACATTGGTGGGTGCATTTGTTTTACTTATGCACCTGTTTTGCAGCGCTACAAACCCCATTTAGGATTGCTTTCTGGTGTAAACCCTTGTTCCCCACGCCTAGAAGCCTCTGTACTGCTAGCCCCATCATGCACTCAATGCAACATACACTCCCAATCCCACTCAGTGCCACGTAATTACACGCCACATAATTACACAGCACTCAATGCAACATACACTAAATCCCACTCAGTGCCACATAATTACACGCCACATAATTACACTACGCTCAATGCAACATACACTCCAAATACCACTCAGTGCCATATAATTCCACACCACAGAATTACACTGTGCTCAATGCAACATACACTCCAAATACCACTCAGTGCCACATAATTACCCTCCAAGTTATTACACAGCACTCAATGCAACATACACTCCAAATCCCACTCATTGCCACATAATTACACGCCACATAAGTACACAGCAATCAATGGAACATACACTCCAAATACCACTCAGTGCCACATAATACACGCCACATAATTACACTGCACTCAATGCAACATACACTCCAAATCCCACTCAGTGCCACACAATTACACGCCACATAATTACACTGCACTCAATGCAAGATACAATCCAAGTACCACTCAGTGCCACATAATTACCCTCCAAGTTATTACACAGCACTCAATGCAACATACACTCCAAATCCCACTCATTGCCACATAATTACACGCCATATAATTACACAGCACTTAATGCAACATACACTCCAAATACCACTCAGTGCCACATAATTACACGCCACATAATTACACAGCACTCAATGCAACATACACTCCAAATCCCACTCAGTGCCACATAAGTACACGCCACATAATTACACTGCACTCAATGCAACATACACTCCAAATCCCACTCAGTGCCACATAATTACACACTACATAATTACACAGCACTCGATGCACCATACACTCCAAATACCGCTCAGTGCCACATAATTACACGCCATATAATTACACTGCACTCAATGCAACATACACTCCAAATACCACACAGTGCCACATAATTACACGCCACATAATAACACTGCACTCAATGCAACATACACTCCAAATACCACACAGTGCCACATAATTACACTCCACATAATTACACTGCACTCAATGCAACATACACACCAAATCCCACTCAGTGCCACATAATTACACGCCACATAATTACACAGGACTCAATGCAACGTACACTCCAAATACCACTAAGTGCCACGTGGTTATATGCATCATAACCGCATCGATGCTGATGACGGAACCGCTCTGTCATCAGCCGCGGTGGCGCTGTGCTGATGACGGAACGGTTCCGTCATGCCCCACCCAACGCGCCTGCGCGGCGCTGATTTCACGCCTGCGCGGCGCTGATTTCGCGCCTGCGCGGCGCGTTCTATTGAGCGGGCGGGACTATGACGGAACTGCTCCGTCATCAGCACAGCTCACCCAAGGCTGGTGACGGAGCGGTTCCATCACCAGCGTGTGAGCGCCGCACGGCCCCCCACCCCCTTAGCGCTGCGGCGGAATAGCCGCCGCAGCAAAGGTGATAATTACACTGCACTCAATGCAACATACACTCCAAATAACACTCAGTGACACATAATTACACACCACATAATTACACTATACTGAATGCAACACACACTCCACACAATACCACTCTATCTATCTATCGCCCTCACTCTATCTATCTATCTATCGCCCTCCCTCTATCTAATTACACGCCACATAATTACACAGCACTCAATGCAACATACACTAAATACCACTCAGTGTCACATAATTACACGCCACATAATTACACAGCACTCAATGCAACATACACTCCAAATACCACTCAGTGCCACATAATTACACGCCACATAATTACACTACGCTCAATGCAACATACACTCCAAATACCACTCAGTGCCATATAATTCCACACCACAGAATTACACTGCGCTCAATGCAACATACACTCCAAATACCACTCAGTACCACATAATTACACGCCACACAATTACACTCTACTGAATACAACATACACTCCAAATCCCACTCAGTGCCACATAATTACACGCCACATAATTACACTACGCTCAATGCAACATACACTCCAAATACCACTCAGTGCCATATAATTCCACACCACAGAATTACACTGCGCTCAATGCAACATACACTCCAAATACCACTCAGTACCACATAATTACACGCCACACAATTACACTCTACTGAATACAACATACACTCCAAATACCATTCCGTGCCACATAATTACACGCCACATAAGTACACAGCAATCAATGGAACATACACTCCAAATACCACTCAGTGCCACATAATACACGCCACATAATTACACTGCACTCAATGCAACATACACTCCAAATCCCACTCAGTGCCACACAATTACACGCCACATATTTACACTGCACTCAATGCAAGATACAATCCAAGTACCACTCAGTGCCACATAATTACACTCCAAATTATTACACAGCACTCAATGCAACATACACTCCAAATCCCACTCATTGCCACATAATTACACGCCACATAATTACACAGCACTTAATGCAACATACACTCCAAATACCACTCAGTGCCACATAATTACACGCCACATAATTACACAGCACTCAATGCAACATACACTCCAAATCCCACTCAGTGCCACATAAGTACACGCCACATAATTACACTGCACTCAATGCAACATACACTCCAAATCCCACTCAGTGCCACATAATTACACACTACATAATTACACAGCACTCGATGCACCATACACTCCAAATACCTCTCAGTGCCACATAATTACACGCCATATAATTACACTGCACTCAATGGAACATACACTCCAAATACCACTCAGTGCCACATAATTACACGCCACATAATTACACTGCACTCAATGCAACATACACTCCAAATACCACACAGTGCCACATAATTACACGCCACATAATAACACTGCACTCAATGCAACATACACTCCAAATACCACACAGTGCCACATAATTACACTCCACATAATTACACTGCACTCAATGCAACATACACACCAAATCCCACTCAGTGCCACATAATTACACGCCACATAATTACACAGGACTCAATGCAACGTACACTCCAAATACCACTAAGTGCCACGTGGTTATATGCATCATAACCGCATCGATGCTGATGACGGAACCGCTCTGTCATCAGCCGCGGTGGCGCTGTGCTGATGACGGAGCGGTTCCGTCATGCCCCACCCAACGCGCCTGCGCGGCGCTGATTTCGCGCCTGCGCGTCGCTGATTTCGCGCCTGCGCGGCGCGTTCTATTGAGCGGGCGGGACTATGACGGAACTGCTCCGTCATCAGCACAGCTCACCCGAGGCTGGTGACGGAGCGGTTCCATCACCAGCGTGTGAGCGCCGCACGGCCCCCCACCCCCTTAGCGCTGCGGCGGAATAGCCGCCGCAGCGAAGGTGATAATTACACTGCACTCAATGCAACATACACTCCAAATAACACTCAGTGACACATAATTACACATCTACTATGTAATGCCCTCACTCTATCTATGTATCGCCCTCACTCTATCTATCTATTTATCGCCCTCACTCTATTTATCTATGTATCGCCCTCACTCTATCTATCTATGTATCGCCCTCACTCTATCTATCGCCCTCACTCTATCTATCGCCCTCCCTCTATCTAGCGCACTCACGAAACCTATCTATCACATCACCACAGCATCACTCAGCATCACCACAGCTTCACTCAGGGGCACCACAACATCACTATGCACTACCACAGCATCACTGAACTCCACAGCATCACTCGTCGCCACAACATCACTCAGCACCACCACAGCATCAATCTGTGCAATCATTCAACAACAACTGGTTCAAATATGTTCTCTCAATGTTTCAAGCTTTATTACAAATGTCACAAAAAAATGTTAATATTTCACTTCTGTTCTTCGATTTTCTTCATAATAACATACAATGAACATAATCTTCACAAAAGTTATTCACAAAAGTTTAAGCTATTGCCATTATAAATTACAATAACTTTTTTAAAAGTATTAATTATTTTAAAAAAATACAAGCCATTGTTATTTGTAATATCAATACATCTAAGTCATGTAAATACAACACATATTGCGTTACAAATGCTATAGGTGTCACATTTGCGAAAGTTAAAACTATTGGCATTGTAAATGACAAAGCTATTAATTTAGCTATTTTCAAAACCAACACATAAATAACAAATTTGTCATTTACAATACCAATAGCTCAAACTTTCCTAATGCGAGACCTATTGCATTGCAAATGCTTGTTCCATTTTGCTGTGTTAATGTACAGTGTTCGTTTATTCAAGCAGTTCACACGCTATCTCAAAAGACATAGAAAAGACAGGATTTACTATCTCACACTGCCATCTAGTGACAGAAGTTTGAACTTAATCTGAATTGAACATTTCTCTTCATAATTCATTGCTTCTGTGATACACACACAATTTTTGCAGTGTGTCACTTCTGTGATACACACACAATTTTTGCTGCATATTACTTCTGTGATATGCTCACAATTTTCTGGAAATAAGTTCAGAGTGTTTTAAAGTACATTCTTCTTCACAACCAGCGCATGTTTTTTGGCGAAGAACTATATTACATTTGGATTTTACATATTTATCTTCAAGCAAATTTAACCTAGCAAATTTAATCTACATTCCATCAATACATAAAATCTTTTCAATCTCGATATGCAAAGTGTCACTCCACCTGCACCATTCTTACAAGTACCTGGTGATCCCCCATTAGAATGGAAATTATGGATTAGATCGTTTATGGCTTACTTGGGTGCTATTGATGGCCAAAGATATAGACCGGAAAGAAAAAAGAACCTTATGTACTACCATTTGGGGGTCGAAGGTCAAAATGTTTTTGACCATTTACCTCCATATGATCCACCTGAAGGTCAAGATCCTGATGACTTTGAAATAGCTAAAGCAAAATTAGAAAAATATTTTACTAAAACAAAAAACTTGGTTGTGCATAGGTATAAGTTTTTCACAAGAACACAGAAAAGCGATGAAAATATTGATACTTTTATAACTGCTTTAAAAATGTTAGCCGCAAATTGCGAATTTGACAATTTCACATCACAACTCATTAGAGATCAACTTGTTGCACGTTGCTATTGTAAAGAAATTCAAAAGAAGTTACTTACGTGCAAAGACCCCACGTTAGATAAAGCGGTCGATATAGCAAAAAGCATAGAAACCTCTATGGATGATGTTAAACAACTGGAAACAGCCATGTCTAATACCACAGTCTCTGGTGCTGTTTCTAGTTCTTCTACAACCAAAATTCCTTTCGTTCCACGTAGTAATTTCAGAAGGCCAAATTTATCTACAGGTGGTAGATTCAGACAATTTGACTCTAGAATGTTCTGTTATAGATGTGGTTCTTCTTTTCATGTTTCTTCTTTTAAGAATTGTCCTGCTGTCAATCAACAATGCGGGCAGTGTGGTAAAATGGGGCATTTTGCTAAGATATGCATGAGAGGCAGGAGAGGAAGTGTAAGAGGAAATATTCGATGTGTCACTAATGATGAAAGTATTGATGAGAATGCCTCTCAGAGGACGACAGGTGCGCACGATGCCATGCGGAAGGCGCGGGTTTCCTTCATCTGGCCTGGGAGTGTAGTGCGATACAGGCATACTGGGCGCAGGTACATGCTGCGCTCCAGATCATGATTGCTGGCCCTCTTCCTCTGGACCCGGTGGTGATGTTGCTGGGGTATACCAGGGAGGTGCCCAAGGCGGACCGTAGGTTCGTCGATATCGCGCTCCTGCTGGCTAAAAGGAGAATCGCTTGCAGGTGGGGGAGAGGCAGGGCACCTAAGTTTAAGGAATGGCTGGACGACCTCACGTACTGCCAAGATCAGCACGCCGTCTATGCGGAATTAATGCCCGCCCGCTGCAGACCTGGTGACTTTTGGTCCCCTTTACAGGTTTACTGGATGTCCCGGGCGACTCACGGTGATTCCTCTGAGGATGAAGATCGGGTAGTAGGCCCCTGAGCGAGTGAATGCTGTGTAATACATTCACCAAACTACATATCAAACTACATATCACATACTGGGCGGGAACTCAGCCCCCCCCTGCTTGTACAGTGGCGGTAGTCTTAGTGCAGAAGTGGGGATGGGGGGTCCGGGATACTTGCAGGTCGGGTGCTGCTACTCACGGAACACTTCTTTCTGGTCTCAAACAACAGTGGGTTAGCAGGGAGTGGACATACACATTGGATCCTGCGGTTGCGCATCAATGGATATGGCGTATGCCCGACTGAACACTATACACCAGCTCATGACACATTCAACTCCTCCTGCCTATACACTGACTGCTCACTGGGGAGGCGCATGAGACCACCTTTACTTGACTCACATGTGGCACACTCCTATACACGGTGACGTCACTGGCTGACTAATAAGAACTTGGATTGACGTGGGTCGGGGGGGTTCGGTGCATCCCTCCTCCTTGTGTGGCACTGCACCTATACACGTGAGTCCTGAAGGCTTTCCGCCCCTTATAACCATGACTGTGAAGTGGGGGTGATCTTGCTCGGATATCCTCACACTGCAGATCATTGGGGAATGTATTGATGGCCAGCCTAAATGTGATGTACTAGCCCAAGGAAACATTAATGCTTCTCTACGGAATGTACCATAAGTATCATGGTTTCATGGATTGTTGATGCTGTAACTGTCATGTATCTCTGATGTCCGCAACTAATAAAGGTTAAAAAAAAAAAAAAAGTATTGATGAGAATGGCGACAATTTTTCAAATGAGAGTGATCTTTCACATGAGGACATCATGCATCGAGAATACATAGTGGTAGTCAAGGATTCCCATGATAAAAGTGTTTCTCAACATATTCCTGATCCCGAGGTTGATGTTATCATTGGAAAAGATCACGTTCAGTTGCTAGTCGACACTGATGCACGCATCACCAATATTTCACAAGATAAATACACCAAGTTTTGGCCTGATAAAAGTTTATTGCCCCCAGATATTCTTACTGTAGCCTTGAAGGTAGTAGGATTAATTTACTCGGATTTTTCTGGGCTGACATTAATGTATTAGGAGTAACTATCAAGGAGAAGGTGTATGTGGCCAGGAAAGGAATTAATGTTCTTGGTCTTATCCACCAAGCTGAAATTGGTTTGACTATTAAGCCAGGATTAGCTAATCCGGTTTTCATTGACAAACAGATTAAAGAAGACATTTCTGTTACTATGATAACTGACACTACACCCTGTACTCATGTTCATAGTACTTGGGAACAAAAGTTTAGTAAAATTTTCAAGGACCGTCTTGGAAAAATCACCAACTTTCAGCATTCTATCAGAGTAAAAGACAATGTCGTTCCTACCAAGCACAAATTACGCAATGTTCCTTTGAGCATCAGAAGTGATCTGTCTAAACATTTGAAGACTCTGTGTGATCAAGGTGTGGTAAATAAAATATTACCCTGGCATAATTTCTAGGCATTAACAATTAGCATGTATCAAATGAGAGGCAGAGAGTCCGTGGTGTCCAAGTTAAAAGGGCTTTATTCCATTAACTCGAGTTAAGGGAGAATCTGTTCCATCTCCACTGAGGATCAGGAAGGGTCTTCTAACATTTAATAACAATGAACAACATATATACATTTTACTCCTTGTACATAGGGAGGAGGAGCGCTCGAGGCAGAACAAGACAGAAAATGAGATAAGAGCATGTAGGCGTGCATGAGGGTGTACACTTGATGAGTCATAGGTGTGTGATAGGTGGGTCATAGGTGGGCGGCTACATAGAGGAGAAGTTACATGGCAGGCTGGAACTTTTGCCCTACTTGTGCACGCAACTGGATCATGACGTGCAATTGACGTGTAACTGGGGGGAGAGCTGACTTTCAGTCTAGTAGAGAGATCTTCAGTGTCAGGGCGACCAGCACATCTGGTACTATCTGATATCTTGAGTCCGGGATGTATTATCTGAAGCAAAGGTTGCTCATCTCTAAAAAGACAGAAAGGGCATATATTTCTTCGTTCATTACATGGGGGCTGTGAGCTTTTTACAGATGCAAGCACTGTGATTTACTTTAATGGAGACAGAAAGGCTAGGTCTCTATCTTTCGCGGACGGGATATGTTTACCTTTTTCACCGGGCATGCAGATAACTGTTATTCATAATACTGTCTTGGCAACCCTTGCTGGGCTTCTTTCGGCTGAGCTAGAAGGATGTGAGGTCAGAGATACGTAACTGTAGCTTTCAGAGTGTCTGGAGTCATGAAAAACCCTTAATTCAGAAAGTGGCTCAGGGTGAACCACAAAAAGGGTTCATTACGATATTTATTTAAAAGTGCACAATGCAAATACATGGGCCTTCATGTTAGCTTAACGTTTGGGAAACTTGATGACAGGCACCTTAATGCAGGACGTGATTGCAGAGGCCTTGTGATTCAGGCCACTAAGAGAAATATGCATGGGTGACATGCACATACATGTAACATAGGGTATACGTAGGGGCATCTTGGTCAGGCAAAATTTCATTTTCCTCATTCCCTCCTTGTCCCCTACATTACCCTTCAGGATACATCTATATTCATGAGACCGTATATTTGATCATACAGCATCATTTGTTCGTCTTTGATCCTTTGTATACGTGGATGTGGAATACAGGCAGTTGCACACAGGCCGCAAATGGCCGGGCCGCACTGCAGACAGAGACAGCAACCAAATATCATAAGTAGGATCATTCCTAGGAAGGACAACACTTTCCATCCCCAAGCCGATATTACACCCCAGAGCCAACTGGACCAAGTCCATGTGCCTGGGTCTTGATGTATGACATGAGCAATCTTGTGGAGCCGTGTTATTGCTGCATACACAGATGGCGCGTTATTTGGGATGAAAATGCAACAACTAGATCGGATCACTCTACAAGTTCCGCCCCTATCCGCCAAGATGACGTCTAGAACGAGGCGATTTTGAAGAACGACAAGTCTAATAGCAGACTGTTCCTGGGTCAAGTTCGCCAGGGCAGATGCAGTCACATTCACTACTGCTTCAAGAGTCCTTGTTAACTTGCGTATCAGTTTACTATTTTGGACTGGACCTACAAAGAAAAAGAAACCTTTGTTGAAATCTGTATATTGCTCCCAAGCTGTTTCAGTCTGGTCGATCCCTGCGGAATCTGTCTCCCTCTTTTGTCTAACATGTTCTAGTCGTGAATCTCTATGATAATTGGATGGGGCTAGAAAAACGGGTGGCAATAAGAATGCTATATAACAAGTCCCACCCCAGTCTAAGGGCAGATGTACATAGGCTGTCTGACCGCAAATGAAATAGGTATGGCGTGATGTTTTGAAAGAAGAAAGTCCTTTATCATTAAACTCTACTACAACTTTACACTCGCTGTGTCCCATATGTACTGAGCCTTTCTTGGTAACACATAAATCACCTTTTGCTGGTAGAACTGAAATAAACGGTGGACCTGTATTTTGCTTGGGCTGAACATTTAACATTATAAAGTTAACGGATGCATTTCCCTGCTCATACTCTTCATTTTCTAGATCAGTTCCTTTCCTTTGGGGAAACCCTTTTTCGTCTGGGAAACATGCCTTATTCATTACTTTATTCAAGTTTCCATATATCCAGCCACCTGGATAAGCTATGTACTTTCTATCTATTGAGGTCATTAAAGCAAACCATGCTCCACATGAACCATTGTGTGAGAACGGTAAAGGATAGAATGGCAGAACTCCCTTCGTTTTCTGATAAGGGGGCAGTTGGCCACATACCCAGCAATCAGTTGCATTGCTGGTCTGGTGAGAATGGTGTAACATACGAATGAATGTTTTGTTACGTAGTGCAAGTCGATATGACAGTTCATGAGGTGGCAGTTCACTAAATGTATGCTCTATGGTGCTGTTACTGGAAGAGTGTATATGTGAGGAAATAGGAAAGAAAACATGTAGTAATAAACTGACACAGATTATAACAATGCACAGAAAAAAAAGAATGATCAAAGTAACTATACATCTACTGCGTAATAACTTGCAGTACTTAGCTTTCATTTGGGTTTTCTTGCTATTCTCGTCTGTGATCTTATACATGTCAGAAATCTAGTCTAACCGATTCACCACCGAGTGGACTTAAACAATTAAACTACGTCTGACTTACTAGATCTTAACTTAGATTTATACTCCTGCTGTGGAGTCTTTTCTAGCAAAGGCGGCGCAAAGTCTGTATTGTCCTTAATTTCTGTAGTGTCTGTGTTTGTTACCAATGTTCCAGATTGTCCAAAGTACTTTTTTTTCAATGCTGCGCGTGGATCCACCCCTTGCGTCCTTCCACTTTCACTCCGGTCCTCGTGGTTAGTAGCACCAACTTCGGTGTCTTCCAGCGCGGCTCAAGGGGGCTTGATCGGTCAAAGTTCCGGACACATAAAAAATCGCCTGGTGATATGGCATGCTCCTTGACCTGGGTGTTGTCAGGGAAGGCGGCAGCAACCTGTGAACGACAAGAAAGTAGTGCAGACATCAAGGAAGCCAGGTAATCTGTCAGCATGTTACTGTCAACATCAGTAATTTTTTTAGGCATAGGCGTACCCCACATATTTGGCGGTCTACCGAAAACTACTTCATACGGAGATAGGCCTGTTCTGGAATGGGCTACCATACGCATGTAAAAGAGGGCAACCGGCAAGGCTACCATCCAATCCACGCCTTTTTCTGCACATATCTTAGCAAGTTTCGTTTTGATTGTCTGATTATGTCTTTCTACAAGGCCTGCTGCTTCGGGGTGTCTTACACAATGGAATTTCCAAGTATATCCTAACAGAAGAGACACTTGTTTCATTAATTCAGAGGAAAATGGCTGTCCGTTATCTGAATAGATGACACGGGGCAATATCTGGGGAAGAACTCGCGCACTAATTGCCTGGCTGTTGTCACAGCAGTGTAATCTGGAACTGGATACGCTTCTGTCCATCTAGATAGTGCACACACTACTACTAAGACATACTTGTAACCTCTACATCTGTCCATTTGGATATAATCCATCTGGAGGACCTCAAAAGGGTGGTCAGGAGGATGAAATCCGCCTTGTTCCACCGGAATGCCTTTACCTGGATTGAACTGGCAACAGATCATACAAGTTCGTACTTTCTGTTTGGCTGCTGCACGTAGGTGTTTGTTAAACCAGATGTTCTGTAAGCTGTCTAACATTGCCTTCTCTCCCAAGTGTGCTGTACTATGTGCTGTGTTGATGATTACTTGTACCATAGAATCTGGGAGAAACCATGTGCTTTTTCCCTTAGTCAGCCAACCTTGGTCAGTCTGGACCCCTCCTTGTTCAGTCCATTTCTTTATCTCATCTGCAGTGGCATGTGTCTGTATGTCGAGTACATCTTGAGTGGGATCCCTGACTGTCATACATGTTGTCAGTAATGGTACCTCTGTCCTTGTCGTGTCTGTTGGTGTCTGGGCAGTAAGTTTAGCTGTTCGGTCTGCCAGGTCATTACCCTGGGAAATGGTGTCTGTAACTTTGGTGTGTGCTTTGCACTTCAGGATAGAAATGGCTGTAGGTAAATGTATTGCTTCTAACAGGGCTTGAATAAGCTGGCCGTGCTGCTACTAACTCTCCTGCACTCGTTCTCATGCATGATCCATCTACATAGAGTACCAGGTCAGGGTCTGGAAGTGCAATATCTGTCAGGTCTTGTCTTGGTTTCGTCACTATATTCATAACTTCCACACAGTCATGTGGTGGTGCATTTACTGTACTTGAGGGCAAAAGTGTTGCAGGGTTCAGAATATTACAACGTCTGATCTCTATGTGTGGCTGAAATAATGTCAGTTCATATCCTGTCAGTTTTGTACAGTCAAATGTTGTGTTTGTGTCCTGTTTAAGAGAACCTCCACTGCATGTGGAACCAGTACTGTCAGAGGGTGTCCTAGCACTATTGAGTCACTTTGTCTTATGGCTAGGGCTGTTGCTGCAACCGATTTCAGGCACGCAGGCAGAGCCTGGGCCACTGGGTCTAGTGTACTAGAAAAATAAGCACACGGCTTGTGTCTTCCTGCTTGATCTTGTGTGAGGACAGATAACGCTGTTCCATCTCGTTCAGTTACGAAAAGCATAAAAGGCTTACTGTAACATGGAGTCGCTAAAACTGGCGCTTGACATAATGCTCTTTTTAATTCCTCAAATGCCAAGGTATGTTCTTGTGTCCAAAGGAGTACAGTCGGAGTGGCTGCCTCCTGTGTAGTTAACTGTATGAGTGGTTTGGCTAGAAAGGTATACTGGGGAATCCATTGCCTGCAGTATGAAGTGAGGCCAATAAAGGCACGTACCTCCTTCTGTGTCTTTGGCTGTGAAAGGTTAGCAATGAGCTGTATACGTTCTTGTGTTAGCTGTCTAACCCTCCTTGGAAAGCAAGTGTCCAAGGTACACCACTTGCTTTTCACAGAATTGCAGCTCTGAAGGGGACACTTTGTGTCCCTTATCAGCCAGGAAATGTAAAACTGTCAGTGATGCATTTTCGCATTCTGGTTCAGATCGTGTTGTAATTAGGATGTCGTCTACATACTGTATCAGTGCTGTGTTGGAAGGCATGTCAATACTGTCCAGCTGTCTTTTTAATGCCTGACTTTAAATACTAGGGCTCATTGCAAGAGCGAAACTCCTGCCAATTATTCTGTTTACACTACGAGGGAAAAACTATTCATTTGCAAGCATGCACTTTCTTGAAGTCAATGAAGCTTCCAGTGTTGACTGTAAGGAAGAGCAACTTGACCCCCACCTTATATAAACATTTCTTCCGCGGAAAGGAATTGGAGTATGGCCAATAACAACAAGACAGGCAATGCTCGGCTCTCCAAGAGGGAAAAGCCCTCCCTTCACAAAATATCTTTCCCTGGGAGCCAGGCCACTACGGGGCCTGGCTGAACTATCGTTCAGCCTGAGCCACTTCAAGGTCGAAAAACACATACTGTAATTCAAAACATATCTGCACCCAGGCCACAGGGCTAACCAACATTCTCTAACTTAACTGAAGCAAATTTAAAACGTGATAAAAAGCATCCTAAAATCAGTAATTAATAAGGACTTATTTATTTTTTCATTTCGTAATTTAGACACATGCTAGCATTTTAAAATAATTATATCATAAAATATTGATACTAGCTGCAAAGGAAAAAAAGAAACAGAACAATATGGCATGGAAACACACCACATTTTACTTTTTGAAAATAACATGTGAAACACCATAATTTTGCATTGCATAACCAAGATTTTCATAATTAAGTGTGCAAGCTCTTCTAATCTACCTATTAAAAGGGCCAGATTCATCTTTTTCAAAAAGCCATGTTTTCTAATTGAGTGGATTAACTGTCACACGCTATTCTAAAGGGCAGCTTGCATTGGGAAAAATAATGTATATTTTGTA
The DNA here is from genome assembly GCF_964261635.1 of Lissotriton helveticus. NCBI lineage: Eukaryota > Metazoa > Chordata > Amphibia > Caudata > Salamandridae > Lissotriton > Lissotriton helveticus. The sequence continues at coordinate 1,342,594,368 of NC_136057.1, read as the reverse complement.
GAACACATTTCTATTTAAAAAAAAACACACGGTTGCATTACACTAATTAAAAGCACATTCTATGATGGGTCTGTTTTATATTTTCTTCTCAACCGTGCCTTTGAAAGGAACCCTCAGCCGTGAAAACATTAAAGCACCCTCTGTGCAAACCCTTATCTCAATCCGACTCATTTATTTACGACTTATTTACAACTTACCGACCTCTGAGTCAAACACATTAAATCAAGTGTTCCAAGGCAAACCCACACGAATACGTGGATAGAATGTTAAATGAACACTTCTATACTCTCCATGCAAAATGTTACCATTTCAGTCAGCAAGCTGACAAAGCACATAGGCAGACCCAGCAACCAATGAAAAATGTTAAACCAAACCATCATTCATCTCACCACTCACTGACTTTTAGTGTCAGCTCACATAACCATGCATGTTAAACAGCATGTTAAACCAAATACTGCCTTCTCAATACAAGATATTAACCCTTTGGCAGCTGAAGCACAATCATTCCCCAATGACTGCAGTACATGGGAAAGTCATGAACTCATTTCTCCACGTTATCACATAACACGTACGCACATCTTCAAAACGTTTTCTCCAAGCACTTGAAAGAGATCCAGCTCTCTCCTGCCTAACGTAATGATAACATGCTATGCACAAACCATAACCACATGGCGCTATTCACAAGCCATATTCACAAGAAACTCAACAAGTCATAATAATGACATGCTCTTCATAAACCATATTTACAAGGAGCTATTTACAAGGAACTCCACAGTAAACTTATCTGGCCGATGGGGGCAGAGGGAAATCTGCGTTTACGTAGTCCGGTGCGGGCTCTTCTAGATAGGAGGAAATAAAAGCCTCTGATGCTGTCGGCTTTATTCTACATACTCTAAATGGTACAGGTGGTGGCGTTCGTGACCTACTGGGACTTACTGAGGTGGTCACTCTAGCTAGTTCTTCCGAGAGGATGGGATAAATACCAGTAATGACGGCATTTCTTTCTCTGTCAGTCTGTTCTGTTTTGACCCGTTCCCCCTCCTCCCGTAGTTCTTTTTCTTTGGCTTTCTTCCCCTGCTTGTCTAGTTCTATCTGCTTTATTCAATTCTTTCTCTATCCTCCTATGTGACTCTTTGCGCCACAATTCAATGGCATCTTACTGAGAGGGTCTTGACTTCTTTTTCCATAGCGCTTCCTCTACTCTCATAATGCATTCAGGATCCCATGTTCCCGAGATTGGCCACCTATACTTTTCCTCCAGGTCCTTTGTATAGTCTACCCATAAATCTAAAAACGAAATGGCGTCTAACCCATGCTTAATATACATATAATGACCAGGTGTGTCTCTAGGCGGGATGTTAACTGACTCTTCTAGAATACCTTTTCTAGTCCCTATCTGACGTTACTTCGAAAACAATGGCATGTTTGAAACCAATATTCACAAAAATAGACTGAAACAATCAACAATCATTCACACACAAACAAATATTAAACACTAAAACAGTTACAACCTAAACTGATACAGAGAGCTAAACATGTACTTGAAAAACTTTATGCACTGAAATACAGTACAGCCATACCGGTCTCAGAAATGAGACACGTCTTTACCGTGCCCACGTTTTACCGTGGACCCGTCTTGACCGTGTTCGTGTGAACGAACCCGTCTTGACCGTGCTCATGGAAATGAGGCACGTCTTTACCGTGCTCACGTTTTACCGTGAACCCGTCTTGACCGTTTTCACGAATAACGTGAACCCGTCTTGACCGTTTCCACCTTTTACAGTGGACCCGTCTTGACCGTTTCCACCTTTGACAGTGGACCCGTCTTGACCGTTTCCACTTTTTACAGTGGACCCGTCTTGAACTTGATGCATCCCCCATAGTGGTACTCACCGGGAAGCAGAACTTGAAGGCCTCGGAAACTTGATACTGCTACTACTACGCCTGCGCTTTGGAACTGGTGGGCCTCGGAAACCTCGGACCTTGCTCTCTCACGGGTGGGCTCTGGTTGGGATGATCCGCAATCCTCACCGCCTCGTGTGGACGCCTGGTCGCAGTCCGTCTCCTCCGTGGGCATGAGGGAGTGGCAGGAAGTCCTGCTGGTGCGCACTTTGAAGTCCGTCATGTTGAAATTGGCAATGTATATACACATAAGCGGCGTTCATTTGTGTTCACTGTATCCCTTGTTGTAAGCAGAACGGATATCGCTAAAACACTGACTGTGTTATCCCGCTAGCATAGACCCATGCACACACGTACACGACAGCCATTTTAGGTATCATGGTCTCCATGTTCACGATCGATCATCAGCCCCTTCCCTGGCCCTGCAAGCTTCCCCCATGCACCCTGACCGCCCCCGCTCTCACATGTACAAGTCATGAGCCCTCCCTTCCCGCATGACTCTGTCTTTGAGAATCACACCCCGCGCCTGACCAACACCTCCTTTCCTTCCATGAATACCCCTCCTTTGATGACCCCGACCTCTGAGCCTGAATGTTTGCACGGACCGCTGGTCATCCCTTAGCCTGAGGATACAGTTCATTGCCCACTACTGTATGCACTCGCCTGTCTTGAAAGGAGCCACTATTGATCATGACCACCCCACCCCGTGGGATTCGATCAGGAGCACACATTCCAACGGAATAAACAGCACACTCAGCTGCATGACAGCCCCCTCCTATTGTATGGAGGATAAGGGCCCCTACTGTAGCCACGTGTTGGAATATCTTCGTACTTTACAATGTCTTGATTGTAATGAAGGATGTGTGTGTGCCATAAACCTGTGTATAAAAGACAAAGCCTCAGAGAAACTTGTTAGAGCACCTCCCGAAGACACTATGCGAGTGTCCCAAATGACGGGCTCTCCTCTGGAGTAATAAACTCTGTTCTTGTTTTCCTGCCTTCAGCGCCCGTCTCTTTATTTTGGTAATTATTCAAGATGGAAACGAAGAGTCGCCCTGCACCAGCAGCCTGGGCATTGGGTGCGATCGGGGCAGACTTTTCAACAATTGGTGCCCAACAAGGGACCCATCAGCGACATAAGGTCCGGTAAGAGAGGTCCAGACGATGGGGTGAACATCTAAATGATTGGAGTATACCTGGCTTGAGAGGGCCCTCGTCCGGCTGCCGATTGAATGAACTTCACCGATTCCGAACGGACCTCTCTCAAGTGACCTATTGTCCTGACTGGAATCCCACAGGACTGCTGCGGTAAAAACATGGAGAAAAGAGAACGATCGGGCGCTGGAAAAAGGAAGGCGAAGAACTGTCCACATGGTCCGATCCGGGTAAGGTCGTGAAATTGATTGATTGATTGTTTGAAAATACTAGTATTACTTATTGATTGTTTCTGAGAGATTCTCTATTTGCAAACAAGCACAGAGTCGCCATACTCTGTTTAGTCTTTGCAGATAGTGAAGGATAGGTAATGCAGACTTTTGTCCCCATTGTAATCCGTCATACCTATTTTTCTCCCCATTGATTGATTGATTGAATCGAGCATTGAATTGTTCGAAGTTGGTTCTCTTAAGGATCTTCTCTGCCTGCAAACGGGGAAGAATAGGAATATTCTCCCTCCCTTTGCCGGTAGTGAAGGGTAGGTAACGCAAGCCTTTAACACGTCGTACCTATTTCATTCCTCATTGATTGATTGATTGTCCGAACATTGACTGTTTGGAATTGGTTCTTTTTGGAGGTATTCTCTATTTGCAAACAAGCACAGAGTCGCCATGCTCTGTCTAGTCTTTGCAGATAGTGAAGGGTAGGTAATGCGGACCTTTGTCCCCCGTTGTAATCTGTCATGCCTATCTACTCCCCACTGATTGATACGCCAGTCTCACCCGGACCATTTACTAGAGGAAGGTCATCTGGCCCGACCAGAGAGCACCCCTAGTGAAAAGGACATATACAATAATAACGAAGTGATCACTATATCCTGTTAACAGAAACTTTAGCATGAAACAACCTGGAAAGAAAGGAATAGGAAAACGAAAATCAGTAGGCCACTGATGAACTTTTTATTAAATAACGAACAAGGAAACGATAACAATACTTAATGATAAAACCTATGAGTGTCCTAGAAACAAGAAACGTTAGAAAAAAGTCCGTAATAAGAAACCTGAAAACAGTAAGAGAAACCAAGCGTGACATTGCAACGGTCACAAGGCAACGAGGCTTCATTGCCCCTCACTGCCCCAAACATGTCTGTCCCACCGCCTGCCACGCCCAAATAACGGCAACTTGGGAAAGATACAAGTCAGCAGACTTCCGCCCCATTCTGGAAACTACCAAAGTGCAACAAGTTTACGGCTACGCCCAGCCGGAAACAACACATATAGGGCGGGTCCTGCTGCCAACCGTCGGCCGGAGATCATCACGTAAGGTGTAGCCGGAGGAAAGGCCGAGGCCAACGGGACCCGGCCAGGGGGATTGCTACGACAACCCTGGAGAGTTGCAGGGGGGGGAATGTCCGTGTCCTCGACCCTCCCCTCCCTCTCCCAGTCCGGCCACCATCAACCAGAGGCTGAGGCCGACGGGATCCGGCCGCGGTGGCGGTAACACTGGAGAGTTGCAGGTTCGACCCTCTCTCTTTCCCAGTCTGGGCCAGCATCCATGGAGGGCCTGGGAGTGGAGAGGCCACTGCACGAAAGGCCCAGGAGAGGCACCACACGCCAAGGCCTGCCCCTCCGGATGAGCCAAGGAACCCATTCATGGGGCCAGAGCAAAGGGCGTCCGGCCGCCATCCACCGGAGGCCCGGCCCAAAGACGGACGGGACATTTCTTTTTTCTTCCATAATGGCTGCAACAACACTGGGGGGGGGATGTCTTGCACATGCCTCCGACCCCCCCCGTCCTCGTCGCCTGGTCCGGCCATAACAAATGTCAAGCGAGACGCCGTGGGGTGCACTGGGAGGGAGAGACGGTGCGAACAAGCCTCTCCCGCCTCCCCAGGTGGAGGCTTCCCAGCTGCACCCTCAGCGCTCCAGGCGCCCGGAAAAGGGTTCTTCCACTGTGGCGATGCTGCAACGCCTCGCCCGGCAGGGTGGAGCCCGTCCGCTCATTTGACCCCGCGATCGCCGGTAGCTGCCGAACTCTCAAAATGGCGATCGACCTGGCAAGAGCGGGCCCAGCATGAAGGAATGGCCCGGTCACCAGTTGACTCCACCACCATAGTTCTCCACAACCTTGAAGATTCTAGAGGAGCCGCGGGAGTCCCCGACTCCCGCAAATACCCCCGATGGGGAATGACTGCCATGATTGCCCTCGGAACGATGGAAATGTAGCCGCAGGACGTCGGCGCTCCCATGCTGGCGCCAGCCTCAGTTCGAATGACTAGAATCCTGCAGACTACAGTTCGGATCAGTTCCGGTGAAAGCACAGTATGACCCGGTAGGAAAACTGTTGCACCCCCCCCTCCCCTTTTTGATTGATGGTTCAGACCACCGATCCCTTCTTTTACCCTTTAACGGAACTTTTGGACTGCCGAAAGAAGCTCTGGGCCAACCACGAGTTAGTAGACATTTAGACTATGCCTGGTTCTGCCTGACTGCACCCAAAATGGCGCCGATGCAAATGAAACTTCCAACTCCTTGTTGTACCCAGATTGTTCAGCCCTGGTGTCATGAGATATGTATGAAGGGTTTTTTTAACCACATGAATTGATATAGGATGTGTACTGATTACATGTTCGGACAATTAATGGATTCAGGATGTGTACTGTCAGTTCGGGAAATGAATTGATATGGGATGGGTACTGGTTATAGGTTCGGACAATGAATTGATATTGGATGGGTACTGATTATGTGTTCAGACGGTAAATTGACATCAGATGGGTATTAATTGAACATTCGGACAATGAATTGTTGTTTAAGTTTAGCACATCATGATTATTGAAAGTTGGAAGCCCAACACTTATGACACTCGCTCACACTGAAGTCTCGACATGATTTTGTTGCGCTTTTCGCACTTTTATTATGAAATAAACGACCACTGACTCCACTAAAGTTTTTACTAATAAAGTATCCCCGCATCTACAGTTCCAGCCTGCTCCGTGGCCGGCCCACGGGGTTGTAGGCCCATATTTATGCACCGACATTCTTATTAAAGATTTTTGGGAAAAAACAAACGTAGTTGTCACGTGTGAATTAGTAAGTTTAGAATAAATGACCACTGTTTAAGGATTAAAAAGTATAGTACGCAGAGATACTGCCAAAAATGAATGGTACAGGTTTTGTTGTATGTACTTTGCACATTTTTGTACAGCCAAAAAGCAACCGCTAAAATTCTGGTGTTTAGCCTATACTTTGTGTGCTACCTGTACAAAAGAGTCACACTAACGGTCCACCGGGGCTTAAACGCCCAGTTGGCAGGGACTGCATCCCGTGGAGATAGGCCGAGTATGCAGTAAGTAAAAGCCTTTCTGGGTTTATGAGCGCTGATGTATTCTTAAATGCTGCCCCCGCCCCTTCTTTTTCCCTCTTTCTGCAGGTCACTTTGGAACATCGATTAAAGATACAAAAAGGAAAATGGTGATCTAACGAACGAAGAGACGGGAAAAAGGGTTTGATTATGGTACCTAACTGCAACAAGCAAACCATGACCATTTTTCTCTCTCTGAATTTAGCGCCTGGGAGGGCAGCCTGAAGGGAAAACCACAAAATATAACTGCGCTTGGCACCCCGAATAGTACAACTAAAATGACGTGCGCTAATGAACAAGCACTCCACGCTTAACTGAATAGGGAAAAGTTTAGGGTATATTTCGAGGTAAGGTTTACACAAGTATCCTCCGCCGAGAGGACTAGGAATATTGCCAATACATTCAAAATCTACTGCATCCTTTTTCGCATCCTCATAGACATGTAACTAAAAGCTGCCTCATTGTTCTCCAATTGACACCAACTGTTGTCTCAGCCTAGAAACGCACTTGCTAAAAATGACTCGAATAAACCACCGTGAGCATTAGCCCGACCAGGTTAGTTCATGACCAATTGCCAAAGGCGTAAGTGTGTACAATCAAAGCCACCAGTAAGGGCAGCCGACGGTTAAAAGAGAAGAAAAAGGTAAAAAGAGCTTAAGATGCTAAGAATGCACAGCATACAGAAAGGGACAATTTTGGCCAATAACTGTTTATGTTTTGTCTTGGATCTTTGTATGTAATACCTGTACTGTCTCCCCCGTCCGAGTTTGTGTGTACGTGATGTATGGATCTACGTCGTCCCTCCGCTTGTGTTTACGCATTACTTAACCCCTGCTGTTCTATGTTGTGTGCGCACTGAATGGACCATTATTGTACACGTCTCTCTCTCTCTCTCTTTCTCTCTCTTTCTCTCCATGACGTACGTGTACCGAATGGTCCGTTTAGAGTGCGAGCTTCTCTCTCCCTCTCTCTCTCTCTCTCTCTCTCTCTCTCTCTCTCTCTCTCTCTCTCTCTCTCTCACTCTCTCTCCCTCTCCCTCTCCCTCTCCCTCTCCCTCTTCCTCTCCCTCTCCCTCTCCCTCTCTCTCTCTCTCTCTCTCTCTCTCTCTCTGAAGGTCCCCCTGTTCCCTCCTCCCTTATGCAAGAACGTTGTGCCCCCCCGGCACGAACCTAATTGGGACTCCTCGAACACAAAGGTGTTCAGCAAAATTGACCAAAACCAAAACGATTGTGACTTGCCATATTACTACCTCTCCTTTCTGCAAAACGATAGAACCCGAGTTGGTAATGAAGGAAAGGACAGGTAAGACGACGGATGTCCCCTAATCTGGCCTTTTATAAGGGAACTATAACGTCAATGGTCTTCTGGTTCTCAGTTCGTTAGAAATACGATCCCCAATGCCCCGATTGCCCCACCCCCCTGCGCCTAAGTGCGGATATCTAGAGTAGCCCGCTTCTCCCGATCGACCCCCGCTCCCTGTCCAAAGCACCCACGCGCCCCTGACCAATCCTAGCCTCATGTCAGCTACCCACGAAACGTAATTGATGACCTTGATTAACGGTCATTTCCCAGGAAAGCCATGTTTTACGTCCACCCCCTCCCCCTTCTTCATGACGATAACGCCCCACTTACAAGAGTTAGCCGACCCCGAAGGGAAATGTAAGATTGTCGATACTTGGGTTAAAGGGAAGGGCGAGTCTCTACATAAGGACTCGATTTTGAGTTTGATATAATATACTGCGTATAAAGGTCCAATTTCTCTCTACGTACGTCACGAATGAGCACCGAACAGAGTTATGAATTCCATAGCAATGCACTCCTACAGACTCCATAAATGACAACTTCTGACTGTGACCGATGAACTTTTTCCCCACCTACATAGGATTGGGGACGGAATTGAGATGTATAAATGTCTTCTCCTGCCAGTTTTTCTAAAACTTGTTTTCTACCCATTCAAAGATCCAATTACCGGAGGAGAGGAGCTGGACGTGACGCACAGCCTGGCCACAGATCATGGAACACGTGTGACCGCAACCAAAGGTGGAGCCACAGAGCAATGAGACGCGGGACGAGGCATAACTTTCAAACTCAGCAGATGGAGGAATGAAGGGCTGCCTTGAAGCCCTCGACTCGCTGACCCACTCGTGCCTGAAGTCCCCGTCCCCTTTTGAGTCCGACTAATGGGCCTGCCTGCTCATTGTCCTTTGCTCCCTTGGTCTCTTGGAGTGTTCGAAGATCTGGCCCCACTCCGCCCTCTCTTCCCTCGATTATTCAACAAACTCTTTCATATAAACTTTGACTATGGACTGGGATTTTGCCACGGAAAAAGAAAGACACGCAGGTGCCCAGCATGAGGCACCCCTAAGAAAATGAGTTAGGAAACAGGACTGTGATCTAACAGCAGAGGACTGATCGCACCCTGCAACGCGTAAGGATGATTCCGAGCTGGACTTATAGCTCCACCGCCGGTGCTCAAAAGCGCCAACGAAAAGAAAAACGGACTAACAGAATCTACCAGTGGTGGCTCGTCTTTGAAAAAGACATTTTCACTAAGACCCCCTTCCTGAACTTTCTCCCTCAATTCTTGTCGCTTTAAAAAAAAAATGTTTTCGGTCACTTAAGTCCAAAGGTCTCATATAGCACCTTTACTATATGTTGATGTCATTGAAAAGAAAGTCAGAACTTGAAGTCTATAATATGTCGGAACGTTTTCCTGATTGCCCTCGACTACGTGTTATGCCGATCTCTAGATTTGTATGAATAACGCAGCAAATGTAAATTCACATGTACCGTATTCCGCCAATTGTTTCGACTGCATATGGCTACACGCAATATGTAGCATTTGACGAACGTTATTTCATTGGCCACACGTGACTATATGCACACTCCATCAGTTGGGGTAAACACAAATGTACTAGCTATGTTTAAAGGCGGCGACTGTTGAAATTGGCAATGTATATACACATAAGCGGCGTTCATTTGTGTTCACTGTACCCCTTGTTGTAAGCAGAACGGATATCGCTAAAACACTGACTGTGTTATCCCGCTAGCATAGACCCATGCACACACGTACATGACAGCCATTTTAGGTATCATGGTCTCCTTGTTCACGATCGATCATCAGCCCCTTCCCTGGCCCTGCAAGCTTCCCCCATGCACCCTGACCGCCCCCGCTCTCACATGTACAAGTCATGAGCCCTCCCTTCCCGCATGACTCTGTCTTTGAGAATCACACCCCGCGCCTGACCAACACCTCCTTTCCTTCCATGAATACCCCTCCTTTGATGACCCCGACCTCTGAGCCTGAATGTTTGCACGGACCGCTGGTCATCCCTTAGCCTGAGGATACAGTTCATTGCCCACTACTGTATGCACTCGCCTCTCTTGAAAGGAGCCACTATTGATCATGACCACCCCACCCCCTGAGATTCGATCAGGAGCACACATTCCAACGGAATCAACAGCACACTCAGCTGCATGACAGCCCCCTCTTATTGTATGGAGGATAAGGGCCCCTACTGTAGCCACGTGTTGGAATATCTTCGTACTTTACAATGTCTTGATTGTAATGAAGGATGTGTGTGTGCCATAAACCTGTGTATAAAAGACAAAGCCTCGGAGAAACTTGTTAGAGCACCTCCCGAAGACACTATGCGAGTGTCCCAAATGACGGGCTCTCCTCTGGAGTAATAAACTCTGTTCTTGTTTTCCTGCCTTCAGCGCCCGTCTCTTTATTTTGGTAATTATTCAAGATGGAAACGAAGAGTCGCCCTGCACCAGCAGCCTGGGCATTGGGTGCGATCGGGGCAGACTTTTCAACAGTCACGGCTGTAGAAGGGGGCAAGAGCTGTACCTACGTCACCGGCGCGTGGGGAAAGGGATAGTCCCTGTATTCGGGCGCCAGATTAATGTGGTAAATAAAATATTACCCTGGCATAATTTCTAGGCATTAACAATTAGCATGTATCAAATGAGAGGCAGAGAGTCCGTGGTGTCCAAGTTAAAAGGGCTTTATTCCAATAACTCGAGTTAAGGGAGAATCTGTTCCATCTCCACTGAGGATCAGGAAGGGTCTTCTAACATTTAATAACAATGAACAACATATATACAATTTACTCCTTGTACATAGGGAGGAGGAGCGCTCGAGGCAGAACAAGACAGAAAATGAGATAAGAGCATGTAGGCGTGCATGAGGGTGTACACTTGATGAGTCATAGGTGTGTGATAGGTGGGTCATAGGTGGGCGGCTACATAGAGGAGGAGTTACATGGCAGGCTGGAACTTTTGCCCTACTTGTGCACGCAACTGGATCATGACGTGCAATTGACGTGTAACTGGGGGGAGAGCTGACTTTCAGTCTAGTAGAGAGATCTTCAGTGTCAGGGCGACCAGCACATCTGGTACTATCTGATATCTTGAGTCCGGGATGTATTATCTGAAGCAAAGGTTGCTCATCTCTAAAAAGACAGAAAGGGCATATATTTCTTCGTTCATTACATGGGGGCTGTGAGCTTTTTACAGATGCAAGCACTGTGATTTACTTTAATGGAGACAGAAAGGCTAGGTCTCTATCTTTCGCGGACGGGATATGTTTACCTTTTTCACCGGGCATGCAGATAACTGTTATTCATAATACTGTCTTGGCAACCCTTGCTGGGCTTCTTTCGGCTGAGCTAGAAGGATGCGAGGTCAGAGATACGTAACTGTAGCTTTCAGAGTGTCTGGAGTCATGAAAAACCCTTAATTCAGAAAGTGGCCCAGGGTGAACCACAAAAAGGGTTCATTACGATATTTATTTAAAAGTGCACAATGCAAATACATGGGCCTTCATGTTAGCTTAACGTTTGGGAAACTTGATGACAGGCACCTTAATGCAGGACGTGATTGCAGAGGCCTTGTGATTCAGGCCACTAAGAGAAATATGCATGGGTGACATGCACATACATGTAACATAGGGTATACGTAGGGGGCATCTTGGTCAGGCAAAATTTCATTTTCCTCAAAGGGATCATTGAAAAAGTTGAATCCACCCTATGGCTTTCCCCCATTGTCTTAGCCAAGAAGAGATCAGGCGATTTGAGAATGTGTGTTGACTTACGCACTCTCAATGAAGCCATTTGGGTTGATGGGTTTCCTCTGCCACGAATTGAAGACCTTATTGCCAAAGTGGGGTCATCTTCGTGGTTTACGAAACTTGATCTTAAAGCTGCCTATCACCAGGTAGAATTGCACCCTCAATCCAGACACCTCACTGCCTTTGTCACTCCAGATGGTGTTTTTCAATTCTGTCGTCTTCCTTTTGGACTGGCGTCAGCGCAGCAGTCTTTCAAAGACTCATGTCGGAAATGTTTGCTCACAATCCCAATGTAGTTGTCTTTCAAGATGACATTCTCATCTTTACTAAAACAGAGAGTGAGCACAACCAAGCAATTAGTGAAGTTTTCAAAGTTCTCGAGAGTAGAGGTTTAACCCTGCAGAAAAGTAAATGTATTTTCAAAGCCAAAGAAATTGAGTATCTAGGACATATCATTTCGGAAAAAGGTATTAAACCTAGGCCTGGTTTAGTTAAGAGCATTATTGAAGCACCGGCTCCCCAAAATAGAGAACAGCTCTTGTCCTTCTTCGGTTTGTGTGAGTTTTATGCAAAATTTATGAAGGATTTTGCAAAAACCACTAAGTGCTTCAGGTCTTTGTTAAAGAAGGGGGCTGTCTTTGTTTGGTCAGAAGAATGTAAAAAAGGTTTTCAGATTATCAAAGATCATATACTTTCAGCTCCAGCTCTACAAGCATTTGTTGAAGGAAGACAAACTTTTGTCACGGTTGATGCATGTGAGTACGGATTGGGTGCAGTTCTTTCTCAATATTCTGGCGGGAAGGAATACACAGTTGGGTTTGCCTCTCGCACTCTCCGTCCCGTTGAACGGAAATATTCCGTCATTGAAAAAGAACTTTTAGCCTGTACATGGAGGGTGGAGAAATTCAAATCATATTTATGGGGCAGGTCATTTGTTCTCAAAACGGATCATCGACCTTTAGTTGATATTTTAAATGGAAAAAATGTCAAACGCACGACAGCTCGTTTAGCAAGGTTGTCCACGAAATTACTTGAATTCTCCTTTAGCGTGGAATACATACCAGGGGGAAGAAACAGCAGGGCTGACTGTCTTTCTAGGCTTCCCATTCCCGATAATGATGAACAGGATTGGGAGACTGAAGTAGAGGAGTGTTTTGTAGCTAATGTCTGTCAATAGTCCATATCTTTTCTAGAAGATGATTGGATCAAAGAACTAAATGATGATGTGGTTCTTAAAGAAGTTTCATCTCTTATTAAAAAAGGATGGCCGAAAGAGAAATGTCTTTCTCCTGATCTCCAAATGTTTTGGAAGATTAATGCTGAGCTTTCAATGGAAAATGGTATAATTGTCCGAGGTGACAAATTGGTCCCTCCATCATGCTTTAGGGAAAAAATTATTTTAGCAGCACATTCTGGCCATCTTGGTGCCACCATTATTAAAAGAAAAGTGAGATCTGATTTCTGGTGGCCAAAAATGGATTCTCAGATAGATGAAATTGTCAGACTATGTTCACGTTGTAATGCCAGTGACAAGGTATTAGTTTTGGAAGGCCTTGTGGAATCTAAGGTTTCTATTCTTGGTCGAGCTTGGCAGAAGTTAAGATTGGACTTCCTGGGACCATTCCATGTTCTCCCCAACAACTCAAAATACTTTTTGGTTCTCATTGATCATTTGTCAAGGTGGGTCGAAGTTGAACCAATTAGTATACCGAATTCAAAAAGCGTTATTGATTGCTTGAATAGTATATTTTTGAGAGAAGGTTATCCAGAGGAGATTTTAACCGATAATGGTGTTCAATTCATCTCTCATGAAATGAATTCCTTTTTGAGGTCGTGTGGTATCAAACACACCAGAACTCCTCTCTATCATCCGCAAAGCAATGGCAAGACAGAAAGATTTAACAGAGTTATTGTGGAGTGTGTTCAAGCAGTTTTCAAGTCTAGAAGTTGTGTATTTAAAGCAGTCAAAGATCTTGTATGGTCTTACCCCACTTCCCCCCATTCTGCTACCAACTACACTCCATTTGAACTCATGAGAGGAAGAAAAGCTTGTTCACGAGTATATCCTTTCTGGATGGTAAGAAATTTTTGTCAAGGTGGCAACATGAGCAATATGTAGGATGCTGCTCACAGAAAATCCTCTGATGTGTGTTCTAAACATGTTAAACCTGGAAAGAAAATTTCTCACAACATTCAGATTGGAGATTGGGTCAAGGTTAAAAATCCTGTTTCAGTTAGAAAAGGTCTTTCCAAGTTTTTAGATTCTCAGCAAGTAGTGGATACTCGTAAGAATGCGGTTAGATTGACCAATGGCAATTGGTGGTGCACTTCTCAAATTGCCAAAGATCCCTCTGGTTCTTCAAGTAATGTTAATTTCAACAATGTTTCAGAGGGGAATGAGGTTAGGAAAAGTACCAGAGTGTCAGTCAGACCTAGCAAACTGCGAGATTATGTTTAACCCTTTTGTACTTTTCATTTAACTTTTCATGAGTTGTATTTTCCTCTCACTGTACTTATTGTTTTTGTGTTTTTCTTATGAAAAGAGGGGAGGTGTGGTGATATGCATTGCGCAACATGGAACCATTCTATGTCATTGTGAATGTTCCACGTTCAGTGTTCTCTTTGGGACAGTTATTACTTTGACTTCCACCTGCCTGCTGGGGCGGCTCTCCCTTCCTACAATAAACTACACTTGAAGAATATCTTTCCTGTGTTCAATTGACATCATTTCAATGTGTCTCTCATGATGCCCCTGGCTCGGACATTCGGTTTGAAGTCTGGTGGCCCGGCATGTGAATCGAGCAGCGATTCCTGCTTGGAGGCAATCAGCGCCTATGCCTTGCTGAGGGAGCGCCCCGCCAGTTTAAAAGTGCCAATTCACGACATGCTGTTTTATTATTCCAGCACTCTCACAAGGTCCTAGGCCGGCGTGATTGGCTTGCCACGGTACAGGGGCAGAGGCTACATGGCACTGATCCTTTAGCATACAATATCTTTGATGGCACACTAAAGGCGGTTTGCATATGGGTCTTTCGGCTGGTATGAAATGTCGATTTGGGAAGATTGTACATCTCCCAGGCCTGTCTGGATGCAGAGTACCATGATGGCACTATGTGTTCTGTATTGACCACCTCAGGGCTGACGCTTCCCTCTACGACAAGCTATGGGCCCTGGAGCAATCTTGGCTTTGCTAACAGTGGTGAACGTGAAAGCCAGTAGAGCAAGAAGCAAAGGGCTAGCCGTGTCTAGACAACTAGGTGCTTTTATAATTTGCATGGAGTTAAGCACCCAGAAGAAAGGTCCTATGTGCAGTGTGTGCGCACTGGAGTAGAATCATTAGGCCAGAATCATTAGGCCACCAGTGGCACAACAAAGTACTTTTAAACGTGCAGATGGCCGCGTATGGTGGGTAGGTGCAGAACTGTGCCTCTGTATCAACAGAACCACCGTGATCTGACGGTGATACCGCCGCCGCCGCTCATGGAGTAATACTCCATTACTAATTAGGTTCAACTGGAAATAAGACAAACTGTCTTGGGACTGCAGCACTCTAGTAGGGGCTTAGTACCGCGTGTAACTCCAGTGGCACTTAGAGGATAATAACCCCCATCACTCACTTTTTTAGTTTACACGGTTATCCCTTTTTTTGCACTGGTCCTGATGAAGCGCACTGGATCTTGTTGACCTCGACAGCGCGGAACATGTCGACCTGACCACACCTTATGTTGCCCCGGGGTACATTATTACCCACTGTGTAACACACAACCTTTGGGTTTTTTAACATGACAGGGGAGCTTATTCCTCACTAATAAAGTTATTGCCCTTTGGTATCCCCTAGCCATTTTTACTCACACCCCCTCCTACACGACTACTCCACAGTAGGACCCTTCCCACATACCCACACTCATCATATGGCTGTTCTCTTAAAAGATCTCCAATAAAGTGACCCTTCGGGGAACCCGTAGGACATTGCAGCGCCGGCCCGATGAGGAGCACCGCCCGATGATGAAGCATGACATCCTTCGGGGTGTGTGAGGGCAACAAGAGACAAAGGATGTCTCCCCGTCCCTTCTTGCTTCACTCAAAAAGATTCCTAGTTCTCTTTTCTTCTTTTTCCTTCTCCAGGACTTCAAATCTCTCCTTCTTTCTTTGTCTGATGTGGGTGTGTAATTCACAGCACACATGTGGATGGAACAGTGATCCTCTTACTTGGTTTTGACATTTGAAAATGGTGCAGGCTAATTATTACTGAAGGTCTGCCTTGTGCCAGTCAAATGTGGACGATTTGTTCAATCGATGAACATGCTTGTTTTATCAATACTTTGTTTTAGTTAGAAGGGATGATGTGCCTAATTCGGATATGCCCCTTACAATTATTCTTCGACTTTAAATTTGTTCATATCCAGCCTGTTTAAGTTAGGTGGGGTAAGTTGCCTAACAGCTTATATGTATCATTGACAGTTCGGATGGCTCATGGAGCAAGGCATGCTTGGTCCGCTCGTATGAGCAGGTGATTTTGTTGCAGGCTCAGCCTTGCATGCTACTCTGCATTGGAATTGTTGCAGGCATGGACCGAGAGAAGGTATTTTCGATACCATGCAACACCATAAATTTAACCTGGTTTAGTAATCAGGCCTAGGAGTGACTGCATGACTCTCTGGTGCTGGAGATGGTTAGTTTATTGGCATGTCTTTCTAGATGTTTGTTGCAAGCTCGCACATTTTGTGGCTCCACTCTCCGAAGGACAACATCGTTAATAAAATAGCTGGCCTGACTTGTTCCTTAATGTAGATAACAGAGCAACATCGCTGTCGCTGTGGCCAGGTGGGCCCAGCGTGAAGGGCTGAAATCTTTCTCACAGTTTGGGTTATGATTTGTGATAAGGATATGTGGAAGGACTGGTTTCATGCTTTTATTTTAATTTCAAGTAACATCATTGTTGAGTGATATTCAAGAGCCCCGAAGTTAATAACTCCTTTTCTCGCGCAGGCAAAAAGACTCTAGAGTTTGATAGTAAAAGTGGAGCTGAACCTATCGGTTGGTGTGTCAATTCTGTTAAATCCATGGGGGTATTACGATGTGTGTGAAACTGGTGCTTAGGAAACCCAGACGGAGCATGGGTAGATTAGTTATCAGTAGATCCACAGCACTCCATCAGTTAGTCCCTAGTACTGGTATTAAATTTAGCCACATTTTATCACTAGGATATTGAAAATTCATATTGTCATTTCCTCAAATGGGTCAATAAACTCACATCGCTAAGCCCTTATAGGTGTAGTAGTGTGCGCAATGGTCCTCTATTTGCTGTTTTTTCCAAGAAGGCACCATATGGGTGACTGGTTTAAATCCGGAGGTTTCCTTCGGCAAATGCCTCATACGTTTATGCTTCAATATTGGCCTAATACATTCAGAACAGAAGGGGCATTTTCCGCAGCCTGTTCACATGATGGCAGGTATACTCAGCCTTTCACCCTTCCGGGGTCGACTAAATGAGTACCATTGAGTTTGGTATCAATAAACAGTGGTAGTAGGTGCCAAGATACCCTTCAGGGACCTTGTGCCTAAATACACCTTAGGATTAGCACTGCCACCCGTAATACTTGCAGGCTTGACACTAGCTCTTCTGATTGTACACTTCCTTGTTCGGCTTAACCCAGCAACGCTTACAGATAGATGCGCCTGACAATCTCATCGCTGAGATGACTAAGCACGGTCTGAAGCAGTAGGTAAAGCACACTGGTTGTAATTGAAAACGGGTGTTTTAAGAGCATCAGCAGTGCGCACCCCTTCTCCACCACACTTACAGAAGTACTCCTGGTGGGTATCTCAGGGTATCAAGCAGGATTCCTCTGGGTTGTTATGATAGATGAACAACATTATAGCTCAATAATTCAAACACAAGAGAACGTTGTATACAGTGGATATCTTGACCACATGCATTTCAAGATGCCTTATGTCAAATGAATGTAAAAGTAAAAATTCTGACAATTACCTAGGATCACACAATTTAGTCAAGCAGGGTATAGGGGCATCCATTACTTTAGGCCATCCCAGCAGAAGTTTCACCAGCGTGTATAATAGTGGGGACAAGCACCAACAAATTACGGTCTTGGGGGTCATTTTGGCAGGGCATGTACACACACTTTATATCAATCAGAGCATCAATGGTATAGACATGCTTCTTCCACCCTTAGCAGCAAGACTCGGCCAGCAGTAGCACGCCCAGTTGGTGCTAGCTTGTCTTGAGTCACATGCAAGTGCATCTAGTGAGCTGGACTATGTACCTAGGTCACGCACATTAGGCAGAGGAGTTCCGGTAGGATCCACAGAAATTGGGGACTGCCCCAGAACATGAAACTGCAACTGTAGATTCCGGCATAAAGTCTCTCCATCACTGATATTGTCAATAATTAAACAGCCTTTAAAGATGTTCAACTGAACAGCACAAGATTCAAATGCATGTGGAAAATTCTTTTAGGGAATTAATGCGGCGTACCCCAAGGATCCTCCCTCAGCCCGACACTGTTCAACATTTACATGGCCCTGCTTGCACACGTCGCCCGATAGCACGACCTCAACATAATCTCCTACCCCAACAACACTCAACTGATCCTCTTCCTCACCAAGGACCCCATCACCACCAAAGCCAACCTCCAGGAAGGAATGAAGGCTGTCACCGACTGGACGAAGATCAGCTGTCTGAAGCTGATCTCGGACAAGACGGAGGTCCTCATCCTCGGCTCCAACCCGTCAGCCTGGGACGACTCCAGGTGGCCAACAGCACTGGGGGGCAGCCCGACCCCCACCGACCACGCATGCGACCTGGGAATCATCCTCGACTCAACGCTCTCAATGACCAAGCAAGTCAACACCGTCTCCTCCTCCTGCTTCAACACCCTCTGCATGCTCTGCTTGATCTACAGATGGATCCCGACAGATACAAGAAAGACCCAGGCCCTCGTCAGCAGCAGACTCGACTACGGAAACGCCCTCTACGTGGTAGCCCCGACCAAGCTCATCAATTGGCTACAACGCATCCAAAACACCTCGGCACGACTGATCCTCGATGTACCACGACACGGCCACATCACCCCCCACCTGAGAAACCTGCACTGGCTCCCCGTCATCAAGAGGATATCCTTCAAGCTCCTCATCCACGCACACAAGGCACTCCACAAGACCTGCCCAGCCTACCTCAACAGACCGCTCTCCTTCTACACCTGCAACCGCCAGCTACGCTCCGCCGACCTCTCACTCGCCACCGTCCCGTGCATCCGAAGAACAACCACTGGTGGGAGATCCTTCTCCCACCTCGCCGCCAAGACATGGAACACCCTCCCACTGAGCCTAACGACAGACCCAAGACTTGGTGACCTTAAGGAGGACACTAAAGACCTGGCTGTTCGATCAGTAGCGGCCCGCACATTCCCCCCCCCCGTGCCTTGAAACCCTCATGGGTATGTAGTGCGCTTAACAAATGACTGATTGATTGATTGATTGATGGCCAGATTGAATTAGACAAAATGCATTTCTCAAGGCCACTCGTTTATGAGCACCAGAAGCTGGACAGGCACATAGCTTGGTGAGGACGGTCACAAACATATCATAGCCAGTTGTGGCCACTCAAGCAAGACATTTTCACACTCTTTCTACTAACAGGAGCCTCTATGTGTGAAACTGTCGTGTATTTCTATAGGTTCTGAATCGATCCCCCTATTCCTGACCCTATTCTGGTTAAACTACCTAGCTAGTTAACTAACAGTCAGCCCATGAGGCAAGAAATCCCCCATGATGCAGATACCGTTATCTGACGCAGTCACACTACGGCACAGGAACGTGTTATCTGATTAGGTCATAACGCTTGAGATCTAATTAGACAAGCGACATTCCTCCAGCCCCTGATAAGGCATACGACGTTCTCATAACAAATCAAACCTATGACAACCTGGATAATCCGTGCGGCCATTGTTTTGATTTCACAGAGAACTTTAGTAAAGAATGTGCTAACGAGCAAGTCGTATGACATCTTTATTGACGTACCTATGTCCATCCTTACGTCAATCCCGGCACCTTTAAGGTATAAATATTGCCGACCTTGCCCTATGCAAACACACGCGTGGTGACAAGACGGAGCAGCCATACTTGCCGAAGCCGAGAGCAGAAGCAGACCCCGCAGGCAGCAGCCCCGCCTTCCTGACGCGCTGAGAGACGCGCTGCTATCTCAAGCCGAGAGACCCAGCACCGGCGCTTCCGGGTAGCCCTCGCAGGCAGCCTGGAATATCGAGAGCAGAGAAAGAGATACCATTCCTCATTCATCCTAAATTCCAGGTACAGAACTGAATAACCCCTCCTAGAGAATTCTTTAGTTATTCACTTGGCAAAAACAAACTTAACTTAAACTGTAACTTTCTATTCCCGCCCACGTATTAGACTTAGGTCAGGTACACGGGGTAGGCGTATTTAGAAACACCGGTTGAGTACGTTTAGTCAAATGTATATGTGTATGTAAATATATTTTAATCATTTTAAAACATCATATGGCTCAGAAACCATATCAATGTTTTTACAGTATTATTTTATACTATTGCTTCTAATGTATGCACTTTACTTAACTATAAGTATTGCAATAATATCGATCCATTTCTCTTGTACGAGAAAAGAGACTGATCAATAAATAACATCTTTTATTGAACACGCCCGTCTCTTCCTTTTCTCTACATTCTGATGAGACCTAGGGCCGGATGTAGGTAAAAAATATTTACCGATCCTTAATTACCGATTTTTACCGAATCGGTAAATAAGAATCGGTAAATAAGAAGGGGGGGTATGTAGGAACATCCAGATGTTCCAATTACCGAATCGGTAATAATCGGTAAATAAGAATCGGTAAATATAGAATCTGTAATTACCGATCGGTAATTACCGATCGGTATGGACAATGCATTCCTATGGGGCAAAAGTCCCATAGGAAAGCATTGGAAATACCGATCGGTAATTACAGATCGGTAATTACCGATCGGTAAATACCGATCGGTAAATACCGATCGGTATTTCCCGCGACGGCCAGCAACCAAAAGTGAAACTCAACACAAACAGCCAATCAGGTGCAACCACCCTCCCCCTTCCTGGCAGGAAGTGTGCACACAGGCAGCTGCAACTAATTAGAATGTTCTGGAAAGGCAGTTGGAGCAGAGAGACTGGGAGCAGCAGCAGCAGCAGGCAGAGCTCGTGAATTGAGAACACTTTAAAATGGAAAGCAGCAGGGAAAGTGAGCAAGCAGAAAGGAAAAGGAAACTTAAGTTCAGTAGTACTGAATTACAGGTGCTTGTTGAGGAGGTGGTGAAGGTACACCACAGACTTTTTGGAAAACTGTCCCTCACTGTGCCAGAATCCACAAAAAGGAAAACATGGCTGGACATCCTAGAGAAAGTGAATGCTGTGGGAGTGACCACCAGAGTGACAGAAGACTTAAAGAAGAGGTTCTATGACCTAAGGAGCCTCACAAAGAAAAAATTGGCTGATCGCCACAAACAGTCACAGAAAACAGGTGGAGGGAAGAACACAGCACCCCCACTCACCGAGCTTGAGGAGCTGGTAGCCACAACCCTGGAGACTGAAAGTGTCCATGGACTGGGAGAAGTGGACAGCTCGGCTAAATCTGCAAAAACAAAAGGTAAGATGCATGCACAGCAATCCCCCTCCCACCCCCATCCATCCCTCACCCCTTGCAGCTCAGTTACCCCAGTCCCATGGTGTGTGTGCAAAACTGTAGCAAAGCATCATGGTACATGTAGTCAGTATTAGAAAGAACATGTGACATAGCACTGTTACCAACAAGTAATTTAAATGTTTGCAGACAAAATGAAGGGCAGGCAGCATGTTCAAAGTGCAAATTGATATGTTTAATTGTAGTGGCTGTGACACATTAGCACCTAGCTGATATGTGCCCATATGTCCACAGGTCACACATCTAGAAGGCAGTCCGAGGAGGCAGAAGGCACGGCACCCCAGAGGGATGACAGTCAGGATCCAGGGCCCAGTGCATCCCAGGACACAGGGGTTCCGAGTGGCCAGCCACCCTCCCAGGCAACAGACATCAGTGAGGAAATGCATGGATCCCCAATTCCCTCACAGTCACCACTATTGGTGTCATCACCAGAACTGCCTGCATCCATGGAATTGGTAACACCTGTTGCACACCCTAGCAGGAGGCATGTTGTTTCCCCACTGCTGCAAATGGATATAGGTGCTGAGGAAATGGTGGGTGTAGAGTCACATGACTTGTCTGAGGCTGACATCACTGCCACACTGCAGCCCGGCACAGAGCCTGTACCACCTGCCACTAGAAGGCGCACAGTCCAAGGAAGGGGTGCAGGTGCACGTGGGGAGGGGTCCAGTGTCTTCCAAGGCCTGGAGGGATCGATGGTCAGGATCCAGAGGATGCAGGGCAAGGGCATCATGGCCTGTCAGAGACAAATGCGAAACATGAACAATAACATTCAGGACATTGGCAAGGGAATACAAGAGCTTGTGGAGGTGAACAAGTGCATGGCAACAGGCATACAGCAACTGTGCACTAAACTTGACTCTGAAATTGCTGCAAGGCACAGGGACAAGCAGCGAGCACAGAGAGCAGAGAAATCCTTACACCGCCTGGCAACAGCCACATCCCTGCTATGCAGGCGTAGCATCAATAGCCAGGAAGTCCTGACTAATAATACCAACCAGTTAACAAGGGGCATAGCTGGAATGACTGGTGCGCTGGAGGCCCTACTCAATGCACAAAGTGCACGAAGTTCTGCTCTTGACGTGCCGGACAGTGAACCTAGCACCAGTAGGAGCAGCACAGCTAGCCCACATGGTGTTGAGCCAAGGAGGAGCAGCAGGCGACAGGGTGAGGCTACAGGCCAAACGCCCAGTGTACAGGCTGAGCCACAAACACCTGGCAGTGCAAAGCGTGGCCGAAAATGAATATTTGTTACTATGGCCTACTGCCTGTGGACATTTGTTTCTTTAGTTGTTAAAGTTAAATTTGCACATTTGTGCCATTTAAACAAGCCTAGTGACAATATGCAACTATGGTGGGTGGGTTCAAGACCTGTCTGAGTGTGTTTGCTCACTGTGAGCATTGATGTCAAATGCTTACTGGTGCTCTTTTTTACTTTACCATCTGTTTATGAAACCTAAATAAACAGAAGCTTGTGCTTTGACTATAGCTCAGTGTCTTCACTTACTTAGAAATAGTTGCGTGTAATCTCCTCACGTCTTAATCTGCCATCACTTGGTGTTGACACTCCTGCAGGTTGTCTTTCAGGCACAGCATTGTCGTCGTCGTGATCCTCATAGTCACTTAACTCCACCTCAGTTCCCTTCTTAACAGCCAGATTGTGCAACATGGCACAGGCAGCAATGATCTTACAGCATGTGATGGGGGTATACTGCCTTGCACCTCCACTCTTGTGCAGGCATCTAAACCTGCTCTTCCATATTCCAAATGTTCTCTCAACAACATTGCGTGTGCGCTTGTGGGCCCGGTTGTACCTCCTTTGGCTGGGTGTTGAGGGGTTGAGGTAGGGGGTTAGTATGAATGAGCGAAGGGCATATGCACTGTCTCCTGGAAAGAAAAGGGAATAATTTACTCACATGCATACATGTACTGCTAATTGCAATAGGTCTAATAGGTGTTGCACACTGTGTCTTACCTAGGAGGTAGCCTTCACCAAATTCCCCTGCAGTCAGCCGTTCATAGATGCCACTGTTCTGAAATATATATGAATCATGGGTACTTCCCGGGAATTTAGCTACGAGGTCTGTGATGTAGTGCTTAGCATTGCAAATCACCTGCACGTTGATGGTGTGGGTTGATTTCCTATTGCGGTAAATGTATTCTGTGGCAGCAGGGGGACAAATGGGGATGTGAGTGCCATCAATGCATCCGATGATATGGGGAAATCCTGCCATCTGGTAGAAGTCCGATTTGGTTTGAACCAGTTCTGCATGGGTGGATGGGAAAGAAATGTAATGGTCCATCCTGTGCAACATGGCGTCAAGGAATCTATGAAAAAACCTTGAGAGGCTGCTCTGGGTCACCCCTCCCGCCACAGCAACCACGCTCTGGTAGCTCCCTGACGCCAGCAGGTGGATGCTGCACAGCACCTGTACATGTGCTGGTATTGCATGTGCCCTTGGGGTGGGGTGCTCCAACAGGGGTTTGAGG
Source organism: Lissotriton helveticus (assembly GCF_964261635.1). Taxonomy (NCBI): domain Eukaryota; kingdom Metazoa; phylum Chordata; class Amphibia; order Caudata; family Salamandridae; genus Lissotriton; species Lissotriton helveticus. The sequence continues at coordinate 1,342,570,660 of NC_136057.1, read as the reverse complement.
TCCCTGATGAGCTCCATGATGGTGTCTGGAGCCAACCTGTACCTTTGCACAATCTCTTCCTCTGTGAGCATGAACAGGGTCACCCTCTGCCTGTAGACCTGCTCCTGTCTCAGCCATTCCCTCTCTCCTTCCTCCTGTAGCCGTAGCCGTCTTGCAATTACATAGAATGCAGCCATTTTGCAAACAGAATTGCATTTTGGGTCCTTTTTTATAGGCTGTACCTGGTTAACACCTGATTTGAATCCATGGTAAATACAGACTCTTAAATACCGATTTTGGCCCAAAATCGGTATTTCAGAGCCTCCCTACATGTCAAACTTCAATTTTACCTATTCTTAATTACCGAATCGGTATTTTACCGATCGGTAACGTTACCGATCGGTAACTTTACCGATCTGTAACTTTACCGATCGGTAACCTTACCGATCGGTAAATGTACCGATCGGTACCGTTACCGATCGGTAACTTTACCGATCGGTAACTTTACCGATCGGTAACTTTACCGAATCGGGAAATTTACCGATTCGGCCTATTTTCTGTCACCTACATGCCGATCTCCAGATACCGGTCGGTAACGGCCGATTTCGGCCGTTTCCGACCGGTATTCGGCTACCTACATCCGGCCCTAAGAATGCACGTACTGACTGAGTAAAATAATTGCCTTGTGCTCACACGACTCTCGAGATTGACTCTTGATTAGGGGAGAGCAAAGTTGTCATGTTCTATGGTTGTCAGAAACTAAATCCCTTCTTGTCTAATCAGGGGAGTTAATTCCTTCCTTGAACATTCGAGAAAGTTTCTAGCGAACTCTGAGCTTAGCTGGCAAACCCAAAAATTAAGTCTAGTATCGACAGTAGTAGACCTAGTTAACGTCTGGCCTAGGCCTTTACTGCTGTAGGTACTATTCCAATGCGCAGAGCCTATTGGGAAAATAGGAGCTACACTACATGGCGCCCAACGTGTTTGGAAAGGGCGATAAAACTAACGTAAGACATTTAGAGTAACTCAGTCGTGCTTTCTCACTCAGACCCCTTTTCCCAAATACTCCAAAGACGTCTGGAGTGGGTGAAAGGTTATAATATCCTCCAAAACCTCGCAGGAGGGAACTCCTATGTATGGTTCTTGGTCTAGTCAACGTTGAAGGATAAAACAGTTCCAAAATATTGTGCATCTAATCTCTGTTTCCATAAAGAAACCTGATCTACAAATAAACATAATACCATCCTGTCAGCAAAATGGACAGCGATGAAGAACGAGAGGTTACTAGATTAGCTACTGAAATAGCAGATGCTGATGCTACCATGCAAGCAGCAGACGCGGATATAATACTCATTCCGGTCGCCAAAAGGAGATCTATAACCTTAAAACTTATAGAAAATGGACTGACACCTAGAGGTGGCACAGTCATATTCGTAATCGAGGCACACGAATATCGGCAGACAGAGGTATACTATACATGGATACATTTTCCAGCAGCTAATACTATAACAAAGTACTTCCACTATTACAAAGTAGAGGAACCTCCTAATGAGTACACTCCTTTCGAGGAGGTGGAAGTACCACTCAAATTCCAAGAGCATTTGCTCTTATTTGATGGCGCCCTAAAACATAATAATCACATTACAAGGCTCGGTCCTTTAGGAAGACCAGGAGCAACGTGGCCGGTCCTAGCCGGATACACACCATATCCAGACATCGAAAGAATGCCTGCAGCAGAGCTGTTAATACAGCTAAAACAACTACTAAAAATTCATAGACAATTAGTTCAGTATGTAATGCGGACTTCAACAATTCAGCCAGCGATTAAACTTCCACAGCTGACCCCTCACCAGGGGAACACAAATAAAATTACACCACAGAACATCCAATCCTGCCTAGGTAAAGTTCCAGCTAAACGGGAACAAATACCATTCTGGTTGGCACAGAAAATTACCCAAATAGAGGCGGTGTTTCCTGACACCACCCCATTAGAAAAACACAGAATTCTGACTATATGTCTCCCAATGGGAATCGCACCACATATTGAGGACTGTGACACTTGGGGTACAGTCTTTGCTTCCATCTACACAAAAACGCACGGTGTTCCATCCATTTCGGTAATACCAGATGTGCTAAAACAAATTCAAGATGAATACGGTCCAGAACCTGCTTTAACTCTTGGTATGAAATTACTAAAAGACTTCAAGCAGGTCTCGGCTATATTACTAGCCAATATAAAGGGTGAAGCAGCAAACGTGGCGATCCGCCAGAGGTTAAAAGAGACAGATATAGCAGACCAACCAGCTGAAATTGCCAGAATCATAGAAAAATCCTATGAAGAACTAGGCAGAGATAGTCTAGGTGGAATACCAGTAAAACCGCAACTGACTACAAGTCCAGAAAAAATATTTTTTAATAATAATAATTCACCAAAAAAGAACTGGGATGGAAACAAACAATCCAATCCTAAAGAAAAGAAATTCCAGTCCAGAGGAAGGTCTCCTAGGCGAAGAGAGAAATCTCCAAACCCGAGACAAAGGTCACCCCAGAGTGAACCCTCTGGGAATAGATATAACCTTAGAAATAGGGATAATATTAAAAAACCTGATAGATATCAAGACATTGATACACGTCCCTCTCAATCTTTTCAGAATTCCTCGCAGAAATCGGAAAGAAGAGGACGATCAGAAGAGCACGCCAAGTCCAAAGACAAGGAACCTGCTCAACTGAAAAAGAAATTACAATTTCCCAAAAAGAAGGTAGCCAGTATCAAGGTAGTTAACAATGCCGAGAATACTGAGGACACAACTGAAAAACGGAGAGTGGGCTCAGACAATGCTAGACAGCGCAGCAGAGGTGAGCATAGCTCGCAAAGTCCTTATGAATCATCTGGAGACAGTGGACACGAATGAATATCTTCAAGTGGAAACTGCAGATACCAGAGTTAGCAAGCCCCACAAAATATACGAGATAACATTACGTATAGAGGGAGATAAGACTAGGAAAATTAGGGGACTATTTTGGGATAACCTCTCCAAGGGCTATGACATCCTTCTTGCTGAAAAAGACTGGCCACCAGAGTTTGTCAGGAAGTGCCCTCATGGCGAAGAAGTAATTATGCCTGCCTTCTCGAATCAAATACCGATTCATAAAAAATACACACTTGCTAGAAAGTGGGCAGTGGCCTTAGCACCTGCTTTATATAAAAATCATGTAGGATGGGATGAGGATTCTCCTCCTCACAAAATCCAGTTAAAATCACAACCTACTGCACAAAGGCAGTACCCAATTAAGCAAGAAGCTAAAAAACAAGTAAATGAAATACTAGATCAACTAGAATACCAGGGGGTGATTGAAACTTGCACCTCACAAATGAACAATCCTTTGTTTCCGGTCTCCAAACCAGACAATTCGTACCGTCTAGTTTTGGATTACCGACACCTTAACACATGTTGCAAAACTTATGCAGTGCAAAACTCACACAGTGCTGCACTAATGAATAACATAGTGCGCAAAAAATACAAAACAACCTTGGACATCTCCAACGGATTCTTTTGTCAAAACATAGCACCAGAGAGCAGATATTTTAACTGCATTCTCAGTAAATGGCACTCAAAAACAATTCTGTCGGTTAGCCCAGGGGTACAAGAATAGCCCGGGGGTATTCTCAGCGAGAGTAACAGAATTACTACAACAATATGATGATGAAGCATTATCTTATGTCGATGACATTTACTTAACAGATGATGACTTGGATACTCACTTGAAAAGAGTGAACACCATAATACTTGGGTTCGCTGCAGAGGGTTACAAATTCAACTTCAAAAAGTCCAGAATTGCCCATCTGACGGTCCTATTCTTAGGATATGAGTTATCAAGTGAAGGTAAAAGCCTGGCAGACAATTTCCTAGAGAAATGTGCCGTAATCCAAGCTCCTAAAACACTAAAAAACTTACAGTCAATTTTAGGCTTCCTAAATTTCGGAAGAACATACATTGCAAATTACGCAGAAAGGGTCAAACCCCTTTATGATCTAATTAAACCAGACTTTAAAAGATCCAGTTGGACTCAAACACACACAGAAATTTTGAGATCCTTACAAACAGACATGCTAATTAAAACAAAATTAGAAACACGTGATAATACACGCAACCTTGTGATCCGAGTCATCCCAGGGATATGCGGATTCACATACCTAACCTCTAATGAGGGAGATAAGGTACCAATTGCATTTAAATCACACATGTACACAGAAGCTGAACAGAAATTCAGTAATACAGAAAAAATCATTCGTGCAGTTCAAACCGCAATAGCTAGAGAAAAAGACATAGCTGACGGTAGACATATCACAGTCAGAACAGCTGAATCAGCCTTTGAGGCACTAACAACACCGTGTAATTTACCAACAACAACATTGAATCCGGAATGGATACAATGGGTGAATTCAATCACAACGGACAAAGTATACTACTACTTTGATCCAGAACTAGAAGAAATAAAAAATCTAAAATATGAAAAGACGTATCCTCTGCCAATCGACATTCTGCCTCTACGATATTACGCCTGTGTAATCTATACAGACGGACATGCTCAACCCTCCGTTTGGGGAGAACATGCATACAATCCCACATGTGAGATTACAAAAGAAGTGTGGCACGGAGGTAAACTAAGACCTCTATTAACAAAATCACACTCAGTAGAAACTAATTCAGAATTACAAACTGAAATATTAGCTTTGAAAATGGCGCTAGATAATGCGGATCGCGAATTCCCGACACTTATAGTGTCAGATTCATATTACTGCGTCAAATCATATAACAGCGATTTGCAGACATGGATTCAGAACGGGTACAAAGATGACACAGATGCACCAATAAAGCAGAGACTTCTCTGGGAACAAGTAGCTCTTTTGAAAAAAGAACTACCAAAGACTCACGTGACTCACTCACTGAGTCATCAACGTGATGGCGTTCACGTTGTAGGGAATTCATTGGCTGAAACAGCCGCAGCGGCAGCCACTAAATCGGCTCCCGTAGATCGAAAAAAGCGTACATTAAAATACATTGACGGCGAAACATTGCTGGCGGTGAAAACGTCATCAAAAGGCGACTGCTCAGCGTTACCGATCAACTATCCACTCAATTACACATACATCATAGATGCAAACTCCATTCCTTTTGCTCGAATCCCTGGAGTGGGGGATAGAGTGATTCCAAACATGGACAGGAGAAACTTGTTAATCGCAGACGCACACATGGGCGAGGGTCTCAGACACCATAAATTAAAAGATTCTCTGGAAGAATTACAATCACGGTACTGGTGGCCAGGCATGAGCCTGCACTACACCATGTTTGTAAAAAACTGCCCAAACTGCAACAGAGATCGCAGTGGGGAGAGAAACAGTTTAATACCTCGTCGTAGCAAGGCGGATAATATTACCAACAAAAAGAATGGCTTGCGATTAACATATACAGGCTAGTTTCCACTTATAATGTAGATCCACAGCACTCGGCTGACGTCCGGACTGTTATACAAGATTTGCGAGTCTAAATGGCATATACGCTAAGAGCATGCTACGTTCGACCATTTTTTTCTTTTTCTCAGGCAATCCAGCCTGGGGGGGGAAAGAATGGCCAAATGAGCACAGCCCAGCGGGAATCTTCTCACTTCCTTCCTGAGGGTATGGGATGGTGTAAAGAAAAAACCAAGACAGAAAGCAATCTATAATAGAAAGGATATTAGGTTCGGGAGCTGGGTGGGTCAAACATCTAATAAGTGTCCAACGTAGTCTAAATAACTTGCCAAGAAATTCTCTGAAGGGATTCAGTCCGTACGAATTATTATTCGGAACTAGGATGTTGATCTCTGACCTTGATAGTCAGACTTCAGTGGTAACAGAAAAAAGCTTTGATGTCAAAGACCGTTTGGCTATTTTGCAGGACTTAAACAAAACAAGAAAAGACCTGAGCAACATACAGTTGAAACAACAGCCAACGACCACTGAAGATTCACCACCTGTCCCAGCAAGACCTGTCTGGATTCCAAAAGTCGGGGATCTAGTCAGGGAGAAGATCGCGGTAAAGAAGGAATTTGGGCCTTCTTACAGAAAAGCAGTTCCTGTCTTGTCTGTCAACGGGACAAGATCAGTTGTACTACCGCCACTTGCTGGAAAAAAGGAGAACCGAGTTGTATCCATCGACCTGGTAAAACCACAACATGTGGCCGATAACAAACAGTAGGCCAAGTGGACTCCCAATAAGTAGCAGAACACCAAGGTTTGCTACCAGTACAGAGGTTCTATCAAAAAGGCTCATCACATTCGAAACGCCTAAAGAAGAACAACAAGGACTATGCAACAATGCAATAGAACTCAGACCTCTGAAAACCCAAATAAAAACATTTAGCAGAGACACACCAATCTATACTGAAGTACCAAGTGAAAATGCAAGAAACAAAAATCCTGAACCAATTGGAACAATTGATAGAACTGCATCTGGTTACTTTATCAACTTCGATGATTCCTCTGACGGCTTCAGTGAACAAAAGACACAGCCATCACCAAAATCCTTTGAAGACAAAGCAAAGGAACTTTTGAAACAACTAAAAGAAACATATCTGATTTCTCCATGGATTGAATTTTGGGTGGGTTTTGGTGCATTTATCCTCATACTTTGGCTCATCATGGTATTTACCTTGGGACGCTTCATTGAGGGAAAATATGCTAAAATGGACACAGCAAGTCAGAACATCAACTTGGTCCTCAAACCACACACATCTTCACACGTCGAGAAACGAGAACTTTCTTCAGAACTTTCTTCAGCCAACTTCACAGCAATTCCAATACCTGGTGGGGTAGCCTGGGACAACACTGACTATGAAATTTATGGTCCGGTCGAGATCCTGAAATATCCACACCAAATCAAGATCTCCTTGAGTGACTTTGCAAAACCAAACTCATTTGCTGATGATTGGGACTTTGAAAGTATTAACAATATGATGTCTGACTTAGTAATGTCTGCTAAATTTACAAAACATGATTATTTGCAGGGTTCTACAAATTATGACAGCATGTACTGCTATAACCATTATGGTAACCATTTCTTGCATAAATCTGCACAACCTAGAAATGTTTTAAATTTTAATCAATGGGAACATTGTGCTACACCTCCAAAAGGGAGCTCAAGAACCGTGTATGGCAAATATTCATATTTTTCAGGTTTTAACACAAGTAATGCGGAAACATTTTATTTTAAATTGTCAAACAAGACAGGGACCAAAACCATGATAACCAACACAAAATTGATTTATTCTGACTCATTCTTTGAAAAAATGAATACTTTTGGATTTGATTATTGGGACAAAAATGTTGATTTGAAAAGTGTTTGGGGGACGAAAGAATGGCAAGTACAGGGTTTAGAAGCTTTGTTTAGAGCCTGCATGATCCCAGAACAAATGATATTTTTAAATGACACTGTTCAACAAACTACCTGTCTTGGCTTAGCCAAAATCAAAGATTTAAATAACCTGTCTATTCCAAAGCCAACAATGTTTAGCAATAACTCTGATACAGATGAAGAAATAGACATAAACCATATACTTAACCAAAACAGAACACATCCTGATTGGAAACAATGGTTGATCTGGCCCACAGATACAAATAACTGTCAAGATAGATTCCTGAATAAAACACAGGGTTTCAAAATGACCAGGCCAGACCCTAGATATCCCCAAAGACATCACCCAGGGATAATAACAACCTACAGTGTGGGCAAATTATGCCTTCAATGGCTACAAACTTCCACACTGCCTGAAATTAAGCAACACCTAACTTTACTTACTGATGGTGCTGACTTGCGTGATTTCATACTGGGACCACGCAAACAGCGTCAAAAGCGTTTCATAGCAGCCTCTGTATACGCAGCATACAATGAGGCCTGGAAGGTTACTCAAATTGAGACAGCAGAAAGAATACGGGAAATTGACCGTATTAATTTGGAAAAATCACTTTCTGTAGTGGACAATGGGTTAATGACTCTGTCCTCCAGAATTTTTTCATTGGACAGCATTGTGTCTTCAGCAATCGATATATTATCGCAAGACTTACTGTTATTACAACATGGTCAGTCACAATTGCGTTCTATTGTACAGCTTGGCTGGACGTTACAAAATCTGCATTCAGGCTACGTGCCTTGGCGTTTAATCAACACAACGTCACTATTCCAAATCTTTAACCTTACTGATAGACAAATCGGTATGGCGCAGAAGGGTGCTGATTATACAATCTTGAGCATTGAAAAACTAGAAAGATTACCAATGACAATGTCAGAACGACCTGTCAGTGAATGGATAATCCACGGAATCATAAATATTCCAATCTCAACCTTCAGGTTTCAATACTGCCAAAAATATATACAGGCTGGCATGTACGAGAAATTGGGAAAGGGGTACCTTAAAACAACATGGAACCTGCCCTATTCACATGCATGTATCAGTAATAAAGGACAGAAAGTGTTTCTTAGTGGCAACAATTGTGCTATGTCACTAAGCGGCACGCTTCTATGTAACGGTATTAGTTTGCACGGAGCCTGTGAAGGGAATTCATACAACCTTTCATGTCACCAGCAAGGCGCACCTGCAACTGAAATAGAACCATTCTTTCAAAGACTCTATAATGGGAGTTACATTCTTATTGTAGACCGCAGATGTTGCAGTCTTATGCCCGGGACTCCTTATCTCGTCACTACGACAGCGAAGGTCAAGTGCTGTGGACGTTCTTTGTTCCCCAGCTCCTTTCCAGACAGGGAGGCGAGGGCATGGCCCAGTTTGAAAATTACTTCTATTCGAATAGACACTTTAAGCAGAATGAAAACAGTGCTTCTTCAGACGCCTACAAGGCTCACGTCATCAAAAGAAACGTATGATCTACAAGTCGCAAGGACGACTGCAGAGATACATACATTACTATCAACTAATTCCCCCGTACATTTCGCGGAAATCCTAAGCGAAATCTTAAATATTTCTGATACCACTGGGGTCTCAAAGGTATTTAAGACAGTATTTTCGATGGCATTAACACCATTCAAAGCCATACTGGGTATTTTTCCAGATTTCGTCCATTCGATTTTTGGCGGACTTCCCCTGATCCTGGGACTAATTGCAGGAATCCTATTCCTAGTCCTTATTTTTCGTTATGGCAACCCATGTCACAGATCAAACTCTGACGACAATGGAAGAAACGATCCTAGCCATTGGATACCGGGACCGGATATCAAAAATCCTGGGACTCTCCCGGCTTAGAGACCTAAACATGACTTGGTTTCTATCATTTCGACCAATGTGGCAAAGGTGTGTTTTACCTGTACTAAGGTGTCTGCTATGCGGAGAAGAATGCGTGTTAGACACCTGTCTGACGCTACAATCGGATGCGCCGGTGGATGCAGATACACTGTTGGTTCCTACCAAGGTTCACGCACTGTGCTGCCCTCAAAGGCTGCCAATTCTGATGACGGCATTCCTGGAATCTTCACCACTGCGATTGAAGAGTAGTGAAGTTCAAGATGAAAGCAGCATCGAACAGGTACGACCTTCTGTCAGCAATGCAAATCAGAATGTCAATGGAGACAATCATGCGCACGAATGCATGGTTACCCCTATTTCCGACTTAGAGGAACTTTCCCATGAAGCTGTTGACAGTTTTTTCGAAAGCCTGAATGATATGATGTTCTCTCCGGAACAGAAATAGAGACTTTTGAGTAAACTCGCACACGGCGTTCCCTGAATTCGGCCTTCAACTTTAAAAATAAAGTCACATGAACAATTACAATCCAGTTCACGGACAGCAACTTTTTTCAGCAAGCCCCTAAAATATTTTTCTATATATTTTTTCCCGGGACACTGATCTTCTGCTTAAAGTAAGAAACTATTCCTAGAGAACTAAGATTTCTATTTTTTTAGATACTTTATAGACTTTATATAGACTTTAGCTGCCCGCTGGTATGTTCACAATATATTTTATGTGATGAAATGGTTTCGACTTTTTTTCTGTATAGCCATATTAAGAGCCATTTCATGTGTATTTCTCATATACCAACAAGCAATAATGCATAACAATGCGTGTTTACTTTTGCATTTAATTCATAGCTTAAGTGCATACAATATATATGACTGCAATTTTTCAGTATATTTGAAAATTTCAAAATGCATTTATGTATTTTGGGGTGGTAAGGTATACACTATACTCTATAGTATGTTGTACTATGTTATACTATGCATAGATTAGTAGATATGACCATAGTTAGCGTGGAGTGGGTGTCGTGTATTTCTATAGGTTCTGAATCGATCCCCCTATTCCTGACCCTATTCTGGTTAAACTACCTAGCTAGTTAACTAACAGTCAGCCCATGAGGCAAGAAATCCCCCATGATGCAGATACCGTTATCTGACGCAGTCACACTACGGCACAGGAACGTGTTATCTGATTAGGTCATAACGCTTGAGATCTAATTAGACAAGCGACATTCCTCCAGCCCCTGATAAGGCATACGACGTTCTCATAACAAATCAAACCTATGACAACCTGTATAATCCGTGCGGCCATTGTTTTGATTTCACAGAGAACTTTAGTAAAGAATGTGCTAACGAGCAAGTCGTATGACATCTTTATTGACGTACCTATGTCCATCCTTCCGTCAATCCCAGCACCTTTAACGTATAAATATTGCCGACCTTGCCCTATGCAAACACACGCGTGGTGACAAGACGGAGCAGCCATACTTGCCGAAGCCGAGAGCAGAAGCAGACCCCGCAGGCAGCAGCCCCGCCTTCCTGACGCGCTGAGAGACGCGCTGCTATCTCAAGCCGAGAGACCCAGCACCGGCGCTTCCGGGTAGCCCTCGCAGGCAGCCTGGAATATCGAGAGCAGAGAAAGAGATACCATTCCTCATTCATCCTAAATTCCAGGTACAGAACTGAATAACCCCTCCTAGAGAATTCTTTAGTTATTCACTTGGCAAAAACAAACTTAACTTAAACTGTAACTTTCTATTCCCGCCCACGTATTAGACTTAGGTCAGGTACACGGGGTAGGCGTATTTAGAAACACCGGTTGAGTACGTTTAGTCAAATGTATATGTGTATGTAAATATATTTTAATCATTTTAAAACATCATATGGCTCAGAAACCATATCAATGTTTTTACAGTATTATTTTATACTATTGCTTCTAATGTATGCACTTTACTTAACTATAAGTATTGCAATAATATCGATCCATTTCTCTTGTACGAGAAAAGAGACTGATCAATAAATAACATCTTTTATTGAACACGCCCGTCTCTTCCTTTTCTCTACATTCTGATGAGACTAAGAATGCACGTACTGACTGAGTAAAATAATTGCCTTGTGCTCACACGACTCTCGAGATTGACTCTTGATTAGGGGAGAGCAAAGTTGTCATGTTCTATGGTTGTCAGAAACTAAATCCCTTCTTGTCTAATCAGGGGAGTTAATTCCTTCCTTGAACATTCGAGAAAGTTTCTAGCGAACTCTGAGCTTAGCTGGCAAACCCAAAAATTAAGTCTAGTATCGACAGTAGTAGACCTAGTTAACGTCTGGCCTAGGCCTTTACTGCTGTAGGTACTATTCCAATGCGCAGAGCCTATTGGGAAAATAGGAGCTACACTACAAAACAGGGATTGGTGCTTGCCCTTAATGCAGAGGGTGTGAGGGCTAAAGAGCATTTTAGGGTCCTATGGCTTTTAGCCAAATGACCCTTGCACAAGAAGATGGAGAGTGATTACAAAGGGCATTGGATGGGTGATGGCAATGACAACGTAAAGCAAACACAGGGAGATGATGGCCAGAGTGCTGAAACGAGCATCCTGGGACCGGTTTCAGCCAAGCTAGCTTGAATTCAGTGACAAAGTGAGCAAGGAACCCATGTTTGGGCCTTCCATGCCAACTTAGGGTGAACAAAGCGCACACAAGGATATGGTGACGGAGTGCTGAAACTCTTCGGACACTCACCCCCAGTCACAGATCTGGTTTGAATCCATTATCGTTCTTTTGCTCACTTCGCCACCTCAGTTCAGATCCAGCGACATGCAAATCAGACTTGACCCTGTGCCTCATTGGAACAGTCCACCCCAAACTGCCAAGCCATGTCTTCCCTGAACCGGAAACAAGCATCCTGGGGCCGGTTTTCAACCAAGCTAGCTTGAATTCAGTGACCAAGGGCCAGATGTAGGTAGGCATTTACCGGTCGGTATCGGCCGAATGCAGCCGTTACCGACCGGTAAAAGCCTTTGGAGATGTAGGGCATCTGAAAATACAGATTCGGTAATTTTACCGAATTGGTAAAATTACCGTATCTGTATTTTGAGATGTAGGTGGCACTTTAAACAGTGCCACAGGGCTTTAAGGATTCGTTATTTACCACCAACTATTAGTTGGTGGTAAATAACGAATACCTGTGTATATGCAAAACCGTGCATGTACACTGGTGCCATGTGGCACACATACATGCCCTTAGGGCATGTATGTGTGCCACATGGCACACAAGCCCTAATCAGGGGTGCAACAGGGTGTCAAAGTGACACCCTGCCACCCTTGACTATTCGGTAATTTTACCGAATCGGTATTTACCGATTCGGTAATTACCGAATCTTAATGATTCGGTAATTATTACAGAATATTTACCTACATAGCATTTACCATTTTGTAAATACTGAATCGGTAAAATTCGGTATTTACGAATCGGTAAATGCCATTTACCTACATCTGGCCCCAAGTGAGCAAGGGACCTACGTCTGGGCATACCCTGGGAACATAGGGCGAACAAAGCAAACAGAATGAGGTGATGGATGGAGCGCTGAAACTTTTCAGACACTCATCCCCAGTCACAGATCTGGATTGAATCCATCATCGTTCTTTAGCTCACTTTGCCACCTCAGTTCAGACCCAGCTATATGCAAATCAGTCTTGACCCTGTGCCTAACAAGACTGTCAGCTTATTCAGAGTAGAATATTTCGTATCACCAATCAGAAGGGTATTAGGAGGCAAACCAGTAAACAGGCCGGCCTTTGATTCTGGTGGAGGGCAATCAATTCTGGAAATAAATCTTTGAACTAGGTCCAATTCCTGGATTGAGCATCCATGGTTCCAGCCCAGTAAAGGCCCTTCTCTTGTCATCATTGATTACTACAAAGTACCATGGATAGGGAGCATATTAGTTATCACAGCAGATGTGTATGATAAGATGAACGGGTACATGTAATCGCTGAGGTCTCAATGGCGCTTTGTCATAGCAGGCCAGATCACACCACAGAGGGTGAAGACAAGGCCATGGCCTCTGACAGAATATGCTAAATATTATTTGTCTGGGATTGGTGCTTGCAATCTACTTCCATTTTGCCGTTAGAAACGAAATGTGAGGAAATATCTGTGAATGTATTGTGCTCACTCAAAAGTGAAGAAAGCAAAAGATTTAGCACAATTCTATAATCCTGAAGTGTGGCGCAAGCAACAATTTTAGCACAGCAAAAACAAATCAAGGTACTCACTGGCAGATGCACAACAGACACACATTCACTGAAACCAAATCTGACACCATTAATTATTTCGCAATAGTTTACCAATAAAACGGTCTGAGCAAATGTCTGGTCAATTTAGCAAAGTATGTGCACTAAGTAATGAGGGCATGTTAAAGGTTGCATCAGTTAAGGCAAATATTACCCTCCTTATCACCATTGCAGCCAGGTGGTTGTGGAAGTTGTCATCCAACAAGTTTGCTGCGGTTCCAAAGGTTGGATAAACACTGAGTTAGTGCACAAAAAGGCAACAATGTATTAACCCTTTCACTGCGGCGGCTATTCCGCCGCAGTGCTAACGGGTGGGGGGGCCGCGCGGCGCTCCCACGCTTGTGACGGAACCGCTCCGTCACGGCCCACGGGTGAGCTGTGCTTGTGACGGAATGGTTCCGTCACGGCCTCGCCTGCTCAATGGAAGGTCCAGCGCAGGCGCGGAATTCGCGCCGCGCAGGCGCGGCGAGCGGGCCGTGACGGAACCGTTCCGTCACCAGCACAGCCCACCCGAGGGCCGTGACGGAACGGTTCCGTCACAAGCGTGGGAGGGGTTAAAAAACCTTTGGAATTCCCATTAGTCAAGGAAGGGCAGTTATTTGTACATACTGTTCTCCTCCTTTTCCCACCCACATGTCTGCTCCCTGGTAAATATTGCGATACAAAAGGGGGTGATGGACGGAGCGTTTGAACAAATCAAACACTCACCCCCAGTCAACTGATCTGGGTTTAATCCATCACCATTCTTTAGTTCACTCAGCCACCCCAGTTCAGACATGGCTATATGCAAATCAGTCTGACCCTGTGCCTTGTGGGAACAGTCCAGCCCGAACTGCCAAGCCATGTCTTCCCTGGACCGGAAACAAGCATCCTGGGACCGGTTTCGGATTCATAATCCTCATCAGCCAGGCTATCTTGAATCCAGTGGCCAAGTGAACAAGGGACTCACGTCCGAGCATACCCTGCCACACTTAGGGCGAACAAAGCGATACAAAAGGGGGTGATGGACGGAGCGTTTGAACAAATCAAACACTCAACCCCAGTCAACTGATCTGTGTTTAATCCATCACCATTCTTTAGTTCACTCAGCCACCCCAGTTCAGACATGGCTATATGCAAATCAGTCTGACCCTGTGCCTTGTGGGAACAGTCCAGCCCGAACTGCCAAGCCATGTCTTCCCTGGACCGGAAACAAGCATCCTGGGACCGTTTTCGGATTCATAATCCTCATCAGCCAGGCTATCTTGAATCCAGTGGCCAAGTGAACAAGGGACTCACGTCTGAGCATACCCTGCCACACTTAGGGCGAACAAAGCGATACAAAAGGGGGTGATGGACGGGGCGTTTGAACAAATCAAACACTCACCCCCAGTCAACTGATCTGGGTTTAATCCATCACCATTCTTTAGTTCACTCAGCCACCCCAGTTCAGACATGGCTATATGCAAATCAGTCTGACCCTGTGCCTTGTGGGAACAGTCCAGCCCGAACTGCCAAGCCATGTCTTCCCTGGACCGGAAACAAACATCCTGGGACCGGTTTCGGATTCATAATCCTCATCAGCCAGGCTATCTTGAATCCAGTGGCCAAGTGAACAAGGGACTCACGTCTGAGCATACCCTGCCACACTTAGGGCGAACAAAGTGATACAAAAGGGGGTGATGGACGGAGCGTTTGAACAAATCAAACACTCACCCCCAATCAACTGATCTGGGTTTAATCCATAACCATTCTTTAGTTCACTCAGCCACCCCAGTTCAGACATGGCTATATGCAAATCAGTCTGACCCTGTGCCTTGTGGGAACAGTCCAGCCCGAACTGCCAAGCCATGTCTTCCCTGGACTGGAAACAAGCATCCTGGGACCGGTTTCGGATTCATAATCCTCATCAGCCAGGCTATCTTGAATCCAGTGGCCAAGTGAACAAGGGACTCACGTCTGAGCATACCCTGCCACACTTAGGGCGAACAAAGCGATACAAAAGGGCGTGATGGACGGAGCGTTTGAACAAATCAAACACTCACCCCCAGTCAACTGATCTGGATTTAATCCATCACCATTCTTTAGTTCACTCAGCCACCTCAGTTCAGACATGGCTATATGCAAATCAGTCTGACCCTGTGCCTTGTGGGAACAGTCCAGCCCGAACTGCCAAGCCATGTCTTCCCTGGACCGGAAACAAGCATCCTGGGACCGGTTTCGGATTCATAATCCTCATCAGCCAGGATATCTTGAATCCAGTGGCCAAGTGAACAAGGGACTCACGTCTGAGCATACCCTGCCACACTTAGGGCGAACAAAGCGATACAAAAGGGGGTGATGGGCGGGGCGTTTGAACAAATCAAACACTCACCCCCAGTCAACTGATCTGGGTTTAATCCATCACCATTCTTTAGTTCACTCAGCCACCCCAGTTCAGACATGGCTATATGCAAATCAGTCTGACCCTGTGCCTTGTGGGAACAGTCCAGCCCGAACTGCCAAGCCATGTCTTCCCTGGACCGGAAAAAAGCATCCTGAGACCGGTTTCGGATTCATAATCCTCATCAGCCAGGCTATCTTGAATCCAGTGGCCAAGTGAACAAGGGACTCACGTCTGAGCATACCCTGCCACACTTAGGGCGAACAAAGCGATACAAAAGGGGGTGATGGACGGAGCGTTTGAACAAATCAAACACTCACCCCAGTCAACTGATCTGGGTTTAATCCATCACCATTCTTTAGTTCACTCAGCCACCCCAGTTCAGACATGGCTATATGTAAATCAGCCTGACCCTGTGCCTTGTGGTAACAGTCCAGCCCGAACTGCCAAGCCATGTCTTCCCTGGACCGGAAACAAGCATCCTGAGACCGGTTTCGGATTCATAATCCTCATCAGCCAGGCTATCTTGAATCCAGTGCCCAAGTGAACAAGGGACTCACGTCTGAGCATACCCTGCCACACTTAGGGCGAACAAAGCGATACAAAAGGGGCTGATGGACGGAGCGTTTGAACAAATCAAACACTCACCCCCAGTCAACTGATCTGGGTTTAATCCATCACCATTCTTTAGTTCTCTCAGCCACCCCAGTTCAGACATGGCTATATGCAAATCAGTCTGACCCAGTGCCTTGTGGGAGCAGTCCAGCCCGAACTGCCAAGCCATGTCTTCCCTGGACCGGAAACAAGCATCCTGGGACCGGTTTCGGATTCATAATCCTCATGAGCCAGGCTATCTTGAATCCAGTGGCCAAGTGAACAAGGGATTCACGTCTGAGCATACCCTGCCACACTTAGGGCGAACAAAGCGATACAAAAAGGGGGTGATGGACGGAGCGTTTGAACAAATCAAACACTCACCCCCAGTCAACTGATCTGGGTTTAATCCATCACCATTCTTTAGTTCACTCAGCCACCCCAGTTCAGACATGGCTATATGCAAATCAGTCTGACCCTGTGCCTTGTGGAAACAGTCCAGCCCGAACTACCAAGCCATGTCTTCCCTGGACCGGAAACAAGCATCCTGGGACCGTTTTCGGATTCATAATCCTCATCAGCCAGGCTATCTTGAAACCAGTGGCCAAGTGAACAAGGGACTCACGTCTGAGCATACCCTGCCGCACTTAGGGCGAACAAAGCGATACAAAAGGGGGTGATGGACGGAGCGTTTGAACAAATGAAACACTCACCCCCAATCAAATGATCTGGGTTTAATCCATCATCATTCTTTAGTTCACTCAGCCACCCCAGTTCAGACATGGCTATATGCAAATCAGTCTGACCCTGTGCCTTGTGGGAACAGTCCAGCCCGAACTGCCAAGCCATGTCTTCCCTGGACCGGAAACAAGCATCCTGGGACCGGTTTCGGATTCATAATCCTCATCAGTCAGGCTATCTTGAATCCAGTGGCCAAGTGAACAAGGGACTCACGTCTGAGCATACCCTGTCACACTTAGGGCGAACAAAGCGATACAAAAGGGGGTGATGGATGGAGCGTTTGAACAAATCAAACACTCACCCCCAGTCAACTGATCTGGGTTTAATCCATCACCATTCTTTAGTTCACTCAGCCACCCCAGTTCAGACATGGCTATATGCAAATCAGTCTGACCCTGTGCCTTGTGGGAACAGTCCAGCCCGAACTGCCAAGCCATGTCTTCCCTGGACCGGAAACAAACATCCTGGGACCGGTTTCGGATTCATAATCCTCATCAGCCAGGCTATCTTGAATCCAGTGGCCAAGTGAACAAGGGACTCACGTCTGAGCATACCCTGCCACACTTAGGGCGAACAAAGCGATACAAAAGGGGGTGATGGACGGAGCGTTTGAACAAATCAAACACTCACCCCAATCAACTGATCTGGGTTTAATCCATAACCATTCTTTAGTTCACTCAGCCACCCCAGTTCAGACATGGCTATATGCAAATCAGTCTGACCCTGTGCCTTGTGGGAACAGTCCAGCCCGAACTGCCAAGCCATGTCTTCCCTGGACCGGAAACAAGCATCCTGAGACCGGTTTTGGATTCATAATCCTCATCAGCCAGGTATCTTGAATCCAGTGCCCAAGTGAACAAGGGACTCACGTCTGAGCATACCCTGCCACACTTAGGGCGAACAAAGCGATACAAAAGGGGCTGATGGACGGAGCGTTTGAACAAATCAAACACTCACCCCCAGTCAACTGATCTGGGTTTAATCCATCACCATTCTTTAGTTCTCTCAGCCACCCCAGTTCAGACATGGCTATATGCAAATCAGTCTGACCCTGTGCCTTGTGGGAACAGTCCAGCCCGAACTGCCAAGCCATGTCTTCCCTGGACCGGAAACAAGCATCCTGGGACCGGTTTCGGATTCATAATCCTCATGAGCCAGGCTATCTTGAATCCAGTGGCCAAGTGAACAAGGGATTCACGTCTGAGCATACCCTGCCACACTTAGGGCGAACAAAGTGATACAAAAAGGGGGTGATGGACGGAGCGTTTGAACAAATCAAACACTCACCCCCAGTCAACTGATCTGGGTTTAATCCATCACCATTCTTTAGTTCACTCAGCCACCCCAGTTCAGACATGGCTATATGCAAATCAGTCTGACCCTGTGCCTTGTGGAAACAGTCCAGCCCGAACTACCAAGCCATGTCTTCCCTGGACCGGAAACAAGCATCCTGGGACCGTTTTCGGATTCATAATCCTCAATAGCCAGGCTATCTTGAAACCAGTGGCCAAGTGAACAAGGGACTCACGTCTGAGCATACCCTGCCACACTTAGGGCGAACAAAGCGATACAAAAGGGGGTGATGGACGGAGCGTTTGAACAAATCAAACACTCACCCCAATCAACTGATCTGGGTTTAATCCATAACCATTCTTTAGTTCACTCAGCCACCCCAGTTCAGACATGGCTATATGCAAATCAGTCTGACCATGTGCCTTGTGGGAACAGTCCAGCCCGAACTGCCAAGCCATGTCTTCCCTGGACTGGAAACAAGCATCCTGGGACCGGTTTCGGATTCATAATCCTCATCAGCCAGGCTATCTTGAATCCAGTGTCCAAGTGAACAAGGGACTCACGTCTGAGCATACCCTGCCACACTTAGGGCGAACAAAGCGATACAAAAGGGGGTGATGGACGGAGCGTTTGAACAAATCAAACACTCACCCCCAGTCAACTGATCTGGATTTAATCCATCACCATTCTTTAGTTCACTCAGCCACCTCAGTTCAGACATGGCTATATGCAAATCAGTCTGACCCTGTGCCTTGTGGGAACAGTCCAGCCCGAACTGCCAAGCCATGTCTTCCCTGGACCGGAAACAAGCATCCTGGGACCGGTTTCGGATTCATAATCCTCATCAGCCAGGCTATCTTGAATCCAGTGGCCAAGTGAACAAGGGACTCACCTCTGAGCATACCCTGCCACACTTAGGGCGAACAAAGCGATACAAAAGGGGGTGATGGACGGGGCGTTTGAACAAATCAAACACTCACCCCCAGTCAACTGATCTGGGTTTAATCCATCACCATTCTTTAGTTCACTCAGCCACCCCAGTTCAGACATGGCTATATGCAAATCAGTCTGACCCTGTGCCTTGTGGGAACAGTCCAGCCCGAACTGCCAAGCCATGTCTTCCCTGGACCGGAAACAAGCATCCTGAGACCGGTTTTGGATTCATAATCCTCATCAGCCAGGTATCTTGAATCCAGTGCCCAAGTGAACAAGGGACTCACGTCTGAGCATACCCTGCCACACTTAGGGCGAACAAAGCGATACAAAAGGGGCTGATGGACGGAGCGTTTGAACAAATCAAACACTCACCCCCAGTCAACTGATCTGGGTTTAATCCATCACCATTCTTTAGTTCTCTCAGCCACCCCAGTTCAGACATGGCTATATGCAAATCAGTCTGACCCTGTGCCTTGTGGGAACAGTCCAGCCCGAACTGCCAAGCCATGTCTTCCCTGGACCGGAAACAAGCATCCTGGGACCGGTTTCGGATTCATAATCCTCATGAGCCAGGCTATCTTGAATCCAGTGGCCAAGTGAACAAGGGATTCACGTCTGAGCATACCCTGCCACACTTAGGGCGAACAAAGTGATACAAAAAGGGGGTGATGGACGGAGCGTTTGAACAAATCAAACACTCACCCCCAGTCAACTGATCTGGGTTTAATCCATCACCATTCTTTAGTTCACTCAGCCACCCCAGTTCAGACATGGCTATATGCAAATCAGTCTGACCCTGTGCCTTGTGGAAACAGTCCAGCCCGAACTACCAAGCCATGTCTTCCCTGGACCGGAAACAAGCATCCTGGGACCGTTTTCGGATTCATAATCCTCAATAGCCAGGCTATCTTGAAACCAGTGGCCAAGTGAACAAGGGACTCACGTCTGAGCATACCCTGCCACACTTAGGGCGAACAAAGCGATACAAAAGGGGGTGATGGACGGAGCGTTTGAACAAATGAAACACTCACCCCCAATCAAATGATCTGGGTTTAATCCATCACCATTCTTTAGTTCACTCAGCCACCCCAGTTCAGACATGGCTATATGCAAATCAGTCTGACCCTGTGCCTTGTGGGAACAGTCCAGCCCGAACTGCCAAGCCATGTCTTCCCTGGACCGGAAACAAGCATCCTGGGACCGGTTTCGGATTCATAATCCTCATCAGCCAGGCTATCTTGAATCCAGTGGCCAAGTGAACAAGGGACTCACGTCTGAGCATACCCTGCCACACTTAGGGCGAACAAAGCGATACAAAAGGGGGTGATGGACGGAGCGTTTGAACAAATCAAACACTCACCCCCAGTCAACTGATCTGGGTTTAATCCATCACCATTCTTTAGTTCACTCAGCCACCCCCGTTCAGACATGGCTATATGCAAATCAGTCTGACCCTGTGCCTTGTGGGAACAGTCCAGCCCGAACTGCCAAGCCATGTCTTCCCTGGACCGGAAACAAGCATCCTGGGACCGGTTTCGGATTCATAATCCTCATCAGCTAGGCTATCTTGAATCCAGTGGCCAAGTGAACAAGGGACTCGCGTCTGAGCATACCCTGCCACACTTAGGGCGAACAAAGCGATACAAAAGGGGGTAATGGACAGAGCGTTTGAACAAATCAAACACTCACCCCCAGTCAACTGATCTGGGTTTAATCCATCACCATTCTTTAGTTCACTCAGCCACCCCAGTTCAGACATGGCTATATGCAAATCAGTCTGACCCTGTGCCTTGTGGGAACAGTCCAGCCCGAACTGCCAAGCCATTTCTTCCCTGGACCGGAAACAAGCATCCTGGGACCGGTTTCGGATTCATAATCCTCATCAGCCAGGCTATCTTGAATCCAGTGGCCAAGTGAACAAGGGACTCACGATTGAGCATACCCTGCCACACTTAGGGCGAACAAAGCGATACAAAAGGGGGTGATGGACGGAGCGTTTGAACAAATCAAACACTCACCCCAGTCAACTGATCTGGGTTTAATCCATCACCTTTCTTTAGTTCACTCAGCCACCCCAGTTCAGACATGGCTATATGCAAATCAGTCTGACCCTGTGCCTTGTGGGAACAGTCCAGCCCGAACTGCCAAGCCATGTCTTCCCTGGACCGGAAACAAGCATCCTGGGACCGGTTTCGGATTCATAATCCTCATCAGCCGGGATATCTTGAATCCAGTGGCCAAGTGAACAAGGGACTCACGTCTGAGCATACCCTGCCACACTTAGGGTGAACAAAGCGATACAAAAGGGGGTGATGGACGGAGCCTTTGAACAAATCAAACACCTACCCCCAGTCAACTGATCTGGGTTTAATCCATCACCATTCTTTAGTTCACTCAGCCACCCCAGTTCAGACATGGCTATATGCAAATCAGTCTGACCCTGTGCCTTGTGGGAACAGTCCAGCCCGAACTGCCAAGCCATGTCTTCCCTGGACCGGAAACAAGCATCCTGGGACCGGTTTCGGATTCATAATCCTCATCAGCCAGGCTATCTTGAATCCAGTGGCCAAGTGAACAAGGGACTCACGTCTGAGTATACCCTGCCACACTTAGGGCGAACAAAGCGATACAAAAGGGGGTGATGGACGGAGCGTTTGAACAAATCAAACACTCACCCCAGTCAACTGATCTGGGTTTAATCCATCACCATTCTTTAGTTCACTCAGCCACCCCAGTTCAGACATGGCTATATGCAAATCAGTCTGACCCTGTGCCTTGTGGGAACAGTCCAGCCCGAACTGCCAAGCCATGTCTTCCCTGGACCGGAAACAAACATCCTGGGACCGGTTTCGGATTCATAATCCTCATCAGCCAGGCTATCTTGAATCCAGTGGCCAAGTGAACAAGGGACTCACGTCTGAGCATACCCTGCCACACTTAGGGCGAACAAAGCGATACAAAAGGGGGTGATGGATGGAGCATTTGAACAAATCAAACACTCACCCCCAATCAACTGATCTGGGTTTAATCCATAACCATTCTTTAGTTCACTCAGCCACCCCAGTTCAGACATGGCTATATGCAAATCAGTCTGACCCTGTGCCTTGTGGGAACAGTCCAGCCCGAACTGCCAAGCCATGTCTTCCCTGGACCGGAAACAAGCATCCTGAGACCGGTTTTGGATTCATAATCCTCATCAGCCAGGTATCTTGAATCCAGTGCCCAAGTGAACAAGGGACTCACGTCTGAGCATACCCTGCCACACTTAGGGCGAACAAAGCGATACAAAAGGGGCTGATGGACGGAGCGTTTGAACAAATCAAACACTCACCCCCAGTCAACTGATCTGGGTTTAATCCATCACCATTCTTTAGTTCTCTCAGCCACCCCAGTTCAGACATGGCTATATGCAAATCAGTCTGACCCTGTGCCTTGTGGGAACAGTCCAGCCCGAACTGCCAAGCCATGTCTTCCCTGGACCGGAAACAAGCATCCTGGGACCGGTTTCGGATTCATAATCCTCATGAGCCAGGCTATCTTGAATCCAGTGGCCAAGTGAACAAGGGATTCACGTCTGAGCATACCCTGCCACACTTAGGGCGAACAAAGTGATACAAAAAGGGGGTGATGGACGGAGCGTTTGAACAAATCAAACACTCACCCCCAGTCAACTGATCTGGGTTTAATCCATCACCATTCTTTAGTTCACTCAGCCACCCCAGTTCAGACATGGCTATATGCAAATCAGTCTGACCCTGTGCCTTGTGGAAACAGTCCAGCCCGAACTACCAAGCCATGTCTTCCCTGGACCGGAAACAAGCATCCTGGGACCGTTTTCGGATTCATAATCCTCAATAGCCAGGCTATCTTGAAACCAGTGGCCAAGTGAACAAGGGACTCACGTCTGAGCATACCCTGCCACACTTAGGGCGAACAAAGCGATACAAAAGGGGGTGATGGACGGAGCGTTTGAACAAATGAAACACTCACCCCCAATCAAATGATCTGGGTTTAATCCATCACCATTCTTTAGTTCACTCAGCCACCCCAGTTCAGACATGGCTATATGCAAATCAGTCTGACCCTGTGCCTTGTGGGAACAGTCCAGCCCGAACTGCCAAGCCATGTCTTCCCTGGACCGGAAACAAGCATCCTGGGACCGGTTTCGGATTCATAATCCTCATCAGCCAGGCTATCTTGAATCCAGTGGCCAAGTGAACAAGGGACTCACGTCTGAGCATACCCTGCCACACTTAGGGCGAACAAAGCGATACAAAAGGGGGTGATGGACGGAGCGTTTGAACAAATCAAACACTCACCCCCAGTCAACTGATCTGGGTTTAATCCATCACCATTCTTTAGTTCACTCAGCCACCCCCGTTCAGACATGGCTATATGCAAATCAGTCTGACCCTGTGCCTTGTGGGAACAGTCCAGCCCGAACTGCCAAGCCATGTCTTCCCTGGACCGGAAACAAGCATCCTGGGACCGGTTTCGGATTCATAATCCTCATCAGCTAGGCTATCTTGAATCCAGTGGCCAAGTGAACAAGGGACTCGCGTCTGAGCATACCCTGCCACACTTAGGGCGAACAAAGCGATACAAAAGGGGGTAATGGACAGAGCGTTTGAACAAATCAAACACTCACCCCCAGTCAACTGATCTGGGTTTAATCCATCACCATTCTTTAGTTCACTCAGCCACCCCAGTTCAGACATGGCTATATGCAAATCAGTCTGACCCTGTGCCTTGTGGGAACAGTCCAGCCCGAACTGCCAAGCCATTTCTTCCCTGGACCGGAAACAAGCATCCTGGGACCGGTTTCGGATTCATAATCCTCATCAGCCAGGCTATCTTGAATCCAGTGGCCAAGTGAACAAGGGACTCACGATTGAGCATACCCTGCCACACTTAGGGCGAACAAAGCGATACAAAAGGGGGTGATGGACGGAGCGTTTGAACAAATCAAACACTCACCCCAGTCAACTGATCTGGGTTTAATCCATCACCTTTCTTTAGTTCACTCAGCCACCCCAGTTCAGACATGGCTATATGCAAATCAGTCTGACCCTGTGCCTTGTGGGAACAGTCCAGCCCGAACTGCCAAGCCATGTCTTCCCTGGACCGGAAACAAGCATCCTGGGACCGGTTTCGGATTCATAATCCTCATCAGCCGGGATATCTTGAATCCAGTGGCCAAGTGAACAAGGGACTCACGTCTGAGCATACCCTGCCACACTTAGGGTGAACAAAGCGATACAAAAGGGGGTGATGGACGGAGCCTTTGAACAAATCAAACACCTACCCCCAGTCAACTGATCTGGGTTTAATCCATCACCATTCTTTAGTTCACTCAGCCACCCCAGTTCAGACATGGCTATATGCAAATCAGTCTGACCCTGTGCCTTGTGGGAACAGTCCAGCCCGAACTGCCAAGCCATGTCTTCCCTGGACCGGAAACAAGCATCCTGGGACCGGTTTCGGATTCATAATCCTCATCAGCCAGGCTATCTTGAATCCAGTGGCCAAGTGAACAAGGGACTCACGTCTGAGTATACCCTGCCACACTTAGGGCGAACAAAGCGATACAAAAGGGGGTGATGGACGGAGCGTTTGAACAAATCAAACACTCACCCCAGTCAACTGATCTGGGTTTAATCCATCACCATTCTTTAGTTCACTCAGCCACCCCAGTTCAGACATGGCTATATGCAAATCAGTCTGACCCTGTGCCTTGTGGGAACAGTCCAGCCCGAACTGCCAAGCCATGTCTTCCCTGGACCGGAAACAAACATCCTGGGACCGGTTTCGGATTCATAATCCTCATCAGCCAGGCTATCTTGAATCCAGTGGCCAAGTGAACAAGGGACTCACGTCTGAGCATACCCTGCCACACTTAGGGCGAACAAAGCGATACAAAAGGGGGTGATGGATGGAGCGTTTGAACAAATCAAACACTCACCCCCAATCAACTGATCTGGGTTTAATCCATAACCATTCTTTAGTTCACTCAGCCACCCCAGTTCAGACATGGCTATATGCAAATCAGTCTGACCCTGTGCCTTGTGGGAACAGTCCAGCCCGAACTGCCAAGCCATGTCTTCCCTGGACTGGAAACAAGCATCCTGGGACCGGTTTCGGATTCATAATCCTCATCAGCCAGGCTATCTTGAATCCAGTGGCCAAGTGAACAAGGGACTCACGTCTGAGCATACCCTGCCACACTTAGGGCGAACAAAGCGATACAAAAGGGGGTGATGGACGGAGCGTTTGAACAAATCAAACACTCACCCCCAGTCAAATGATCTGGATTTAATCCATCACCATTCTTTAGTTCACTCAGCCACCCCAGTTCAGACATGGCTATATGCAAATCAGTCTGACCCTGTGCCTTGTGGAAACAGTCCAGCCCGAACTACCAAGCCACGTCTTCCCTGGACCGGAAACAAGCATCCTGGGACCGTTTTCGGATTCATAATCCTCATCAGCCAGGCTATCTTGAAACCAGTGGCCAAGTGAACAAGGGACTCACGTCTGAGCATACCCTGCCACACTTAGGGCGAACAAAGCGATACAAAAGGGGGTGATGGACGGAGCGTTTGAACAAATGAAACACTCACCCCCAATCAAATGATCTGGGTTTAATCCATCACCATTCTTTAGTTCACTCAGCCACCCCAGTTCAGACATGGCTATATGCAAATCAGTCTGACCCTGTGCCTTGTGGGAACAGTCCAGCCCGAACTGCCAAGCCATGTCTTCCCTGGACCGGAAACAAGCATCCTGGGACCGGTTTCGGATTCATAATCCTCATCAGCCAGGCTATCTTGAATCCAGTGGCCAAGTGAACAAGGGACTCACGTCTGAGCATACCCTGCCACACTTAGGGCGAACAAAGCGATACAAAAGGGGTGATGGACGGAGCGTTTGAACAAATCAAACACTCACCCCCAGTCAACTGATCTGGGTTTAATCCATCACCATTCTTTAGTTCACTCAGCCACCCCCGTTCAGACATGGCTATATGCAAATCAGTCTGACCCTGTGCCTTGTGGGAACAGTCCAGCCCGAACTGCCAAGCCATGTCTTCCCTGGACCGGAAACAAGCATCCTGGGACCGGTTTCGGATTCATAATCCTCATCAGCCAGGCTATCTTGAATCCAGTGGCCAAGTGAACAAGGGACTCGCGTCTGAGCATACCCTGCCACACTTAGGGCGAACAAAGCGATACAAAAGGGGGTAATGGACAGAGCGTTTGAACAAATCAAACACTCACCCCCAGTCAACTGATCTGGGTTTAATCCATCACCATTCTTTAGTTCACTCAGCCACCCCAGTTCAGACATGGCTATATGCAAATCAGTCTGACCCTGTGCCTTGTGGGAACAGTCCAGCCCGAACTGCCAAGCCATGTCTTCCCTGGACCGGAAACAAGCATCCTGGGACCGGTTTCGGATTCATAATCCTCATCAGCCAGGCTATCTTGAATCCAGTGGCCAAGTGAACAAGGGACTCACGTCTGAGCATACCCTGCCACACTTAGGGCGAACAAAGCGATACAAAAGGGGGTGATGGACGGAACGTTTGAACAAATCAAACACTCACCCCAGTCAACTGATCTGGGTTTAATCCATCACCTTTCTTTAGTTCACTCAGCCACCCCAGTTCAGACATGGCTATATGCAAATCAGTCTGACCCTGTGCCTTGTGGGAACAGTCCAGCCCGAACTGCCAAGCCATGTCTTCCCTGGACCGGAAACAAGCATCCTGGGACCGGTTTCGGATTCATAATCCTCATCAGCCGGGATATCTTGAATCCAGTGGCCAAGTGAACAAGGGACTCACGTCTGAGCATACCCTGCCACACTTAGGGCGAACAAAGCGATACAAAAGGGGGTGATGGATGGAGCGTTTGAACAAATCAAACACTCACCCCCAATCAACTGATCTGGGTTTAATCCATAACCATTCTTTAGTTCACTCAGCCACCCCAGTTCAGACATGGCTATATGCAAATCAGTCTGACCCTGTGCCTTGTGGGAACAGTCCAGCCCGAACTGCCAAGCCATGTCTTCCCTGGACTGGAAACAAGCATCCTGGGACCGGTTTCGGATTCATAATCCTCATCAGCCAGGCTATCTTGAATCCAGTGGCCAAGTGAACAAGGGACTCACGTCTGAGCATACCCTGCCACACTTAGGGCGAACAAAGCGATACAAAAGGGGGTGATGGACGGAGCGTTTGAACAAATCAAACACTCACCCCCAGTCAACTGATCTGGATTTAATCCATCACCATTCTTTAGTTCACTCAGCCACCCCAGTTCAGACATGGCTATATGCAAATCAGTCTGACCCTGTGCCTTGTGGAAACAGTCCAGCCCGAACTACCAAGCCACGTCTTCCCTGGACCGGAAACAAGCATCCTGGGACCGTTTTCGGATTCATAATCCTCATCAGCCAGGCTATCTTGAAACCAGTGGCCAAGTGAACAAGGGACTCACGTCTGAGCATACCCTGCCACACTTAGGGCGAACAAAGCGATACAAAAGGGGGTGATGGACGGAGCGTTTGAACAAATGAAACACTCACCCCCAATCAAATGATCTGGGTTTAATCCATCACCATTCTTTAGTTCACTCAGCCACCCCAGTTCAGACATGGCTATATGCAAATCAGTCTGACCCTGTGCCTTGTGGGAACAGTCCAGCCCGAACTGCCAAGCCATGTCTTCCCTGGACCGGAAACAAGCATCCTGGGACCGGTTTCGGATTCATAATCCTCATCAGCCAGGCTATCTTGAATCCAGTGGCCAAGTGAACAAGGGACTCACGTCTGAGCATACCCTGCCACACTTAGGGCGAACAAAGCGATACAAAAGGGGTGATGGACGGAGCGTTTGAACAAATCAAACACTCACCCCCAGTCAACTGATCTGGGTTTAATCCATCACCATTCTTTAGTTCACTCAGCCACCCCCGTTCAGACATGGCTATATGCAAATCAGTCTGACCCTGTGCCTTGTGGGAACAGTCCAGCCCGAACTGCCAAGCCATGTCTTCCCTGGACCGGAAACAAGCATCCTGGGACCGGTTTCGGATTCATAATCCTCATCAGCCAGGCTATCTTGAATCCAGTGGCCAAGTGAACAAGGGACTCGCGTCTGAGCATACCCTGCCACACTTAGGGCGAACAAAGCGATACAAAAGGGGGTAATGGACAGAGCGTTTGAACAAATCAAACACTCACCCCCAGTCAACTGATCTGGGTTTAATCCATCACCATTCTTTAGTTCACTCAGCCACCCCAGTTCAGACATGGCTATATGCAAATCAGTCTGACCCTGTGCCTTGTGGGAACAGTCCAGCCCGAACTGCCAAGCCATGTCTTCCCTGGACCGGAAACAAGCATCCTGGGACCGGTTTCGGATTCATAATCCTCATCAGCCAGGCTATCTTGAATCCAGTGGCCAAGTGAACAAGGGACTCACGTCTGAGCATACCCTGCCACACTTAGGGCGAACAAAGCGATACAAAAGGGGGTGATGGACGGAGCGTTTGAACAAATCAAACACTCACCCCAGTCAACTGATCTGGGTTTAATCCATCACCTTTCTTTAGTTCACTCAGCCACCCCAGTTCAGACATGGCTATATGCAAATCAGTCTGACCCTGTGCCTTGTGGGAACAGTCCAGCCCAAACTGCCAAGCCATGTCTTCCCTGGACCGGAAACAAGCATCCTGGGACCGGTTTCGGATTCATAATCCTCATCAGCCGGGATATCTTGAATCCAGTGGCCAAGTGAACAAGGGACTCACGTCTGAGCATACCCTGCCACACTTAGGGCGAACAAAGCGATACAAAAGGGGGTGATGGACGGAGCCTTTGAACAAATCAAACACCTACCCCCAGTCAACTGATCTGGGTTTAATCCATCACCATTCTTTAGTTCACTCAGCCACCCCAGTTCAGACATGGCTATATGCAAATCAGTCTGACCCTGTGCCTTGTGGGAACAGTCCAGCCCGAACTGCCAAGCCATGTCTTCCCTGGACCGGAAAAAAGCATCCTGGGACCGGTTTCGGATTCATAATCCTCATCAGCCAGGCTATCTTGAATCCAGTGGCCAAGTGAACAAGGGACTCACGTCTGAGCATACCCTGCCACACTTAGGGCGAACAAAGTGATACCAAAGGGGGTGATGGACGGAGCGTTTGAACAAATCAAACACTCACCCCAGTCAACTGATCTGGGTTTAATCCATCACCATTCTTTAGTTCACTCAGCCACCCCAGTTCAGACATGGCTATATGCAAATCAGTCTGACCCTGTGCCTTGTGGGAACAGTCTAGCCCCAACTGCCAAGCCATGTCTTCCCTGGACCGGAAACAAACATCCTGGGACCGGTTTCGGATTCATAATCCTCATCAGCCAGGCTATCTTGAATCCAGTGGCCAAGTGAACAAGGGACTCACGTCTGAGCATACCCTGCCACACTTAGGGCGAACAAAGCGATACAAAAGGGGGTGATGGACGGAGCGTTTGAACAAATCAAACACTCACCCCCAATCAACTGATCTGGGTTTAATCCATAACCATTCTTTAGTTCACTCAGCCACCCCAGTTCAGACATGGCTATATGCAAATCAGTCTGACCCTGTGCCTTGTGGGAACAGTCCAGCCCGAACTGCCAAGCCATGTCTTCCCTGGACTGGAAACAAGCATCCTGGGACCGGTTTCGGATTCATAATCCTCATCAGCCAGGCTATCTTGAATCCAGTGGCCAAGTGAACAAGGGACTCACGTCTGAGCATACCCTGCCACACTTAGGGCGAACAAAGCGATACAAAAGGGGGTGATGGACGGAGCGTTTGAACAAATCAAACACTCACCCCCAGTCAACTGATCTGGATTTAATCCATCACCATTCTTTAGTTCACTCAGCCACCTCAGTTCAGACATGGCTATATGCAAATCAGTCTGACCCTGTGCCTTGTGGGAACAGTCCAGCCCGAACTGCCAAGCCATGTCTTCCCTGGACCGGAAACAAGCATCCTGGGACCGGTTTCGGATTCATAATCCTCATCAGCCAGGCTATCTTGAATCCAGTGCCAAGTGAACAAGGGACTCACGTCTGAGCATACCCTGCCACACTTAGGGCGAACAAAGCGATACAAAAGGGGGTGATGGACGGGGCATTTGAACAAATCAAACACTCACCCCCAGTCAACTGATCTGGGTTTAATCCATCACCATTCTTTAGTTCACTCAGCCACCCCCGTTCAGACATGGCTATATGCAAATCAGTCTGACCCTGTGCCTTGTGGGAACAGTCCAGCCCGAACTGCCAAGCCATGTCTTCCCTGGACCGGAAACAAGCATCCTGGGACCGGTTTCGGATTCATAATCCTCATCAGCCAGGCTATCTTGAATCCAGTGGCCAAGTGAACAAGGGACTCGCGTCTGAGCATACCCTGCCACACTTAGGGCGAACAAAGCGATACAAAAGGGGGTAATGGACAGAGCGTTTGAACAAATCAAACACTCACCCCCAGTCAACTGATCTGGGTTTAATCCATCACCATTCTTTAGTTCACTCAGCCACCCCAGTTCAGACATGGCTATATGCAAATCAGTCTGACCCTGTGCCTTGTGGGAACAGTCCAGCCCGAACTGCCAAGCCATATCTTCCCTGGACCGGAAACTAGCATCCTGGGACCGGTTTCGGATTCATAATCCTCATCAGCCAGGCTATCTTGAATCCAGTGGCCAAGTGAACAAGGGACTCACGTCTGAGCATACCCTGCCACACTTAGGGCGAACAAAGCGATACAAAAGGGGGTGATGGACGGAGCGTTTGAACAAATCAAACACTCACCCCAGTCAACTGATCTGGGTTTAATCCATCACCTTTCTTTAGTTCACTCAGCCACCCCAGTTCAGACATGGCTATATGCAAATCAGTCTGACCCTGTGCCTTGTGGGAACAGTCCAGCCCGAACTGCCAAGCCATGTCTTCCCTGGACCGGAAACAAGCATCCTGGGACCGGTTTCGGATTCATAATCCTCATCAGCCGGGATATCTTGAATCCAGTGGCCAAGTGAACAAGGGACTCACGTCTGAGCATACCCTGCCACACTTAGGGCGAACAAAGCGATACAAAAGGGGGTGATGGATGGAGCGTTTGAACAAATCAAACACTCACCCCCAATCAACTGATCTGGGTTTAATCCATAACCATTCTTTAGTTCACTCAGCCACCCCAGTTCAGACATGGCTATATGCAAATCAGTCTGACCCTGTGCCTTGTGGGAACAGTCCAGCCCGAACTGCCAAGCCATGTCTTCCCTGGACTGGAAACAAGCATCCTGGGACCGGTTTCGGATTCATAATCCTCATCAGCCAGGCTATCTTGAATCCAGTGGCCAAGTGAACAAGGGACTCACGTCTGAGCATACCCTGCCACACTTAGGGCGAACAAAGCGATACAAAAGGGGGTCATGGACGGAGCGTTTGAACAAATCAAACACTCACCCCCAGTCAACTGATCTGGATTTAATCCATCACCATTCTTTAGTTCACTCAGCCACCCCAGTTCAGACATGGCTATATGCAAATCAGTCTGACCCTGTGCCTTGTGGAAACAGTCCAGCCCGAACTACCAAGCCACGTCTTCCCTGGACCGGAAACAAGCATCCTGGGACCGTTTTCGGATTCATAATCCTCATCAGCCAGGCTATCTTGAAACCAGTGGCCAAGTGAACAAGGGACTCACGTCTGAGCATACCCTGCCACACTTAGGGCGAACAAAGCGATACAAAAGGGGGTGATGGACGGAGCGTTTGAACAAATGAAACACTCACCCCCAATCAAATGATCTGGGTTTAATCCATCACCATTCTTTAGTTCACTCAGCCACCCCAGTTCAGACATGGCTATATGCAAATCAGTCTGACCCTGTGCCTTGTGGGAACAGTCCAGCCCGAACTGCCAAGCCATGTCTTCCCTGGACCGGAAACAAGCATCCTGGGACCGGTTTCGGATTCATAATCCTCATCAGCCAGGCTATCTTGAATCCAGTGGCCAAGTGAACAAGGGACTCACGTCTGAGCATACCCTGCCACACTTAGGGCGAACAAAGCGATACAAAAGGGGTGATGGACGGAGCGTTTGAACAAATCAAACACTCACCCCCAGTCAACTGATCTGGGTTTAATCCATCACCATTCTTTAGTTCACTCAGCCACCCCCGTTCAGACATGGCTATATGCAAATCAGTCTGACCCTGTGCCTTGTGGGAACAGTCCAGCCCGAACTGCCAAGCCATGTCTTCCCTGGACCGGAAACAAGCATCCTGGGACCGGTTTCGGATTCATAATCCTCATCAGCCAGGCTATCTTGAATCCAGTGGCCAAGTGAACAAGGGACTCGCGTCTGAGCATACCCTGCCACACTTAGGGCGAACAAAGCGATACAAAAGGGGGTAATGGACAGAGCGTTTGAACAAATCAAACACTCACCCCCAGTCAACTGATCTGGGTTTAATCCATCACCATTCTTTAGTTCACTCAGCCACCCCAGTTCAGACATGGCTATATGCAAATCAGTCTGACCCTGTGCCTTGTGGGAACAGTCCAGCCCGAACTGCCAAGCCATGTCTTCCCTGGACCGGAAACAAGCATCCTGGGACCGGTTTCGGATTCATAATCCTCATCAGCCAGGCTATCTTGAATCCAGTGGCCAAGTGAACAAGGGACTCACGTCTGAGCATACCCTGCCACACTTAGGGCGAACAAAGCGATACAAAAGGGGGTGATGGACGGAGCGTTTGAACAAATCAAACACTCACCCCAGTCAACTGATCTGGGTTTAATCCATCACCTTTCTTTAGTTCACTCAGCCACCCCAGTTCAGACATGGCTATATGCAAATCAGTCTGACCCTGTGCCTTGTGGGAACAGTCCAGCCCAAACTGCCAAGCCATGTCTTCCCTGGACCGGAAACAAGCATCCTGGGACCGGTTTCGGATTCATAATCCTCATCAGCCGGGATATCTTGAATCCAGTGGCCAAGTGAACAAGGGACTCACGTCTGAGCATACCCTGCCACACTTAGGGCGAACAAAGCGATACAAAAGGGGGTGATGGACGGAGCCTTTGAACAAATCAAACACCTACCCCCAGTCAACTGATCTGGGTTTAATCCATCACCATTCTTTAGTTCACTCAGCCACCCCAGTTCAGACATGGCTATATGCAAATCAGTCTGACCCTGTGCCTTGTGGGAACAGTCCAGCCCGAACTGCCAAGCCATGTCTTCCCTGGACCGGAAAAAAGCATCCTGGGACCGGTTTCGGATTCATAATCCTCATCAGCCAGGCTATCTTGAATCCAGTGGCCAAGTGAACAAGGGACTCACGTCTGAGCATACCCTGCCACACTTAGGGCGAACAAAGTGATACCAAAGGGGGTGATGGACGGAGCGTTTGAACAAATCAAACACTCACCCCAGTCAACTGATCTGGGTTTAATCCATCACCATTCTTTAGTTCACTCAGCCACCCCAGTTCAGACATGGCTATATGCAAATCAGTCTGACCCTGTGCCTTGTGGGAACAGTCTAGCCC
Organism: Lissotriton helveticus; assembly: GCF_964261635.1. Classification (NCBI taxonomy): domain Eukaryota; kingdom Metazoa; phylum Chordata; class Amphibia; order Caudata; family Salamandridae; genus Lissotriton; species Lissotriton helveticus. The sequence continues at coordinate 1,342,536,550 of NC_136057.1, read as the reverse complement.
GAACTGCCAAGCCATGTCTTCCCTGGACCGGAAACAAACATCCTGGGACCGGTTTCGGATTCATAATCCTCATCAGCCAGGCGATCTTGAATCCAGTGGCCAAGTGAACAAGGGACTCACGTCTGAGCATACCCTGCCACACTTAGGGCGAACAAAGCGATACAAAAGGGGGTGATGGACGGAGCGTTTGAACAAATCAAACACTCACCCCCAATCAACTGATCTGGGTTTAATCCATAACCATTCTTTAGTTCACTCAGCCACCCCAGTTCAGACATGGCTATATGCAAATCAGTCTGACCCTGTGCCTTGTGGGAACAGTCCAGCCCGAACTGCCAAGCCATGTCTTCCCTGGACTGGAAACAAGCATCCTGGGACCGGTTTCGGATTCATAATCCTCATCAGCCAGGCTATCTTGAATCCAGTGGCCAAGTGAACAAGGGACTCACGTCTGAGCATACCCTGCCACACTTAGGGCGAACAAAGCGATACAAAAGGGGGTGATGGACGGAGCGTTTGAACAAATCAAACACTCACCCCCAGTCAACTGATCTGGATTTAATCCATCACCATTCTTTAGTTCACTCAGCCACCTCAGTTCAGACATGGCTATATGCAAATCAGTCTGACCCTGTGCCTTGTGGGAACAGTCCAGCCCGAACTGCCAAGCCATGTCTTCCCTGGACCGGAAACAAGCATCCTGGGACCGGTTTCGGATTCATAATCCTCATCAGCCAGGCTATCTTGAATCCAGTGCCAAGTGAACAAGGGACTCACGTCTGAGCATACCCTGCCACACTTAGGGCGAACAAAGCGATACAAAAGGGGGTGATGGACGGGGCATTTGAACAAATCAAACACTCACCCCCAGTCAACTGATCTGGGTTTAATCCATCACCATTCTTTAGTTCACTCAGCCACCCCAGTTCAGACATGGCTATATGCAAATCAGTCTGACCCTGTGCCTTGTGGGAACAGTCTAGCCCGAACTGCCAAGCCATGTCTTCCCTGGACCGGAAACAAACATCCTGGGACCGGTTTCGGATTCATAATCCTCATCAGCCAGGCTATCTTGAATCCAGTGGCCAAGTGAACAAGGGACTCACGTCTGAGCATACCCTGCCACACTTAGGGCGAACAAAGCGATACAAAAGGGGGTGATGGACGGAGCGTTTGAACAAATCAAACACTCACCCCCAATCAACTGATCTGGGTTTAATCCATAACCATTCTTTAGTTCACTCAGCCACCCCAGTTCAGACATGGCTATATGCAAATCAGTCTGACCCTGTGCCTTGTGGGAACAGTCCAGCCCGAACTGCCAAGCCATGTCTTCCCTGGACTGGAAACAAGCATCCTGGGACCGGTTTCGGATTCATAATCCTCATCAGCCAGGCTATCTTGAATCCAGTGGCCAAGTGAACAAGGGACTCACGTCTGAGCATACCCTGCCACACTTAGGGCGAACAAAGCGATACAAAAGGGGGTGATGGACGGAGCGTTTGAACAAATCAAACACTCACCCCCAGTCAACTGATCTGGATTTAATCCATCACCATTCTTTAGTTCACTCAGCCACCTCAGTTCAGACATGGCTATATGCAAATCAGTCTGACCCTGTGCCTTGTGGGAACAGTCCAGCCCGAACTGCCAAGCCATGTCTTCCCTGGACCGGAAACAAGCATCCTGGGACCGGTTTCGGATTCATAATCCTCATCAGCCAGGCTATCTTGAATCCAGTGCCAAGTGAACAAGGGACTCACGTCTGAGCATACCCTGCCACACTTAGGGCGAACAAAGCGATACAAAAGGGGGTGATGGACGGGGCATTTGAACAAATCAAACACTCACCCCCAGTCAACTGATCTGGGTTTAATCCATCACCATTCTTTAGTTCACTCAGCCACCCCAGTTCAGACATGGCTATATGCAAATCAGTCTGACCCTGTGCCTTGTGGGAACAGTCCAGCCCGAACTGCCAAGCCATGTCTTCCCTGGACCGGAAAAAAGCATCCTGAGACCGGTTTCGGATTCATAATCCTCATCAGCCAGGCTATCTTGAATCCAGTGGCCAAGTGAACAAGGGACTCACGTCTGAGCATACCCTGCCACACTTAGGGCGAACAAAGCGATACAAAAGGGGGTGATGGACGGAGCGTTTGAACAAATCAAACACTCACCCCAGTCAACTGATCTGGGTTTAATCCATCACCATTCTTTAGTTCACTCAGCCACCCAAGTTCAGACATGGCTATATGTAAATCAGTCTGACCCTGTGCCTTGTGGGAACAGTCCAGCCCGAACTGCCAAGCCATGTCTTCCCTGGACCGGAAACAAGCATCCTGGGACCGGTTTCGGATTCATAATCCTCATGAGCCAGGCTATCTTGAATCCAGTGGCCAAGTGAACAAGGGATTCACGTCTGAGCATACCCTGCCACACTTAGGGCGAACAAAGCGATACAAAAAGGGGGTGATGGACAGGGCGTTTGAACAAATCAAACACTCACCCCCAGTCAACTGATCTGGGTTTAATCCATCACCATTCTTTAGTTCACTCAGCCACCCCAGTTCAGACATGGCTATATGCAAATCAGTCTGACCCTGTGCCTTGTGGAAACAGTCCAGCCCGAACTACCAAGCCATGTCTTCCCTGGACCGGAAACAAGCATCCTGGGACCGTTTTCGGATTCATAATCCTCATCAGCCAGGCTACCTTGAAACCAGTGGCCAAGTGAACAAGGGACTCACGTCTGAGCATACCCTGCCACACTTAGGGCGAACAAAGCGATACAAAAGGGGGTGATGGACGGAGCGTTTGAACAAATGAAACACTCACCCCCAATCAAATGATCTGGGTTTAATCCATCACCATTCTTTAGTTCACTCAGCCACCCCAGTTCAGACATGGCTATATGCAAATCAGTCTGACCCTGTGCCTTGTGGGAACAGTCCAGCCCGAACTGCCAAGCCATGTCTTCCCTGGACCGGAAACAAGCATCCTGGGACGGGTTTCGGATTCATAATCCTCATCAGCCAGGCTATCTTGAATCCAGTGGCCAAGTGAACAAGGGACTCACGTCTGAGCATACCCTGCCACACTTAGGGCGAACAAAGCGATACAAAAGGGGGTGATGGACGGAGCGTTTTAACAAATCAAACACTCACCCCCAGTCAACTGATCTGGGTTTAATCCATCACCATTCTTTAGTTCACTCAGCCACCCCCGTTCAGACATGGCTATATGCAAATCAGTCTGACCCTGTGCCTTGTGGGAACAGTCCAGCCCGAACTGCCAAGCCATGTCTTCCCTGGGCCGGAAACAAGCATCCTGGGACCGGTTTCAGATTCATAATCCTCATCAGCCAGGCTATCTTGAATCCAGTGGCCAAGTGAACAAGGGACTCACGTCTGAGCATACCCTGCCACACTTAGGGCGAACAAAGCGATACAAAAGGGGGTAATTGACAGAGCGTTTGAACAAATCAAACACTCACCCCCAGTCAACTGATCTGAGTTTAATCCATCACCATTCTTTAGTTCACTCAGCCACCCCAGTTCAGACATGACTATATGCAAATCAGTCTGACCCTGTGCCTTGTGGGAACAGTCCAGCCCGAACTGCCAAGCCATGTCTTCCCTGGACCGGAAAAAAGCATCCTGGGACCGGTTTCGGATTCATAATCATCATCAGCCAGGCTATCTTGAATCCTGTGGCCAAGTGAACAAGGGACTCACGTCTGAGCATACCCTGCCACACTTAGGGCGAACAAAGCGATACAAAAGGGGGGGATGGACGGAGCGTTTGAACAAATCAAACACTCACCCCAGTCAACTGATCTGGGTTTAATCCATCACCTTTCTTTAGTTCACTCAGCCACCCCAGTTCAGACATGGCTATATGCAAATCAGTCTGACGCTGTGCCTTGTGGGAACAGTCCAGCCCGAACTGCCAAGCCATGTCTTCCCTGGACCGGAAACAAGCATCCTGGGACCGGTTTCGGATTCATGATCCTCATCAGCCGGGATATTTTGAATCCAGTGGCCAAGTGAACAAGGGACTCACGTCTGAGCATACCCTGCCACACTTAGGGCAAACAAAGCGATACAAAAGGGGGTGATGGACGGAGCCTTTGAACAAATCAAACACCTACCCCCAGTCAACTGATCTGGGTTTAATCCATCACCATTCTTTAGTTCACTCAGCCACCCCCCTTCAGACATGGCTATATGCAAATCAGTCTGACCCTGTGCCTTGTGGGAACAGTCCAGCCCGAACTGCCAAGCCATGTCTTCCCTGGACCGGAAACAAGCATCCTGGGACCGGTTTCGGATTCATAATCCTCATCAGCCAGGCTATCTTGAATCCAGTGGCCAAGTGAACAAGGGACTCACGTCTGAGCATACCCTGCCACACTTAGGGCGAACAAAGCGATACAAAAGAGGGTAATGGACAGAGCGTTTGAACAAATCAAACACTCACCCCAGTCAACTGATCTGGGTTTAATCCATCACCATTCTTTAGTTCACTCAGCCACCCCAGTTCAGACATGGCTATATGCAAATCAGTCTGACCCTGTGCCTTGTGGGAACAGTCCAGCCCGAACTGCCAAGCCATGTCTTCCCTGGACCGGAAACAAGCATCCTGGGACCGGTTTTGGATTTATAATCCTCATCAGCCAGGCTATCTTGAATCCAGTGGCCAAGTGAACAAGGGACTCACGTCTGAGCATACCCTGCCAGGCGAACAAAGCGATACAAAAGGGGGTGATGGATGGGGCGTTTGAACAAATCAAACACTCACCCCCAGTCAACTGATCTGGGTTTAATCCATCACCATTCTTTAGTTCACTCAGCCACCCCAGTTCAGACATGGCTATATGCAAATCAGTCTGACCCTGTGCCTTGTGGGAACAGTCCAGCCCGAACTGCCAAGCCATGTCTTCCCTGGACCGGAAAAAAGCATCCTGAGACCGGTTTCGGATTCATAATCCTCATCAGCCAGGCTATCTTGAATCCAGTGGCCAAGTGAACAAGGGACTCACGTCTGAGCATACCCTGCCACACTTAGGGCGAACAAAGCGATACAAAAGGGGGGGATGGACGGAGCGTTTGAACAAATCAAACACTCACCCCAGTCAACTGATCTGGGTTTAATCCATCACCTTTCTTTAGTTCACTCAGCCACCCCAGTTCCGACATGGCTATATGCAAATCAGTCTGACCCTGTGCCTTGTGGGAACAGTCCAGCCCGAACTGCCAAGCCATGTCTTCCCTGGACCGGAAACAAGCATCCTGGGACCGGTTTCGGATTCATGATCCTCATCAGCCGGGATATCTTGAATCCAGTGGCCAAGTGAACAAGGGACTCACGTCTGAGCATACCCTGCCACACTTAGGGCAAACAAAGCGATACAAAAGGGGGTGATGGACGGAGCCTTTGAACAAATCAAACACCTACCCCCAGTCAACTGATCTGGGTTTAATCCATCACCATTCTTTAGTTCACTCAGCCACCCCCGTTCAGACATGGCTATATGCAAATCAGTCTGACCCTGTGCCTTGTGGGAACAGTCCAGCCCGAACTGCCAAGCCATGTCTTCCCTGGACCGGAAACAAGCATCCTGGGACCGGTTTCGGATTCATAATCCTCATCAGCCAGGCTATCTTGAATCCAGTGGCCAAGTGAACAAGGGACTCACGTCTGAGCATACCCTGCCACACTTAGGGCGAACAAAGCGATACAAAAGAGGGTAATGGACAGAGCGTTTGAACAAATCAAACACTCACCCCAGTCAACTGATCTGGGTTTAATCCATCACCATTCTTTAGTTCACTCAGCCACCCCAGTTCAGACATGGCTATATGCAAATCAGTCTGACCCTGTGCCTTGTGGGAACAGTCCAGCCCGAACTGCCAAGCCATGTCTTCCCTGGACCGGAAACAAGCATCCTGGGACCGGTTTCGGATTCATAATCCTCATCAGCCAGGCTATCTTGAATCCAGTGGCCAAGTGAACAAGGGACTCACGTCTGAGCATACCCTGCCACACTTAGGGCGAACAAAGCGATACAAAAGGGGGTGATGGACGGAGCGTTTGAACAAATCAAACACTCACCCCCAGTCAACTGATCTGGGTTTAATCCATCACCATTCTTTAGTTCACTCAGCCACCCCAGTTCAGACATGGCTATATGCAAATCAGTCTGACCCTGTGCCTTGTGGGAACAGTCCAGCCCGAACTGCCAAGCCATGTCTTCCCTGGACCGGAAAAAAGCATCCTGAGACCGGTTTCGGATTCATAATCCTCATCAGCCAGGCTATCTTGAATCCAGTGGCCAAGTGAACAAGGGACTCACGTCTGAGCATACCCTGCCACACTTAGGGCGAACAAAGCGATACAAAAGGGGGTGATGGACGGAGCGTTTGAACAAATCAAACACTCACCCCAGTCAACTGATCTGGGTTTAATCCATCACCATTCTTTAGTTCACTCAGCCACCCCAGTTCAGACATGGCTATATGTAAATCAGCCTAACCCTGTGCCTTGTGGGAACAGTCCAGCCCGAACTGCCAAGCCATGTCTTGTAGTGTAGTTCCTATCATCCCAATAGGCTCTGCGCATTGGAATAATACCTACAGCAGTAAAGGCCTAGGCCAGACGTTAACTAGGTCTACTACTGTCGATACTAGACTTAAAGTTTTGGGTTTGCCAGCTTAGCTCAGAGTTCACTAGAAACTTTCTCGAATGTTCAAGGAGGACTTAACTTCCCTGATTAGACAAGAAGGGATTTAGTTTCTGACAACCATAGAACATGACAACTTTGCTCTCCCCTAATCAAGAGTAAATCTCGAGAGTCGTGTGAACAAAAGGCAATTTATTTTACTCAGTCAGTACGTGCATTCTTAGTCTCATCAGAATGTAGAGAAAAGGAAGAGACGGGCGTGTTCAATAAAAAGGTGTTATTTATTGATCAGTCTCTTTTCTCATACAAGAGAAATGGATCGATATTATTGCAATACTTATTGTTAAGTAAAGTGCATACATTAAAAGCAATAGTATAAAATAATACTGTAAAAACATTGATATGGTTTCTAAGCCATAAGATGTTTTAAAATGAATAAAATATATTACATACACATATACATTTGACTAAACGTGCTCAACTGGTGTTTCTAGATACGCCTACCCCGTGTACCTGACCTAAGCCTAATATGTGGGCGGGAATAGAAAGTTACAGTTTAAGTTAAGTTTGTTTTTGCCAAGTGAATAACTAAAGAATTCTCTGTGAGGGGTTATTCAGTTCTGTACCTGAAAGTTAGGATGAATGAGGAATGGTATCTCTTTCTCTGGTCTCGATATTCCAGGCTGCCTGCGAGGGCTACCCAGAAACGCCGGTGCTGGATTCTCGGCAGGAGAAAGCAGCGCGTCTCTCAGCGCGTCAGGAAGGCGGGGCTGCTGCCAGCGGGGTCTGCTCTGCTCTTGGCTTTGGCAAGTATGGCTGCTCCGTCTCGTCACCACGCGTGTGTTTGCATAGGGCAAGATCGGTAATATTTATACCTTTAAGGTGCCGAGATTGACGTAAGGATGGACATAGATACGTCAATAAGGATGTCATACGACTTGCTCGTTAGCACATTCTTTTACTGAAGTTCTCGGTGAAATCAAAACAATGGCCGCAGGGTTTTGCCCAGGTTGTCATAGGTTTGATTTGTTATGAGAACTCCGTATGCCTTATCAGGGGCTGGAGGAATATCGCTTGTCTAATTAGATCGCAAGCGTTATGACCTAATCAGATAACACGTTCCTGTGCCGTAATGTGACTGCGTCAGATAACGGTATCTGCATCATGGGGGTTTTCTGCCTCATGGGCTGACTGCTAGTTAACTTGTTGGTTTGTTTAACTAGAATAGGGTCAGGAATAGGGGGATCGATTCAGAACCTATAGGAATACATGACACCCACTCCACGCTAACTATGGACATATCTACTAATCTAGGCATAGTATAACATAGTACAACATACTATAGAGTAGTGTGTATACCTTACCACCCCAAAATACATAAATGCATTTTGAAATTCTTCAAATATACGGAAAATTTGCAGACATATATATAGTATGCACTCAAGCTAAGGAATAATGCTAAAGTAATCACGCATTTGTATACATTATTGCTTATTTGGTATATGAGAATTACACATGAAATGGTTTCTTAAATACAGAAAAAAGTTTCGAGACCATTCCATCACAGAATAAAATATTTGTGAACATACCAGCGGGCAGCTAAAGTCTATAAAGTATCTAAAAATAGAAATCTTAGTTCTTTAGGAATAGTTTCTTACTTTAAGCAGAAGATAAGTGTCCCGAAAAACCGAAAAAATGAATTGGGGCTTCTGAAAGAGTTGCTGTCCGTGAACTGGAGTGAAAAATAGTTCATGTGACTTTATTATTTAAATTTGAAGGCCGAATTCAGGGAACGCCGTGTGCGAGCTTGCTCAAAAGTCTCTATTTCTGTTCGGGTGAGAACATCATATCATTTAGGCTTTCGAAAAAACTGTCAACAGCTTCCTGGGAAAGTTCCACTAACTCGGAAATAGGTGTAATCATGCATTCTTGTGCATGATTGTCTCCATTGACATTCCGATTCGCATTGCTGACAGAAGGTCGTACCTGTTCGATGCTGCTTTCATCTTGAACTTCACTACCCATCAATCGCAGTGGTGAAGCTTCCACGAATGCCGTCATCAGGATTGGTAGCCTTTGAGGGCAGCACAAAGCATGAACCTTGATCGGGCTCAACAATGTTTCTGCATCCATCGGCGCATCCGATTGTAGCGTTAGACATGTGTCTAACACGCATTCTTCTCCGCATAGCAGACACCTTAATACAGGTAAAACACATCTTTGCCACATTGGTCGAAATGATAGAAACCAAGTCATGTTCAGGTCTTTAAGCCGGGAGAGTCCCAGGATTTTTGATATCCGGTCCCGGTATCCAATGGCTAGGATTGTTTCTTCTCTTGTCGCCAGAGTTTTGTCTGTGACATGGGTTGCCATAACGAAAAATAAGGACTAAGAATAGGATTCCTGCAATTAGTCCCAAGATCAGGGGAAGTCCGCCAAAAATCGAACGGACGAAATCTGGAAAAATACCCAGTATGGCTTTGAATGGTGTTAATGCCATTGAAAATACTGTCTTAAATACCTTTGAGACCCCATTGGTATCAGAAATATTTAAGATTTCATTCAGGATTTCCGCGAAATGTACGGGGGAATTAGTTGATAATAATGTATGTATCTCTGCAGTCGTCCTTGCGACTTGTAGATCATACGTCTCTTTTGATGACGAGAGCCTGGTAGGCGTCTGAAGAAGCACTGTTTTCATTCTGCTTAAAGTATCTATTCGAATAGAAGTAATTTTCAAATCGGGCCATGCCCTTGCCTCCCTGACTGGGAAGGAGCTGGGGAACAACGAGCGTCCACAGCACTTGACCTTCGCAGTAGTAGTTACTAGATAAGGAGTCCCGGGCATAAGACTACAACATCTGCGGTCTACAATAAGAATGTAACTCCCATTATAGAGTCTTTGAAAGAATGGTTCTATTTCTGTTGCAGGTGCGCCTTGCTGGTGACATGAAAGGTTGTATGAATTCCCTTCACAGGCTCCATGCAAACTAATTCCGTTACACAGAAGTGTGCCACTTAGTGACATCGCACAATTGTTGCCACTAAGAAACACTTTCTGTCCTTTATTACTGACACATGCATGTGAATAGGGCAGGTTCCATGTTGTTTTAAGGTACCCCTTTCCCAATTTCTCGTACATGCCAGCCTGTATATATTTTTGGCAGTATTGAAACCTGAAGGTTGAGATTGGAATATTTATTATCCCATGTATTATCCATTCACTGACAGGTCGTTCTGACATTGTCACTGGTAATCTTTCGAGTTTTTCAATGCTCAAGATTGTATAATCAGCACCCTTTTGTGCCATACTGATTTGTCTATCAGTAAGGTTAAAGATTTGGAATAATGACGTTGTGTTGATTAGACGCCAAGGCACATAGCCTGAACGCAGATTTTGTAACGTCCAGCCAAGCTGTACAATAGAACGCAATTGTGACTGACCGTGTTGTAATAACAGTAAGTCTTGCGATAATATATCGATTGCTGAAGACACAATGCTGTCCAAAGAAAAAATTCTGGAGGACAGAGTCATTAACCCATTGTCCACTACAGAAAGTGATTTTTCCAAATTAATACGGTCAATTTCCCGTATTCTCTCTGCTGTTTCAATTTGAGTAACCTTCCAGGCCTCATTGTATGCTGCATATACAGAGGCTGCTATGAAACGCTTTTGACGCTGTTTGCGTGGTCCCATAGTGAAATCACGCAAGTCAGCACCATCAGTAAGTAAAGTTAGGTGTTGCTTAATTTCTGCCAGTGTGGAAGTTTGTAACCATTGAAGGCATAATTTGCCCACACTGTAGGTGGTTATTATCCCTGGGTGATGTCTTTGAGGATATCTAGGGTCTGGCCTGGTCATTTTGAACCCCTGCGTTTTGTTCAGGAATCTGTCTTGACAGTTATTAGTATCTGTGGGCCAGATCAACCACTGTTTCCAATCAGGATGTGTTCTGTTTTGGTTTAATATATGGTTTACGTCTATCTCTTCATCTGTATCAGAGTTATTGCTAAACATTGTTGGCTTTGGAATAGACGGTTTATTTAAATCTTTGATTTTGGCTAAGCCAAGACAGGTGGTCTGTTGAACAGTGTCATTTAAAAATATCATTTGTTCTGGGATCATGCAGGCTCTAAACAAAGCTTCTATACCCTGTACTTGCCAATCTTTTGTACCCCAAACACTTTTCAATTCAACATTTTTGTCCCAATAATCAAAACCAAAAGTATTCATTTGTTCAAAGAATGAGTCTGAATATAACAATTTTGTGTTGGTTATCATGGTCTTGGTCCCTGTCTTGTTTGACAATTTAAAATAAAATGCTTCAGCATTACTTGTGTTAAAACCTGAAAAATATGAATATTTGTCGTAAACGGTTCTTGAGCTCCCTTTTGGAGGTGTTGCACAATGTTCCCATTGATTATAATTTAAAACATTTCTAGGTTGTGCAGATCTATGTAAAAAATGGTTACCATAGTGGTTATAACAGTACATACTATCATAATTGGTAGAACCCTGCAAATAATCATGTTTGGTAAATTTAGCAGACATTACTAAATCAGACATCATATTATTAATGTTTTCGAAGTCCCAATCATCAGCAAATGAGTTTGGTTTTACAAAGTCACTCAAGGAGATCTTAATTTGGTGTGGATATTTCAGGATCTCGACCGGACCATAAATTTCATAGTCAGTGTTGTCCCAGGCTACCCCACCAGGTATCGGATTGGCTGTGAAGTTGGCTGAAGAAAGTTCTCTTTTCTCGACGTGTGAAGATGTGTGTGGTTTGAGGATCAAGTTGATTTTCTGACTTGCTGTGTCCATTTTTGCATATTTTCCCTCAATAAAGCGTCCCAATGTTAGTATCATGATGAGCCAAAGTATGAGGATAAATGCACCAAAACCCACCCAAAATTAAATCCATGGAGAAACCAGATATTTTTCTTTCAGTTGTTTCAAAAGTTCTTTAGCTTTATCTTTAAAGGTTTTTGATGATGGCTGTGTCTTTGATTCACTGAAGCCTTCAGAGGAATCATCGAAGTTTATGAAGTAGCCGGATGCAGTTCTGTCAATTGTTCCAATTGGTTCAGCATTTTTGTTTCTTGCATTTTCACTTGGTACTTCATTGTAGATTGGTGTGTCTCTGCTAAATGTTTTTATTTGGGTTTTCAGAGGTCTGACTTCTATTGCATTGTTGCATAGTCCTTGTTGTTCTTCTGTAGGCGTTTCGAATGTGATGAGCCTCTTCGTTAGAACCTCTGTACTGGTAGCAAACCTTGGTGTTCTGCTACTTATTGGGAGTCCACTTGGCCTACTGTTTGTTATCGGCCACATGTTGTGGTTTTACCAGGTCGATGGATACAACTCGGTTCTCCTTTTTTCCAGCAAGTGGCGGTAGCACAACTGATCTTGTCCCGTTGACAGACAAGACAGGAACTGCTTTTCTGTAAGAAGGCCCAAATTCCTTCTTTACCGCGATCTTCTCCCTGACTAGATCCCCGACTTTAGGAATCCAGACAGGTCTTGCTGGGACAGGTGGTGGTTCTTCAGTGGTTGTTGGCTGTTGTTTCAACTTTATGTTGCTCAGGTCTTTTCTTGTTTTGTTTAAGTCCTGCAAAATAGCCAAACGGTCTTTGATATCAAAGCTTTTTTCTTTCACCACTGAAGTCTGACTGTCAAGGTCAGAGATAATCATCCTAGTTCCGAATAATAATTCGTACGGACTGAATCCCTTCAGAGAATTTCTTGGCAAGTTATTGAGACTACGTTGGACACTTATTAGATGTTTGACCCACCCAGCTCCCGAACCTAATATCCTTTCCGTTATAGATTGCTTTATGCCTTGGTTTTTTCTTTACACCATCCCGTACCCTCAGGAAGGAAGTGAGAAGATTCCCGCTGGGCTATGCTCATTTGGCCATGTTTTCCCCCATGCTTGAGGGCTAGAGTGGAGACAATGGTCAAACATAGCATGCTCTTAGCGTATATGCCATTTAGACTCGCAAATCTTTGTATAACAGTCCGGACGTCAGCCGAGTGCTGGTGATCTACATTATAAGTGGAACTAGCCTGTATAAGTTAATCGCAACCCTTCCTTTTTACTCCTGATTTTTCCTGGAGTAAACCGAAGAGGTATTAAACTGTTTCTCTCCCCACTGCGATCTCTGTTGCAGTTTGGGCAGTTTTTTACAAACATGGTGTGACGCAGGCTCATGCCTGGCCACCAGTACCGCGATTGTAATTCTTCCAGAGAATCTTTTAGTTTGAGGTGTCTGAGACCCTCGCCCATATGTGCGTCTGCGATTAACAAGTTTCTCCTGTCCATGTTTGGAATCACTCTATCCCCCACTCCAGGGATTCGAGCAAAAGGGACGGAGTTTGCATCGATTATGTATGTATAATTGAGTGGATAGTTGATCGGTAACGCTGAGCAGTCGCCTTTTGATGACGTTTTCACTGCCAGCACTGTTTCACCGTCAATGTATTTTAATGTACGCTTTTTTCGATCTACGGGAGCCGATTTAGTGGCTGCCGCTGTGGCTGTCTCAGCCAATGAATTCCCTGCAACGTGAACGCCATCACGCTGATGACTCAGTGAGTGTGTCACGTGAGTCTTTAGTAGTTCTTTCTGTAAAAGAGCTATTTGTTCCCAGAGCAGTTTCTGCTTTATTGGTGCATCTGTGTCATCTTTGTAACCGTTTTGAATCCATGTCTGCAAATCCTTGTTATATGATTTGACGCAGTAATATGAATCTGACACTATAAGTGTCGGGAATTCGCGATCCGCATTATCTAGCGCCATTTTCAATGCTATTATTTCTGTTTGTTGTTCAGAATTAGTTTCTACTGAGTGTGTTTTTGTTAATAGAGGTTTTAGTTTACCTCCGCGCCACACTTCTTTTGTAATCCCACATGTGGGGTTGTATGCTTGTTCTCCCCAAACGGGAGGTTGAGCATGTCCGTCTGTATAAATTACACAGGCGTAATGTCGTAAAGGCAGAATGTCGATTGGCAGAGGATATGTTTCTTCATATTCTAGATTTTTTAATTCTTCTAGTTCTGGATCAAGGTAATAGTATACTTTGTCCGTTGTGATTGAATTCACCCATTGTATCCACTTTGGATTCAATGTTGTTGTTGGTAAATTACACGGTGTTGTTAGTGCCTCAAAGGCTGATTCTGCTGTTCTGACTGTGATATGTCTACCGTCAGCTTGATCTTTTTCTCTAGCTATTGCGGTTTGAACTGCATGAACAATTTTTTCTTTGTTGCTGAATTTCTGTTCAGCTTCTGTGTACAAGTGTGATTTGAATGCAATTGGTACCTTTTCTCCCTCATTAGAGGTCAGGTATGTGAATCCGCATCTTCCTGGGATGATTCGAATCACAAGATTGCGTGTGTTATCACGTGTTTCTAATTTTGTTTTAATTAGCATGTCTGTTTGTAGGGATCTCCAAATTTCTGTGTGTATTTGAGTCCAATTGGATCTTTTAAAATCTGGTTTTATCAGATCATAAAGGGGTTTGACCCTTTCTGCGTAATTTGCAATGTATGTTCTTCCGAAATTTAGGAAGCCTAGAATCGACTGTAGGTTTTTTAGTGTTCTAGGTGCTTGGATTACGGCACATTTCTCGAGGAAATTGTCAGCCAGGCTTTTGCCTTCACTTGATAACTCATATCCTAAGAATAGGACTGTCAGATGGGCAATTCTGGATTTTTTAAAATTGAATTTGTAACCCTCTGCTGCGAACCCAAGTATTATGGTGTTCACTCTCTACAAGTGAGTCTCCAAGTCATCATCTGTTAAGTAAATGTCATCGACATAAGATAATGCTTCATCATCATATAGTTGTAGTAATTCTGTTACTCTCGCTGAGAATACCCCCGGGCTGTTCTTGTACCCCTGGGCTAACCGACAGAATTGTTTTTGAGTGCCATTTATTGAGAATGCAGTTAAATATCTGCTCTCTGGTGCTATGTTTTGACAAAAGAATCCATTAGAGATGTCTAATGTTGTTTTGTATTTTTTGCGCACTATGTTATTCATTAGTGCAGCACTGTGTGAGTTTTGCACTGCAAAAGTTTTGCAACATGTGTTAAGGTGTCGGTAATCCAAAACTAGACAATATGAATTGTCTGGTTTGGAGACCGGAAACAAAGGGTTGTTCATTTGTGAGGTGCAAGTTTCAATCACCCCTGGTATTCTAGCTGATCTAGTATTTCATTTACCTGTTTTTTAGCTTCTTGCTTAATTGGGTACTGCCTTTGTGCAGTTGGTTGTGATTTTAACTGGATTTTGTGAGGAGGAGAGTCCTCATCCCATCCTACATGATTTTTATATAAGGCAGGAGCTAAAGCCACTGCCCATTTTCTGGCAAGTGTGTATTTTTTATGAATCGCGATATGATTCGAGAAGGCAGGCATAATTACTTCTTCGCCATGAGGGCACTCCCTTACAAACTCTGGTGGCCAGTCTTTTTCAGCTAGAAGGATATCATAGCCCTTGGAGAGATTATCCCAAAATAGTCCCCTTATTTTCCTAGTCTTATCTCCCTCTATACACAATGTTATTTCGTATATTTTGTGAGGTTTGCTAACTCTGGTGTCAGCAGTTTCCACTTGAAGATATTCATTCGTGTCCACTGTCTCCAGATGATTCATAAGGACTTTGCGAGCTATGCTCACTTCTGCTGCGCTGTCTAGCATTGTCTGAGCCCACTCTCCGTTTTTCAGTTGTGTCCTCAGTATTCTCGGCATTGTTAACTACCTTGATACTGGCTACCTTCTTTTTTGGAAATTGTAATTTCTTTTTTAGCTGAGCAGGTTCCTTGTCTTTGGACTTGGTGTGCTCTTCTCTTTGTTCTGATCGTCCTCTTCTTTCCGATTTCTGCGAGGAAGTCTGAAAAGATTGAGAGGGACGTGTATCAATGTCTTGATATCTATCAGGCTTTTTTATATTATCCCTATTTCTAAGGTTATATCTTTTCCCAGAGGGGTCACTCTGGGGTGACCTGTGTCTTTGGTTCGGAGATTTCTCTCTTCGCCTAGGAGACCTTCCTCTGGACTGGAATTTCTTTTCTTTAGGATTGGATTGTTTGTTTCCATCCCAGTTCTTTTTTGGTGAATTATTTTAAAAAAATATTTTTTCTGGACTTTCAGTCAGTTGTGGTTTTACTGGTATTCCACCTAAACTATCTCTACCTAGTTCCTCATAGGATTTTTCTATGATTCTGGCAATTTCAGCTGGTTGGTCTGCTATATCTGTTTCTTTTAACCTCTGGCGGATCGCCACGTTTGCTGCTTCTCCCTTTATGTTGACTAATAATATAGCCGAGACCTGCTTGAAGTCTTTTAGTAATTTCATACCAAGAGTTAAAGCGGGTTCAGGTCCATATTCATCTTGAATTTGTTTTAGCACATCTGGTATTACCGAAATGGATGGAACACCGTGCGTTTTTGTGTAGATGGAAGCAAAGACTGTACCCCAAGTGTCACAGTCCTCAATGTGTGGTGCGATTCCCATTGGAAGGCAGATAGTCAGAATCCTGTGCTTTTCTAGCGGGGTGGTGTCAGGAAACACCGCCTCTATTTGGGTGATTTTCTGCGCCAACCAGAATGGTATTTGTTCCCGTTTAGTTGGTACTTTACCTAGGCAGGATTGGATGTTCTGTGGTGTAATTTTATTTGTGTTCCCCTGGTGAGGGGTCAGCTGTGGAAGTTTAATCGCTGGCTGAATTGTTGATGTCCGCATCACATACTGAACTAATTGTCTATGAATTTTTATTAATTGTTTTAGCTGTGTTAACAGCTCTGCTGCAGACATCCCATTGATGTCTGGATGTGGTGTGTATCAGGCTAGGACCGGCCACGTTGCTCCTGGTCTACCTAAAGGACCGAGCCTGGTGATGTGATTATTATGTTTTAGGGCGCCATCAAATAAGAGCAAATGCTCTTGAAATTTGAGTGGTACTTCCACCTCCTCGAAAGGAGTGTACTCATTAGGAGGTTCCTCTATTTTGTAATAGTGGAAGTACTTTGTTACAGCATTTGCTGCTGGAAAATGTATCCATGAATAGTATACCTCTGTCTGCCGATATTCGTGTGCCTCAATTACGAATATGACTGTGCCACCTCTAGGTGTCAGTCCATTTTCTATAAGTTTCAGGGTTATAGATCTCCTTTTGATGACCGGGATGAGTATTATATCCCCGTCCGCATCTAGTGCTGCAGCATCAGCCGCTGCGAGTTCAGCTGCTAATCTAACTGCCTCTCTCTCTTGTTCATTGGCTGACATTTTACTGTCCTGAAGGTTATTTCTTTTGTTTGCAGATCAGGTTTCTTATGGAAACAAAGATTAGATGCACAATATTTTGGAACAGTGTATCCTTCAACGTTGACTATACCAAGAACCATACATAGGAGTTCCCTCCTGCGAGGTCTGGCGGATATTACCTTTCACCCACTCCAGACGTCTTTGGAGTATTTGGGAAAAGGGGTCTGAGTGAGAAAGCACGACTGAGTTACTCTAAATGTCTTACGTTAGTTTTATCGCCCTTTCCAAACGCGTTGGGCGCCATGTAGTGTAGTTCCTATCATCCCAATAGGCTCTGCGCATTGGAATAATACCTACAGCAGTAAAGGCCTAGGCCAGACGTTAACTAGGTCTACTACTGTCGATACTAGACTTAAAGTTTTGGGTTTGCCAGCTTAGCTCAGAGTTCACTAGAAACTTTCTCGAATGTTCAAGGAGGACTTAACTTCCCTGATTAGACAAGAAGGGATTTAGTTTCTGACAACCATAGAACATGACAACTTTGCTCTCCCCTAATCAAGAGTAAATCTCGAGAGTCGTGTGAACAAAAGGCAATTTATTTTACTCAGTCAGTACGTGCATTCTTAGTCTCATCAGAATGTAGAGAAAAGGAAGAGACGGGCGTGTTCAATAAAAAGGTGTTATTTATTGATCAGTCTCTTTTCTCATACAAGAGAAATGGATCGATATTATTGCAATACTTATTGTTAAGTAAAGTGCATACATTAAAAGCAATAGTATAAAATAATACTGTAAAAACATTGATATGGTTTCTAAGCAATAAGATGTTTTAAAATGAATAAAATATATTACATACACATATACATTTGACTAAACGTGCTCAACTGGTGTTTCTAGATACGCCTACCCCGTGTACCTGACCTAAGCCTAATACGTGGGCGGGAATAGAAAGTTACAGTTTAAGTTAAGTTTGTTTTTGCCAAGTGAATAACTAAAGAATTCTCTGTGAGGGGTTATACAGTTCTCTACCTGGAAGTTAGGATGAATGAGGAATGGTATCTCTTTCGCTGGTCTCGATATTCCAGGCTGCCTGCGAGGGCTACCCAGAAACGCCGGTGCTGGATTCTCGGCAGGAGAAAGCAGCGCGTCTCTCAGCGCGTCAGGAAGGTGGGGCTGCTGCCAGCGGGGTCTGCTCTGCTCTTGGCTTCGGCAAGTATGGCTGCTCCGTCTCGTCACCACGCGTGTGTTTGCATAGGGCAAGATCGGTAATATTTATACCTTTAAGGTGCCGAGATTGACGTAAGGATGGACATAGATACGTCAATAAGGATGTCATACGACTTGCTCGTTAGCACATTCTTTTACTGAAGTTCTCGGTGAAATCAAAACAATGGCCGCAGGGTTTTGCCCAGGTTGTCATAGGTTTGATTTGTTATGAGAACTCCGTATGCCTTATCAGGGGCTGGAGGAATATCGCTTGTCTAATTAGATCGCAAGCGTTATGACCTAATCAGATAACACGTTCCTGTGCCGTAGTGTGACTGCGTCAGATAACGGTATCTGCATCATGGGGGTTTTCTGCCTCATGGGCTGACTGCTAGTTAACTTGTTGGTTTGTTTAACTAGAATAGGGTCAGGAATAGGGGGATCGATTCAGAACCTATAGGAATACATGACAGTCTTCCCTGGACCGGAAACAAGCATCCTGGGACCGGTTTCGGATTCATAATCCTCATCAGCCAGGCTATCTTGAATCCAGTGCCCAAGTGAACAAGGGACTCACGTCTGAGCATACCCTGCCACACTTAGGGCGAACAAAGCGATACAAAAGGGGGTGATGGACGGAGCGTTTCAACAAATCAAACACTCACCCCCAGTCAACTGATCTGGGTTTAATCCATCACCATTCTTTAGTTCACTCAGCCACCCCAGTTCAGACATGGCTATATGCAAATCAGTCTGACCCTGTGTCTTGTGGGAACAGTCCAGCCCGAACTGCCAAGCCATGTCTTCCCTGGACCGGAAACAAGCATCCTGGGACCGGTTTCGGATTCATAATCCTCATGAGCCAGGCTATCTCGAATCCAGTGGCCAAGTGAACAAGGGATTCACGTCTGAGCATACCCTGCCACACTTAGGGCGAACAAAGCGATACAAAAAGGGGGTGATGGACGGAGCGTTTGAACAAATCAAACACTCACCCCCAGTCAACTGATCTGGGTTTAATCCATCACCATTCTTTAGTTCACTCAGCCACCCCAGTTCAGACATGGCTATATGCAAATCAGTCTGACCCTGTGCCTTGTGGGAACAGTCCAGCCCGAACTGCCAAGCCATGTCTTCCCTGGACCGGAAACAAGCATCCTGGGACCGGTTTCGGATTCATAATCCTCATCAGCCAGGCTATCTTGAATCCAGTGGCCAAGTGAACAAGGAACACACGTCTGAGCATACCCTGCCACACTTAGGGCGAACAAAGCGATACAAAAGGGGGTGATGGACGGAGCGTTTCAACAAATCAAACACTCACCCCCAGTCAACTGATCTGGGTTTAATCCATCACCATTCTTTAGTTCACTCAGCCACCCCAGTTCAGACATGGCTATATGCAAATCAGTCTGACCCTGTGCCTTGTGGGAACAGTCCAGCCCGAACTGCCAAGCCATGTCTTCCCTGGACCGGAAACAAGCATCCTGGGACCGGTTTCGGATTCATAATCCTCATGAGCCAGGCTATCTTGAATCCAGTGGCCAAGTGAACAAGGGATTCACGTCTGAGCATACCCTGCCACACTTAGGGCGAACAAAGCGATACAAAAAGGGGGTGATGGACGGAGCGTTTGAACAAATCAAACACTCACCCCCAGTCAACTGATCTGGGTTTAATCCATCACCATTCTTTAGTTCACTCAGCCACCCCAGTTCAGACATGGCTATATGCAAATCAGTCTGACCCTGTGCCTTGTGGAAACAGTCCAGCCCGAACTACCAAGCCATGTCTTCCCTGGACCGGAAACAAGCATCCTGGGACCGTTTTCGGATTCATAATCCTCATCAGCCAGGCTATCTTGAAACCAGTGGCCAAGTGAACAAGGGACTCACGTCTGAGCATACCCTGCCACACTTAGGGCGAACAAAGCGATACAAAAGGGGGTGATGGACGGAGCGTTTGAACATATGAAACACTCACCCCCAATCAAATGATCTGGGTTTAATCCATCACCATTCTTTAGTTCACTCAGCCACCCCAGTTCAGACATGGCTATATGCAAATCAGTCTAACCCTGTGCCTTGTGGGAACAGTCCAGCCCGAACTGCCAAGCCATGTCTTCCCTGGACCGGAAACAAGCATCCTGGGACCGGTTTCGGATTCATAATCCTCATCAGCCAGGCTATCTTGAATCCAGTGGCCAAGTGAACAAGGGACTCACGTCTGAGCATACCCTGCCACACTTAGGGCGAACAAAGCGATACAAAAGGGGGTGATGGACGGAGCGTTTGAACAAATCAAACACTCACCCCCAGTCAACTGATCTGGGTTTAATCCATCACCATTCTTTAGTTCACTCAGCCACCCCCGTTCAGACATGGCTATATGCAAATCAGTCTGACCCTGTGCCTTGTGGGAACAGTCCAGCCCGAACTGCCAAGCCATGTCTTCCCTGGACCGGAAACAAGCATCCTGGGACCGGTTTCGGATTCATAATCCTCATCAGCCAGGCTATCTTGAATCCAGTGGCCAAGTGAACAAGGGACTCGCGTCTGAGCATACCCTGCTACACTTAGGGCGAACAAAGCGATACAAAAGGGGGTAATGGACAGAGCGTTTGAACAAATCAAACACTCACCCCCAGTCAACTGATCTGTGTTTAATCCATCACCATTCTTTAGTTCACTCAGCCACCCCAGTTCAGACATGGCTATATGCAAATCAGTCTGACCCTGTGCCTTGTGGGAACAGTCCAGCCCGAACTGCCAAGCCATGTCTTCCCTGGACCGGAAACAAGCATCCTGGGACCGGTTTCGGATTCATAATCCTCATCAGCCAGGCTATCTTGAATCCAGTGGCCAAGTGAACAAGGGACTCACGTCTGAGCATACCCTGCCACACTTAGGGCGAACAAAGCGATACAAAAGGGGGTGATGGACGGAGCGTTTGAACAAATCAAACACTCACCCCAGTCAACTGATCTGGGTTTAATCCATCACCTTTCTTTAGTTCACTCAGCCACCCCAGTTCAGACATGGCTATATGCAAATCAGTCTGACCCTGTGCCTTGTGGGAACAGTCCAGCCCGAACTGCCAAGCCATGTCTTCCCTGGACCGGAAACAAGCATCCTGGGACCGGTTTCGGATTCATAATCCTCATCAGCCGGGATATCTTGAATCCAGTGGCCTGTGAACAAGGGATTCACGTCTGAGCATACCCTGCCACACTTAGGGCGAACAAAGCGATACAAAAGGGGGTGATGGACGGAGCCTTTGAACAAATCAAACACCTACCCCCAGTCAACTGATCTGGGTTTAATCCATCACCATTCTTTAGTTCACTCAGCCACCCCAGTTCAGACATGGCTATATGCAAATCAGTCTGACCCTGTGCCTTGTGGGAACAGTCCAGCCCGAACTGCCAAGCCATGTCTTCCCTGGACCGGAAACAAGCATCCTGGGACCGGTTTCGGATTCATAATCCTCATCAGCCAGGCTATCTTGAATCCAGTGGCCAAGTGAACAAGGGACTCACGTCTGAGCATACCCTGCCACACTTAGGGCGAACAAAGCGATACAAAAGGGGGTGATGGACGGAGCGTTTGAACAAATCAAACACTCACCCCAGTCAACTGATCTGGGTTTAATCCATCACCATTCTTTAGTTCACTCAGCCACCCCAGTTCAGACATGGCTATATGCAAATCAGTCTGACCCTGTGCCTTGTGGGAACAGTCCAGCCCGAACTGCCAAGCCATGTCTTCCCTGGACCGGAAACAAACATCCTGGGACCGGTTTCGGATTCATAATCCTCATCAGCCAGGCTATCTTGAATCCAGTGGCCAAGTGAACAAGGGACTCACGTCTGAGCATACCCTGCCACACTTAGGGCGAACAAAGCGATACAAAAGGGGGTGATGGACGGAGCGTTTGAACAAATCAAACACTCACCCCCAATCAACTGATCTGGGTTTAATCCATAACCATTCTTTAGTTCACTCAGCCACCCCAGTTCAGACATGGCTATATGCAAATCAGTCTGACCCTGTGCCTTGTGGGAACAGTCCAGCCCGAACTGCCAAGCCATGTCTTCCCTGGACTGGAAACAAGCATCCTGGGACCGGTTTCGGATTCATAATCCTCATCAGCCAGGCTATCTTGAATCCAGTGGCCAAGTGAACAAGGGACTCACGTCTGAGCATACCCTGCCACACTTAGGGCGAACAAAGCGATACAAAAGGGGGTGATGGACGGAGCGTTTGAACAAATTAAACACTCACCCCCAGTCAACTGATCTGGATTTAATCCATCACCATTCTTTAGTTCACTCAGCCACCTCAGTTCAGACATGGCTATATGCAAATCAGTCTGACCCTGTGCCTTGTGGGAACAGTCCAGCCCGAACTGCCAAGCCATGTCTTCTCTGGACAGGAAACAAGCATCCTGGGACCGGTTTCGGATTCATAATCCTCATCAGCCAGGCTATCTTGAATCCAGTGGCCAAGTGAACAAGGGACTCACGTCTGAGCATACCCTGACACACTTAGGGCGAACAAAGCGATACAAAAGGGGGTGATGGACGGGACGTTTGAACAAATCAAACACTCACCCCCAGTCAACTGATCTGGGTTTAATCCATCACCATTCTTTAGTTCACTCAGCCACCCCAGTTCAGACATGGCTATATGCAAATCAGTCTGACCCTGTGCCTTGTGGGAACAGTCCAGCCCGAACTGCCAAGCCATGTCTTCCCTGGACCGGAAAAAAGCATCCTGAGACCGGTTTCGGATTCATAATCCTCATCAGCCAGGCTATCTTGAATCCAGTGGCCAAGTGAACAAGGGACTCACGTCTGAGCATACCCTGCCACACTTAGGGCGAACAAAGCGATACAAAAGGGGGTGATGGACGGAGCGTTTGAACAAATCAAACACTCACCCCAGTCAACTGATCTGGGTTTAATCCATCACCATTCTTTAGTTCACTCAGCCACCCCAGTTCAGACATGGCTATATGTATATCAGCCTGACCCTGTGCCTTGAGGGAACAGTCCAGCCCGAACTGCCAAGCCATGTCTTCCCTGGACCGGAAACAAGCATCCTGAGACCGGTTTCGGATTCATAATCCTCATCAGCCAGGCTATCTTGAATCCTGTGCCCAAGTGAACAAGGGACTCACGTCTGAGCATACCCTGCCACACTTAGGGCGAACAAAGCGATACAAAAGGGGCTGATGGACGGAGCGTTTGAACAAATCAAACACTCACCCCCAGTCAACTGATCTGGGTTTAATCCATCACCATTCTTTAGTTCTCTCAGCCACCCCAGTTCAGACATGGCTATATGCAAATCAGTCTGACCCTGTGCCTTGTGGGAACAGTCCAGCCCGAACTGCCAAGCCATGTCTTCCCTGGACCGGAAACAAGCATCCTGGGACCGGTTTCGGATTCATAATCCTCATGAGCCAGGCTATCTTGAATCCAGTGGCCAAGTGAACAAGGGATTCACGTCTGAGCATACCCTGCCACACTTACGGCGAACAAAGCGATACAAAAAGGGGGTGATGGACGGAGCGTTTGAACAAATCAAACACTCACCCCCAGTCAACTGATCTGGGTTTAATCCATCACCATTCTTTAGTTCACTCAGCCATCCCAGTTCAGACATGGCTATATGCAAATCAGTCTGACCCTGTGCCTTGTGGGAACAGTCCAGCCCTAACTGCCAAGCCATGTCTTCCCTGGACCGGAAACAAGCATCCTGGGACCGGTTTCGGATTCATAATCCTCATCAGCCAGGCTATCTTGAATCCAGTGGCCAAGTGAACAAGGGACTCACGTCTGAGCATACCCTGCCACACTTAGGGCGAACAAAGCGATACAAAAGGGGGTGATGGACGGAGCGTTTGAACAAATCAAACACTCACCCCCAGTCAACTGATCTGGGTTTAATCCATCACCATTCTTTAGTTCACTCAGCCACCCCCGCTCAGACATGGCTATATGCAAATCAGTCTGACCCTGTGCCTTGTGGAACAGTCCAGCCCGAACTGCCAAGCCATGTCTTCCCTGGACCGGAAACAAGCATCCTGGGACCGGTTTCGGATTCATAATCCTCATCAGCCAGGCTATCTTGAATCCAGTAGCCAAGTGAACAAGGGACTCACGTCTGAGCATACCCTGCCACACTTAGGGCGAGCAAAGCGATACAAAAGGGGGTAATGGACAGAGCGTTTGAACAAATCAAACACTCACCCCCAGTCAACTGATCTGGGTTTAATCCATCACCATTCTTTAGTTCACTCAGCCACCCCAGTTCAGACATGGCTATATGCAAATCAGTCTGACCCTGTGCCTTGTGGGAACAGTCCAGCCCGAACTGCCAAGCCATGTCTTCCCTGGACCGGAAAAAAGCATCCTGGGACCGGTTTCGGATTCATAATCCTCATCAGCCAGGCTATCTTGAATCCAGTGGCCAAGTGAACAAGGGACTCACGTCTGAGCATACCCTGCCACACTTAGGGCGAACAAAGCAATACAAAAGGGGGTGATGGACGGAGCGTTTGAACAAATCAAACACTCACCCCAGTCAACTGATCTGGGTTTAATCCATCACCTTTCTTTAGTTCACTCAGCCACCCCAGTTCAGACATGGCTATATGCAAATCAGTCTGACCCTGTGCCTTGTGGGAACAGTCCAGCCCGAACTGCCAAGCCATGTCTTCCCTGGACCGGAAACAAGCTTCCTGGGACCGGTTTCGGATTCATAATCCTCATCAGCCGGGATATCTTGAATCCAGTGGCCAAGTGAACAAGGGACTCACGTCTGAGCATACCCTGCCACACTTAGGGCGAACAAAGCGATACAAAAGGGGGTGATGGACGGAGCCTTTGAACAAATCAAACACCTACCCCCAGTCAACTGATCTGGGTTTAATCCATCACCATTCTTTAGTTCACTCAGCCACCCCCGTTAAGACATGGCTATGTGCAAATCAGTCTGACCCTGTGCCTTGTGGGAACATTCCAGCCCGAACTGCCAAGCCATGTCTTCCCTGGACCGGAAACAAGCATCCTGGGACCGGTTTCGGATTCATAATCCTCATCAGCCAGGCTATCTTGAATCCAGTAGCCAAGTGAACAAGGGACTCACGTCTGAGCATACCCTGCCACACTTAGGGCGAACAAAGCGATACAAAAGAGGGTAATGGACAGAGCGTTTGAACAAATCAAACACTCACCCCCAGTCAACTGATCTGGGTTTAATCCATCACCATTCTTTAGTTCACTCAGCCACCCCAGTTCAGACATGGCTATATGCAAATCAGTATGACCCTGTGCCTTGTGGGAACAGTCCAGCCCGAACTGCCAAGCCATGTCTTCCCTGGACCGGAAACAAGCATCCTGGGACCGGTTTTGGATTTATAATCCTCATCAGCCAGGCTATCTTGAATCCAGTGGCCAAGTGAACAAGGGACTCGCGTCTGAGCATACCCTGCCACACTTAGGGCGAACAAAGCGATACAAAAGGGGGTGATGGACGGGGCGTTTGAACAAATCAAACACTCACCCCCAGTCAACTGATCTGGGTTTAATCCATCACCATTCTTTAGTTCACTCAGCCACCCCAGTTCAGACATGGCTATATGCAAATCAGTCTGACCCTGTGCCTTGTGGGAACAGTCCAGCCCGAACTGCCAAGCCATGTCTTCCCTGGACCGGAAAAAAGCATCCTGAGACCGGTTTCGGATTCATAATCCTCATCAGCCAGGCTATCTTGAATCCAGTGGCCAAGTGAACAAGGGACTCACGTCTGAGCATACCCTGCCACACTTAGGGCGAACAAAGCGATACAAAAGGGGGTGATGGACGGAGCGTTTGAACAAATCAAACACTCACCCCAGTCAACTGATCTGGGTTTAATCCATCACCATTCTTTAGTTCTCTCAGCCACCCCAGTTCAGACATGGCTATATGTAAATCAGCCTGACCCTGTGCCTTGTGGGAACAGTCCAGCCCGAACTGCCAAGCCATGTCTTCCCTGGACCGGAAACAAGCATCCTGGGACCGGTTTCGGATTCATAATCCTCATCAGCCAGGCTATCTTGAATCCAGTGCCCAAGTGAACAAGGGACTCACGTCTGAGCATACCCTGCCACACTTAGGGCGAACAAAGCGATACAAAAGGGGGTAATGGACAGAGCGTTTGAACAAATCAAACACTCACCCCCAGTCAACTGATCTGGGTTTAATCCATCACCATTCTTTAGTTCACTCAGCCACCCCAGTTCAGACATGGCTATATGCAAATCAGTCTGACCCTGTGCCTTGTGGGAACAGTCCAGCCCGAACTGCCAAGCCATGTCTTCCCTGGACCGGAAACAAGCATCCTGGGACCGGTTTCGGATTCATAATCCTCATCAGCCAGGCTATCTTGAATCCAGTGGCCAAGTGAACAAGGGACACACGTCTGAGCATACCCTGCCACACTTAGGGCGAACAAAGCGATACAAAAGGGGGTGATGGACGGAGCGTTTCAACAAATCAAACACTCACCCCCAGTCAACTGATCTGGGTTTAATCCATCACCATTCTTTAGTTCACTCAGCCACCCCAGTTCAGACATGGCTATATGCAAATCAGTCTGACCCTGTGCCTTGTGGGAACAGTCCAGCCCGAACTGCCAAGCCATGTCTTCCCTGGACCGGAAAAAAGCATCCTGAGACCGGTTTCGGATTCATAATCCTCATCAGCCAGGCTATCTTGAATCCAGTGGCCAAGTGAACAAGGGACTCACGTCTGAGCATACCCTGCCACACTTAGGGCGAACAAAGCGATACAAAAGGGGGTGATGGACGGAGCGTTTGAACAAATCAAACACTCACCCCAGTCAACTGATCTGGGTTTAATCCATCACCATTCTTTAGTTCACTCAGCCACCCCAGTTCAGACATGGCTATATGTAAATCAGCCTGACCCTGTGCCTTGTGGGAACAGTCCAGCCCGAACTGCCAAGCCATGTCTTCCCTGGACCGGAAACAAGCATCCTGGGACCGGTTTCGGATTCATAATCCTCATCAGCCAGGCTATCTTGAATCCAGTGCCCAAGTGAACAAGGGACTCACGTCTGAGCATACCCTGCCACACTTAGGGCGAACAAAGCGATACAAAAGGGGGTAATGGACAGAGCGTTTGAACAAATCAAACACTCACCCCCAGTCAACTGATCTGGGTTTAATCCATCACCATTCTTTAGTTCACTCAGCCACCCCAGTTCAGACATGGCTATATGCAAATCAGTCTGACCCTGTGCCTTGTGGGAACAGTCCAGCCCGAACTGCCAAGCCATGTCTTCCCTGGACCGGAAACAAGCATCCTGGGACCGGTTTCGGATTCATAATCCTCATCAGCCAGGCTATCTTGAATCCAGTGGCCAAGTGAACAAGGGACACACGTCTGAGCATACCCTGCCACACTTAGGGCGAACAAAGCGATACAAAAGGGGGTGATGGACGGAGCGTTTCAACAAATCAAACACTCACCCCCAGTCAACTGATCTGGGTTTAATCCATCACCATTCTTTAGTTCACTCAGCCACCCCAGTTCAGACATGGCTATATGCAAATCAGTCTGACCCTGTGCCTTGTGGGAACAGTCCAGCCCGAACTGCCAAGCCATGTCTTCCCTGGACCGGAAACAAGCATCCTGGGACCGGTTTCGGATTCATAATCCTCATGAGCCAGGCTATCTTGAATCCAGTGGCCAAGTGAACAAGGGATTCACGTCTGAGCATACCCTGCCACACTTAGGGCGAACAAAGCGATACAAAAGGGGGTGATGGACGGAGCGTTTGAACAAATGAAACACTCACCCCCAATCAAATGATCTGGGTTTAATCCATCACCATTCTTTAGTTCACTCAGCCACCCCAGTTCAGACATGGCTATATGCAAATCAGTCTGACCCTGTGCCTTGTGGGAACAGTCCAGCCCGAACTGCCAAGCCATGTCTTCCCTGGACCGGAAACAAGCATCCTGGGACCGGTTTCGGATTCATAATCCTCATCAGCCAGGCTATCTTGAATCCAGTGGCCAAGTGAACAAGGGACTCACGTCTGAGCATACCCTGCCACACTTAGGGCGAACAAAGCGATACAAAAGGGGGTGATGGACGGAGCGTTTGAACAAATCAAACACTCACCCCCAGTCAACTGATCTGGGTTTAATCCATCACCATTCTTTAGTTCACTCAGCCACCCCCGTTCAGACATGGCTATATGCAAATCAGTCTGACCCTGTGCCTTGTGGGAACAGTCCAGCCCGCACTGCCAAGCCATGTCTTCCCTGGACCGGAAACAAGCATCCTGGGACCGGTTTCGGATTCATAATCCTCATCAGCCGGGATATCTTGAATCCAGTGGCCAAGTGAACAAGGGACTCACGTCTGAGCATACCCTGCCACACTTAGGGCGAACAAAGCGATACAAAAGGGGGTGATGGACGGAGCGTTTGAACAAATGAAACACTCACCCCCAATCAAATGATCTGGGTTTAATCCATCACCATTCTTTAGTTCACTCAGCCACCCCAGTTCAGACATGGCTATATGCAAATCAGTCTGACCCTGTGCCTTGTGGGAACAGTCCAGCCCGAACTGCCAAGCCATGTCTTCCCTGGACCGGAAACAAGCATCCTGGGACCGGTTTCGGATTCATAATCCTCATCAGCCAGGCTATCTTGAATCCAGTGGCCAAGTGAACAAGGGACTCACGTCTGAGCATACCCTGCCACACTTAGGGCGAACAAAGCGATACAAAAGGGGGTGATGGACGGAGCGTTTGAACAAATCAAACACTCACCCCCAGTCAACTGATCTGGGTTTAATCCATCACCATTCTTTAGTTCACTCAGCCACCCCCGTTCAGACATGGCTATATGCAAATCAGTCTGACCCTGTGCCTTGTGGGAACAGTCCAGCCCGAACTGCCAAGCCATGTCTTCCCTGGACCGGAAACAAGCATCCTGGGACCGGTTTCGGATTCATAATCCTCATCAACCAGGCTATCTTGAATCCAGTGGCCAAGTGAACAAGGGACTCACGTCTGAGCATACCCTGCCACACTTAGGGCGAACAAAGCGATACAAAAGGGGGTGATGGACGGGGCGTTTGAACAAATCAAACACTCACCCCCAGTCAACTGATCTGGGTTTAATCCATCACCATTCTTTAGTTCACTCAGCCACCCCAGTTCAGACATGGCTATATGCAAATCAGTCTGACCCTGTGCCTTGTGGGAACAGTCCAGCCCGAACTGCCAAGCCATGTCTTCCCTGGACCGGAAAAAAGCATCCTGAGACCGGTTTCGGATTCATAATCCTCATCAGCCAGGCTATCTTGAATCCAGTGGCCAAGTGAACAAGGGACTCACGTCTGAGCATACCCTGCCACACTTAGGGCGAACAAAGCGATACAAAAGGGGGTGATGGACGGAGCGTTTGAACAAATCAAACACTCACCCCAGTCAACTGATCTGGGTTTAATCCATCACCATTCTTTAGTTCACTCAGCCACCCCAGTTCAGACATGGCTATATGTAAATCAGCCTGACCCTGTGCCTTGTGGGAACAGTCCAGCCCGAACTGCCAAGCCATGTCTTCCCTGGACCGGAAACAAGCATCCTGAGACCGGTTTCGGATTCATAATCCTCATCAGCCAGGCTATCTTGAATGCGGTGCCCAAGTGAACAAGTGACTCACGTCTGAGCATACCCTGCCACACTTAGGGCGAACAAAGCGATACAAAAGGGGGTGATGGACGGAGCGTTTGAACAAATGAAACACTCACCCCCAATCAAATGATCTGGGTTTAATCCATCACCATTCTTTAGTTCACTCAGCCACCCCAGTTCAGACATGGCTATATGCAAATCAGTCTGACCCTGTGCCTTGTGGGAACAGTCCAGCCCGAACTGCCAAGCCATGTCTTCCCTGGACCGGAAACAAGCATCCTGGGACCGGTTTCGGATTCATAATCCTCATCAGCCAGGCTATCTTGAATCCAGTGGCCAAGTGAACAAGGGACTCACGTCTGAGCATACCCTGCCACACTTAGGGCGAACAAAGCGATACAAAAGGGGGTGATGGACGGAGCGTTTGAACAAATCAAACACTCACCCCCAGTCAACTGATCTGGGTTTAATCCATCACCATTCTTTAGTTCACTCAGCCACCCCCGTTCAGACATGGCTATATGCAAATCAGTCTGACCCTGTGCCTTGTGGGAACAGTCCAGCCCGAACTGCCAAGCCATGTCTTCCCTGGACCGGAAACAAGCATCCTGGGACCGGTTTCGGATTCATAATCCTCATCAGCCAGGCTATCTTGAATCCAGTGGCCAAGTGAACAAGGGACTCACGTCTGAGCATACCCTGCCACACTTAGGGCGAACAAAGCGATACAAAAGGGGGTGATGGACGGGGCGTTTGAACAAATCAAACACTCACCCCCAGTCAACTGATCTGGGTTTAATCCATCACCATTCTTTAGTTCACTCAGCCACCCCAGTTCAGACATGGCTATATGCAAATCAGTCTGACCCTGTGCCTTGTGGGAACAGTCCAGCCCGAACTGCCAAGCCATGTCTTCCCTGGACCGGAAAAAAGCATCCTGAGACTGGTTTCGGATTCATAATCCTCATCAGCCAGGCTATCTTGAATCCAGTGGCCAAGTGAACAAGGGACTCACGTCTGAGCATACCCTGCCACACTTAGGGCGAACAAAGCGATACAAAAGGGGGTGATGGACGGAGCGTTTGAACAAATCAAACACTCACCCCAGTCAACTGATCTGGGTTTAATCCATCACCATTCTTTAGTTCACTCAGCCACCCCAGTTCAGACATGGCTATATGTAAATCAGCCTGACCCTGTGCCTTGTGGGAACAGTCCAGCCCGAACTGCCAAGCCATGTCTTCCCTGGACCGGAAACAAGCATCCTGAGACCGGTTTCGGATTCATAATCCTCATCAGCCAGGCTATCTTGAATCCGGTGCCCAAGTGAACAAGGGACTCACGTCTGAGCATACCCTGCCACACTTAGGGCGAACAAAGCGATACAAAAGGGGCTGATGGACGGAGCGTTTGAACAAATCAAACACTCACCCCCAGTCAACTGATCTGGGTTTAATCCATCACCATTCTTTAGTTCTCTCAGCCACCCCAGTTCAGACATGGCTATATGCAAATCAGTCTGACCCTGTGCCTTGTGGGAACAGTCCAGCCCGAACTGCCAAGCCATGTCTTCCCTGGACCGGAAACAAGCATCCTGGGACCGGTTTCGGATTCATAATCCTCATGAGCCAGGCTATCTTGAATCCAGTGGCCAAGTGAACAAGGGATTCACGTCTGAGCATACCCTGCCACATTTAGGGCGAACAAAGCGATACAAAAAGGGGGTGATGGACGGAGCGTTTGAACAAATCAAACACTCACCCCCAGTCAACTGATCTGGGTTTAATCCATCACCATTCTTTAGTTCACTCAGCCACCCCAGTTCAGACATGGCTATATGCAAATCAGTCTGACCCTGTGCCTTGTGGAAACAGTCCAGCCCGAACTACCAAGCCATGTCTTCCCTGGACCGGAAACAAGCATCCTGGGACCGTTTTCGGATTCATAATCCTCATCAGCCAGGCTATCTTGAAACCAGTGGCCAAGTGAACAAGGGACTCACGTCTGAGCATACCCTGCCACACTTAGGGCGAACAAAGCGATACAAAAGGGGGTGATGGACGGAGCGTTTAAACAAATGAAACACTCACCCCAATCAAATGATCTGGGTTTAATCCATCACCATTCTTTAGTTCACTCAGCCACCCCAGTTCAGACATGGCTATATGCAAATCAATCTGACCCTGTGCCTTGTGGGAACAGTCCAGCCCTAACTGCCAAGCCATGTCTTCCCTGGACCGGAAACAAGCATCCTGGGACCGGTTTCGGATTCATAATCCTCATCAGCCAGGCTATCTTGAATCCAGTGGCCAAGTGAACAAGGGACTCACGTCTGAGCATACCCTGCCACACTTAGGGCAAACAAAGCGATACAAAAGGGGGTGATGGACGGAGCGTTTGAACAAATCAAACACTCACCCCCAATCAAATGATCTGGGTTTAATCCATCACCATTCTTTAGTTCACTCAGCCACCCCAGTTCAGACATGGCTATATGCAAATCAGTCTGACCCTGTGCCTTGTGGAAACAGTCCAGCCCGAACTACCAAGCCATGTCTTCCCTGGACCGGAAACAAGCATCCTGGGACCGTTTTCGGATTCATAATCCTCATCAGCCAGGCTATCTTGAAACCAGTGGCCAAGTGAACAAGGGACTCACGTCTGAGCATACCCTGCCACACTTAGGGCGAACAAAGCGATACAAAAGGGGGTGATGGACGGAGCGTTTGAACAAAGGAAACACTCACCCCCTATCAAATGATCTGGGTTTAATCCATCACCATTCTTTAGTTCACTCAGCCACCCCAGTTCAGACATGGCTATATGCAAATCAGTCTGACCCTGTGCCTTGTGGGAACAGTCCAGCCCGAACTGCCAAGCCATGTCTTCCCTGGACCGGAAACAAGCATCCTGGGACCGGTTTCGGATTCATAATCCTCATCAGCCAGGCTATCTTGAATCCAGTGGCCAAGTGAACAAGGGACTCACGTCTGAGCATACCCTGCCACACTTAGGGCGAACAAAGCGATACAAAAGGGGGTGATGGACGGAGCGTTTGAACAAATCAAACACTCACCCCCAGTCAACTGATCTGGGTTTAATCCATCACCATTCTTTAGTTCACTCAGCCACCCCAGTTCAGACATGGCTATATGTAAATCAGCCTGACCCTGTGCCTTGTGGGAACAGTCCAGCCCGAACTGCCAAGCCATGTCTTCCCTGGACCGGAAACAAGCATCCTGGGACCGGTTTCGGATTCATAATCCTCATCAGCCAGGCTATCTTGAATCCAGTGGCCAAGTGAACAAGGGACACACGTCTGAGCATACCCTGCCACTCTTAGGGCGAACAAAGCGATACAAAAGGGGGTGATGGACGGAGCGTTTCAACAAATCAAACACTCACCCCCAGTCAACTGATCTGGGTTTAATCCATCACCATTCTTTAGTTCACTCAGCCACCCCAGTTCAGACATGGCTATATGCAAATCAGTCTGACCCTGTGCCTTGTGGGAACAGTCCAGCCCGAACTGCCAAGCCATGTCTTCCCTGGACCGGAAACAAGCATCCTGGGACCGGTTTCGGATTCATAATCCTCATGAGCCAGGCTATCTTGAATCCAGTGGCCAAGTGAACAAGGGATTCACGTCTGAGCATACCCTGCCACACTTAGGGCGAACAAAGCGATACAAAAAGGGGGTGATGGACGGAGCGTTTGAACAAATCAAACACTCACCCCCAGTCAACTGATCTGGGTTTAATCCATCACCATTCTTTAGTTCACTCAGCCACCCCAGTTCAGACATGGCTATATGCAAATCAGTCTGACCCTGTGCCTTGTGGAAAAGGTCCAGCCCGAACTACCAAGCCATGTCTTCCCTGGACCGGAAACAAGCATCCTGGGACCGTTTTCTGATTCATAATCCTCATCAGCCAGGCTATCTTGAAACCAGTGGCCAAGTGAACAAGGGACTCACGTCTGAGCATACCCTGCCACACTTAGGGCGAACAAAGCGATACAAAAGGGGGTGATGGACGGAGCGTTTGAACAAATGAAACACTCACCCCCAATCAAATGATCTGGGTTTAATCCATCACCATTCTTTAGTTCACTCAGCCACCCCAGTTCAGACATGGCTATATGCAAATCAGTCTGACCCTGTGCCTTGTGGGAACAGTCCAGCCCGAACTGCCAAGCCATGTCTTCCCTGGACCGGAAACAAGCATCCTGGGACCGGTTTCGGATTCATAATCCTCATCAGCCAGGCTATCTTGAATCCAGTGGCCAAGTGAACAAGGGACTCACGTCTGAGCATACCCTGCCACACTTAGGGCGAACAAAGCGATACAAAAGGGGGTGATGGACGGAGCGTTTGAACAAATCAAACACTCACCCCCAGTCAACTGATCTGGGTTTAATCCATCACCATTCTTTAGTTCACTCAGCCACCCCCGTTCAGACATGGCTATATGCAAATCAGTCTGACCCTGTGCCTTGTGGGAACAGTCCAGCCCGAACTGCCAAGCCATGTCTTCCCTGGACCGGAAACAAGCATCCTGGGACCGGTTTCGGATTCATAATCCTCATCAGCCGGGCTATCTTGAATCCAGTGGCCAAGTGAACAAGGGACTCACGTCTGAGCATACCCTGCCACACTTAGGGCGAACAAAGCGATACAAAAGGGGGTGATGGACGGAGCGTTTGAACAAATGAAACACTCACCCCCAATCAAATGATCTGGGTTTAATCCATCACCATTCTTTAGTTCACTCAGCCACCCCAGTTCAGACATGGCTATATGCAAATCAGTCTGACCCTGTGCCTTGTGGGAACAGTCCAGCCCTAACTGCCAAGCCATGTCTTCCCTGGACCGGAAACAAGCATCCTGGGACCGGTTTCGGATTCATAATCCTCATCAGCCAGGCTATCTTGAATCCAGTGGCCAAGTGAACAAGGGACTCACGTCTGAGCATACCCTGCCACACTTAGGGCGAACAAAGCGATACAAAAGGGGGTGATGGACGGAGCGTTTGAACAAATCAAACACTCACCCCCAGTCAACTGATCTGGGTTTAATCCATCACCATTCTTTAGTTCACTCAGCCACCCCCGTTCAGACATGGCTATATGCAAATCAGTCTGACCCTGTGCCTTGTGGAACAGTCCAGCCCGAACTGCCAAGCCATGTCTTCCCTGGACCGGAAATAAGCATCCTGGGACCGGTTTCGGATTCATAATCCTCATCAGCCAGGCTATCTTGAATCCAGTGGCCAAGTGAACAAGGGACTCACGTCTGAGCATACCCTGCCACACTTAGGGCGAACAAAGCGATACAAAAGGGGGTGATGGACGGAGCGTTTAAACAAATGAAACACTCACCCCCAATCAAATGATCTGGGTTTAATCCATCACCATTCTTTAGTTCACTCAGCCACCCCAGTTCAGACATGGCTATATGCAAATCAATCTGACCCTGTGCCTTGTGGGAACAGTCCAGCCCTAACTGCCAAGCCATGTCTTCCCTGGACCGGAAACAAGCATCCTGGGACCGGTTTCGGATTCATAATCCTCATCAGCCAGGCTATCTTGAATCCAGTGGCCAAGTGAACAAGGGACTCACGTCTGAGCATACCCTGCCACACTTAGGGCAAACAAAGCGATACAAAAGGGGGTGATGGACGGAGCGTTTGAACAAATCAAACACTCACCCCCAATCAAATGATCTGGGTTTAATCCATCACCATTCTTTAGTTCACTCAGCCACCCCAGTTCAGACATGGCTATATGCAAATCAGTCTGACCCTGTGCCTTGTGGAAACAGTCCAGCCCGAACTACCAAGCCATGTCTTCCCTGGACCGGAAACAAGCATCCTGGGACCGGTTTCGGATTCATAATCCTCATCAGCCAGGCTATCTTGAATCCAGTGCCCAAGTGAACAAGGGACTCACGTCTGAGCATACCCTGCCACACTTAGGGCGAACAAAGCGATACAAAAGGGGGTAATGGACAGAGCGTTTGAACAAATCAAACACTCACCCCCAGTCAACTGATCTGGGTTTAATCCATCACCATTCTTTAGTTCACTCAGCCACCCCAGTTCAGACATGGCTATATGCAAATCAGTCTGACCCTGTGCCTTGTGGGAACAGTCCAGCCCGAACTGCCAAGCCATGTCTTCCCTGGACCGGAAACAAGCATCCTGGGACCGGTTTCGGATTCATAATCCTCATCAGCCAGGCTATCTTGAATCCAGTGGCCAAGTGAACAAGGGACACACGTCTGAGCATACCCTGCCACTCTTAGGGCGAACAAAGCGATACAAAAGGGGGTGATGGACGGAGCGTTTCAACAAATCAAACACTCACCCCCAGTCAACTGATCTGGGTTTAATCCATCACCATTCTTTAGTTCACTCAGCCACCCCAGTTCAGACATGGCTATATGCAAATCAGTCTGACCCTGTGCCTTGTGGGAACAGTCCAGCCCGAACTGCCAAGCCATGTCTTCCCTGGACCGGAAACAAGCATCCTGGGACCGGTTTCGGATTCATAATCCTCATGAGCCAGGCTATCTTGAATCCAGTGGCCAAGTGAACAAGGGATTCACGTCTGAGCATACCCTGCCACACTTAGGGCGAACAAAGCGATACAAAAAGGGGGTGATGGACGGAGCGTTTGAACAAATCAAACACTCACCCCCAGTCAACTGATCTGGGTTTAATCCATCACCATTCTTTAGTTCACTCAGCCACCCCAGTTCAGACATGGCTATATGCAAATCAGTCTGACCCTGTGCCTTGTGGAAAAGGTCCAGCCCGAACTACCAAGCCATGTCTTCCCTGGACCGGAAACAAGCATCCTGGGACCGTTTTCGGATTCATAATCCTCATCAGCCAGGCTATCTTGAAACCAGTGGCCAAGTGAACAAGGGACTCACGTCTGAGCATACCCTGCCACACTTAGGGCGAACAAAGCGATACAAAAGGGGGTGATGGACGGAGCGTTTGAACAAATCAAACACTCACCCCCAGTCAACTGATCTGGGTTTAATCCATCACCATTCTTTAGTTCACTCAGCCACCCCCGTTCAGACATGGCTATATGCAAATCAGTCTGACCCTGTGCCTTGTGGGAACAGTCCAGCCCGAACTGCCAAGCCATGTCTTCCCTGGACCGGAAACAAGCATCCTGGGACCGGTTTCGGATTCATAATCCTCTTCAGCCAGGCTATCTTGAATCCAGTGGCCAAGTGAACAAGGGACTCACGTCTGAGCATACCCTGCCACACTTAGGGCGAACAAAGCGATACAAAAGGGGGTGATGGACGGGGCGTTTGAACAAATCAAACACTCACCCCCAGTCAACTGATCTGGGTTTAATCCATCACCATTCTTTAGTTCACTCAGCCACCCCAGTTCAGACATGGCTATATGCAAATCAGTCTGACCCTGTGCCTTGTGGGAACAGTCCAGCCCGAACTGCCAAGCCATGTCTTCCCTGGACCGGAAAAAAGCATCCTGAGACTGGTTTCGGATTCATAATCCTCATCAGCCAGGCTATCTTGAATCCAGTGGCCAAGTGAACAAGGGACTCACGTCTGAGCATACCCTGCCACACTTAGGGCGAACAAAGCGATACAAAAGGGGGTGATGGACGGAGCGTTTGAACAAATCAAACACTCACCCCAGTCAACTGATCTGGGTTTAATCCATCACCATTCTTTAGTTCACTCAGCCACCCCAGTTCAGACATGGCTATATGTAAATCAGCCTGACCCTGTGCCTTGTGGGAACAGTCCAGCCCGAACTGCCAAGCCATGTCTTCCCTGGACCGGAAACAAGCATCCTGAGACCGGTTTCGGATTCATAATCCTCATCAGCCAGGCTATCTTGAATCCGGTGCCCAAGTGAACAAGGGACTCACGTCTGAGCATACCCTGCCACACTTAGGGCGAACAAAGCGATACAAAAGGGGCTGATGGACGGAGCGTTTGAACAAATCAAACACTCACCCCCAGTCAACTGATCTGGGTTTAATCCATCACCATTCTTTAGTTCTCTCAGCCACCCCAGTTCAGACATGGCTATATGCAAATCAGTCTGACCCTGTGCCTTGTGGGAACAGTCCAGCCCGAACTGCCAAGCCATGTCTTCCCTGGACCGGAAACAAGCATCCTGGGACCGGTTTCGGATTCATAATCCTCATGAGCCAGGCTATCTTGAATCCAGTGGCCAAGTGAACAAGGGATTCACGTCTGAGCATACCCTGCCACATTTAGGGCGAACAAAGCGATACAAAAAGGGGGTGATGGACGGAGCGTTTGAACAAATCAAACACTCACCCCCAGTCAACTGATCTGGGTTTAATCCATCACCATTCTTTAGTTCACTCAGCCACCCCAGTTCAGACATGGCTATATGCAAATCAGTCTGACCCTGTGCCTTGTGGAAACAGTCCAGCCCGAACTACCAAGCCATGTCTTCCCTGGACCGGAAACAAGCATCCTGGGACCGTTTTCGGATTCATAATCCTCATCAGCCAGGCTATCTTGAAACCAGTGGCCAAGTGAACAAGGGACTCACGTCTGAGCATACCCTGCCACACTTAGGGCGAACAAAGCGATACAAAAGGGGGTGATGGACGGAGCGTTTAAACAAATGAAACACTCACCCCAATCAAATGATCTGGGTTTAATCCATCACCATTCTTTAGTTCACTCAGCCACCCCAGTTCAGACATGGCTATATGCAAATCAATCTGACCCTGTGCCTTGTGGGAACAGTCCAGCCCTAACTGCCAAGCCATGTCTTCCCTGGACCGGAAACAAGCATCCTGGGACCGGTTTCGGATTCATAATCCTCATCAGCCAGGCTA
Organism: Lissotriton helveticus; assembly: GCF_964261635.1. Taxonomy (NCBI): domain Eukaryota; kingdom Metazoa; phylum Chordata; class Amphibia; order Caudata; family Salamandridae; genus Lissotriton; species Lissotriton helveticus. The sequence continues at coordinate 1,342,497,782 of NC_136057.1, read as the reverse complement.
TCTTGAATCCAGTGGCCAAGTGAACAAGGGACTCACGTCTGAGCATACCCTGCCACACTTAGGGCAAACAAAGCGATACAAAAGGGGGTGATGGACGGAGCGTTTGAACAAATCAAACACTCACCCCCAATCAAATGATCTGGGTTTAATCCATCACCATTCTTTAGTTCACTCAGCCACCCCAGTTCAGACATGGCTATATGCAAATCAGTCTGACCCTGTGCCTTGTGGAAACAGTCCAGCCCGAACTACCAAGCCATGTCTTCCCTGGACCGGAAACAAGCATCCTGGGACCGTTTTCGGATTCATAATCCTCATCAGCCAGGCTATCTTGAAACCAGTGGCCAAGTGAACAAGGGACTCACGTCTGAGCATACCCTGCCACACTTAGGGCGAACAAAGCGATACAAAAGGGGGTGATGGACGGAGCGTTTGAACAAATGAAACACTCACCCCCTATCAAATGATCTGGGTTTAATCCATCACCATTCTTTAGTTCACTCAGCCACCCCAGTTCAGACATGGCTATATGCAAATCAGTCTGACCCTGTGCCTTGTGGGAACAGTCCAGCCCGAACTGCCAAGCCATGTCTTCCCTGGACCGGAAACAAGCATCCTGGGACCGGTTTCGGATTCATAATCCTCATCAGCCAGGCTATCTTGAATCCAGTGGCCAAGTGAACAAGGGACTCACGTCTGAGCATACCCTGCCACACTTAGGGCGAACAAAGCGATACAAAAGGGGGTGATGGACGGAGCGTTTGAACAAATCAAACACTCACCCCCAGTCAACTGATCTGGGTTTAATCCATCACCATTCTTTAGTTCACTCAGCCACCCCAGTTCAGACATGGCTATATGTAAATCAGCCTGACCCTGTGCCTTGTGGGAACAGTCCAGCCCGAACTGCCAAGCCATGTCTTCCCTGGACCGGAAACAAGCATCCTGGGACCGGTTTCGGATTCATAATCCTCATCAGCCAGGCTATCTTGAATCCAGTGGCCAAGTGAACAAGGGACACACGTCTGAGCATACCCTGCCACTCTTAGGGCGAACAAAGCGATACAAAAGGGGGTGATGGACGGAGCGTTTCAACAAATCAAACACTCACCCCCAGTCAACTGATCTGGGTTTAATCCATCACCATTCTTTAGTTCACTCAGCCACCCCAGTTCAGACATGGCTATATGCAAATCAGTCTGACCCTGTGCCTTGTGGGAACAGTCCAGCCCGAACTGCCAAGCCATGTCTTCCCTGGACCGGAAACAAGCATCCTGGGACCGGTTTCGGATTCATAATCCTCATGAGCCAGGCTATCTTGAATCCAGTGGCCAAGTGAACAAGGGATTCACGTCTGAGCATACCCTGCCACACTTAGGGCGAACAAAGCGATACAAAAAGGGGGTGATGGACGGAGCGTTTGAACAAATCAAACACTCACCCCCAGTCAACTGATCTGGGTTTAATCCATCACCATTCTTTAGTTCACTCAGCCACCCCAGTTCAGACATGGCTATATGCAAATCAGTCTGACCCTGTGCCTTGTGGAAAAGGTCCAGCCCGAACTACCAAGCCATGTCTTCCCTGGACCGGAAACAAGCATCCTGGGACCGTTTTCTGATTCATAATCCTCATCAGCCAGGCTATCTTGAAACCAGTGGCCAAGTGAACAAGGGACTCACGTCTGAGCATACCCTGCCACACTTAGGGCGAACAAAGCGATACAAAAGGGGGTGATGGACGGAGCGTTTGAACAAATGAAACACTCACCCCCAATCAAATGATCTGGGTTTAATCCATCACCATTCTTTAGTTCACTCAGCCACCCCAGTTCAGACATGGCTATATGCAAATCAGTCTGACCCTGTGCCTTGTGGGAACAGTCCAGCCCGAACTGCCAAGCCATGTCTTCCCTGGACCGGAAACAAGCATCCTGGGACCGGTTTCGGATTCATAATCCTCATCAGCCAGGCTATCTTGAATCCAGTGGCCAAGTGAACAAGGGACTCACGTCTGAGCATACCCTGCCACACTTAGGGCGAACAAAGCGATACAAAAGGGGGTGATGGACGGAGCGTTTGAACAAATCAAACACTCACCCCCAGTCAACTGATCTGGGTTTAATCCATCACCATTCTTTAGTTCACTCAGCCACCCCCGTTCAGACATGGCTATATGCAAATCAGTCTGACCCTGTGCCTTGTGGGAACAGTCCAGCCCGAACTGCCAAGCCATGTCTTCCCTGGACCGGAAACAAGCATCCTGGGACCGGTTTCGGATTCATAATCCTCATCAGCCGGGCTATCTTGAATCCAGTGGCCAAGTGAACAAGGGACTCACGTCTGAGCATACCCTGCCACACTTAGGGCGAACAAAGCGATACAAAAGGGGGTGATGGACGGAGCGTTTGAACAAATGAAACACTCACCCCCAATCAAATGATCTGGGTTTAATCCATCACCATTCTTTAGTTCACTCAGCCACCCCAGTTCAGACATGGCTATATGCAAATCAGTCTGACCCTGTGCCTTGTGGGAACAGTCCAGCCCTAACTGCCAAGCCATGTCTTCCCTGGACCGGAAACAAGCATCCTGGGACCGGTTTCGGATTCATAATCCTCATCAGCCAGGCTATCTTGAATCCAGTGGCCAAGTGAACAAGGGACTCACGTCTGAGCATACCCTGCCACACTTAGGGCGAACAAAGCGATACAAAAGGGGGTGATGGACGGAGCGTTTGAACAAATCAAACACTCACCCCCAGTCAACTGATCTGGGTTTAATCCATCACCATTCTTTAGTTCACTCAGCCACCCCCGTTCAGACATGGCTATATGCAAATCAGTCTGACCCTGTGCCTTGTGGAACAGTCCAGCCCGAACTGCCAAGCCATGTCTTCCCTGGACCGGAAATAAGCATCCTGGGACCGGTTTCGGATTCATAATCCTCATCAGCCAGGCTATCTTGAATCCAGTGGCCAAGTGAACAAGGGACTCACGTCTGAGCATACCCTGCCACACTTAGGGCGAACAAAGCGATACAAAAGGGGGTGATGGACGGAGCGTTTAAACAAATGAAACACTCACCCCCAATCAAATGATCTGGGTTTAATCCATCACCATTCTTTAGTTCACTCAGCCACCCCAGTTCAGACATGGCTATATGCAAATCAATCTGACCCTGTGCCTTGTGGGAACAGTCCAGCCCTAACTGCCAAGCCATGTCTTCCCTGGACCGGAAACAAGCATCCTGGGACCGGTTTCGGATTCATAATCCTCATCAGCCAGGCTATCTTGAATCCAGTGGCCAAGTGAACAAGGGACTCACGTCTGAGCATACCCTGCCACACTTAGGGCAAACAAAGCGATACAAAAGGGGGTGATGGACGGAGCGTTTGAACAAATCAAACACTCACCCCCAATCAAATGATCTGGGTTTAATCCATCACCATTCTTTAGTTCACTCAGCCACCCCAGTTCAGACATGGCTATATGCAAATCAGTCTGACCCTGTGCCTTGTGGAAACAGTCCAGCCCGAACTACCAAGCCATGTCTTCCCTGGACCGGAAACAAGCATCCTGGGACCGGTTTCGGATTCATAATCCTCATCAGCCAGGCTATCTTGAATCCAGTGCCCAAGTGAACAAGGGACTCACGTCTGAGCATACCCTGCCACACTTAGGGCGAACAAAGCGATACAAAAGGGGGTAATGGACAGAGCGTTTGAACAAATCAAACACTCACCCCCAGTCAACTGATCTGGGTTTAATCCATCACCATTCTTTAGTTCACTCAGCCACCCCAGTTCAGACATGGCTATATGCAAATCAGTCTGACCCTGTGCCTTGTGGGAACAGTCCAGCCCGAACTGCCAAGCCATGTCTTCCCTGGACCGGAAACAAGCATCCTGGGACCGGTTTCGGATTCATAATCCTCATCAGCCAGGCTATCTTGAATCCAGTGGCCAAGTGAACAAGGGACACACGTCTGAGCATACCCTGCCACTCTTAGGGCGAACAAAGCGATACAAAAGGGGGTGATGGACGGAGCGTTTCAACAAATCAAACACTCACCCCCAGTCAACTGATCTGGGTTTAATCCATCACCATTCTTTAGTTCACTCAGCCACCCCAGTTCAGACATGGCTATATGCAAATCAGTCTGACCCTGTGCCTTGTGGGAACAGTCCAGCCCGAACTGCCAAGCCATGTCTTCCCTGGACCGGAAACAAGCATCCTGGGACCGGTTTCGGATTCATAATCCTCATGAGCCAGGCTATCTTGAATCCAGTGGCCAAGTGAACAAGGGATTCACGTCTGAGCATACCCTGCCACACTTAGGGCGAACAAAGCGATACAAAAAGGGGGTGATGGACGGAGCGTTTGAACAAATCAAACACTCACCCCCAGTCAACTGATCTGGGTTTAATCCATCACCATTCTTTAGTTCACTCAGCCACCCCAGTTCAGACATGGCTATATGCAAATCAGTCTGACCCTGTGCCTTGTGGAAAAGGTCCAGCCCGAACTACCAAGCCATGTCTTCCCTGGACCGGAAACAAGCATCCTGGGACCGTTTTCGGATTCATAATCCTCATCAGCCAGGCTATCTTGAAACCAGTGGCCAAGTGAACAAGGGACTCACGTCTGAGCATACCCTGCCACACTTAGGGCGAACAAAGCGATACAAAAGGGGGTGATGGACGGAGCGTTTGAACAAATCAAACACTCACCCCCAGTCAACTGATCTGGGTTTAATCCATCACCATTCTTTAGTTCACTCAGCCACCCCCGTTCAGACATGGCTATATGCAAATCAGTCTGACCCTGTGCCTTGTGGGAACAGTCCAGCCCGAACTGCCAAGCCATGTCTTCCCTGGACCGGAAACAAGCATCCTGGGACCGGTTTCGGATTCATAATCCTCATCAGCCGGGCTATCTTGAATCCAGTGGCCAAGTGAACAAGGGACTCACGTCTGAGCATACCCTGCCACACTTAGGGCGAACAAAGCGATACAAAAGGGGGTGATGGACGGAGCGTTTGAACAAATGAAACACTCACCCCCAATCAAATGATCTGGGTTTAATCCATCACCATTCTTTAGTTCACTCAGCCACCCCAGTTCAGACATGGCTATATGCAAATCAGTCTGACCCTGTGCCTTGTGGGAACAGTCCAGCCCTAACTGCCAAGCCATGTCTTCCCTGGACCGGAAACAAGCATCCTGGGACCGGTTTCGGATTCATAATCCTCATCAGCCAGGCTATCTTGAATCCAGTGGCCAAGTGAACAAGGGACTCACGTCTGAGCATACCCTGCCACACTTAGGGCGAACAAAGCGATACAAAAGGGGGTGATGGACGGAGCGTTTGAACAAATCAAACACTCACCCCCAGTCAACTGATCTGGGTTTAATCCATCACCATTCTTTAGTTCACTCAGCCACCCCCGTTCAGACATGGCTATATGCAAATCAGTCTGACCCTGTGCCTTGTGGAACAGTCCAGCCCGAACTGCCAAGCCATGTCTTCCCTGGACCGGAAATAAGCATCCTGGGACCGGTTTCGGATTCATAATCCTCATCAGCCAGGCTATCTTGAATCCAGTGGCCAAGTGAACAAGGGACTCACGTCTGAGCATACCCTGCCACACTTAGGGCGAACAAAGCGATACAAAAGGGGGTGATGGACGGAGCGTTTAAACAAATGAAACACTCACCCCCAATCAAATGATCTGGGTTTAATCCATCACCATTCTTTAGTTCACTCAGCCACCCCAGTTCAGACATGGCTATATGCAAATCAATCTGACCCTGTGCCTTGTGGGAACAGTCCAGCCCTAACTGCCAAGCCATGTCTTCCCTGGACCGGAAACAAGCATCCTGGGACCGGTTTCGGATTCATAATCCTCATCAGCCAGGCTATCTTGAATCCAGTGGCCAAGTGAACAAGGGACTCACGTCTGAGCATACCCTGCCACACTTAGGGCAAACAAAGCGATACAAAAGGGGGTGATGGACGGAGCGTTTGAACAAATCAAACACTCACCCCCAATCAAATGATCTGGGTTTAATCCATCACCATTCTTTAGTTCACTCAGCCACCCCAGTTCAGACATGGCTATATGCAAATCAGTCTGACCCTGTGCCTTGTGGAAACAGTCCAGCCCGAACTACCAAGCCATGTCTTCCCTGGACCGGAAACAAGCATCCTGGGACCGGTTTCGGATTCATAATCCTCATCAGCCAGGCTATCTTGAATCCAGTGCCCAAGTGAACAAGGGACTCACGTCTGAGCATACCCTGCCACACTTAGGGCGAACAAAGCGATACAAAAGGGGGTTATGGACAGAGCGTTTGAACAAATCAAACACTCACCCCCAGTCAACTGATCTGGGTTTAATCCATCACCATTCTTTAGTTCACTCAGCCACCCCAGTTCAGACATGGCTATATGCAAATCAGTCTGACCCTGTGCCTTGTGGGAACAGTCCAGCCCGAACTGCCAAGCCATGTCTTCCCTGGACCGGAAACAAGCATCCTGGGACCGGTTTCGGATTCATAATCCTCATCAGCCAGGCTATCTTGAATCCAGTGGCCAAGTGAACAAGGGACACACGTCTGAGCATACCCTGCCACTCTTAGGGCGAACAAAGCGATACAAAAGGGGGTGATGGACGGAGCGTTTCAACAAATCAAACACTCACCCCCAGTCAACTGATCTGGGTTTAATCCATCACCATTCTTTAGTTCACTCAGCCACCCCAGTTCAGACATGGCTATATGCAAATCAGTCTGACCCTGTGCCTTGTGGGAACAGTCCAGCCCGAACTGCCAAGCCATGTCTTCCCTGGACCGGAAACAAGCATCCTGGGACCGGTTTCGGATTCATAATCCTCATGAGCCAGGCTATCTTGAATCCAGTGGCCAAGTGAACAAGGGATTCACGTCTGAGCATACCCTGCCACACTTAGGGCGAACAAAGCGATACAAAAAGGGGGTGATGGACGGAGCGTTTGAACAAATCAAACACTCACCCCCAGTCAACTGATCTGGGTTTAATCCATCACCATTCTTTAGTTCACTCAGCCACCCCAGTTCAGACATGGCTATATGCAAATCAGTCTGACCCTGTGCCTTGTGGAAAAGGTCCAGCCCGAACTACCAAGCCATGTCTTCCCTGGACCGGAAACAAGCATCCTGGGACCGTTTTCGGATTCATAATCCTCATCAGCCAGGCTATCTTGAAACCAGTGGCCAAGTGAACAAGGGACTCACGTCTGAGCATACCCTGCCACACTTAGGGCGAACAAAGCGATACAAAAGGGGGTGATGGACGGAGCGTTTGAACAAATGAAACACTCACCCCCAATCAAATGATCTGGGTTTAATCCATCACCATTCTTTAGTTCACTCAGCCACCCCAGTTCAGACATGGCTATATGCAAATCAGTCTGACCCTGTGCCTTGTGGGAACAGTCCAGCCCGAACTGCCAAGCCATGTCTTCCCTGGACCGGAAACAAGCATCCTGGGACCGGTTTCGGATTCATAATCCTCATCAGCCAGGCTATCTTGAATCCAGTGGCCAAGTGAACAAGGGACTCACGTCTGAGCATACCCTGCCACACTTAGGGCGAACAAAGCGATACAAAAGGGGGTGATGGACGGAGCGTTTGAACAAATCAAACACTCACCCCCAGTCAACTGATCTGGGTTTAATCCATCACCATTCTTTAGTTCACTCAGCCACCCCCGTTCAGACATGGCTATATGCAAATCAGTCTGACCCTGTGCCTTGTGGGAACAGTCCAGCCCGAACTGCCAAGCCATGTCTTCCCTGGACCGGAAACAAGCATCCTGGGACCGGTTTCGGATTCATAATCCTCATCAGCCGGGCTATCTTGAATCCAGTGGCCAAGTGAACAAGGGACTCACGTCTGAGCATACCCTGCCACACTTAGGGCGAACAAAGCGATACAAAAGGGGGTGATGGACGGAGCGTTTGAACAAATGAAACACTCACCCCCAATCAAATGATCTGGGTTTAATCCATCACCATTCTTTAGTTCACTCAGCCACCCCAGTTCAGACATGGCTATATGCAAATCAGTCTGACCCTGTGCCTTGTGGGAACAGTCCAGCCCTAACTGCCAAGCCATGTCTTCCCTGGACCGGAAACAAGCATCCTGGGACCGGTTTCGGATTCATAATCCTCATCAGCCAGGCTATCTTGAATCCAGTGGCCAAGTGAACAAGGGACTCACGTCTGAGCATACCCTGCCACACTTAGGGCGAACAAAGCGATACAAAAGGGGGTGATGGACGGAGCGTTTGAACAAATCAAACACTCACCCCCAGTCAACTGATCTGGGTTTAATCCATCACCATTCTTTAGTTCACTCAGCCACCCCCGTTCAGACATGGCTATATGCAAATCAGTCTGACCCTGTGCCTTGTGGAACAGTCCAGCCCGAACTGCCAAGCCATGTCTTCCCTGGACCGGAAATAAGCATCCTGGGACCGGTTTCGGATTCATAATCCTCATCAGCCAGGCTATCTTGAATCCAGTGGCCAAGTGAACAAGGGACTCACGTCTGAGCATACCCTGCCACACTTAGGGCGAACAAAGCGATACAAAAGGGGGTAATGGACAGAGCGTTTGAACAAATCAAACACTCACCCCCAGTCAACTGATCTGGGTTTAATCCATCACCATTCTTTAGTTCACTCAGCCACCCCAGTTCAGACATGGCTATATGCAAATCAGTCTGACCCTGTGCCTTGTGGGAACAGTCCAGCCCGAACTGCCAAGCCATGTCTTCCCTGGACCGGAAAAAAGCATCCTGGGACCGGTTTCGGATTCATAATCCTCATCAGCCAGGCTATCTTGAATCCAGTGGCCAAGTGAACAAGGGACTCACGTCTGAGCATACCCTGCCACACTTAGGGCGAACAAAGCGATACAAAAGGGGGTGATGGACGGAGCGTTTGAACAAATGAAACACTCACCCCAGTCAACTGATCTGGGTTTAATCCATCACCTTTCTTTAGTTCACTCAGCCACCCCAGTTCAGACATGGCTATATGCAAATCAGTCTGACCCTGTGCCTTGTGGGAACAGTCCAGCCCGAACTGCCAAGCCATGTCTTCCCTGGACCGGAAACAAGCATCCTGGGACCGGTTTCGGATTCATAATCCTCATCAGCCGGGATATCTTGAATCCAGTGGCCAAGTGAACAAGGGACTCACGTCTGAGCATACCCTGCCACACTTAGGGCGAACAAAGCGATACAAAAGGGGGTGATGGACGGAGCCTTTGAACAAATCAAACACCTACCCCCAGTCAACTGATCTGGGTTTAATCCATCACCATTCTTTAGTTCACTCAGCCACCCCCGTTCAGACATGGCTATATGCAAATCAGTCTGACCCTGTGCCTTGTGGGAACAGTCCAGCCCGAACTGCCAAGCCATGTCTTCCCTGGACCGGAAACAAGCATCCTGGGACCGGTTTCGGATTCATAATCCTCATCAGCCAGGCTATCTTGAATCTAGTGGCCAAGTGAACAAGGGACTCACGTCTGAGCATACCCTGCCACACTTAGGGCGAACAAAGCGATACAAAAGAGGATAATGGACAGAGCGTTTGAACAAATCAAACACTCACCCCCAGTCAACTGATCTGGGTTTAATCCATCACCATTCTTTAGTTCACTCAGCCACCCCAGTTCAGACATGGCTATATGCAAATCAGTATGACCCTGTGCCTTGTGGGAACAGTCCAGCCCGAACTGCCAAGCCATGTCTTCCCTGGACCGGAAACAAGCATCCTGGGACCGGTTTTGGATTTATAATCCTCATCAGCCAGGCTATCTTGAATCCAGTGGCCAAGTGAACAAGGGACTCACGTCTGAGCATACCCTGCCACACTTAGGGCGAACAAAGCGATACAAAAGGGGGTGATGGACGGGGCGTTTGAACAAATCAAACACTCACCCCCAGTCAACTGATCTGGGTTTAATCCATCACCATTCTTTAGTTCACTCAGCCACCCCAGTTCAGACATGGCTATATGCATATCAGTCTGACCCTGTGCCTTGTGGGAACAGTCCAGCCCGAACTGCCAAGCCATGTCTTCCCTGGACCGGAAAAAAGCATCCTGAGACCGGTTTCGGATTCATAATCCTCATCAGCCAGGCTATCTTGAATCCAGTGGCCAAGTGAACAAGGGACTCACGTCTGAGCATACCCTGCCACACTTAGGGCGAACAAAGCGATACAAAAGGGGGTGATGGACGGAGCGTTTGAACAAATCAAACACTCACCCCAGTCAACTGATCTGGGTTTAATCCATCACCATTCTTTAGTTCACTCAGCCACCCCAGTTCAGACATGGCTATATGTAAATGAGTCTGACCCTGTGCCTTGTGGGAACAGTCCAGCCCGAACTGCCAAGCCATGTCTTCCCTGGACCGGAAACAAGCATCCTGAGACCGGTTTCGGATTCATAATCCTCATCAGCCAGGCTATCTTGAATCCAGTGCCCAAGTGAACAAGGGACTCACGTCTGAGCATACCCTGCCACACTTAGGGCGAACAAAGCGATACAAAAGGGGCTGATGGACGGAGCGTTTGAACAAATCAAACACTCACCCCCAGTCAACTGATCTGGGTTTAATCCATCACCATTCTTTAGTTCTCTCAGCCACCCCAGTTCAGACATGGCTATATGCAAATCAGTCTGACCCTGTGCCTTGTGGGAACAGTCCAGCCCGAACTGCCAAGCCATGTCTTCCCTGGACCGGAAACAAGCATCCTGGGACCGGTTTCGGATTCATAATCCTCATGAGCCAGGCTATCTTGAATCCAGTGGCCAAGTGAACAAGGGATTCACGTCTGAGCATACCCTGCCACACTTAGGGCGAACAAAGCGATACAAAAAGGGGGTGATGGACGGAGCGTTTGAACAAATCAAACACTCACCCCCAGTCAACTGATCTGGTTTTAATCCATCACCATTCTTTAGTTGACTCAGCCACCCCAGTTCAGACATGGCTATATGCAAATCCGTCTGACCCTGTGCCTTGTGGAAACAGTCCAGCCCGAACTACCAAGCCATGTCTTCCCTGGACCGGAAATAAGCATCCTGGGACCGTTTTCGGATTCATAATCCTCATCAGCCAGGCTATCTTAAAACCAGTGGCCAAGTGAACAAGGGACTCACGTCTGAGCATACCCTGCCACACTTAGGGCGAACAAAGCGATACAAAAGGGGGTGATGGACGGAGCGTTTGAACAAATGAAACACTCACACCCAATCAAATGATCTGGGTTTAATCCATCACCATTCTTTAGTTCACTCAGCCACCCCAGTTCAGACATGGCTATATGCAAATCAGTCTGAGCCTGTGCCTTGTGGGAACAGTCCAGCCCTAACTGCCAAGCCATGCCTTCCCTGGACCGGAAACAAGCATCCTGGGACCGGTTTCGGATTCATAATCCTCATCAGCCAGGCTATCTTGAATCCAGTGGCCAAGTGAACAAGGGACTCACGTCTGAGCATACCCTGCCACACTTAGGGCGAACAAAGCGATACAAAAGGGGGTGATGGACGGAGCGTTTGAACAAATCAAACACTCACCCCCAATCAAATGATCTGGGTTTAATCCATCACCATTCTTTAGTTCACTCAGCCACCCCAGTTCAGACATGGCTATATGCAAATCAGTCTTACCCTGTGCCTTGTGGAAACAGTCCAGCCCGAACTACCAAGCCATGTCTTCCCTGGACCGGAAACAAGCATCCTGGGACCGTTTTCGGATTCATAATCCTCATCAGCCAGGCTATCTTGAAACCAGTGGCCAAGTGAACAAGGGACTCACGTCTGAGCATACCCTGCCACACTTAGGGCGAACAAAGCGATACAAAAGGGGGTGATGGACGGAGCGTTTGAACAAATGAAACACTCACCCCCAATCAAATGATCTGGGTTTAATCCATCACCATTCTTTAGTTCACTCAGCCACCCCAGTTCAGACATGGCTATATGCAAATCAGTCTGACCCTGTGCCTTGTGGGAACAGTCCAGCCCGAACTGCCAAGCCATGTCTTCCCTGGACCGGAAACAAGCATCCTGGGACCGGTTTCGGATTCATAATCCTCATCAGCCAGGCTATCTTGAATCCAGTGGCCAAGTGAACAAGGGACTCACGTCTGAGCATACCCTGCCACACTTAGGGCGAACAAAGCGATTCAAAAGGGGGTGATGGACGGAGCGTTTGAACAAATCAAACACTCACCCCCAGTCAACTGATCTGGGTTTAATCCGTCACCATTCTTTAGTTCACTCAGCCACCCCAGTTCAGACATGGCTATATGCAAATCAGTCTGACCCTGTGCCTTGTGGGAACAGTCCAGCCCGAACTGCCAAGCCATGTCTTCCCTGGACCGGAAACAAGCATCCTGGGACCGGTTTCGGATTCATAATCCTCATCAGCCAGGCTATCTTGAATCCAGTGGCCAAGTGAACAAGGGACACACGTCTGAGCATACCCTGCCACACTTAGGGCGAACAAAGCGATACAAAAGGGGGTGATGGACGGAGCGTTTCAACAAATCAAACACTCACCCCCAGTCAACTGATCTGGGTTTAATCCATCACCATTCTTTAGTTCACTCAGCCACCCCAGTTCAGACATGGCTATATGCAAATCAGTCTGACCCTGTGCCTTGTGGGAACAGTCCAGCCCGAACTGCCAAGCCATGTCTTCCCTGGACCGGAAACAAGCATCCTGGGACCGGTTTCGGATTCATAATCTTCATGAGCCAGGCTATCTTGAATCCAGTGGCCAAGTGAACAAGGGATTCACGTCTGAGCATACCCTGCCACACTTAGGGCGAACAAAGCGATACAAAAAGGGGGTGATGGACGGAGCGTTTGAACAAATCAAACACTCACCCCCAGTCAACTGATCTGGGTTTAATCCATCACCATTCTTTAGTTCACTCAGCCACCCCAGTTCAGACATGGCTATATGCAAATCAGTCTGACCCTGTGCCTTGTGGAAACAGTCCAGCCCGAACTACCAAGCCATGTCTTCCCTGGACCGGAAACAAGCATCCTGGGACCGTTTTCGGATTCATAATCCTCATCAGCCAGGCTATCTTGAAACCAGTGGCCAAGTGAACAAGGGACTCACGTCTGAGCATACCCTGCCACACTTAGGGCGAACAAAGCGATACAAAAGGGGCTGATGGACTGAGCGTTTGAACAAATCAAACACTCACCCCCAGTCAACTGATCTGGGTTTAATCCATCACCATTCTTTAGTTCACTCAGCCACCCCAGTTCAGACATGGCTATATGCAAATCAGTCTGACCCTGTGCCTTGTGGGAACAGTCCAGCCCGAACTGCCAAGCAATGTCTTCCCTGGACCGGAAACAAGCATCCTGGGACCGGTTTCGGATTCATAATCCTCATCAGCCAGGCTATCTTGAATCCAGTGGCCAAGTGAACAAGGGACTCACGTCTGAGCATACCCTGCCACACTTAGGGCGAACAAAGCGATACAAAAGGGGGTGATGGACGGAGCATTTGAACAAATCAAACACTCACCCCCAGTCAACTGATCTGGGTTTAATCCATCACCATTCTTTAGTTCACTCAGCCACCCCCGTTCAGACATGGCTATATGCAAATCAGTCTGACCCTGTGCCTTGTGGGAACAGTCCAGCCCGAACTGCCAAGCCATGTCTTCCCTGGACCGGAAACAAGCATCCTGGGACCGGTTTCGGATTCATAATCCTCATCAGCCGGGATATCTTGAATCCAGTGGCCAAGTGAACAAGGGACTCACGTCTGAGCATACCCTGCCACACTTAGGGCGAACAAAGCGATACAAAAGGGGGTGATGGACGGAGCCTTTGAACAAATCAAACACCTACTCCCAGTCAACTGATCTGGGTTTAATCCATCACCATTCTTTAGTTCACTCAGCCACCCCCGTTCAGACATGGCTATATGCAAATCAGTCTGACCCTGTGCCTTGTGGGAACAGTCTAGCCCGAACTGCCAAGCCATGTCTTCTCTGGACCGGAAACAAGCATCCTGGGACAGGTTTCGGATTCATAATCCTCATCAGCCAGGCTATCTTGAATCCAGTGGCCAAGTGAACAAGGGACTCACGTCTGAGCATACCCTGCCACACTTAGGGCGAACAAAGCGATACAAAAGGGGGTAATGGACAGAGCGTTTGAACAAATCAAACACTCACCCCCAGTCAACTGATCTGGGTTTAATCCATCACCATTCTTTAGTTCACTCAGCCACCCCAGTTCAGACATGGCTATATGCAAATCAGTCTGACCCTGTGCCTTGTGGGAACAGTCCAGCCCGAACTGCCAAGCCATGTCTTCCCTGGACCGGAAAAAAGCATCCTGGGACCGGTTTCGGATTCATAATCCTCATCAGCCAGGCTATCTTGAATCCAGTGGCCAAGTGAACAAGGGACTCACGTCTGAGCATACCCTGCCACACTTAGGGCGAACAAAGCGATACAAAAGGGGGTGATGGACGGAGCGTTTGAACAAATCAAACACTCACCCCAGTCAACTGATCTGGGTTTAATCCATCACCGTTCTTTAGTTCACTCAGCCACCCCAGTTCAGACATGGCTATATGCAAATCAGTCTGACCCTGTGCCTTGTGGGAACAGTCCAGCCCGAACTGCCAAGCCATGTCTTCCCTGGACCGGAAACAAGCATCCTGGGACCGGATTCGGATTCATAATCCTCATCAGCCGGGATATCTTGAATCCAGTGGCCAAGTGAACAAGGGACTCACGTCTGAGCATACCCTGCCACACTTAGGGCGAACAAAGCGATACAAAAGGGGGTGATGGACGGAGCCTTTGAACAAATCAAACACCTACCCCCAGTCAACTGATCTGGGTTTAATCCATCCCCATTCTTTAGTTCACTCAGCCACCCCCGTTCAGATATGGCTATATGCAAATCAGTCGGACCCTGTGCCTTGTGGGAACAGTCCAGCCCGAACTGCCAAGCCATGTCTTCCCTGGACCGGAAACAAGCATCCTGGGACCGGTTTCGGATTCATAATCCTCATCAGCCAGGCTATCTTGAATCCAGTGGCCAAGTGAACAAGGGACTCACGTCTGAGCATAGCCTGCCACACTTAGGGCGAACAAAGCGATACAAAAGAGGGTAATGGACAGAGCGTTTGAACAAATCAAACACTCACCCCCAGTCAACTGATCTGGGTTTAATCCATCACCATTCTTTAGTTCACTCAGCCACCCCAGTTCAGACATGGCTATATGCAAATCAGTCTGACCCTGTGCCTTGTGGGAACAGTCCAGCCCGAACTGCCAAGCCATGTCTTCCCTGGACCGGAAACAAGCATCCTGGGACCGGTTTTGGATTTATAATCCTCATCAGCCAGGCTATCTTGAATCCAGTGGCCAAGTGAACAAGGGACTCACGTCTGAGCATACCCTGCCACACTTAGGGCGAACAAAGCGATACAAAAGGGGGTGATGGACGGGGCGTTTGAACAAATCAAACACTCACCCCCAGTCAACTGATCTGGGTTTAATCCATCACCATTCTTTAGTTCACTCAGCCACCCCAGTTCAGACATGGCTATATGCAAATCAGTCTGACCCTGTGCCTTGTGGGAACAGTCCAGCCCGAACTGCCAAGCCATGTCTTCCCTGGACCGGAAAAAAGCATCCTGAGACCGGTTTCGGATTCATAATCCTCATCAGCCAGGCTATCTTGAATCCAGTGGCCAAGTGAACAAGGGACTCACGTCTGAGCATACCCTGCCACACTTAGGGCGAACAAAGCGATACAAAAGGGGGTGATGGACGGAGCGTTTGAACAAATCAAACACTCACCCCAGTCAACTGATCTGGGTTTAATCCATCACCATTCTTTAGTTCACTCAGCCACCCCAGTTCAGACATGGCTATATGTAAATCAGCCTGACCCTGTGCCTTGTAGGAACAGTCCAGCCCGAACTGCCAAGCCATGTCTTCCCTGGACCGGAAACAAGCATCCTGGGACCGGTTTCGGATTCATAATCCTCATCAGCCAGGCTATCTTGAATCCAGTGCCCAAGTGAACAAGAGACTCACGTCTGAGCATACCCTGCCACACTTAGGGCGAACAAAGCGATACAAAAGGGGGTAATGGACAGAGCGTTTGAACAAATCAAACACTCACCCCCAGTCAACTGATCTGGGTTTAATCCATCACCATTCTGTAGTTCACTCAGCCACCCCAGTTCAGACATGGCTATATGCAAATCAGTCTGACCCTGTGCCTTGTGGGAACAGTCCAGCCCGAACTGCCAAGCCATGTCTTCCCTGGACCGGAAACAAGCATCCTGGGACTGGTTTCGGATTCATAATCCTCATCAGCCAGGCTATCTTGAATCCAGTGGCCAAGTGAACAAGGGACACACGTCTGAGCATACCCTGCCACACTTAGGGCGAACAAAGCGATACAAAAGGGGGTGATGGACGGAGCGTTTCAACAAATCAAACACTCACCCCCAGTCAACTGATCTGGGTTTAATCCATCACCATTCTTTAGTTCACTCAGCCACCCCAGTTCAGACATGGCTATATGCAAATCAGTCTGACCCTGTGCCTTGTGGGAACAGTCCAGCCCGAACTGCCAAGCCATGTCTTCCCTGGACCGGAAACAAGCATCCTGGGACCGGTTTCGGATTCATAATCCTCATGAGCCAGGCTATCTTGAATCCAGTGGCCAAGTGAACAAGGGATTCACGTCTGAGCATACCCTGCCACACTTAGGGCGAACAAAGCGATACAAAAAGGGGGTGATGGACGGAGCGTTTGAACAAATCAAACACTCACCCCCAGTCAACTGATCTGGGTTTAATCCATCACCATTCTTTAGTTCACTCAGCCACCCCAGTTCAGACATGGCTATATGCAAATCAGTCTGACCCTGTGCCTTGTGGAAACAGTCCAGCCCGAACTACCAAGCCATGTCTTCCCTGGACCGGAAACAAGCATCCTGGGACCGTTTTCGGATTCATAATCCTCATCAGCCAGGCTATCTTGAAACCAGTGGCCAAGTGAACAAGGGACTCACGTCTGAGCATACCCTGCCACACTTAGGGCGAACAAAGCGATACAAAAGGGGGTGATGGACGGAGCGTTTGAACAAATGAAACACTCACCCCCAATCAAATGATCTGGGTTTAATCCATCACCATTCTTTAGTTCACTCAGCCACCCCAGTTCAGACATGGCTATATGCAAATCAGTCTGACCCTGTGCCTTGTGGGAACAGTCCAGCCCGAACTGCCAAGCCATGTCTTCCCTGGACCGGAAACAAGCATCCTGGGACCGGTTTCGGATTCATAATCCTCATCAGCCAGGCTATCTTGAATCCAGTGGCCAAGTGAACAAGGGACTCACGTCTGAGCATACCCTGCCACACTTAGGGCGAACAAAGCGATACAAAAGGGGGTGATGGACGGAGCGTTTGAACAAATCAAACACTCACCCCCAGTCAACTGATCTGGGTTTAATCCATCACCATTCTTTAGTTCACTCAGCCACCCCCGTTCAGACATGGCTATATGCAAATCAGTCTGACCCTGTGCCTTGTGGGAACAGTCCAGCCCGAACTGCCAAGCCATGTCTTCCCTGGACCGGAAACAAGCATCCTGGGACCGGTTTCGGATTCATAATCCTCATCAGCCAGGCTATCTTGAATCCAGTGGCCAAGTGAACAAGGGACTCACGTCTGAGCATACCCTGCCACACTTAGGGAGAACAAAGCGATACAAAAGGGGGTAATGGACAGAGCGTTTGAACAAATCAAACACTCACCCCCAGTCAACTGATCTGGGTTTAATCCATCACCATTCTTTAGTTCACTCAGCCACCCCAGTTCAGACATGGCTATATGCAAATCAGTCTGACCCTGTGCCTTGTGGGAACAGTCCAGCCCGAACTGCCAAGCCATATCTTCCCTGGACCGGAAACAAGCATCCTGGGACCGGTTTCGGATTCATAATCCTCATCAGCCGGGATATCTTGAATCCAGTGGCCAAGTGAACAAGGGACTCACGTCTGAGCATACCCTGCCACACTTAGGGCGAACAAAGCGATACAAAAGGGGGTGATGGACGGAGCCTTTGAACAAATCAAACACCTACTCCCAGTCAACTGATCTGGGTTTAATCCATCACCATTCTTTAGTTCACTCAGCCACCCCCGTTCAGACATGGCTATATGCAAATCAGTCTGACCCTGTGCCTTGTGGGAACAGTCTAGCCCGAACTGCCAAGCCATGTCTTCCCTGGACCGGAAACAAGCATCCTGGGACCGGTTTCGGATTCATAATCCTCATCAGCCAGGCTATCTTGAATCCAGTGGCCAAGTGAACAAGGGACTCACGTCTGAGCATACCCTGCCACACTTAGGGCGAACAAAGCGATACAAAAGGGGGTAATGGACAGAGCGTTTGAACAAATCAAACACTCACCCACAGTCAACTGATCTGGGTTTAATCCATCACCATTCTTTAGTTCACTCAGCCACCCCAGTTCAGACATGACTATATGCAAATCAGTCTGACCCTGTGCCTTGTGGGAACAGTCCAGCCCGAACTGCCAAGCCATGTCTTCCCTGGACCGGAAAAAAGCATCCTGGGAACGGTTTCGGATTCATAATCCTCATCAGCCAGGCTATCTTGAATCCAGTGGCCAAGTGAACAAGGGACTCACGTCTGAGCATACCCTGCCACACTTAGGGCGAACAAAGCGATACAAAAGGGGGTGATGGACGGAGCGTTTGAACAAATCAAACACTCACTCCAGTCAACTGATCTGGGTTTAATCCATCACCGTTCTTTAGTTCACTCAGCCACCCCAGTTCAGACATGGCTATATGCAAATCAGTCTGACCCTGTGCCTTGTGGGAACAGTCCAGCCCGAACTGCCAAGCCATGTCTTCCCTGGACCGGAAACAAGCATCCAGGGACCGGTTTCGGATTCATAATCCTCATCAGCCGGGATATCTTGAATCCAGTGGCCAAGTGAACAAGGGACTCACGTCTGAGCATACCCTGCCACACTTAGGGAAAACAAAGCGATACAAAAGGGGGTGATGGACGGAGCCTTTGAACAAATCAAACACCTACCCCCAGTCAACTGATCTGGGTTTAATCCATCACCATTCTTTAGTTCACTCAGCCACCCCCGTTCAGATATGGCTATATGCAAATCAGTCGGACCCTGTGCCTTGTGGGAACAGTCCAGCCCGAACTGCCTAGCCATGTCTTCTCTGGACCGGAAACAAGCATCCTGGGACCGGTTTCGGATTCATAATCCTCATCAGCCAGGCTATCTTGAATCCAGTGGCCAAGTGAACAAGGGACTCACGTCTGAGCATAGCCTGCCACACTTAGGGCGAACAAAGCGATACAAAAGAGGGTAATGGACAGAGCGTTTGAACAAATCAAACACTCACCCCCAGTCAACTGATCTGGGTTTAATCCATCACCATTCTTTAGTTCACTCAGCCGCCCCAGTTCAGACATGGCTATATGCAAATCAGTCTGACCCTGTGCCTTGTGGGAACAGTCCAGCCCGAACTGCCAAGCCATGTCTTCCCTGGACCGGAAACAAGCATCCTGGGACCGGTTTTGGATTTATAATCCTCATCAGCCAGGCTATCTTGAATCCAGTGGCCAAGTGAACAAGGGACTCACGTCTGAGCATACCCTGCCACACTTAGGGCGAACAAAGCGATACAAAAGGGGGTGATGGACGGGGCGTTTGAACAAATCAAACACTCACCCCCAGTCAACTGATCTGGGTTTAATCCATCACCATTCTTTAGTTCACTCAGCCACCCCAGTTCAGACATGGCTATATGCAAATCAGTCTGACCCTGTGCCTTGTAGTCCAGCCCGAACTGCCAAGCCATGTCTTCCCTGGACCGGAAAAAAGCATCCTGAGACCGGTTTCGGATTCATAATCCTCATCAGCCAGGCTATCTTGAATCCAGTGGCCAAGTCAACAAGGGACTCACGTCTGAGCATACCCTGCCACACTTAGGGCGAACAAAGCGATACAAAAGGGGGTGATGGACGGAGCGTTTGAACAAATCAAACACTCACCCCAGTCAACTGATCTGGGTTTAATCCATCACCATTCTTTAGTTCACTCAGCCACCCCAGTTCAGACATGGCTATATGTAAATCAGCCTGACCCTGTGCCTTGTGGGAACAGTCCAGCCCGAACTGCCAAGCCATGTCTTCCCTGGACCGGAAACAAGCATCCTGGGACCGGTTTCGGATTCATAATCCTCATCAGCCAGGCTATCTTGAATCCAGTGCCCAAGTGAACAAGGGACTCACGTCTGAGCATACCCTGCCACACTTAGGGCGAACAAAGCGATACAAAAGGGGGTAATGGACAGAGCGTTTGAACAAATCAAACACTCACCCCCAGTCAACTGATCTGGGTTTAATCCATCACCATTCTTTAGTTCACTCAGCCACCCCAGTTCAGACATGGCTATATGCAAATCAGTCTGACCCTGTGCCTTGTGGGAACAGTCCAGCCCGAACTGCCAAGCCATGTCTTCCCTGGACCGGAAACAAGCATCCTGGGACTGGTTTCGGATTCATAATCCTCATCAGCCAGGCTATCTTGAATCCAGTGGCCAAGTGAACAAGGGACACACGTCTGAGCATACCCTGCCACACTTAGGGCGAACAAAGCGATACAAAAGGGGGTGATGGACGGAGCGTTTCAACAAATCAAACACTCACCCCCAGTCAACTGATCTGGGTTTCATCCATCACCATTCTTTAGTTCACTCAGCCACCCCAGTTCAGACATGGCTATATGCAAATCAGTCTGACCCTGTGCCTTGTGGGAACAGTCCAGCCCGAACTGCCAAGCCATGTCTTCCCTGGACCGGAAACAAGCATCCTGGGATCGGTTTCGGATTCATAATCCTCATGAGCCAGGCTATCTTGAATCCAGTGGCCAAGTGAACAAGGGATTCACGTCTGAGCATACCCTGCCACACTTAGGGCGAACAAAGCGATACAAAAAGGGGGTGATGGACGGAGCGTTTGAACAAATCAAACACTCACCCCCAGTCAACTGATCTGGGTTTAAATCATCACCATTCTTTAGTTCACTCAGCCACCCCAGTTCAGACATGGCTATATGCAAATCAGTCTGACCCTGTGCCTTGTGGAAACAGTCCAGCCCGAACTACCAAGCCATGTCTTCCCTGGACCGGAAACAAGCATCCTGGGACCGTTTTCGGATTCATAATCCTCATCAGCCAGGCTATCTTGAAACCAGTGGCCAAGTGAACAAGGGACTCACGTCTGAGCATACCCTGCCACACTTAGGGCGAACAAAGCGATACAAAAGGGGGTGATGGATGGAGCGTTTGAACAAATGAAACACTCACCCCCAATCAAATGATCTGGGTTTAATCCATCACCATTCTTTAGTTCACTCAGCCACCCCAGTTCAGACATGGCTATATGCAAATCAGTCTGACCCTGTGCCTTGTGGGAACAGTCCAGCCCGAACTGCCAAGCCATGTCTTCCCTGGACCGGAAACAAGCATCCTGGGACCGGTTTCGGATTCATAATCCTCATCAGCCAGGCTATCTTGAATCCAGTGGCCAAGTGAACAAGGGACTCACGTCTGAGCATACCCTGCCACACTTAGGGCGAACAAAGCGATACAAAAGGGGGTGATGGACGGAGCGTTTGAACAAATCAAACACTCACCCCCAGTCAACTGATCTGGGTTTAATCCATCACCATTCTTTAGTTCACTCAGCCACCCCAGTTCAGACATGGCTATATGCAAATCAGTCTGACCCTGTGCCTTGTGGGAACAGTCCAGCCCGAACTGCCAAGCCATATCTTCCCTGGACCGGAAACAAGCATCCTGGGACCGGTTTCGGATTCATAATCCTCATCAGCCGGGATATCTTGAATCCAGTGGCCAAGTGAACAAGGGACTCACGTCTGAGCATACCCTGCCACACTTAGGGCGAACAAAGCGATACAAAAGGGGGTGATGGACGGAGCCTTTGAACAAATCAAACACCTACTCCCAGTCAACTGATCTGGGTTTAATCCATCACCATTCTTTAGTTCACTCAGCCACCCCCGTTCAGACATGGCTATATGCAAATCAGTCTGACCCTGTGCCTTGTGGGAACAGTCTAGCCCGAACTGCCAAGCCATGTCTTCCCTGGACCGGAAACAAGCATCCTGGGACCGGTTTCGGATTCATAATCCTCATCAGCCAGGCTATCTTGAATCCAGTGGCCAAGTGAACAAGGGACTCACGTCTGAGCATACCCTGCCACACTTAGGGCGAACAAAGCGATACAAAAGGGGGTAATGGACAGAGCGTTTGAACAAATCAAACACTCACCCACAGTCAACTGATCTGGGTTTAATCCATCACCATTCTTTAGTTCACTCAGCCACCCCAGTTCAGACATGACTATATGCAAATCAGTCTGACCCTGTGCCTTGTGGGAACAGTCCAGCCCGAACTGCCAAGCCATGTCTTCCCTGGACCGGAAAAAAGCATCCTGGGAACGGTTTCGGATTCATAATCCTCATCAGCCAGGCTATCTTGAATCCAGTGGCCAAGTGAACAAGGGACTCACGTCTGAGCATACCCTGCCACACTTAGGGCGAACAAAGCGATACAAAAGGGGGTGATGGACGGAGCGTTTGAACAAATCAAACACTCACTCCAGTCAACTGATCTGGGTTTAATCCATCACCGTTCTTTAGTTCACTCAGCCACCCCAGTTCAGACATGGCTATATGCAAATCAGTCTGACCCTGTGCCTTGTGGGAACAGTCCAGCCCGAACTGCCAAGCCATGTCTTCCCTGGACCGGAAACAAGCATCCAGGGACCGGTTTCGGATTCATAATCCTCATCAGCCGGGATATCTTGAATCCAGTGGCCAAGTGAACAAGGGACTCACGTCTGAGCATACCCTGCCACACTTAGGGAAAACAAAGCGATACAAAAGGGGGTGATGGACGGAGCCTTTGAACAAATCAAACACCTACCCCCAGTCAACTGATCTGGGTTTAATCCATCACCATTCTTTAGTTCACTCAGCCACCCCCGTTCAGATATGGCTATATGCAAATCAGTCGGACCCTGTGCCTTGTGGGAACAGTCCAGCCCGAACTGCCTAGCCATGTCTTCTCTGGACCGGAAACAAGCATCCTGGGACCGGTTTCGGATTCATAATCCTCATCAGCCAGGCTATCTTGAATCCAGTGGCCAAGTGAACAAGGGACTCACGTCTGAGCATAGCCTGCCACACTTAGGGCGAACAAAGCGATACAAAAGAGGGTAATGGACAGAGCGTTTGAACAAATCAAACACTCACCCCCAGTCAACTGATCTGGGTTTAATCCATCACCATTCTTTAGTTCACTCAGCCGCCCCAGTTCAGACATGGCTATATGCAAATCAGTCTGACCCTGTGCCTTGTGGGAACAGTCCAGCCCGAACTGCCAAGCCATGTCTTCCCTGGACCGGAAACAAGCATCCTGGGACCGGTTTTGGATTTATAATCCTCATCAGCCAGGCTATCTTGAATCCAGTGGCCAAGTGAACAAGGGACTCACGTCTGAGCATACCCTGCCACACTTAGGGCGAACAAAGCGATACAAAAGGGGGTGATGGACGGGGCGTTTGAACAAATCAAACACTCACCCCCAGTCAACTGATCTGGGTTTAATCCATCACCATTCTTTAGTTCACTCAGCCACCCCAGTTCAGACATGGCTATATGCAAATCAGTCTGACCCTGTGCCTTGTAGTCCAGCCCGAACTGCCAAGCCATGTCTTCCCTGGACCGGAAAAAAGCATCCTGAGACCGGTTTCGGATTCATAATCCTCATCAGCCAGGCTATCTTGAATCCAGTGGCCAAGTCAACAAGGGACTCACGTCTGAGCATACCCTGCCACACTTAGGGCGAACAAAGCGATACAAAAGGGGGTGATGGACGGAGCGTTTGAACAAATCAAACACTCACCCCAGTCAACTGATCTGGGTTTAATCCATCACCATTCTTTAGTTCACTCAGCCACCCCAGTTCAGACATGGCTATATGTAAATCAGCCTGACCCTGTGCCTTGTGGGAACAGTCCAGCCCGAACTGCCAAGCCATGTCTTCCCTGGACCGGAAACAAGCATCCTGGGACCGGTTTCGGATTCATAATCCTCATCAGCCAGGCTATCTTGAATCCAGTGCCCAAGTGAACAAGGGACTCACGTCTGAGCATACCCTGCCACACTTAGGGCGAACAAAGCGATACAAAAGGGGGTAATGGACAGAGCGTTTGAACAAATCAAACACTCACCCCCAGTCAACTGATCTGGGTTTAATCCATCACCATTCTTTAGTTCACTCAGCCACCCCAGTTCAGACATGGCTATATGCAAATCAGTCTGACCCTGTGCCTTGTGGGAACAGTCCAGCCCGAACTGCCAAGCCATGTCTTCCCTGGACCGGAAACAAGCATCCTGGGACTGGTTTCGGATTCATAATCCTCATCAGCCAGGCTATCTTGAATCCAGTGGCCAAGTGAACAAGGGACACACGTCTGAGCATACCCTGCCACACTTAGGGCGAACAAAGCGATACAAAAGGGGGTGATGGACGGAGCGTTTCAACAAATCAAACACTCACCCCCAGTCAACTGATCTGGGTTTCATCCATCACCATTCTTTAGTTCACTCAGCCACCCCAGTTCAGACATGGCTATATGCAAATCAGTCTGACCCTGTGCCTTGTGGGAACAGTCCAGCCCGAACTGCCAAGCCATGTCTTCCCTGGACCGGAAACAAGCATCCTGGGATCGGTTTCGGATTCATAATCCTCATGAGCCAGGCTATCTTGAATCCAGTGGCCAAGTGAACAAGGGATTCACGTCTGAGCATACCCTGCCACACTTAGGGCGAACAAAGCGATACAAAAAGGGGGTGATGGACGGAGCGTTTGAACAAATCAAACACTCACCCCCAGTCAACTGATCTGGGTTTAAATCATCACCATTCTTTAGTTCACTCAGCCACCCCAGTTCAGACATGGCTATATGCAAATCAGTCTGACCCTGTGCCTTGTGGAAACAGTCCAGCCCGAACTACCAAGCCATGTCTTCCCTGGACCGGAAACAAGCATCCTGGGACCGTTTTCGGATTCATAATCCTCATCAGCCAGGCTATCTTGAAACCAGTGGCCAAGTGAACAAGGGACTCACGTCTGAGCATACCCTGCCACACTTAGGGCGAACAAAGCGATACAAAAGGGGGTGATGGATGGAGCGTTTGAACAAATGAAACACTCACCCCCAATCAAATGATCTGGGTTTAATCCATCACCATTCTTTAGTTCACTCAGCCACCCCAGTTCAGACATGGCTATATGCAAATCAGTCTGACCCTGTGCCTTGTGGGAACAGTCCAGCCCGAACTGCCAAGCCATGTCTTCCCTGGACCGGAAACAAGCATCCTGGGACCGGTTTCGGATTCATAATCCTCATCAGCCAGGCTATCTTGAATCCAGTGGCCAAGTGAACAAGGGACTCACGTCTGAGCATACCCTGCCACACTTAGGGCGAACAAAGCGATACAAAAGGGGGTGATGGACGGAGCGTTTGAACAAATCAAACACTCACCCCCAGTCAACTGATCTGGGTTTAATCCATCACCATTCTTTAGTTCACTCAGCCACCCCCGTTCAGACATGGCTATATGCAAATCAGTCTGACCCGGTGCCTTGTGGGAACAGTCCAGCCCGAACTGCCAAGCCATGTCTTCCCTGGGCCGGAAACAAGCATCCTGGGACCGGTTTCGGATTCATAATCCTCATCAGCCAGGCTATCTTGAATCCAGTGGCCAAGTGAACAAGCGACTCACGTCTGAGCATACCCTGCCACACTTAGGGAGAACAAAGCGATACAAAAGGGGGTAATGGACAGAGCGTTTGAACAAATCAAACACTCACCCCCAGTCAACTGATCTGGGTTTAATCCATCACCATTCTTTAGTTCACTCAGCCACCCCAGTTCAGACATGGCTATATGCAAATCAGTCTGACCCTGTGCCTTGTGGGAACAGTCCAGCCCGAACTGCCAAGCCATGTCTTCCCTGGACCGGAAACAAGCATCCTGGGACCGGTTTCGGATTCATAATCCTCATCAGCCGGGATATCTTGAATCCAGTGGCCAAGTGAACAAGGGACTCACGTCTGAGCATACCCTGCCACACTTAGGGCGAACAAAGCGATACAAAAGGGGGTGATGGACGGAGCCTTTGAACAAATCAAACACCTACTCCCAGTCAACTGATCTGGGTTTAATCCATCACCATTCTTTAGTTCACTCAGCCACCCCCGTTCAGACATGGCTATATGCAAATCAGTCTGACCCTGTGCCTTGTGGGAACAGTCTAGCCCGAACTGCCAAGCCATGTCTTCCCTGGACCGGAAACAAGCATCCTGGGACCGGTTTCGGATTCATAATCCTCATCAGCCAGGCTATCTTGAATCCAGTGGCCAAGTGAACAAGGGACTCACGTCTTAGCATACCCTGCCACACTTAGGGCGAACAAAGCGATACAAAAGGGGGTGATGGACGGAGCGTTTGAACAAATCAAACACTCACCCCAGTCAACTGATCTGGGTTCAATCCATCACCATTCTTTAGTTCACTCAGCCACCCCAGTTCAGACATGGCTATATGCAAATCAGTCTGACCCTGTGCCTTGTGGGAACAGTCCAGCCCGAACTGCCAAGCCATGTCTTCCCTGGACCGGAAACAAGCATCCTGGGACCGGTTTCGGATTCATAATCCTCATCAGCCAGGATATCTTGAATACAGTGGCCAAGTGAACAAGGGACTCACGTCTGAGCATACCCTGCCACACTTAGGGCGAACAAAGCGATACAAAAGGGGGTGATGGACGGAGCCTTTGAACAAATCAAACACTCACCCCCAGTCAACTGATCTGGGTTTAATCCATCACCATTCTTTAGTTCACTCAGCCACCCCAGTTCAGACATGGCTATATGCAAATCAGTCTGACCCTGTGCCTTGTGGGAACAGTCCAGCCCGAACTGCCAAGCCATGTCTTCCCTGGACCGGAAACAAGCATCCTGGGACCGGTTTTGGATTTATAATCCTCATTAGCCAGGCTATCTTGAATCCAGTGGCCAAGTGAACAAGGGACTCACGTCTGAGCATACCCTGCCACACTTAGGGCGAACAAAGCGATACAAAAGGGGGTGATGGACGGAGCGTTTGAACAAATTAAACACTCACCCCCAGTCAACTGATCTGGGTTTAATCCATCACCATTCTTTAGTTCACTCAGCCACCCCAGTTCAGACATGGCTATATGCAAATCAGTCTGACCCTGTGCCTTGTGGGAACGGTCCAGCCCGAACTGCCAAGCCATGTCTCCCCTGGACCGGAAACAAGCATCCTGGGACCGGTTTCGGATTCATAATCCTCATCAGCCAGGCTATCTTGAATCCAGTGGCCAAGTGAACAAGGGACTCACGTCTGAGCATACCCAGCCACACTTAGGGCGAACAAAGCGATACAAAAGGGGGTGATGGACGGAGCGTTTGAACAAATCAAACACTCACCCCCAGTCAACTGATCTGGGTTTAATCCATCACCATTCTTTAGTTCACTCAGCCACCCCAGTTCAGACATGGCTATATGCAAATCAGTCTGACCCTGTGCCTTCTGGGAACAGTCCAGCCCGAACTGCCAAGCCATGTCTTCCCTGGACCGGAAACAAGCATCCTGGGACCGGTTTCGGATTCATAATCCTCATCAGCCAGGCTATCTAAAATCCAGTGGCCAAGTGAACAAGGGATTCACGTCTGAGCATACCCTGCCACACTTAGGGCGAACAAAGCGATACAAAAGGGGGTGATGGACGGAGCGTTTGAACAAATCAAACACTCACCCCCAGTCAACTGATCTGGGTTTAATCCATCACCATTCTTTAGTTCACTCAGCCACCCCAGTTCAGACATGGCTATATGCAATTCAGTCTGACCCTGTGCCTTGTGGGAACAGTCCAGCCCGAACTGCCAAGCCATGTCTTCCCTGGACCGGAAACAAGCATCCTGGGACCGGTTTCGGATTCATAATCCTCATCAGCCAGGCTATCTTGAATCCAGTGGCCAAGTGAACAAGGGACTCACGTCTGAGCATACCCTGCCACACTTAGGGCGAACAAAGCGATAAAAAAGGGGGTGATGGATGGAGCGTTTGAACAAATCAAACACTCACCCCCAGTCAACTGATCTGGGTTTAATCCATCACCATTCTTTAGTTCACTCAGCCACCCTAGGTCAGACATGGCTATATGCAAATCAGTCTGAACCTGGAAGACATGGCTTGGCAGTTCGGGCTGGACTGTTCCCATGAGGCACAGGTTCAGACTGATTTGCATATAGCCATGTCTGAACTGGGGTGGCAGAGTGGGCTAAAGAACGGTGATGGATTAAACCCAGATCTTTTGACTGGGTGTGAGTGTTTGATTGATTCAGATGCTCCGTCCATCACCACCTCCTTTTGTACCGCTTTTGGCCGCCATAAGTGTGGAAGGGTATGCTCAGACATGAGTCCCTTGCTCACTTTGCCACTGGATTCAAGCAAGCCGGGCTGAAGACGGCTGGAATGCCAGAAACCGGTCCTTGGAAGCTTGTTTCCGGTCCAGGGAAGACATGGCTTGGCAGTTCGGGCTGGACTGTTCCCATGAGGCACAGGGTCAGACTGATTTGCATATAGCCATGTCTGAACTGGGGTGGCAGAGTGGGCTAAAGAACGGTGATGGATTAAACCCAGATCTTTTGACTGGGTGTGAGTGTTTGATTGATTCAGATGCCCCGTCCATCACCACCCCCTTTTGTACCGCTTTTGGCCGCCATAAGTGTGGCTGGGTATGCTCAGACGTGAGTCCCTTGCTCACTTTGCCACTGGATTCAAGCAAGCCGGGCTGAAGACGGCTGGAATGCCAGAAACCGGTCCTCGGAAGCTTGTTTCCGGTCCAGGGAAGACATGGCTTGGCAGTTCGGGCTGGACTGTTACCATGAGGCACAGGGTCAGACTGATTTGCATATAGCCATGTCTGAACTGGGGTGGCAGAGTGGGCTAAACAACGGTGATGGATTAGACCCAGATCTTTTGACTGGGTGTGAGTGTTTGATTGATTCAGATGCTCCGTCCATCACCACCCCCTTTTGTACCGCTTTTGGCCGCCATAAGTGTGGCTGGGTATGCTCAGGCGTGAGTCCCTTGCTCACTTTGCCACTGGATTCAAGCAAGCCGGGCTGCAGACGGCTGGAATGCCAGAAACCGGTCCTCGGAAGCTTGTTTCCAGTCCAGGGAAGACATGGCTTGGCAGTTCGGGCTGGACTGTTCCCATGAGGCACAGGGTCAGACTGATTTGCATATAGCCATGTCTGAACTGGGGTGGCAGAGTGGGCTAAAGAACGGTGATGGATTAAACCCAGATCTTTTGACTGGGTGTGAGTGTTTGATTGATTCAGATGCTCCGTCCATCACTACCCCCTTTTGTACCGCTTTTGGCCGCCATAAGTGTGGCTGGGTATGCTCAGACGTGAGTCCCTTGCTCACTTTGCCACTGGATTCAAGCGAGCCGGGCTGAAGACGGCTGGAATGCCAGAAACCGGTCCTCGGAAGCTTGTTTCCGGTCCAGGGAAGACATGGCTTGGCAGTTCGGGCTGGACTGTTCCCCTGAGGCCCAGGGTCAGACTGATTTGCATACAGCCATGTCTGAACTGGGGTGGCAGAGTGGGCTAAAGAACGGTGATGGATTAAACCCAGATCTTTTGACTGGGTGTGAGTGTTTGATTGATTCAGATGCTCCGTCCATCACCACCCTCTTTTGTACCGCTTTTGGCCACCATAAGTGTGGCTGGGTATGCTCAGATGTGAGTCCCTTGCTCACTTTGCCACTGGATTCAAGCAAGCCGGGCTGAAGACGGCTGGAATGCCAGAAACCGGTCCTCGGAAGCTTGTTTCCGGTCCAGGGAAGACATGGCTTGGCAGTTCGAGCTGGACTGTTCCCATGAGGCACAGGGTCAGACTGATTTGCATATAGCCATGTCTGAACTGGGGTGGCAGAGTGGGCTAAAGAACGGTGATGGATTAAACCCAGATCTTTTGACTGGGTGTGAGTGTTTGATTGATTCAGATGCTCCGTCCATCACCACCCCCTTTTGTACCGCTTTTGGCCGCCATAAGTGTGGCTGGGTATGCTCAGACGTGAGTCCCTTGCTCACTTTGCCACTGGATTCAAGCAAGCGGGCTGAAAACAGCTGGAATGCCAGAAACCGGTCCTCGGAAGCTTGTTTCCGGTCCAGGGAAGACATGGCTTGGCAGTTCGGGCTGGACTGTTCCCATGAGGCACAGGGTCAGACTGATTTGCATATAGCCATGTCTGAACTGGGGTGGCAGAGTGGGCTAAAGAACGGTGATGGATTAAACCCAGATCTTTTGACTGGGTGTGAGTGTTTGATTGATTCAGATGTTCCGTCCATCACCACCCCCTTTTGTACCGCCCATGGTAAATATTAGCAGAAGTTTGGAATCGGACGACTTATGCTAGGGTGGGGACACCAGCATGGGGACACAGCATCTAAATATTGCAGTTAGATGTTGACGGGCTTGGATGCAATCTGGACATGAAATGAAGCAGAATACTGGGGGTGCAGGCCCCCCCGTATCGCATTAGATAGTAGGGCAGTTAGATCCACAATGCTATAGGTGTTACATTTGCCCATATATGGGCAGACTGGTATATTGGCAGGAACCTGTAAATAGAGTGTGTTTTAAATAGGCTTTTATTTTGGCCATTATCTAATGCGATAAGGGGGGGCCTGCACCCCCAGTATTGGACTTTGTAGAGCAATACCAGCTGCTCGATAACACCCAGTTCGGATTCCGCAAATGCCATGGCACGGAAACCGCCCTCTTGAAAGCGGCTGATGACATCAGAGCCATACGGGATCAGGGGGGGACAGCAGTTCTGGTCATGCTGGACCTCTCGGCGGCCTTCGACATGGTCGACCACAAGATCTTGGCCGACCGTGTCGGACGGATGGGGGTACATAAAACGGCGCTGGATCTACTTGTGTCGTTTCTGGCTAATAGAACGCAGGCAGTATCCCTAGGACCATACCAATCCTCCAAGGTGTCGCTTCCGTGCGGGGTTCCGCAAGGCTCATCCCTAAGTCCGACACTGTTTAATATCTAGGTGTCGGACCTTGCTATTATCATCAAAGCATTTGGGATGAGCCTAACCTCTTATGCCGATGACACCCAATTGGTATTGGCCATTAAGGGGATGGTGATGAGGTGGCCTCCCGCTTTACAAGGGGGATGGTGGCCATAGGTGACTGGATGGCCACCAATTGTCTGAAGCTTAATTCAGGAAAGACCGAAGTGGTCATTTTCAGTCACCTTTCTCCTGCATGGTCATCAGTTTGGTGGCCTACATCCTTTGGAACGCCCCCTAGTCCAGCTCATAAAGTCAGGAATCTTGGCGTCACTTTCGATATGGGTCTTAACTTCATGGCGCATGCCAACAAAATTGCAGCCACGGCTCACATGAAACTTAAAATGATAAGGAAAATTCTACCTTTCCTACCGGATTCAGTCAGGAAAACCTTGATTAGTTCATTGGTGTTATCCGCCTTGGATTATTGTAACGCCCTCTTCTTACATGCCCAAAATAAAGTGACAAACAAGATGCAGTCAATTCAAAACGCAGCAGCCCGGCTGCTTTCGGGACTCCCCAAATTCGCATCTGTTTCCAACACCATCAGGAAACTTCATTGGCTCCCGATACGCAGTCGAATTAAGCTTAAATCGCTGTGTATTGTCTACAAGGCACTTAACAATCAAGGCCCCAACTTTCTCAAACATAATCTTGTACGTTACATACCAACTCGTGCTCTCCGCTCCACCCATCACAATCATCTTGTAGTACCACGTACTAGAACAGTCACTTGGGGTGACAGACGCTTTCTGGTTGCCGCCCCAAAACTTTGGAATTCCCTACCCTCTTACATCAAGACGAGTCCATCCCTGCTAATATTCCGTAAACAACTCAAGACGTGGTTGTTTGACCAATAGTTAGGAAGCTTCCGTTGGTTCTCCTGGATATTGACCTATGCCCTTAGCCAGCGCCGAGACGTCTACGGGTATTCGCCGCGCTTAAAAAATGACAATAAATAAATAAATAAATAAATAAATTGCTATGAAAGATGTGCACTCTGTAAACATGAGTCATTCAGCCTGGTGCATTGTATCAGTTTTGTCATTCCAAGTGTGCTGTGACTCCAGTAGGCTGCAGAAATAAAGGTTCGGAGCACAAATGCTGACAACTACATGAACACATCTTGCATTCATATTTAAGAAGGTGCAGGTAAATGTGCTCACATGTTTACTCCATGCCATCACAAATCCAAAAGCAATCCCAGTGGCAACTTTTTTGGCACTCTTGTATACCTTTAGCAAAATCTGGCTAGGGGCTACATACACTAGGGTGGGGACACTAGCATGGCTACACAGCATCTGAAGATCGCAGTCAGACTGTTGTGTTTTTGCAGGCAATAAGGACTTGAAATGTAGCAGGATGTTAGGAGTGGCCTTAGGGCAACTCAGCCCCCGTCGTTAGATCTACCTTTGTCTTGGTTTAGGTGGAGAGGCTCACCTGGCATCCTCTAATGGAAAGGAAACAGCTTAAATTCGATACATGTCATATGATTTCTACGGTGAGAGGGCCATGCCAAGATGCTAGCTCATGTGGGAGGGGGTACCATTGGCCACAGGGCTCTACCCTGTCTCCGCTCATTGACCCTCTCCTTAGGGGAGTCCATGTTTCACTTACAGGTACGGCACGCGGTTATCAGTTTGAGCCCCCAAAATTGGGACTAACCAAGTTGGGGGGGAGGGGGGATACAAGGGCTTAGTCAACCCCAAATGTAAATGCACATATTGGCACGCAGTGCACAATGGATTATATCAAACAGAACTGTGGTTACAAAGATAGCAGTAGTTTTAAATTCATTATGGGGTAATAATTATTGCCGGTTCTGTACTCCCATACAAATGTAGGTTAGCAGGTAGAGCTAATGGCACGGTGTTTACCACAAACAATCATTTATTAACAAATATTTGATGGCCTTGGAGGTGAACTACAGTATGCTTTCCAGCGAACCCTGAAATCAGGGACTGGACGGTGAGGGGTAAATACACGACTCGGCAACCCCTAACTAGTAGGCCCATTTTGGCCCAGAGGGCACCATAGGGACATCACCCGGAACTGTGGTTTAAAGAGAACAGGAGTTCTCATCTCCCGGGGAGGCCATCAAACTTTCCTACAGACGTTTAAATAAAACTGTGGTTAAAACAGAAAACAGTAGTTACCAACTTCGGTGGAGGCCATCAAACTTTCCTACGGTAAGGTAAATAAGCCATGCAGAAGCCCACCAAGCAGGAGGGATTGGTTCAACTCTAATTCAAAATCAAATAGAATACGAAGGGTGTGGTAATTTAGGCATGGCCTCTTTATTGCAAACACCACATGGTACCCCCGATAGGGATGGGGCACACACTTGTCACAGGTAGATAGGAGTTGTCCAGCTAGAAGTACTGGTAACCCCAGATTGAAGGTGCTATGGAGCCTGCCATGGTGGGGGAGGGGGCCCGGATATGATGGCCGCCACATCCAGGGCATTGGCGGAGTTACAGGGCAATCCAGAGGCTTATTGGTACATAGGGGTATCCTATCAGGAGCACAATAGGGGTGCCTTATGCCAAATCCAGAAGTCATTACGGCAGGACCCTGGTTGAAAAACATTGGCGCCCACTAGTCCTTCGGGCAACCGGGGGCTTGCCATGCTTTGCTCTGCCCCTAAAAAGACGGTTTGTATGGACTGGTGGTCTATTTTATCGAAGAGGGGATAATCCCCACTTAAACGGCAACACAGATTGGGTTGGCCACGGTGCAGTTTGCCTCATCATGCAGGCAGGGCAGCTTAGGTTAGTCACTGCTGCCTGCCCTTGGATCACCCGTAAGTTAACCCACTACGCTGGCATACTCCTTGTATGAAATAAACCTGCAGCAAACTGTTTTCCAACAAACTTTGTGTGAACTGATTATTTTATGTACCGCAATCAATTATTGCTATGTGGAGGGGTTGCCAATATCGGCACTTTCTGCCTGCCTGCGGCACACGCAGTGGGCCCTGTAAGAGTGCTGCCCCCTTAGTGCTGCATTAGGCACATCCCCGCTCCCTGTCTCTGAGACACCCTCCAATGGGAGTCCCTTCTTGTCCGGTGCCTCTGCGGCGTAATTTCTGTTGAGCTGTGGGCGGAGGACAAGAATTTATACTTGCCCCCACCCACTGGCCTTCCTCTTTGTTCCCCGCTGGACACACTGTCACCCTCCCAACCGCTTACCCTGCATGCCGGGGGAATACTGGCAAAGGAATTGAACGTACTAATGTATATATTTGCCTTCCAGGTGGAGTTACAGGGCAATCTGGAGGCTGATTGGTACATAGGGGTACCCTTTCAGGAGCACAATAAGGGTTCCCAGGAGTCTTTACGGCAGGACCCTGATTGAAAAACGTCAGCGCCTCGCTAGTCCTTTGGGTGGTTGTTACATTGAGCAACCGGGGGCTTACCATGCTACGCTCTTCCCTTAAAAAGGCATGAATATGGACTGGTGGTCCATGGTATGTAAGGGGGGATAATCCCCACATAAATGGTAGCACTGATTGGGTTGGCCACGGTGCAATTTGGCTCAAATGGTGGGCAGGGCAGCTTAGGTTAGTTACTGCTGCCTGCCCTTGGATCATCCCATAAGTTATCCCACCAAGTCGGCATACTCCTTGTACGAAATAAACCTGCAGCAAACTGTTTTCCAACACATTTTGGGGAGATGTACAAGAACTGCAGATAACTAACGTTTTCGTTAGTTAGTGGCAATTTTCTTACCGCCGCGTCCCGCCGAAAACTATCGCCATGGTAGCAACTTATTTACAATATGTCGCTACATGGTGATAGTGTCTCATCGCGGCGGTAATTGTCCACATTAACACCTGCGTCATGGTGATAAACATCTTGCAGCCAACGTGAAAAAAGTGACGGACGGCCAGTCAGCGAACAGAAAACGCACGCTTATCAGCGTGACACCACTTCTTTCACGTTTCGCAGAAAAATCAACTACAAAATGCCCGCGAAGTTCACAAAACACAAATAAAAGAAGAATCATGGAGGAAGCTGGACCCAGAAATGCAGGAGAGAACAACCCTCCGAATTCCTCAAACAGCCAGGAGGACCACCCAGAGACCCAGGGTAAGAGGAAAACCAGGTTCAGCCAGCAGGAAAATGAGATACTGATTGCAGACGTGACAGACAAACAGCACCAGCTCTTTGTCAGCTCTGCTGTGACATTGGGGCCTAAAAATGCAATATGGCAGTCCATTGTAGCCAAGGTGAATGCTATAGCAGAGGTCAAGAGAACAGTGACCAACTGCAAGAAGCGCTGGTATGATGCTAAGCACAAGACCAATCAGAAACTGGCCAACAATTGCCAGACAGCACTGCAGATCAAAGGAGGGAGTCCAGCGCCACAGGTGGAGCTGGATACCTTAAAGCATGGGTACTGACAAACTTTCTCTCGGGGGCCAAATTTACAGTGTGGTTTGTGGTCAAGGGGTGCACCGGTGGGGGCAGGGCTAGAGCAACGAAAAACTGTGACCATGACGTGGAACACAGGCTCCTGCAGCGGACGCCTTCGTCCACTGAGCCACCGGACCAGGCATACACACATCTCTCTCTCTGTCTCTCCGTCTCTGTCTCTCTCTGTCTCTGTCTCTCTCTCTCTATATATATATATATATCTATCTCTCTCTCCCTCTCTCTGTCTCCCTCCCTCTCTCTCTTTTTCTAACTCCCTCCCTCCCTCTCTCTCTCTCTCTCTCTCTCTCTCTCTCTCTCTCTCTCTCCCTTCCTCTCTCCCTGTCTCCCTCTGTCTCACTCACCCTGTCTCCCTCTCTGTCTCCCTCCCTCTCTCTGTCTCTCTCCCTCTCTCTCTGTGTCTCTCTCTCTCCCTTCCACTCTCTCTCTCTGTCTCTCTCTCTCTCCCTGTCTCCCGCTGTCTCCCTCTGTTTCCCTCTCTATCCCCCACTCTCTCTCCCTCTCTCTGTCACCCTCCCTCTGTCTCCCTCCCTCTGTTTCCCTCCCTCTCTCTCTCTCTCTCTCTCTCTCCCTCTCTCTCTATGGCTGTCTCCCTCTCTCTCTCCCTCTCTCTCCCTCCTTCTGTCTCCCTCCCTCTGTCTCCCTCTGTCTTTTGCTCTCCTCCCTCTGTATGTCTCCCTCCTCCCTCTGTATGTCTCCCTCCTCCCTCTGTCTGCCTCCCTCTGTCTCATTCCCTCTGTCTCCCTCCATCTGTCTCCCTCTGTCTGTCTCCCTCTGCCTGTTGCCCCCCTCCATCTATCTGTCTCCCTCCTCCCTCTGTCCGTCTCCCTGTCTCCCTATGTCTCCCTCCCTCTGTCTCCCTCTCTGTCTACATCCCTCTGTCTCCCTCTCTCTCTCTGTCTCCCTCTCTCTCTGTCTCTCTCCCTCTCTGTCTCCCTCCCTGTCTCTCCCACTGTCTCCCTCTGTGTGTCTCCCTCTGTCTATTTCCCTCCCCCTCCCTCTGACTCCCTCCCTCCCTCTCTCTCTGTCTCCCTCTATCCCTGTCTCCCTCTATCCCTGTCTCCCTCTCTGTCTCCCTCCCTTTGTCTCCCTCTGTCTCGCTCTCAGTCTATTTCTCCCTTCCTCAGTCTCCCTCTGTCTATCTCCCTCTCCCTCCCTCTCTCCCCCTGACTCCTTCCCTCTGTCTCTCTCCCTCTCCCTCTCTGTCCCCCTCTCTGTCTCTCTGACTCTCTGTCTCTGTCTCTGTCTCTGCCTCTATCTGTCTGTCCTTGTCCCTGTCTCTGAGTCTATCTGTCTATGTCTGTCCCTGTCTCTGTCTCCCTCCCTCTGTCTCATTCTGCCTGTCACCCTCCTCCCTCTGTCTGTCTCCCTCCCTCTGTCTCCCTCCCTCTGTCTCCTTCCCTCTGTCTTCCTCTCTCTCTGTCTCCCTCCCGCTCCCTCCCTCTGTCATCTTCTGTCTTCCTCTCACTTCCTTTCTCCCTCTGTCTCTCCTCCGTCTCCCTCTCTGTCTCCCTCTCTGCCTCTCTGTCTCTGTCTGTTTCTGTCTCTGCCTCTATCTGTCTGTCCCTGTCCCTGTCTCTGCCTCTTTCTGTCTGTCCCTGTCTCTGTCTCTATCTGTCTATGGCTGCCCCTGTCTCTGCCTCTATCTGCCCCTGTCTTTCCCAGTCTCTATCCTTATCTGTCTCTATATCTGTCTGACTCTGTCTCTATCTGTCTCTGCCTCTCTCTGTCCCTGCCTCTATCTGGCTCTGGCTCTATACGTCTCTATCTGTCTCTGTCTCTGCCTCTATCTGTCTGTTTGTGTGTGTCGCTATCTCTATCTCTCTCTGCCTCTGTCAGTCTGTCCCTGTCTCTGCCTCTTTCTAGCTCTGTCTGCCCGACTCTATCTGTATCTGCCTCTATCTGTCTCTGCCACTATCTGGCTCTGTCTCTATACGTCTCTATCTGTCTCTGTCTCTGCCTCTATCTGTCTCTGCCTCTATCTGTCAATTTGTGTCTGTCACTATCTCTATCTGTCTCTATCTGTTTCTGTCTCTATCTATCTCTGTGCCTCAGGCAGTGCACGCATACTGTGTCTACACCTCCCTTCACCTGCCCAGAGATACCCCCCACTACCCCTTCTCCCTGTGTAATGTAAAAGCCAGTGCGTACTTCACGGGTCTTAAAAGACCATTCATTTGTCAATGAGGCTTTGTTGTATGTTACGTCTTAGCACCCCTGCCGCTCCACTCTGACTATCCCTGGCATCACCGGCCCCCATAGAGCAGAGTCTGTGTTTGTTGACACTCTTAACACAGGTACAATGTCTGCAAGGTCTGCGGGCTGCCTTGGAAGGCTTGCCGGGCCGCTAACGGCCCACGGGCTGTACTATGAGTACCCGTGCCTTAGAGGAACATGTGTCTGCGGTCATGTCTGAGGAGTCAGTGGTTGGATTCCAGGGACAGGATAGTGCTGAACATGACAAGCAACATCAGCAACAGGTTGAACAACAACCAGGGTCTGGGTGGATGGGGGTGTGGGCACTAATGTCACTTATGTCCAACTAAATATCCCTCAGTGTGCACCAAGACTGTCTGCAGATTGACTTCCACACACATTGGTCCCTGGGGGATAGAGGCATGTCACCATAGTCGTTGAATACATATAAAGACACATAACGGTGCTGTCACTGACCTGGAATTGTGCCTTAAAAATAATCTAAGATAGAACCAAAATTATATGCATTAGTCTAACAAATAAGGGCAACATGAACATGCAAAGGGTCAAATTGCCGGGAGAGTTTGCAGAGTGTGTCATTGGCCTCCTAGGCAGAACACCACGCTCAGCCAAATTGTCAACGCAGGGCAGCATATCATTGATAACAATGAGATGCAGCCCTGTGGAATTCCCATCTCTGTAGCCCAACTCCACAGGTCCACACTGATGCCAGCACACAAGCAGTATTGTGCAGGGGTGTCTGTTTTGTGTGGAAGATTGTGCATGTCTAGTAAGACCCCCCTACATGCACATGTGCAATCTTAAACACTACTCAAGATCATGGGGAATATGGAGTGGATGCAGGCCTCACACTTGGCAGCCATGGCTGCATACCACAGAGACATTGTTGAAGTCTTGCAAGCCCTGCAGCTCATCATCACTGCTGTGATGCCTCATAATGTGGAACAGATGAATGCTGATGCTACTTCCAAATCCACCTCTCACCCCCTGATGTATCAAAGCCTCACAGTGCTCCAGCCAATACGCCATCACGCACACGGGAGGTACATGACACATCAGAAGAGGAAGATGTGGATGATTCCACATTTCTGCAAAAAAGTCAGTGGTAGCATTCATCTGGGCCAAATGGACAGTTTCTGATTGGATCTGTGCTTACCATCAGGCCTCGGAACACCATATTCTACTGTCCTATGAATGACTCTATATAACCGTCCTACGGTAAAGAATAACAATAAAGCCAAACTAGACGGCGGGGTGCAACACCTGATTTCGCCAGTCTACAGAATGTTTGCTAAATCAACTAGCATACCAAACAAATTTAACTTCCTAAAAAACGCAGCAGATGCAATGCTATTCGCACCAGCGCATTTGAACGAAGGAGAGCAACGTTTACCGGACCCGATTCTACCTACCACTCAAGAAGGGGCCATAAACTTGAAAAAAAGTAATAACTTGGAACTCACAAAAACAGCAGGCTCCAAGATGCAAGACCACATGGTTCACATGGAACAAAATGATGAATCCTGGGGTTCAATTAAGGATTATGATTTAGCAATAAATGAAGAGTTACTGGATCCTCTTGAGTGTTCCATCAAAGCCACGTCATCAAATAAGCAAGGTCAATTAAACACCAGTATGGCCCAACACCCAATAGAGGTAGAGGTCAAAATCATCAAGCCGTCCTCAAGTGTCCCACAACATGAGCATCAACATAAGGTACCAATCTCTGATACACAGAAAACGATCGTGATAGCAGTACCTCAGAGGACACAGAATACTACAATAAATGAGATTCCAATAGAGCCAAACGACGAAGGCGACGGAGCTGAACCCAACTACAGGGACACCCACTTGCCAGATTCTACAGCCCCGAA
This sequence comes from Lissotriton helveticus, assembly GCF_964261635.1. Classification (NCBI taxonomy): domain Eukaryota; kingdom Metazoa; phylum Chordata; class Amphibia; order Caudata; family Salamandridae; genus Lissotriton; species Lissotriton helveticus. The sequence continues at coordinate 1,342,457,840 of NC_136057.1, read as the reverse complement.
CAATAAAGAAAAGACACCACCTTACCCGATTGAGTTGACAGCCAAAAGTGTGAGCCCTTGCAATAATTCCATGACCAGGGGTATCCCAGATGCAACCTCAGAGGCAGGATCAATTTGGGCCCTATTCTGTAAAACATCTCAACTCACACTCGAGGCACTAACGTACGAATCAAATAAGATGGACGTCCAAGTAGATCTGCTGAACATTATGGCAACCACAATATCTGGGATTGATTCAAAATTAGCTAATTTGAACAAGCTGATAATACGAGCTCAAGAATATGCTTTAAATACAGACTGTGCATGTGGGCCTACAATCGACAAACTTGCATCCATTCCAGAAATGCTCACTACTCTAATTGATGATTTAAAAACTCACACACCTCAAACATTTTGCAACAGAATAATGGAGGCCAAAAAACAACACGTCCAAGAAAACATCATAAAAACAGCCAGTGCAATCCCAATTTCTAAAATAAATACGGATTCAACAGCAATTAAACAAATAACTGAAATTTCAGCATTCCGGGACAAGGAAAAGACCCTAGAGAACACTACAAAAATAGTGCCCTCAAACTCAAACTTAGACTTAAGTAACACAAAATCAATATTTGAAATCACAGGAACCACTGAGAAGGATAGGACAAAGGAGAATTCAACTAGTAATACAGAGACAAAACTCTCACGACGTATGAAGAAAAAATGAAAAAAACAACTAAAACGTCAAAAGTCTGCTCTTAATATAAGAAACATGTCTCGGCTTACACATGGGCCCATAGAGGGTACAGACCCACCGCTCAGTCATAAAAGGCCAGCACCAGGTAAATTCTACCCGATATTTATCAAAAATAAAACTCAAAATAACTCCACGAGTAAAGAAGAGCACATAAACAAGGGAATAACAAGATCATCATGGTCGCAGGTCTCGCAACACTCAAGAAGTGGCAGCTTAACTAAGGAAATTGCACCAACAATAAATGAACAGGAAAAGAAATCCGAAGATGGGGACGACAAGGAAACTATTAGTTGGGGCAGTAAAAATCAAAGAATTGTGCTAACTACCTCGGATCATGCCACAGAGACGATAGAGCCATGGATGTAACCCTTGTTTAGAACCACACCAACCCAACCAAACGCCAGCAACAGCCATATAACAATCCTACAACCGCAGTATAAATCAAAGGGGAGGCATGACATCCTAAACAGGGGGAACCTTTTACGGCTCCTATTTATTTATTTTATTTATTAACAGCATTTATAGAGGGCGAACGAAGGCCCAAGGGCATCTCGGCGCTAAGATATCTGCAGTATTTAACCAAAGAGGGGGAGACTGAGTTTACTGATTAAAAAGCTAAGTCTTGAGTTGTTTACGGAAAGACCAGAGTGAGGGGCTTGTTTTAATCGAGTGCGGCAGGGCTCCATATTGAGCATTGCACGCGCAAAGCTCTAGCCCATGGCAAAGGTCTCAAGTCTCTATACCTAGCAACGGGGAAGCGACACTTCCAGAGTTTATTGGAGGTATATAGATCAAAAATCCCCGCAACAATTCTGTATGGTATTGAACTTATAGAAGTGAAAAATTGGGCCTTTTGCCATAAGATTGAGGGGAAACTTCTTAGAGCTCTCTCTTCTCTTAATACTGCATGCACTCTGGCCGCTTGTAGACTTGACTTTGGCATTAGGAGTAGTTGGGTACAGGGATTATGTGCCATGGTGAGATGGGTGGCCTGCCTTGCTAGAGCAAAAGAAGGGACGATAAGAGCTCTTATCCGTAGTGAACTACTGGGTAATTTTAATGAGTTTTCCCAACTGGTATGTAACTTTAGAAAAGCGGTAGCCCTACTAAAACTAGATGAAAACGTTTTGTTTTCGTATTCTCCCCCGCAGTTAAAACTTGCTTTAAAAGCTGCCTCTTGGGACTTAAGTTTTCACTCAGACAAAAAGCTTATCTGCGGTAAAAGGAAGGTAGACCTTCTTCTTGACTCATATGTGATGAAGCAACCTCAAACCTATGCTACATGGAACCTGCCGCATGGTATCCGTAGATTTTGGTTTCTTTTACGTTATGACTTAATCCCTTTAAATCTACTGTTATCCAAGTGGTATGGCTCCTCTGCCTTGTGCAATTTATGTAAATTGAATATCCAGGACTGCACGCATGTCTTATTGATCTGTCCTGTGCTGCGTAAATTGCGCGCTAGATGGTTAAAAGTTATTTGTCTCCGCCTCGGCATTGTCACCTTAAATGGTTTTTTGCATGCACTTTATTGCCCTCCTAATGAAATGTTCTGCTTCTATATTTTTAATTTTTTTAAAGGGTTTTTAGCTATTTATTAATATGTCCTGGATGATGCTTTGACTTTCCGATTTTTGTGTAGTAGTGACCTGTATGTTAGCTTGGTATTTAATTTTATTGATGTAAACGGTATATCTTCTTTGTGTATTTGTAAATGCATGTGTTTTGTTTTATTTCTTGTATTTTTGTGTAATTTATGTGGCCCTCTTTGAGAGCCAAAACATAATAAATAAAATTGAATTGAGTGCGGCAGGGTGTTCCATAGTTTGGGCGCTGACACAAGAAATCTTCTGTCTCCCCATGAAACAGATTTGGTACGAGGTACCACAAGATCATGTAAACTAGAGGAGCGTAATGATCTGGGGGGACAGTAAGGGGTAAGATTTTGAGTGAGAAAGGCTGGTCCCAAGTTGAGCAGAGCCTTATAAACTATGCAGAGAGTTTTGAATTTTATTCTGTTTCTAATGGGAAGCCAGTGTAAATTTCTGATGGTTTCTGACGCAGATTGGTGTTTGGGGATTCTTCCCAGAAGCCTAGCGGCTGCATTTTGGATAATTTGCATTTTGTTTAGTACTCTTTCTTGGGCGTTTAGAAACAGTGCGTTGCAATAATCTAGTGTAGACAATACCAGGGAGGTAACCAAGGTTTTGCCAGCTGACTCAGGAAGGAATGGCAGAATTTTTTTGATAAGTCGCAATTTATGAAAGGCGGAGGAGGTAATCTGATTGGCGTGAGGGAGGAAAGTGAGGCGGTCGTCGAACATAACTCCCAAATTCCTCACCTTACTGACCGGTTCAGGAGGAGGACCCAGTGACAGCGGCCACCAAAGGGAGGACCATTCCGGGGTCAGGTGTCCGAAAATGACTAATTCCGATTTGTCGGAATTTAATTTCAGACAATTGGAGGCCATCCAATTCCCTATGGCCAGCATGCCCAGATTGAAGTCATTTGCTATTTTATGGCCATCGTTCCTGACGGCGAGAACCAACTGGGTGTCGTCTGCATAGGAGGTAAGGCTCATCCCATGTGCTCGAATGACGTTGGCAAGGTCCGACACATAAATGTTAAATAGTGTCGGACTAAGGGATGAACCTTGAGGGACTCCACATGGCAGTGACAAGGAGGATGAGTGAAAAGATCCCATAGTGACCACCTGGGTCCTATCCACCAGAAAGGATGCCAGGAGTTTCTTGGCATTTTGTTGCACACCCATGCTTTCGACACGGTCGATCAAAGTGGTGTGATCGACCGTGTCGAAAGCCACCGATAAGTCAAGCAGTATTAAGACTGCTGTTCCTCCAGCGTAACGGATGGATCTAATATCGTCCGCGGCTTTAATCAAGGCCGTCTCCGTTCCGTGGTATTGGCGAAAGCCAAACTGAGATTCATCAAGTAGGTGATGTTCCTCAATAAAGGCTGATAGTTGAAGGTTCAGTGCTTTTTCGGCTATTTTCGCCAAGGCTGGGAGGCTAGCGATTGGACAGTAACTTTTTAGTTCTTCCATGTCGAGATTTGGTTTCTTAAGCAGCGGTTTAATGAGGGTCTTTTTAGGACGTCTGGATAAATGCCTGTACTAAACATAGAGTTACAGATTGCAGTGATGGCAGGGAGACCCACTTCAATAACCGGGAGCAAGACTTTTAGAGGGCATGGGTCTAATGCAGAGCCCGATTTGTTCTTAATCTGAGAACTGGAGACATCTACAAACTGCGGAAAAATGGGGCCGGTGCGGGAGGCGGGTGATTTAGTAAAGGTATTAGCATTGTTGGCGAAGACCAGGTAGATGTCTTCAACTTTACTAAAGAAGAAATTGGCTAAAGCGTCACAGAGCGATTGGGAGGGGGGTGGAGTCAGATTGGGTGAATATCCTGCTAGCTGCTTGGTGGTTTCATACAATGCTTTATTAGAGTTTTTTACTGATTCAATTCTCTCACAGTAATACTTTCTCTTAGCCTCACTAATTAGAGTTTTGTATTTAGCCACCATTTCTTTATACTTGGTTTTGGCCTCTTCGGAGTAATCTTTTCGCCAGTGCCTCTCTTTGTTCCTACACTGTTGTTTCTGAATTCGTAATGCCTCCGAATACCAAGGGGCCGACGGGGCAGATCTGTTGCGAGATCGTTGTTTGACCTGGACCAGGTCGGTGGTCGCAGAGCCCACCCACTCATAGAATTGTGTAGTGGCAGTATTAGGGTCAGTATTAGGGTCAGCTGATAGGAGAGGAGTGGAGTTGGTCAAGAGTGTTTCCAAGCTGGAGCTATCAATGTCACCCCACGCCAGGTACGGCTGACGAGGATTAGGGCGTGACATAGAGGCACCGGAGTCGTGAATAGCCAGTGACGCCAAGATGGCATGGTGATCTGACCAGGTGAGGGGAAGGATTTGGGTAACTTGTAAGCCCGCTAAATTAGTGAAGATGCCATCCAGTATATGGCCCCCATCGTGAGTGGGTGACTTAACCAGCAGTGGGAGACCAAAGGTGGACATGTCAGCCAAGAAAGCGGCAGTATCTGAATCTTCAGGTTTATCAAAATGAAAATTAAAGTCGCCTAGGACAGTGAGAGAACTGTCAAGGGCTGACACTTCCAAAATGGACCTAAAGTCGGAGATGAATTCAGCCCTAGACCCCGGTGGTCGATAAAGGAGAATCCCTTTAAAATTATAAGATGGGGTCAGCTTAATAGAGAATTGTAGGGCTTCACAGGAGGGTAGTGAGATCATGTTGGTTCCTACCGTGAATGCATCGCGTGCGATGATTGCAATTCCACCGCCTTTTTTACGCTGTCTATCCAATCTGTGGGTAGAAAAGCCTTTGGGAACTGCAATCACTAAATCTGGGTCGGACGAGTTGTCCATCCAGGTTTCCGTCATGAATAGCAGATCTAGGTTTTTATCCTCTATCAAATCAAATATGTCCTGTCGGTGTTTGCCGAGCGAGCGGACATTAGTGAGGGCAATCGAATAGGATTTCAAAGATTTATCCTTGTTACAACACATACCAACACTATCGCACATAAAAAGTAAAGACATAGTCTCCATTCAATTTGAATCAAAGAAAGAAGACACTAATAAAGAAGATACCATAGTCACCTGGTTAAACGAACACACGGCGGCAGTAGTACTGAGAGAAAAGGATATTTTCAAAAACTGGGGAATTGGGGTGAGTCAATTAGAACAACAAAAGTACCCATCAATTCTTCAGGAGCCAGCAAACTTAAGAACTAAAAGCATGAAAGAGCCCGCCCAAGGAATACTTTGAGGCACACCAACAATAAATGAACACAAAAATTATAACAAATTGATAATATCAGTCAGGAGACAGGAGGACGCAACCATAAGTAGGACCGTAACAGATGATGACTCAACCAGAACGTATACAAATGCTCCTGCAAACAGAATAAGCCAAGAGCCACAAAGATCAATTCGATACTCCTGACGCCGAGGGGGGCACACTAGAATGGAAAGGGCGGACTTTAATCAGGAAACCCGCAGCACCGGAACCGCTTAGGGCATCCCACACTAATTATAAAACGTTCTCCAACCTCAAAATTATTTCGTGGAATGTGGCAGGGGTACAAAAAGCACTTAAACATGAAACCGTCCTACAAACTTTGCAGGAAGGAGACATAGTATGCCTACAGGAAACTTGGGCCACAGACAACGTACACCTCGAAGGCTATGCAGGTTTTCATAAACCAGCAACCAAAAACAATCACTTCGGTAGACCATCGGGAGGCATTTCGATCTACGTAAAACATCAAAAGATGATGATGGTAAAAATGGTAAAAATAGATTCTGACTCACTACAGGCGCTCATAATAGAGGGTGATAGGACCCGAAAAGAAAGTGCACCCATTTTACCGATAAATTTATATCTCAATGCACAGGGAAAGTACAAACTGGACGCCACCAAACATATTATAACACTGATAAAGGAAATACTACATTCCAACGCGCTCCTGGCCAAAGTTATCACAGGAGACTTTAACCTGCATCACCTGGGTACATACCAGAGTGATACGCTCGGGTTAAGCAGCTCCGAAAGGGTTTTTAATTCCTTCCTAAAAAACTACGACCTAAAATCTGTAAAAGAACACATGGAAATCACCAGACTCTAAGCTCGTGAGTGTGGCCACATTTCGGGATTGTTCCACCATAGATTACATATTTTTGTGTAATCTCTTATCCCAGAAAATTGTCAATACTGAAATAATAGCACATGAGACCAGTGATCACAAACTACTGCAGGTGGACCTAAATTTGTGCCTACTACAGAGGGAACAAGACGAGGCTATATCGCAATCAATAGGGACCGAAGAACACTCCCTAGTCAAAAGGATAAAGTGGAACACGTCCCAAGCCAAGCGGTTCAACCTTTGGAAAAAAAACAAGAGATGAGCCAGGGGAATCCACCCACCATGGAAAACTGGACAAAGTGGATAGGAAACCTAAAAGCTAAATTGGTCAACAATCCTAATGTCAGCGGCCCGGGAAATATAATGTTTACCTCAAGGTTTAGACATAATACAAATTTGACTATGTTGTCGCGCAAACTAAAAAAAGCAAAACGATTACACAAAATTAGAGGAACATAAGAAACAAGGGAGAAATGCACAGACCTATCAAAGAAGAAGAGACACTTAATATGGTCACTCAAAGAGGAAAAACTAGAGCACGACTGGGTAACAATAAACGAGCTTTCAAAACCCAACAAACAACGACAACTTTGGCAATACATTGCAAACTTGGAGAACGGCAAAGTGGATAGGCCCAACTCAGTACACGCCGATGTTTGGATAAGGTACGCTGCCTCAATCTACACTGAGAAAGCATCTATCGCAGCCCATGAAAAACAAGAGGTCCTACTTGCAACTGGAGAAGAAACTGTTACGGAAGCCCGTGCGGAATCACTTGGAAAAGAACAAGATGGCACCTCAGTTAAACAAGTGATAAGCAGGATAAGAAGAGATGGGGCTCCTGGGCCTAGCGGCCTCCCCGGGGCAATCTTCAGAGAAGATCCAGTTTACTGGAGTAGAGTTCTCTCCACACTGTTTACCGAATGTAGACTAAAAGCACAAGTACCAGACTTATGGTGAGGGTCCTTTCTGCATCCTATCTTCAAGAAGGGGGACAACACAGACCCAAAAAAGAAAGAAAAAAAAATTATCGACTCATTGCTCTGATGGACATTGAAGGGAAAGCCTATGCCAGTACTGTACTGAAGGAACTAAACGAATGGATTAAAGAGAACGAAATCCTCCCTCACTACCAGACTGGCTTTCGCAAGGGATGCTCCACAATTGATAACATCGTGGCCATGTCATACTTGAGCCAGCAAGCAAACTGTAAAAACAACAAACCAATTTTTACATGCTTTGTAGACTATTCAGCCGCTATTGACGGGGTACTCCGAAATAAGCTCTGGAAAAAACTGAGCAATTGGCACATCCCAGCAGGACTCCTTAACGCTATCATTTCATTATACAGCAATACCTGGATCCAAGTAAAACTAGCAGATAATACTATAACAAAGAAGTGTCAGACAAATCGTGAATTAAAACAGGGCTGCGTACTCGCCCCCACGCTGTTTAATCTTTATACTGCAGATCTGGGGAAGAAGCTTCTGAACGCCAGCCTTGCAACACCAAAAATTGGGAGAAACAAACTGCAAATTTTACAATATGTGGACGATTTAGTGGTAATGGACCACACAAAAATTGGGCTGCAAAGAGGGCTAGAAGCCTTAAATAAGTACAATGAAATCAACGAACTCATAATCAACGAGCAAAAAACAAAAGTTGTTGTTTTTGGCGATTTCCCCCAAAAAGCCTCACTGAAATGGCACTTGGGGAAGGAAATCATCACAACCACGCGCTCTTATAACTATCTTGGGTGCTGGCTAAGTGAAACTGGCAAAGCTACATCACATACGCACAAAATGAAGGCCAGAGCACAAGCAACAATTTTTTTCAATATGCAAATTAAATGAGCTCATGCAGAGCCCAACGTCAGCTCCCATTAGAAAGGTACTACAAGCCAAGATCAGGGCAACCGCAGGATATGCACAGCAGGCGTTCCCAGGCAAAATGGAGGCAATGTTGGATAAAGTACAATGCCAGGCCTACAAACGTATTTTTAAACTTCCCAAATACCCTCGTCACAGTCTAATTCGTTTGGAGTTTGGCCTAAAGTAACAAAGTAAGGAATGCTTGGGTACCGAGGAGACGTAGTTTCCACAGCGGCCATATTGGGGTTGTTAAGCGCTCTGACGCGCTCTAGTTGAGTATAAAAGGGATTTCCCTGTCCCCTGCGCCTGATCTAGCTGTGCAATTTTTCACCCTCCTGAGGCGGAAGCCGGGAGGTCCTTTCCCTACAAACTTTAATCGAGCATTTTTAATGTAAAAACTGTATTTTGCTTGATTTAATAAGCGTTTGTATTTTACTTTGTGTTTGGCAATACAGCTTGATTTTCGAAGCATTTACCCGCCAGACATCCCTCCTCCCTCTTCCACCACTCGGGCCACTCTCAGCTGAGTATAGACGCTGAGAGATCGTTCCCGAGGAGACGTAGTTTCCACAGCGGCCATATTGGGGGTGTTAAGCGCTCTGACACGCTCTAGTTGAGTATAAAAGGGGACGTCCTCTCTCCGCGTAGCGGACGCGTTTTGCGGACTTGCCGGAGCCACGCCGGAGTCATGCCAGAGTCCTGCCCGTCTGCGCCCGTCAGTGCTAAGGAGGCACCAGGGGCCATGGACTCTGTACCTTTCACGCCTGTCGGTGGTCTGTATACAAGGGAAGAGCTACTCAGTATCCGGCAGTTGTCCTCGTACTGTGAGCATTCCACTCTTGACCCGCTTAGCGACCCCTTTCAGTGTCCTTGTAGTAACTTCGTGCTTGCATCCTCCACTCCTATTAGTGCCCTTACCGAGCCTCCTCATATAGCACCTGTGCCCCCCAAGCATTCGGCTTACCGAGACTTAAAAATTTGGCATCTTAACGTTAGGTCATTGGTCAAACATCATGCCGAAATCCATGACCTTATTCTGGAGGAGGGCCCTGATGTCTTCTTCATGACCGAAACTTGGCTGCACGATGAAGCCACGGCTGAGATGAACCTAGCGCTCCCTCCAGACTATTCCATTTACACCCATAATCGCAATTCCAGGGGTGGGGGCGTTGCAGCGATAGTTAAATCCTGCTACCCTTGTGTCTGGAAGAAATTAGCCATAGCTGGTTGTGAGAGCACACAGTTCGCCATTTCAATCAACAATCATTTTACTTTCTCAGGTCTTCTGATCTATAGACCCCCTGGCAGTGATGTCACTTTCAGAAAGGCTTTTCCAGAAATAGTGAGCTCTCTGGTTGTTGGGTCTGCCAACTTCAGTGTCTTTGGCGACCTCAATCTCGATTTCGAACTCTGCCACTCTCCTGCTATTGGTAGCACACTCGCAGACCTAGAGGCATTGCAGCTAAGACAGGTAGTTACTCACCACACGCATGAGGGTGGACATACCCTGGACCCTATATTTACTAATCTGTCCGGGGTTACGACCTTACCGCCAACCCCGATGGCATGGCCCGACCATCACCTAGTGGAATTTCATCTTGCTATTAGAGCCCCCCCTTTCAAAACCATAGACAGGGTCATTCTCAAACGCCCATGGAAGAAGCTAAAACTTGATGATTTCCATCGGCTGCTCGGCGAACATCCGCCTGGCCCTTTCAATGACGTTGAATCTGGCTATGATATTTTTTGTGACTGGGTCTCCCGGGCCCTTGACCTCTTGGTCCCTGCAACATGGAGTAAATGCCGCTTACTCGAACCAAGCCCCTGGTTTGATAGCGCCCTATCGCTCTTAAAAAAATCATGTAAACAAGCAGAAAGAGTTTGGCGTAAAACCTACGAGACTGAGAAAAAAACTCTATACCTGGCCAAAGTTAAAACGTACCACAGAGCCATCTGTAGGGCTCGTGCGGCCTATTACTCCCAATAGTTCAAGCGTAGCTCTAATCCCACCAAGCTGATCTTTAAAGTCCTTAAAGACTTGACTGCCAAAAGAGCCCCAGCAGCTGAGATCTGTTCTGAGCCTCACTGTGAAGAACTTGCTACCTTTTTCCTGGAAAAGGTGCAGACCATCTATCGCTCTTTCCCTAGCGCCATCCTCCAGAGTGAGGACCAGAGGCCCAACTCTATCACTAATGTGGTTCTATCGGTACTTTCTGGCATTTCTGAGGTGGAGTTGGACAGGCTGGTGGCGAAAGTTAAATCTGGGTCTCCGGCGGATCCGCTTAGACCTGTTCAGTTGAGAGAGTCGGCTGCTGTGTGCCTTCCCCCTGTCCGCGACCGTATCAATCTTTTGTTCTCTTCTGGCATAGTACCCACCAAATGGAAACAAGCCTATGTCACGCCTATTTTGAAGAAACCTGCCCTGGACCCGCTTAAATTGGAGAATTATCGCCCAATTTCTCTTCTCCCATGGGCCGCTATGGTCGCTGAGGCTCATGTGAATGAGACCCTGTCTAAACACCTCCAAACCGCCAATATCCTTGACCCTTGTCAGAATGGGTTTCGGGCAGGTCATAGCACCGAGACAGCTCTCCTTGCTATGACGGAACATCTGCGTTCCGTGTTGGATTCCGGTCAGACTGCGGCACTGGTGTTACTTGACCTCAGTGCCGCGTTTGACATGGTTTCACACGTGATACTGCTGCGTCGTCTGGGAGAGGCAGGTGTCTCTGGGAGGGTATTAGATTGGTTTCGGTCATTCCTAGCAGATCGCACATTCCGGGTCGCTATACCCCCATTTGAGTCCAAGCCCTATTCCATTGAGCAGGGAGTACCTCAGGGGTCGGCACTTAGCTCCACGCTGTTCAACCTGTATGTGCAGCCGCTGGCTGCGGTCGCCAAGCAGTGGGGCCTGAATATGGTATCCTATGCTGACGACACGCAGCTGGCGGTGGCCCTCAGTGGGGATGCCGTCTCCAGGGCCTCTAGGTTTAGGGATGGCCTGACAGGAGTGGCTGGCTGGATGACGGCGAACTGCTTGCAGCTTAATGCAAAGAAAACAGAGGTTCTAATCGTGGGCAAACACAGCAGCCTCTGGGGCGATCAGTGGTGGCCCTCAGAGCTAGGTCCAACTCCCATCCCGGTGTCTGAGGTTAAAAATGTGGGTGTCTGGTTAGATCCCGCCCTTAGCTTTTGCGGACACACCCAAAAAGTAGCTGCTACCTGTTTCGGTATATTGCGTGAGCTTAGGCCAGTCCTGAAATTTTTTGATGCCCCGACCAGACAGTTGATAATCCAGGCCACTATACTCTCGCGATTAGATTATGCGAGTTCACTCTTGTTGGGGGCCAATCAGGCGGAAGTCATCCGGATGCAACGTGTTCAGAACGCTGCGGCCAGAGCCCTGGTGGGCTTACCTAGGTTCTGCTCGGCGAAAGCAACCATTTATAAGCTCCATTGGCTCTCCATGGCTCAAAGGATCGAGTGTAAGACTCTTTGTCTTTCTTATAAAATTCTCAAGCTGTCTTCCCCCCAGATTTTGGCGCATCTTCTCACCACATATGTTCCCTCCCGCTCTTTGAGGTCATTGGGTCAAAATCTGGCCACAGTTCCACGGTTCAAACGTTCTCGGGCCGGAGGTCGGTCTTTCCGTTACCTCCCGGCCAAGCTCTGGAACTCACTACCAGCTCATAACCGTGCCCTAGAGGACTTGTCTGCTTTCAGAAGGGCCATCAAAACATTCCTCTTCCCTCCTGGCCCATAAGAGCGCCCTTGGGCTATTCCTTTCTGCTTTCTGTTTAGCTATGTATTGGTATTTTCCTTCTGCCAGTCAAAAGCGCCGGGACGCCCCTTTGCTGGGGCAGCTGTGCGCTATAAAAATCACAATAACATAACATAACATAACATAACATGCTAAATACTTTTACCAAGTTTTAACTGCCCCAGCTGGAAGTTTAAAAAGTATGCTGAAGCTAATTTACGGAGATACCGCTAACCCGTGGCATAACTACAAGGAAAAAGCAGTTGAAACGTTGGGGCTTGCAATTGAAAACTGGAAAGATGCACCAACAAGCTACTTGGCGATTAAAAATGCAATAAACAAACAATGTCTTTATTCGTCAAATACAAATGAACTAGCAGAATTCGTAATAGAAAGAGGCCCACCCGGGTTGGGAACATCATATACCGGGCATAAAACACAGCCCTACCTCAGCCAAGCACTTGGAAGGAAAGCACTCAAAAACATCATATGGGCCAGACTAGTGCCCCTCCAAATTAAAGAGCTAAACCCTGGGTGGAGGTCCCTGGAATACAAAATAAGATGCAGACTCTGCAACTACAAAAACGAATCTCTGTTACACATGATTTGCTGCTGCCCCGAGATGCTCCTGCCCCGACGGATCTTTTTAAAACAAATCTGGCTACGACACGGGGTTCGAACAGTAAAAGAAGCCGTTTCGGTACTTTTCTCCTGCACTCTTCCATCAGACATGGCCAAGTTTGGGAAATACATGGCCAAGCTTCGAAACAGGCTTTCGGAAAATGAAGGGTCAGGCATGATGAAAGTCACCTTAGACCAATAAGCCAACTTGCCCCACAAACCAGACGGATAAGACATCATTTTAATAACTATAATATCTTAACTTAAGCAAGGAAGTCACTAATGTGGACACACGGGTATATGCTTGCTGTTTTTATTCACAGATACAAATATTAATATATATATTGATTTTTACATACTGATTTTGAAAGTTTCGTACATAAATGCATTTTTAGGATTGCCTTTCTTTTTAAGATGTATTGTAAATGGTTTTAAGTAACTGTGCAATATAAATAAAATATTACTTACTCCTGACTCTATAAGGCCTGCCAATGTTGGCATTGTTCCCAATGACACTGCAATCAGTCTGCTGACGCCTCTTCCTCAACATGTTTCTGGACATGTTACCCCTAAAGGACCCTGTCTGGCCCTCCACTGGGCATCTATACAATGTGGGGGTTGTATGACCAATTTCTGGGCCAGTCATCTACTAATGTGAATGCACATGTAAATAAAAAATGTAAAGTCACACAGATGTGAGTTGCCCATGACCTGTCAAGTATAGAAGTGACACAAATTGTCTGGTCAGTGAATCCATCAAAATGTACACAGAGTGACATCTCATAAATGGTCATATTGAGTCTGTGTCCCCAATAGGCAGTGAGATGACCCAGTATATATGAATCAGCCGTGCCCAAATAGTTAAAATACTACATTCTTACCATAATCCAACATTGCCCTACGTACATGATGGGAATAGGCATGTGCTGAAGAAGTGTCTTCAACTAGCACTGCTGACAAGTCTTATTTGGCAGATCTACTCGCACTCAATGGGGTGGACAAAGCTAGTGATGGGTTACTTGGCATGTCACATTTCAAGATAGACCATGCATCATATTCATATAGATAATGAAGCGTAATGGCACATATTTACACACCGCTATTGCAACCACAATGTCTGTTTCAGTGAAGTAAGCCACTTACTGTGGCTTAACAATGCCTTGAAAATAAGGAACATTCTCATGCTGTGCTCACTGTGAAAGTCGAGGGCAATGTGTCTACTGGTGTGTAGTGGACTGCACTTAGCATAGAGTCAGATGCTGTACCACCATTTCAAGGGTAGCATTGCCATGAGGAAATGCCAAAAGTAACAGCTGTGAAAAGTGGGTATAATACTGGCTCTACAGGTGGAAATGCTTCATTCCCCTCCAGCTTGCTGTTGAATTGTGTCCTGCCTTGTGTTCTTCTAACAACCTCTGCTACCACTCCAGTAAGAAGAATCATCAATGATCCCTTAACTACGGGAATATTTCCAGAAGAACTCAAAAACTCATACATACGTCCTTTACTGAAAAAAAAAACTTGGACCCGCTGTATCCTGACAACTACAGATCCATTACAAATGGACCTTTCCAGGGCAAACTGATAGAAAGAGCAGCGTTTGCCCAAATGTCACAATTCATTGAAGAGAATGCCATACTTTCAGATTTCCAAACAGAAAGAGGCACAGAATCTGCACACCTTTTCATCTGGGATGACCTGAAGAACACAGTTGACCGCAATGGGGATGCTGTTACTCCTCTTGGCCCTCTCTGCTGCCTTTGACACGGTTGAACGTGGCACTCGAATACAAAGACTCTTCGCAGCTGGCATAGAGGCCACTGCTTTAGACTGGATTATGTCCTACCTTCGAAACAGAACTAATGTCATCCATACACCATCTTTCTCATCCAAACGGTACTCCGCAAAAGCTGTGGCCCCTCAAGGCTCTATTATCTCGTCCATGCTTTTCAACATCTACATGAAGTTATTATCGGTACTGATCAATTAGTTTCAACACACCTGCTATAACTACGCAAATTAAATGCACCCGAAACAGAAATACTCATGTGTGGCGATTGGAAACATTATGACCCGCTTGCCGCCTGGTCTGATGAACTGGGATCACCGCCTAAACTATCTAAGGAAGTAAGAAACCTTGGAATGACCATGGACTCCAAGCTATCAACAAATGCCCAAGTGGACAAACTAGCAAGATCAAGCTTTGTTACTATAAAAACTCTGCAACAAATCTTCTCCTATTTGGGTTTTCGACACAAGGTCCAAGCTACAATCTCCCTTGTTCTGTCCAAACTCGATAACGCCAATAGCCTCTACCACCGATCACCTTTAACGACTATGAAAAGACTACAACTGAATCAGAACACAGCTGCAAGACTACTCGTGCATAAAAAACCGCAAGACCGCATCTCCCTTGCCTTGAAAGCCGTGCATTTGTTACCAGTTGCCATCCACGTTCAAGCTGCATTGTAACACCCACAAAGCCATACATGGTATGGGATCGCTCTTCATCAGGAATAAAATAACCAAACATATTCATCATAGGAACCTCTGCTCAAGAGTGGCACCTCGCCTCAAAATAGATACAAGAAAAAAACCATGGGTGGCACACCCTTCTCCGTTGAAGCAGCCAAAATATGGAACTCTTTAACCCCCCAACATAAGATTCACCTACAACCACCTTATCTTCAGAAAACTACTCAAGAATTGGCTCTTCCCCACATAAGCACTATACGCAAACAGAAATATACAGCATATTCCTCTGTATAAGCATTTATTTGTACTAGAGATATGTACCTATATATGTGTATTGCTTTGTATGTTCAAGCAGACAAAATATGAAACTCTTTTTACCCCAACATAAGATCCACCGACAACCCCCTTATCTTCAAAAACTACTCAAGAATTAGCTCTTCCCCACATAAGCACCATATACAAACAGAAATATACAGCATATCCCTCTGTATAAGCATGTATTTGTACTATAGTTATGTACCTGTATATGTGTATTGCTTTGTATAAACATGTAGAATAATTATGTTTTTAAAAAACAAAAAAATATTTTTTTTTAAGTACAACACTTGAAGACCAGAGTTAATCAAATGCATCTTTAACCTACTTATACTTACTTCCTTTATGCATCTATAAACCTTCCATGTACTTGGATCTATATATTTATTACTCTCCTCTCAAAAATAAATTAAAAGCATATTATTTGTATTTTTTTCCGCGTTTTATGTAGCACGAACATGACCCATGGGTATCAGAGCGCTTACAGTTACATGTCGTAAATAGTTTAGAATACAGCAGATATAAAAGAAGTCTCAAACAAACAGTTCCAATGCGTACCTTTTGTACCTGGGTACAACAATAACAACAGTAGGACCAATTAAGTGTAGTAATGTACAGCCTAAGTGCATTTGTAGCGATCTAGAAAGTTTACCCATAAATACATTATTGTCCTGTTGAGCAAACTCCTCTACCAGATCTAATTGGCACTAACTCCTTGATCAGTCATGAGGACTGTTATGGTGCATCTGTGATCCTTCTTGAGTAGGATGCATCCATACCTGAGAAAGACGTGGCAACACCTAACAACTGACCACAATGCAGTTGATGATCAGTAGTTGATAGGAATTTGCTCATTAGGAAGATCTTCGCTTCTCTCTTGAAGGTTGAATTGTTGGGAAGTAACTAGCTGCTCTCTGAAAATCGCTTTGACGCCTCGTCTGGGGTAGTAAGCGATATATATAACTGTAATTACAATTAAAAAATACTAATTCCTACCTCCTGAGCCATCCCTTAAGCTTTGGGGACCTAAAATAATCTAAACTGTCATGCTTGCAGGCGAGAGAGATGGTTAGTAGCTGTTTTGGTACCGTCATTGACAGTGATGGCGGAGCAATAGGTGATGCAAGCTACAGTGGCCTGTAGGTCAGGGCCCTAGCACTTATTAGTTTTCAAATTAAGCACTGATTACCAGTAAATGCATTCCTAACATCCATCCTTTAAGGTGCCATGTAAACGCGTCAGAGCCACCTGCAAGTCACAAAAAGTCTGTGCATTGCCAACAGTGGGAAGGCTTTATCAATACTTGCGAGATCAAGCAAGCCTTTGCTTCCCCATTTGCTGCGTATGGTGAATATCAAAGCCATCAATGGCGGTAACCGCAAAACCGTACCTCATCGGCACAGAAGCCTCTAAATAAAGAACTTGAGGTTTTACTCCTAATAGCATCTGGTCCTTGAAGTAGACGGCAAAATAAACACGCTGTTAGAAATGGGGGTCTCTAGTTGTCAATGGCTGGCCACTGTCCAAGTAGGAACCCTTCTTCCTAAGTCAGAGTAAGGGGGCTACACCCTTTGATAACCCCTGCTCAACCCTGTGGTAACGTAGCACGAGCAGCTAGGCTTATCTCAGAGGTAGTGTGTAAAGCATTTATGATCATATACAGTAACACAGTGAGGAACACTACAAAGGGACACCACACAAGTAGGTATAAAAATATAAGTATCTTTATATATAGACTTAACACAAGACCAATAACATTAAAAAGCCACAATACTGTAAAATAGGGTTATCCTTGAAATGCTGTAAAAAGAGTTCAAAGTGTGCAAATATGAGTTCAGTTCAAGGCAGTGGTCTCTGCATCCCTTTTACTTACAAAGTACCTGGATTGTGTAGAAAAACCAACAAAAAGTCGCAAACGAGCTGTGGCGATGATTTTCCTCATGCAAGGCCAGCGATGCGTTGAATCCTTGCCGCAAGGGAGGATGATGCGCAGGTCTGCGGAAGCGTGCGGGACAAAGCGGCAAACTTATTCACGCTAGGCCAGCGATGCGTTGAATCCTTGCCGCAAGGGGGGATGATGCGTTGGACCTAGAGTGTGTGCAATCCTGTTGTGATGGAAATGGCGGATGCACGGCGCCCGCACTGCGACGTCGTGATGCGATGATCTCGATGCGAGGATCCGTGGTCAGCGAGCACTCGAAAAGCCCGCAAACGTGCAATGCGATGATTTTTGGATGTTAGCGAGCACTTTGTGGCCCACAAGCGTGCGATGCGGTGATCTCTGGTTTGCGAGTGCTTGGTGGCAGCAGCGCGGTGATTTTTCTTTCGCTCATCCGCTGCGGTGGCTCGCAAACGGGCATTAGCAACGATTTCAGCACTCTCTTCTCTGTAGTAGAACTAGAGGCCCTGGAACTTACAGGGGCCTCACCTGCAGATAGAAATCCTCACTGGGAGGAATCAGGAGGATGGTGGTGGAGTCAGATGTGCCTGTGACTTCAGCAGGAGGCTAACTCTCTTCTATTCCAAAACACAAGAGGAAGTAAAGAGGTGCTGATAGAATCACCCTCCAGATAGAGATGCACAAACAAAAGGATTCTATCAATGTGTAGTTGCTAGAAAAATATTTTAATTCTGTGAATTGTGGGATAATTCACTCTCTCTTAGGGTGGTAAAGATGAGAGCACAGTGTGCTTGTTAAAATACCCCTCACACACTAAAAAAATCCAATAGTGTCATGCTTCATCATTGGGGTCTTCCCGTCCCTCTACGGGGCGGGGCGTGCTACGACCTGACGAACTACGCGGGAGCACTAATAATGTGACAAGGCTATGTGATGGTGCAAGGTGAGTTGTGTCAGTGAAGTGTAGGGACCTAATAATGTGTGGGAAAAACAAAAGCTAAAAATCCTCTGGCTAGTGGAAAAAACCAATTTATTCACTTCCCTAGCTGGGGACGTTAAGAAGGGGGTTTTGGGGTAGAGCAAATAGCCACTACCTGGTCTACATGTTTCGTAAGCAGTCCCCTACTGCTTACTCATCAGGACCTTCTAGTGGCCCCTACTAAGAAATAGCTCAGTTGCTAAATATAGTAAGCCTGTCGTCCTAAAAACTAGCAGTAAAAATCAACTGATAGTTTTATGCTTCAGGGCATGAGCTGGCCCAAGGAAGCGAAAAATCTCAAAAAAGGGAACCTGAATAGGTCTCTGTAAGGAAAAAAGGGGGGAGAAAAAAAGGACAAATCTTTACCATTATAATTGTGATTCATCTGTAGACACGACGTTTAAGTAGCGCCACAAATCCCACGGGTCATTCATGTTATGCCCATTTCATAAAGAATATAATTAAAGCTTTATGGACAGAGTGATGGTACATTCTGCCATCCCCTGTGCGTCCGTTTATATCCCGAACATATTGTTGCCCCATATGATTGAGGGCGGATTCATATTACCACACACATACATTCATAACTCGATGCCCACATCGGCACACACACAAGGTTAAAAAGAGGAATCCGTTTTTTCAATTAGCAACCGGCAATATTGTCTTCCGTACTGATATCATGATCGATACTCATTAAAAACCCATGGCGCACACACAAAATGTTGATAAAGAATGTCATACATACTGCTTAGGCGGATTGGATGTGCCTCATGAGCTGACAGTCGATAGGTGTCTCAACGCGGTAATCTGTAAGGAGAAAGGGCCGCGCCCTTAGCGTCAGAGCACACATACATACTGCAATATTTCCTTTCTCTTGGACCAGGTGTTTAGAGACGTCTGGCAGAGTCTAGTACTTACAGTAGCCGCGTAAGGATACTACCTTACTTCTATCCGTCCTGCCGCCTCGAAGAGTGCTTGCGTTTGAGGACCGGTGCTGATTTAAGCTTCCCTGAGCGCCGGACACGCGTTTGCAGACTAGAACGCTAACCTAAGATGGCCGCCCCCGATGGAACGCGGGGTGTGCAATTTCGGAAGTCTGTTTACCATGTCTATTCCGTTGACCCATAGGTATTTTACCTGGATTAGCACTATTTTTATTAATTACAAATTCAAGCATAGAGATCCTGCCTGATGGTATTAATTAATGGACCCTTAATGTTAATAAAGCGAGATAGCTCGCACCGGGACAGCACAGTCATGTTGATAACTGCTTTTCGTCCTGAAGGGGCACAGGGATATCTTAATGGAATTCGTCCTGAATATTTTGAAATTCTTTGGTGTCCACTGAGTCACGTGGGTGGCACTGTGCCAGGTGACAAGCCATTTTTCCAAATAGGGCTCATATATTAGCAGCTTAGGTAACGTGAGTGTCAGACTGATCAGTCCTTCAATAGTCTATACAGGGTGAGTGAAGATTGTTTGTGTGTCCCTTGGCGGGGCTGGTGATGGGCGACAGGGGATTAGGATGGTCTACAGCTGACCCCACGGGATTTCATTGTTGAGCCCATGTTTGTTTGACTGGACCCGAAAAACCCATCTTTGTTCCTTCTCCAGTAGATATTTCTCGTGGTCAATCTGCTCAATCACTGTCCACGTTATATCCTCGGGTTTGTGCCCGCTTTCGAGGAAATGGTTAGTTAGTTTTGTGCTTGACTTTTTGCACTTGATAGTGCTTTTATGTTCGCCTATTCTTATTTTCACAGCCCTGCTTGTCATGCCGATATACTCGAGATTGCAAGGGCAGGTGATCATGTAGACGACATTCGAACTGTTACAGTTACTGAAGCTTCTCTGCTCCCATGTAGTTCCATTCTTGAAAGTCAATTTTTTGCTTTTTTTGGTGAGACAGCATACCTTGCATCCACCGCAGGGGTAGTGTCCTTGTGCAAAGCTGGAGTTGCCTGGGGTCTTAGCCTCTTTTGGTCTAGTATGCACCAAGATGTCTCTAACACTTTGAGCTCTTTTGTGAGAGAACATGGGTTTCGGAATATCGAGGTCGCCACTGTTCAGAATTTTCCAATTCTTGTTGATGATTTTGGTGACTTGATCAGAATTGGTGTTATATGTTGTAATACATATTGGTCTCTGTATATCCGCTTTTTTTACTTTCTCTTCGAGTAGGCTCTCTCTACAATTGTTCCTGGCTCTTTTATATGCTTGATTGATGATCCTTAGTGGATAGTTCCTTTTTTGTAGCTTCATCCTTAGATCATTGGATTGAGATTTGAAATTGTCAATTTCGGTGCAATTCCTACGGAGTCGCAGGAACTGCCCATAGGGAAGATTATCCCTCAGATGTCTCGGGTGGAAGCTTTGATACATTAAGAGGCAGTTCTTCGAGGTGCTCTTGAAATGTGTGGTTGTCATGAGTCTGCCATTTTTTGGAAAAATATTCAAGTCCAGAAATACCAAGTTAGTGTTGGTAGTGACACTGGTGAATTTGAGGAACTCATCTTGATAGTTTAACCACGTGAGGAACTGCTGGGCAGTCCTCTCATCCCCATCCCAGATGATGAGGATGTCGTCAATGTACCTCTTCCAAGTTAAGATCTTCGGTCGGAAGGGGTTGATGGCATTCAGGATTCTTGTCTCCTCAAGATGGTGAACATAGAGACCAGCTATGCTGGGAGCAAATGTGCTTCCCATGCTGGTCCCATGCTTTTGAAGATATAGGGTGCCATTGTGTTAAAAAAAGTTGTCTTTTAGTGCTAATGAACAACACTCCATCACCACGTTCCGTGGGGTATGGCACTCCCAGTCATCCGTGAAGAGAACATCTTCAATGATTGCCAGCGTTTCATTGTGGGGCAAGCTGGTATACAGACTTTCTACATCACAGCTGATTAACAGCTGTGTGTTGGGATCAAAAGACACTTCCTCAAGTAGATTCAACACATCCTTGGTATCTCTAAGGTAAGTTGATGTTTTTTGTACCATGGGTCTTAGAAATGCGTCCGCAAATCTAGAGACTGGTTCAAGGACCGACCCGATCCCCGATACGATAGGTCTTCCTGGGGGATTCTCCAGGTCCTTGTGAATCTTCGGTAAGATGTATAGGTAGGGGGTTCTAGGGTTCTTTTGACATAAAAACTCCCCTTCTTTGTTGGTAATCCAATTATGGGACAGTGCCTCTTCCACCATAGTTTTTATTTTAGTAGCTATTCTCTCCGTGGGGTTTGTTGGTAGGATCTCGTAGTTCCTTTCATCTTGGAGTAGCCTGGCGCATTCTCTGTCATATTGTTCTTTTTTCAACAACACAGTGGCCCCGCCCTTATCCGCTGGCTTTATGACCACTTCTTTTTTGTTCCTCAATTCACGAAGTGCTTGTCGTTCATCATTCGAAACATTCTGAAAGACTCTTTTCTGCATGGGGTCAAGGGCTTCAAGATCCTTCATGACCGCCTTTTCGAAAGTCAGAAGTTCGATGGGAAGAGTGTTGTTCATGGGAGTAAAGGTGGATCGTGGCCTTAACCCTGTGTCACCTTGTTCATAGTTGTCTAGTTTGTCTTTAAAAAAGACCTGCAATTTGATTCTTCTTATGAATTCCTGGACTTCTTTACACAAGTGGAACTTGTCCATGTTGGCCGTAGGAACATATCCTAGACCTTTTTCTAGTACACTTTGCTGTGAGGCCGATAGTACTGTGCCTGTTAGGTTTACAACTAAACTCATTTCTGGTTCTTCGATGCCCCTGTCATACTCCTGGTCGACACTCTCGGGGTTCCTTCTTCTTCGGTTTCCCAGTGTACGGAGTTGCCTCTCCGGTTCCTCCCTTTGTTTTGTCCTCGGCGTGACCCTAAAAAAGGAGGAGCCGGATTTTCAAAATACCCATAATCTTGTTGGTATCCCCATGGCGGGAAAGGGCCGTTAGGGTGTTGGAAAGGCGGTGGGCCATATTGTTGGGGGGGGGTACATCATTTGCTGGGGGTAGCTGTTCCATCCCCGCATGCCACGTTGAGTGGGTCGTCGAAAGTTTCTTCGTGTGCCCTGGTACCTTGGGCTTTTGTTGCCACTTGAATTGGAGCTACTTGATCCTGCTTCTGATGAATCATCATTTGAAACATTATCACTCGATGGTTTGTAGTTATCTTTGATGTAGGGGTAGATCTTCTCTTCGCTCCACCTACTGGTGTCTTTTTTGAGTTTCTCATATTTGCTGTCTTTGAGGTTTATTTCAAAATCATTCAGTGTTTTATTTAGCTCTTCCAGATATTTTTTTAGGTTGGCTGGGGATTCGTAGCTTTTGAGACGTACTTCGATAGCCTGTATTTCCACTTTCAGATCACTCGCTAGTCTGCTTGCCGTCTTAATGATCAAGACGATCCAATCTCGTGTGCATCTCCACAAGATCTTGGACCAGTCGATTTTGAAAATCTTGTCTTCCAGAAATATGAATGGTTCATTACGAACCACGAGGCCGGCTGGAGCGGTGTTAACCTTTAGGTACTCGGACATGAGTAGCCCATGAATGGCAGTTTTTATTTGGGTTCTCCTCAATTCTTCCAGTTCATCCCAGTCACTATTCTTAGTGGTGGGGCACCCGGAATTCAACCCTTCAAAAGTTCCTAAGGTGGCCATTAGATTGGAAATCTCATCTTCGGTAAATGCAAGGCCTAGGTCGGCCATTGTGATGCCAGTAAAACGGGAACTCCTCTAACCCCCTCGTGTGAAAAACCTCAGGGAGCAGAATCACAAAGGTGGTGTGGATAGTTGAATCCTTGTTAACTTCCGCAGCTGCACGCTGCCAGTAATTCCAAAACACAAGAGGAAGTAAAGAGGTGCTGATAGAATCACCCTCCAGATAGATATGCACAAATAAAAGGATTCTATCAATGTGTAGTTGCTAGAAAAATATTTTAATTCTGTGAATTGTGGGATAATTCACTCTCTCTTAGGGTGGTAAAGATGAGAGCACAGTGTGCTTGTTAAAATACCCCTCACACACTAAAAAAATCCAATAGTGTCATGCTTCATCATTGGGGTCTTCCCGTCCCTCTACGGGGCGGGGCGTGCTACGACCTGACGAACTACGCGGGAGCACTAATAATGTGACAAGGCTATGTGATGGTGCAAGGTGAGTTGTGTCAGTGAAGTGTAGGGACCTAATAATGTGTGGGAAAAACAAAAGCTAAAAATCCTCTGGCTAGTGGAAAAAAACAATTTATTCACTTCCCTAGCTGGGGACGTTAAGAAGGGGGTTTTGGGGTAGAGCAAATAGCCACTACCTGGTCTACATGTTTCGTAAGCAGTCCCCTACTGCTTACTCATCAGGACCTTCTAGTGGCCCCTACTAAGAAATAGCTCAGTTGCTAAATATAGTAAGCCTGTCGTCCTAAAAACTAGCAGTAAAAATCAACTGATAGTTTTATGCTTCAGGGCATGAGCTGGCCCAAGGAAGCGAAAAATCTCAAAAAAGGGAACCTGAATAGGTCTCTGTAAGGAAAAAAGGGGGGAGAAAAAAAGGACAAATCTTTACCATTATAATTGTGATTCATCTGTAGACACGACGTTTAAGTAGCGCCACAAATCCCACGGGTCATTCATGTTATGCCCATTTCATAAAGAATATAATTAAAGCTTTATGGACAGAGTGATGGTACATTCTGCCATCCCCTGTGCGTCCGTTTATATCCCGAACATATTGTTGCCCCATATGATTGAGGGCGGATTCATATTACCACACACATACATTCATAACTCGATGCCCACATCGGCACACACACAAGGTTAAAAAGAGGAATCCGTTTTTTCAATTAGCAACCGGCAATATTGTCTTCCGTACTGATATCATGATCGATACTCATTAAAAACCCATGGCGCACACACAAAATGTTGATACAGAATGTCATACATACTGCTTAGGCGGATTGGATGTGCCTCATGAGCTGACAGTCGATAGGTGTCTCAACGCGGTAATCTGTAAGGAGAAAGGGCCGCGCCCTTAGCGTCAGAGCACACATACATACTGCAATATTTCCTTTCTCTTGGACCAGGTGTTTAGAGACGTCTGGCAGAGTCTAGTACTTACAGTAGCCGCGTAAGGATACTACCTTACTTCTATCCGTCCTGCCGCTCTGAAGAGTGCTCGCGTTTGAGGACCGGTGCTGATTTAAGCTTCCCTGAGCGCCGGACACGCGTTTGCAGACTAGAACGCTAACCTAAGATGGCCGCCCCCGATGGAACGCGGGGTGTGCAATTTCGGAAGTCTGTTTACCATGTCTATTCCGTTGACCCATAGGTATTTTACCTGGATTAGCACTATTTTTATTAATTACAAATTCAAGCATAGAGATCCTGCCTGATGGTATTAATTAATGGACCCTTAATGTTAATAAAGCGAGATAGCTCGCACCGGGACCAGCACAGTCATGTTGATAACTGCTTTTCGTCCCGAAGGGGCACAGGGATATCTTAATGGAATTCGTCCTGAATATTTTGAAATTCTTTGGTGTCCACTGAGTCACGTGGGTGGCACTGTGCCAGGTGACAAGCCATTTTTCCAAATAGAAAAACACCACTGGGTATGGACTCCCAAGCAGTTGGTCCTGATGAGAACTCCGAAGTAAATAGAGTTCGAAACGCGTAGACCGTATGGATAATATGCCATAAGATTTGAAATGTTTAATTTGCATTAATGAACTGAAAAATATAAGCAATTTGGCATCTATGGCAACGTTGTATTAACAGTGCATGATTTTTCTCAAAAAACATTGTTAATTAATTTTTTGATGTCTACTGAGAGTGTATGTTAGTGTATGCAAGTGGTTCACTCACTAAATTTTGGTATGAATGAGAGAGAGGGAGTGTTTTAAGAGATGTAAATGTTTTCATAAATGAATAATTTTGTATGTTATATATTATTTGTAAATTGAAAAAATTGTTTTGTAAAAAATTAAACAAACTAAAGAAAGCTATGAAGTAAAAGAAAAAATAAAAATTTGAGATTGATTCAAGGAAATGAGATGCCGCCCACCTTATGTTCTATTCGTAAGTGAGGAAAGTAACTAATGTGTTGGTAAAATAGTGTTGGCAGCATTGGCGAATTTGGTGATTATATTATTTTTCCAAATAGGGCTCATATATTAGCAGCTTAGGTAACGTGAGTGTCAGACTGATCAGTCCTTCAATAGTCTATACAGGGTGAGTGAAGATTGTTTGTGTGTCCCTTGGCGGGGCTGGTGATGGGCGACAGGGGATTAGGATGGTCTACAGCTGACCCCACGGGATTTCATCGTTGAGCCCATGTTTGTTTGACTGGACCCGAAAAACCCATCTTTGTTCCTTCTCCAGTAGATATTTCTCGTGGTCAATCTGCTCAATCACTGTCCATGTTATATCCTCGGGTTTGTGCCCGCTTTCGAGGAAATGGTTAGTTAGTTTTGTGCTTGACTTTTTGCACTTGATAGTGCTTTTATGTTCGCCTATTCTTATTTTCACAGCCCTGCTTGTCATGCCGATATACTCGAGATTGCAAGGGCAGGTGATCATGTAGACGACATTCGAACTGTTACAGTTACTGAAGCTTCTCTGCTCCCATGTAGTTCCATTCTTGAAAGTCAATTTTTTGCTTTTTTTGGTGAGACAGCATACCTTGCATCCACCGCAGGGGTAGTGTCCTTGTGCAAAGCTGGAGTTGCCTGGGGTCTTAGCCTCTTTTGGTCTAGTATGCACCAGGATGTCTCTAACACTTTGAGCTCTTTTGTGAGAGAACATGGGTTTCGGAATATCGAGGTCGCCACTGTTCAGAATTTTCCAATTCTGGTTGATGATTTTGGTGACTTGATCAGAATTGGTGTTATATGTTGTAATACATATTGGTCTCTGTATATCCGCTTTTTTTACTTTCTCTTCGAGTAGGCTCTCTCTACAATTGTTCCTGGCTCTTTTATATGCTTGATTGATGATCCTTAGTGGATAGTTCCTTTTTTGTAGCTTCATCCTTAGATCATTGGATTGAGATTTGAAATTGTCAATTTCGGTGCAATTCCTACGGAGTCGCAGGAACTGCCCATAGGGAAGATTATCCCTCAGATGTCTCGGGTGGAAGCTTTGATACATTAAGAGGCAGTTCTTCGAGGTGCTCTTGAAATGTGTGGTTGTCATGAGTCTGCCATTTTTTGGAAAAATATTCAAGTCCAGAAATACCAAGTTAGTGTTGGTAGTGACACTGGTGAATTTGAGGAACTCATCTTGATAGTTTAACCACGTGAGGAACTGCTGGGCAGTCCTCTCATCCCCATCCCAGATGATGAGGATGTCGTCAATGTACCTCTTCCAAGTTAAGATCTTCGGTCGGAAGGGGTTGATGGCATTCAGGATTCTTGTCTCCTCAAGATGGTGAACATAGAGACCAGCTATGCTGGGAGCAAATGTGCTTCCCATGCTGGTCCCATGCTTTTGAAGATATAGGGTGCCATTGTGTTCAAAAAAGTTGTCTTTTAGTGCTAATGAACAACACTCCATCACCACGTTCCGTGGGGTATGGTACTCCCAGTCATCCGTGAAGAGAACATCTTCAATGATTGCCAGCGTTTCATTGTGGGGCAAGCTGGTATACAGACTTTCTACATCACAGCTGATTAACAGCTGTGTGTTGGGATCAAAAGACACTTCCTCAAGTAGATTCAACACATCCTTGGTATCTCTAAGGTAAGTTGATGTTTTTTGTACCATGGGTCTTAGAAATGCGTCCGCAAATCTAGAGACTGGTTCAAGGACCGACCCGATCCCCGATACGATAGGTCTTCCTGGGGGATTCTCCAGGTCCTTGTGAATCTTCGGTAAGATGTATAGGTAGGGGGTTCTAGGGTTCTTTTGACATAAAAACTCCCCTTCTTTCTTGGTAATCCAATTATGGGACAGTGCCTCTTCCACCATAGTTTTTATTTTAGTAGCTATTCTCTCCGTGGGGTTTGTTGGTAGGATCTCGTAGTTCCTTTCATCTTGGAGTAGCCTGGCGCATTCTCTGTCATATTGTTCTTTTTTCAACAACACAGTGGCCCCGCCCTTATCCGCTGGTTTTATGACCACTTCTTTTTTGTTACTCAATTCACGAAGTGCTTGTCGTTCATCATTCGAAACATTCTGAAAGACTCTTTTCTGCATGGGGTCAAGGGCTTCAAGATCCTTCATGACCGCCTTTTCGAAAGTCAGAAGTTCGATGGGAAGAGTGTTGTTCATGGGAGTCCAAGAGAAAGGAAATATTGCAGTATGTATGTGTGCTCTGACGCTAAGGGCGCGGCCCTTTCTCCTTACAGATTACCGCGTTGAGACACCTATCGACTGTCAGCTCATGAGGCACATCCAATCCGCCTAAGCAGTATGTATGACATTCTGTATCAACATTTTGTGTGTGCGCCATGGGTTTTTAATGAGTATCGATCATGATATCAGTACGGAAGACAATATTGCCGGTTGCTAATTGAAAAAACGGATTCCTCTTTTTAACCTTGTGTGTGTGCCGATGTGGGCATCGAGTTATGAATGTATGTGTGTGGTAATATGAATCCGCCCTCAATCATATGGGGCAACAATATGTTCGGGATATAAACGGACGCACAGGGGATGGCAGAATGTACCATCACTCTGTCCATAAAGCTTTAATTATATTCTTTATGAAATGGGCATAACATGAATGACCCGTGGGATTTGTGGCGCTACTTAAACATCGTGTCTACAGATGAATCACAATTATAATGGTAAAGATTTGTCCTTTTTTTCTCCCCCCTTTTTTCCTTACAGAGACCTATTCAGGTTCCCTTTTTTGAGATTTTTCGCTTCCTTGGGCCAGCTCATGCCCTGAAGCATAAAACTATCAGTTGATTTTTACTGCTAGTTTTTAGGACGACAGGCTTACTATATTTAGCAACTGAGCTATTTCTTAGTAGGGGCCACTAGAAGGTCCTGATGAGTAAGCAGTAGGGGACTGCTTACGAAACATGTAGACCAGGTAGTGGCTATTTGCTCTACCCCAAAACCCCCTTCTTAACGTCCCCAGCTAGGGAAGTGAATAAATTGTTTTTTCCACTAGCCAGAGGATTTTTAGCTTTTGTTTTTCCCACACATTATTAGGTCCCTACACTTCACTGACACAACTCACCTTGCACCATCACATAGCCTTGTCACATTATTAGTGCTCCCGCGTAGTTCGTCAGGTCGTAGCACGCCCCGCCCCGTAGAGGGACGGGAAGACCCCAATGATGAAGCATGACACTATTGGATTTTTTTAGTGTGTGAGGGGTATTTTAACAAGCACACTGTGCTCTCATCTTTACCACCCTAAGAGAGAGTGAATTATCCCACAATTCACAGAATTAAAATATTTTTCTAGCAACTACACATTGATAGAATCCTTTTGTTTGTGCATAACTCTCTTCTATCCCTTGGGTGATTACTTTAGCAAAAATACAAGTTCTCTCAAAGTCCTTTTCCCTCTTCTTCCAAGTCCAGGGGGAACTACTGCATCCCTATCCAAGAAATAGCACACAAGTATAAGGAAAGTCCTCTCCTGCAGATTCCTTCAGTGAAACGGACAGAGGTTCTTCTTGACATCCAGGAGCAATACCAAAGTCAGGGGTTTGGGCACAGATATTTATACCCCAAAAGTCTTTGTTCTCAAAAGTCTCTAGTCACTGAACCCAGCCAGAAACAGTTCTGCTCAGGCCTGGAGCACTTTGTTTACCAGGATGCATTCTTCCTTTCAGAAAGAGGGGGTCTGCCATCAGACGCACAGTAGGAGGTGGAGCCAGTATTCATCTTGCCAGGCACAGCCCTATTCAGGTCAAGGAGCTATCCCTCCCCAGTACTCACTGCAGATCTCTCTATTCAACCCAGGTCTGACTCAGCCTGCCTTGCCCCTCTAAACCCAGACAGTCAATACACATAACAGCAGAGCACACTGGAAGGCTTAGGCAAGAAAATACCTACTTTCTGAAAGTGGTATTTTCAAACACAGAATATTAAAATCCACGTCGCTAAAAGATTAATTTTAACATACGGAGTTCAGGCATACTAAACTCGAATTTCTGCCATGTTTCCTGAGTCAGTTAGGACTATAAGATGTAATAGTCATACTGCCCATTCTAGCCTATGAAGAACAGGTATCCTTGCAGCAGTGAAAAACAAAATGGGGTGTAATTCACCACCAGGACATGCTACACATATCAAGCCCTGTCCTACCTTACACACACAATGCACCCTACCATAGTGGTGACTGATATGATGCCAAGGTAAGGTTCAGGGGCTGGGAAGTGTTAGCACTTCACAGCCAAGATGGCAATTCTGGACTGCACACAGACACTGCTGTGGCAGGTCTGAGGTACACTTTACAAGCTGCTTCTGTGGGTGGCGCAAACCAGCGCTGCAGGCCCACCAGCAGCATTTGGGTTACCAGCCCTGGCCACACACAGGCCACACTACTGGGGACTAACAGGTAAACCAAATAATCCAATCAGGGATATACCAATTCACAGTCATATTTACACAGGGAGAGCATAGGCACTTTAGCACTGATCAGGTCAAGGAGCTACCCCTCCCCAGTACTCAATGCAGATCTCTCTCTATTCAACCCAGGTCTGACTCAGCCTGCCTTGCCCCTCTAAACCCAGACAGTCAATACACATAACAGCAGAGCACACTGGAAGGCTTAGGCACTCTCCCTCCTGTCAGGTAAAGCACGCTACCCTGACTCTGACCCACCAGACCTGGGCCTGTACCCAGCGGCTGGACTGGAGACTGGGGTGGGCTTTCCCACCCCTGGTCCTCCTCCTCACCTGTGGACACCACCTGTGCAGCACCTAACCTTCACTGACTCACAGGTGTGTCCCAACAGATAGACAACAATCCACAGTGGCCACTGACAGTAGTCAGTGAGGAGACCAGGTCTGATACCTCTCAGGGTTCTCAAACCTCTGTGGCATCAAAGAGTGGGGGGCAGTAACCCCAGGTGCCTGGCCCCTTTTGTCCACTCTCCCTCTCATCAGGTCAGGCAAGACACCCTGACACTGATCCACCAGCCCTGGGCCTGTACCCAGCGGCTGGGCGGGGGACTGGGGTGGGCTTTCCCACACCCGGTCTTCCTCTTTGGGGCTCGGTACCCTCCCACCTGGAGCGGTACCCCCTTCCAGAATTGTCAGGACACCTGTGCCAGGTGTCCTGCACAGATCACCCACCAGTTCATGGGTTTTATCCTGCAACTGGCATCCCAACATAGGGTCTGTACCCTTAGACTGGGCAGAGGTCAGGGGTGAGGCTGCCCTCTCCCTGCCCCCTTTACTGGGGCCCGGCACCCTCCCACCTGGAGAGGTACCCCCATAACACAAACCGGCAGGGGCACTGTTAGCAGTTGCCCCTTCCTCCAGGTCAAGGGGGACACCCTGAACCTGGCCCTCCAACCCAGGGTCTGTACCCTTAGACTGGGCAGAGGTCAGGGGTGAGGCTGCCCTCTCCCCGCCCCCTTACTGGGGCCTTGCACCCTCCCACCTGGAGAGGTGCCCCCATAACACAAACTGATAAGGGTACTGTTAGCAGTGGCCCCTTCCTCCAGGTCAGAGGGGGCACCCTGAAACTGACCCTCTAACCCAGGGTCTGTACCTTTAGGCTGGGCCTGTGCCTGGCAACCCAGGACTTCTGGGGGAGTACACCAATTCCCCCCAAGGAAAGCACCCTCCTCTAGAGTTGTGCAACAGTCTGCCTGGCGCACCAGGACTTCCTGGAGAGCACACAGGCCCCCCTCGAGGGAAACACATCCCTCCACCACTTCAGGGCCTTGACCCTGCAACTGATCTACCAACCTGGCAAGCCCCTTAGGTGGCACCGGGGACAGAGGCGAGGACTCCCGCCCTCTGCACCCCTTTCCAGCATGCTGCACCCTCCAACCTGGAGTGATGCTCTTAGGAAAAAAAATGGTTGGGACACTGCTTACAGTTGTCCCTCCCTCCAGGTCAGACAACACCTGGACCTGACTTCCCAACTCAGGGACCAACCCCTGCAGCTGAACAACTGCCTGGTGAACCAGGACTTCCTGGGGAGTGCAAACACCGTCCCCGAGGGTAACACAGACCTCCTGTGTTGCGTGACAGTCTGCCTGGTGCAGATCTCCCGACCCCTGCCCACCTGACAGTGCACGGAGATCCCCCAGGACAGAAGTGGTGTCACCATGGTCACTCATCTGGGGCTCAGCCCTCCTGACTAACCCTTGACCCATTTGGTTCTCCCACTTTGGGCTCCTCCCCCCTCTCCCCCCACAAGCTGGACTCCTGCACCCTCCCCCTAGTGTTGTGGTGAGCCTCAGCTAGGCCTACCAGTGTTAGAGGTTCGCCCTTCTCTGCACAAAGTCCTTAGACCAATAGGAAGAAGTTGGCATGGAACCTGGAATATAAAACAGAGTACTTTGTTAACCTCATGAGGTGGAACTACATTCACACAACACCCTTCGGTAGTGTATGAAGTAGCACACTGAACTGAAGGAGCATGGTACTTTTATACCCACATAGGGGCTCAAAAAAAGGCGGTACAAGTACAGAAAGAAGGTTTTAGGTACATATAAGGTTTTACAGAAAACGTGCAATCAACAAGTGGGAGGAGCTAACAGTTGCTAATTCTAGTAAACACATCCTGACAGTTACAGACTATAACAGCTGCATAGACAGCTGTAAGTACCAACTGAGCATGTGCAATGCAGAAGAGACTAAATATACCTTGTCACTAGGCAGAATACAAGAGTACACCACAGAAAGGTAGGACAGAACACATGGTGAGCCGAGGTAGAACATGGCATACAAAATGGCTGCCAAATCCAAGATATCTTCAGCTAAATGCTAACTCCGTTCGCTGCTAAATTACAACAGACAACCCTTTTAGCATTAGCTGAAGACATCCGTTCATTTGGGGTAATCCAGGTTCATATCCTGTATATTGATGTTCATCATCTCAGTGACTTCTTTATTTAACAATTGTTGTGATTTAATTTTGGCCATATTTCTCTTAGTAGGTGTACAAGCAGTGATGCACATAGAGCAAAGCATGGGACCACATTGTATACATGCACAACATGTAAATAGTATCGCCAACAGTATACATAAAATAGTCAGTAGTTTCCAACCCCAAGTAACAAAGAGTGTCCAGAACCAGGTTGAAAAAGTCCATGTATCAGTCTCTGGGTGAATCTCTGCAGCAATTTTATGCAGTTTTGATATTGCTTCATATACTGAAGGTGAGTGATCCGGTATGAAGACACAACAACTGCTACCGATGATGCGACATGCACCACCTCGATCAGCCAAAATCACATCAAGAACCATACGATTTTAGAGCGCTACAATCCTTGCAATTTGCAGTTCTTCTGTAATGTTCCCAAGTGCTCGGAACCCCACCCAATGCCCGCTATAAAAGACTGCCTGGAGCATAAGCGGCTGCTTGTGCTCTTTGATTTGCCCTCCTCTCCAGAAGATCCGACTCGTCAGCATCCAGAACCAGGCTTACCTGAACCCTGCCTCTACAAGCGTTTCTCATCGGCGGTTTCCCTTCCTGTTGAAGCGCCAGTCCAGCTGCAGAAACCTTCCCCGTCTCATCCGATTCAACTCAGTCTTTGGTCCTGAAGGTTATTCTGTACGTCCTGCAACACAAAAAAAAGAAAAGAGGGTAAATACTCACTTGACCTTCCAGCAGAACTCGATTAAGTACAATTTTCTATTTTATTTTAAAAGAGAAACAATGAGCATTGAGGTACCTTTTCTGAATCGAGTTCTACGACTGAAAGTAATCTTCGTTTTGGTTTGATACCGGATATTTAAGTCATAAACTCCAAGCAATCTTCATTTTTTGTTTAATATCGGATATTTAAATCATGAACTCCTCGAACTGCAAAATAAGCCTAAAACTCTATCCACTCTCTAAAATAAGAGAGAGAAACTTGGCACAAAAACGTTGTTGACAAATGAACAGAGGGGCATGTGTGTGACTCTATATTTTAACACAAATGCTAGTGATATCTTCAGAGGTACATTTATTTTTGGAAACACGTTTATAGTGAATCTATGTTTATGACTACTACCCAAGGACATTTTCTGGTGTAAGGACAAACAAGAGAAGTAAGCAATGAACAAATGTTGTTAACAAAAGAGCTGAGTTATGCATTATGAATGGATACATGTTTTATTGATCACTCTTTCCTCAAGAACATTATAGGTAAAGGTGCCGCTCCTTTCAGAGGAATTGAGTCCTTATCTATTGAAATAGGAAAAGCCAGAACAGAGAGGTATATCATGTTTGTCAGTTACACTGTGATGAGTATAATGTATAAACTTCTCTAAGAAACATAGCAGTCAAGTAATATTGATGTTTAATGTTTCCTTATGGTAGACAATTCAAGCAACACAAGCTCTCATCAAGTTGAAACTTCAAGAGGAGCAGTGTTTCTCTCTCTTTTGTTATTTTATCCACTTCCCCTTCCCTTGGGCTTCTTTTCTTCACGCACTTTTCTTTAAAAGACAGTGTCGCAGGAATAGAGGTTTGAGAGAGGGTAAGAATAGTCTTCTAGATCTCTCCAGCAGAACTACCTGGATTTACAGGTGAGTGAGGGCTCAACAGAAGCACAAGCCTCACAAAACACTAGTTCAGCTTGAAAGATGGACACAAGGGTGGAATCTGAGAGTATAGATCCAGGGGAAATGGCACAAGCTTTAAGTGAGGATTTGGCTCGCATTGAGTCTGTTACTACGCTCTTGCAGCAGATGCAAACCGAGATAGAAAAATTAAAGATGGAAAATACTTATCTAAGGCAGGATTTGGTACGCTATAAGCCCTGAGAAAATCCTTGGGGAACAACTTTTCCTTCAACTCTTAGGGACTCCTCTGAGACTGGCACTAGACCCAAAGACTCTAATCTGAATTCTTCCCCCGTGGAAATTACAGTAAACGTTCCAAATACAGTACCCTTAGCAGCTCCTGAGCGCTTTTTTGGAGACAGTAATAAGTTTCACGTTTTTCTTAATCAGTGCCAATTGCACTTTGTCTGAAAGCCACAGCAATTTCCCACTGATGCTACGAAGGTAGCCTTTGTACTTTCCTATTTGGGGGCACAGCAGCCAACTGGTCTATTCCATATGTGGATAGAGATGACGCTATCCTTCAAAATTGGTCACTCTTTAAGAGAACAATGACTCGTCAGGCAAGTGATAATGAGCTTTTAAACCTCAAGCAAGGGAATAAAGATTTGTTAACCTATCTTACCAGTTTTAACCGTCTACTGACTGAAACACAGTGGCCTGAGGAAAAATGCACCTCCTTGTTCTACAAGGGGTTACGTGATGACTTAAAAGATGCTCTTGCCCACATTGTGGATCTTCTAGAGGATTATTCAGACTTTGTGGATCTAGTTGTTAAGTTAGATCACAGGTTAGGGGAAAGAAACGGCGATAAATCTAGAATGGAAACTAGGTTAACAGTTTTTAAACATGACAAGAAGGAAGTAGAGAGTAGATTCCCGGAACCAGAGCCCATGCAAATTGGGACTATCAAGGGTCCATTATCCAAAGAAGAGAAAGATAGGAGGAGAAAACTCCAATTGTGTTTGTATTGTGGCCGTGCAGAGCATTTCGCCAAAGAGTGTCCTGTAAAACCCAAAATGCCTAAAAAGGTTAATGCTTTGTCAACTGATCCTCTTGAACAGGAAAACGAATAGTCTCAACAAGGACATAGGTCACTTGTTCGAGGAAAATCATGACTCAGACCTCTAACCACGCTGCCTACACTGTTCCACATATACCACGAAATTTTTTGATCCAAGTTATTTTAATTGTGAGCACTCAGTTAAGGCATTCTCTCCCTGTCCTGCTTGATTCCTATGCTACTGGAAATTTTGTAGATAATCACTTGGCTAAAACATTAGGTCTACCGATCAACAATAAGGTGTGCCTAGAATCGGTGTGTGCCGTAGATGGTTCAGAATTAACCTCTGGATTAATTACTCAACAAACAAGCCCCATCACCATGGTGTGTCAAATGGGCACACTGAAAGTATATGCTTTGACTTAATAGATACCCCCACCTTTCGCTTGATTTTAGGAGTATCGTGGCTTACAACTCATAACCCAAAAATAAATTGGGTATCCAGAATGGTCACCTTAGACCCTTCGTATTGTAGATCTTGTTGTTATCAGGAAGCAGTGGGTGAACATCTGACTGTAGTGCATTGCGCTAATGTTACTCCAGTGGAATTAACAATTCCTCCAGATTACAAGGATTTTAAAGACGTCTTTGATCCGATTAAAGCAAGTGTCCTGCCTCCACACAGGACATATGATTGTCGGATAGATCTTATACCCGGAGTACCATTGCCAAATAGCAGAGTGTATGCTCTTACCGAAGAAGAAACAAAATACTTAAGAACCTACTTAGATGACTTGTTACAATCTGGCTTCATCCGTCATTCAACTTCTCCAGTATCGTCGCCACTGTTCTTTATACCAAAACCTGATGGGTCTCTTCGCGCCTGCTTAGACCATAGGGGACTCAATAAGGCCACTATAAAAAACAAGTATCCACTCCCTCTAATACCTGTACTCCTAGATCAACTACGTAATTCCACCATTTATACTAAATTAGATTTAAGGGGTGCTTATCATTTGGTAAGAGTCAAGGAACAAGATGAGTGGAAAACAGCTTTTAAAACCCAGTTCGGATTGTTTGAATACACAGTAATGCCATTTGGTTTATGCAACGCCCCAGCGGCCTTTTCAGTTTTTTTATCAATGAGGTATTGCACGAATTCTTAGATATCTGCGTCATTGTATACATTGACGATATCCTTATCTATTCCAAAAATCAGGAGGATCGCATTCAGCACGTTAGAGCAGTATTAGCCAAGTTAAAAGAACACCACTTCTCTGCCAAATTAGAAAAATGCACCTTCAATGCAGATACTGTTGATTTTTTGGGATATTGTTTGTCATCAAAAGGCATTACCATGGATACAAAGAAAGTCAGCGCTATTAATGATTGGCCTGAACCCACTTCCGTAAAAGAAGTGCAAACATTTCTAGGGTTTGCAAATTTTGATAGGAGATTCATTAATCATTTTGCAGACATAATGGCACCCATTACCAAATTGTTACAAAAAGGACATCCCTTTGTTTGGAATACTGCCCAAGCATTCCAACTTTTGAAACAGAAATTCACATCTGCGCCGGTATTAAAACACCCAGATCCTGATCTCCCATTTTGTGTAGAAGCTGATGCTTCGCAATTGGCACTTGGGGGGTGCTCTCTCAACGGGATCCTTTGGATGGGCAGCTACATCCTATTGCTTTTTATTCCAAAAAACTGTTACCTGACAAACAAAACTACACCTTGGCAGAGAGAGAACTCCTGGCCATAAAGGTAGCTTTTTCTGAATGGAGACATCATTTGCTGGGTGCTAAGTTCCCAGTCACCATTATTAGTGACCATAAGAATTTGCAATTCTTTAGCTTCATAAATGCCTTAACTCCCCATCAGATGCGCTGGCTTAATTTCTTTAGTGCATTTAACTTTGTTATTACTTATAGTCCAGGCACACAACGAGTCCAATCCGATGTTTTATCTAGATATGGACATACTATTGAAACTAAACAAGAAAAGAAAGGACTACCACAATTATTGCGCCTCAAAAGATATTAGCACCAACAAACCAGAATGAGTTCAATAAGAAAGTATATGCAGAACATTTAAAGATAAGACCACAAGATTGGTTAAAAGTATCACACAACGCGATTCAACATAGATTGCTGTATCATGATTCCTTACTATATATACCAACCACTGAGTTACAAACACAGATAATAGCATGGCACCATACATCATCATCCAGGTTAGGAGAAAACATTAGATAATGTACGCAAACAATTCTGGTGGTCTTCCATGAACAATGATATAAAAGCTTATGTGTATGCTTGTCCGATATGTGGCCGTCAGAAAACATTACACAAAGCCCATGCTGGCCTTTTACAACCAACGCCTACTCCCTCCAGTCCATGGCACAGGTAAGTGTGGATTTTTGGTAAATCTACCTGCCGTAAACAAGTTCATCACAATTCGGTAATAATAGATTACCAGTCCAAAATGGCGCATTTTGTACCTTTGACAAAACTCCTCATGGCAGCAGAATTTGCAGACATTTTTATAAAAGAAGTCGTACGTTTACATGGTCTTCCAAGTAAAATAATTTCGAACAGAGGTAGCCAATTCAATTCCAAATGTTGGAAAAAATGATGTGAAAAGTTAAAATTGGAGGTTGCTCTTTCGTCAGCTTTCCATCCAGAAACGGATGGGCAAACAGAGCGGCCAAATCAAACCTTACTCCAAACACTACGATGCTTGATGGCAGAATTTACAAGCAAATGGGTTGCAGCGTTACCTGTTGCAGAGTTTGTTTATAATAATACCAACCATGCAGCCATTCATTGCACCCCATTTTACTTCATGCTATCACCCAAGAGCTCTACCGATTGTATTAGATTCCTCTCTTCTCCCAAAGGTCACAAAACGTCTTACGTTTTTGTCTGAGGTACAAGAAAAAGCTAAAAAACATCTGTCAGCTTATAAAGTACGCATGAAAGAACAAGCAGATAAACACAGCACGGAGGCTCCAACATATCAAGTAGGGGATAAAGTTTGGCTCTCCACAAAGAACTTGAACATAGAAGGTTCCCGAAAATTACAACCAAGATACATTGGACCCTTCTCATGTTACTTGCAATCGTAAATCCTGTAACAGTGAAGTTAGGATTGCCTATGGAATACCCAGTGCATCCTACATTTCATGTATCTTTTCTCAAACCTTATAATCTCCAAACCAGACCCGAACCCCCCCCCACCTATTCCTGTTAAAGGACATCTAGAATACGAAGTTCGATGGATGCTAAAAGAATTCAAATATGCCTGCACTATCTAGTAGCCTGGAAAGGGTATGATGCAACAGAAAATTCATGGGAAACTGCATCCTACGTACATTCCCCTAGGTTACTCAGACAATTTTATCTAAAATATCCAGGGAAGCCTCGATCTGTAGGGGGACTTTTGAGGGGAGCGACACTGTTAGGGTATGTTCAGCACAAAGGGCCTGTCCACTCTCCTTACAGTAGCTTTAAGTTTTTTTCTAACATGGTGAGTTACAAGGGTCTTGCAATGGTTAACGTTTAATGCATATTTTTGTCATTTGTTGTAGCCAAGGTTTGTTGAAATCTTTTGTGGGTCTAAAAACAGTAAAGGAACTGATTGTAAACATAGATATGAGCCCCACGTTTTAGCTACGTGCATCTAGCAACTTCATTTGAGCCCTTCATATTATAATGAAGTACTGCCTCTGCAAGCGTTTCTCATCGGCGGTTTCCCTTCTTGTTGTAGCGCCGGTCCAGCTGCAGAAGCCTTCCCGTCTCTTCCGATTCAACGCAGCCTTCGGTCCTGAAGGTTATTCTGTACGTCCTGCAACACAAAAAAGGGTAAATACTCATTTGACCTTCTAGCAGAACTCGAGTAAGTACAATTTTCTATTTTATTTTTAAAGGGAAACAATGCGCATTGAGGTACTTTTTCTGAATCGAGTTCTCAGACTGAAAGCAATCTTCGTTTTGGTTTGATACCGGATATTTAAATCATAAACTCCAAGCAATCTTCATTTTTTTTTTATATTGGATATTTAAATCATGAATTCCTCGAACTGCAATATAAGCCTAAAACTCTATCCACTCTCTAAAATAGGAGAGAGAAACTTGGCAGAAAAACGTTGTTGACAAATGAACAGAGGGGCATGTGTGTGACTTTATATTTTAACACAAATGCTAGTGATATCTTCGGAGGTACATTTATTTTGGAAACATGTTTATGGTGAATCTATATTTATGACTACTACCCAAGGACATTTTCTGGTGTAAGGACAAACAAGAGAAGTAAGCAATGAACAAATGTTGTTAACAAAAGAGCTGAGTTATGCATTATGAATAGATACATGTTTTATTGATCACTCTTTCCTCAAGAACATTATAGGTAAAGGTCCCATTCCTTTCAGAGGAATTGAGTCCTTATCTGGTGAAATAGGAAAAGCCAGAACAGAGAGGTATATCATGTTTGTGAGTTACACTGTGTTGAGTATAATGTATAAACTTCTATAAGAAACATAGCAGTCAAGTAATATTGATGTTTAATGTTTCCTTTTGGTAGACGATTCAAGCAACACAAGCTCCCGCCAAGTTGAAACTTCAAGAGGAGCAGTGTTTCTCTCTCTTTTGTTATTTTATCCAATTCCTCCTTCCCTTGGGCTTCTTTTCTTCACACACTTTTCTTTAAAAGACAATGCGGCAGGAATAGAGGTTTGAGAGAGGGTAAGAATAGTCTTCTAAATCTCTCCAGCAGAACTACCTGGATTTTCAGGTGAGCGAGAGCTCAACACAACACGAGTCAATCTCCTTATCTTTTTACTGTTTAATGCAGCACCCACAAAGAAGAACAAAGCCAAATTAAAGTCGACATATTGTTGCAAAGTGGTGTCAATCTGATCAGCCTCATCGGTACTTATTGTTCTCTTGTATCTGTTCTTGGAGATATCGTTATACAGTTTAAAATCGCGGTGATACGATGGAGGGGCCAGGAACACAGGAGGTAACAAAAACGAAACATAACACACCCCAGACCATCCAATTGGGAGATTATAATATCCCTCATTACCACATACAAAATATGTATTATCCGACGATGTAAAACTACTATTATTAGCTCCTTCAATTGTTAATGTAACAGTACACGCACTCCTTCCCACTGGAATTTTCCCAATACTTTCTATGCATAAATCTGCTTTAGCTCTGGTCACAGATATCACAAATGGTCCAGTGTTCTTAATAGTTCTACTGTTCGTGAAAACATATGGTGCAGAATTATTGTCCGGTCAATTCTCCTCCCATTCCCATTTAGTTCCTTTAGCTTGCGGGTAACCATCTTCATCAGGGTAACAGACTCTATTAAGATGATAGTTAATCCTTCCAACTGTCGCTTTCTTTGCAACGATCAAGAGCGCAAATCATGCATGACAAGAACCATTATGAGAAAAGGGAAGAGGAATAAAAGGTGTTCCTCCTTTCTTTTGGTGAGCAGGTATCATCCCACACACCCAACAATCAGTGGTATTTGTGGCATTATGTGTATGATACAACATCTGAATAAATGTGTTGTTTAGGTAGAATTGTCTATGCTTCTGCTCATGGTAGAGAAGCGTAAAATAATGATGCTCAATTGGTGCAGAAGTAGTGGCAATCAGCAATTGTCGAGCAGGAACCACTTTCTCAACAAACTAAGTTGTTGCTGCTAGAACCATCATAGCAACAACAAATCCTAGAACACAAATGATCTTCTTCCTAGCAACAATTGATCTTTCAGCAGGCATGATCACTTCGTTATTAAAAAAAACAATCGTTGGAGCTCTTATCCCAGGACAGCCGTTGATTTCTTCACCGACGGTCAAGAAGGGTGTCACTTCGCAGAACTGATCCCCCACCCCTTTGCCACATC
This sequence comes from Lissotriton helveticus, assembly GCF_964261635.1. NCBI lineage: Eukaryota > Metazoa > Chordata > Amphibia > Caudata > Salamandridae > Lissotriton > Lissotriton helveticus. The sequence continues at coordinate 1,342,416,891 of NC_136057.1, read as the reverse complement.
GGCACTCTGTTTCACTAACCCAGGGCGGTTGCTCAACCAGTCTTTTTCAGCACTGCAGATTCTTTCCTCGGCCTCAGTTGGTATCGCGATACTCCAGGAATCGTGTGGTCTGGGAAGACTCCCTCAGATTCATCAGGTGAGATAGCGTGGCCCATCTCCATTTCCAAGATCTCTTGGTGATCGGTAAGTACAGCAGGTTCCACCAAGGCAGGCGACACTCGCTTGCAGTGAGTGCTATGGACCCAATTCTTTCTATTTGTCACTCGATCTGCTGTCCTCGTCGCTAGGAGCACCTGCTCCGGTGCTCGCCACCTCGGTTCCAAACTGTTCGACCTCTTGAAGACTTTGACCATTACATGGTCTCCGGGTCGGAGTTCGTAGGCCTCACCTGCAGATCTATCTGGAAGAGCTTCTCGAACCTGTTGATGAATAGAGATCAAACTGTCGGTTAACTGTGCCAAATAATCATTCATCAGAACACAAGGTACATCATGTACAGGGCGTGGCCTAGGAACTCCCCAAATGTTCATCGGTCTTCCAAATACCACTTCATATGGAGTAAGCCCAGATCGTGAATGTGGCACCGATCTTATGGACAAGAATGCCAAGGGTAAATCTGGCCATTTCTGAGACGTGGAAGCAAGTATTTTCGCTATCTTTAATTTCAACGTAGCGTTATACCTTTCCACCAATCCTGCTGATTGTGGGTGGAAAACTGCATGGAATTTCTGTTTAATTCCTAATCCTTTCAGGACATGCTCAACAACTTGCCCAATAAATTGAGGTCCGTTGTCACTCCACAAAAGTTTGCAAATACCATATCTAGGGAAAAACTCTTTTAAAAGCACCTTCGCTGTAGTAAGAGCTGTATTGTCCTTTGTAGGGTACACCTCTATCCATTTACTGAAGGCACATACCACCACTAGAACATACTTTAAGTTGTTACAACATTCAAATTGGATGTAATCCATTTGCAAAATTTCAAAAGGTGCAGTTGGTGTAGCAAACCCTCCTGTAGGAGTCCGTGTCTCTTTTCCAGGATTATACTGCCAACAAATCAAACAAGATTGTACTATTCTTTTTGCTGTGCCGGCAATCTCTGGATGCTCCCAGACTTGTGTGAGCAATTTTGTTATTGCTAGAGCTCCAACATGTGCCGGTCCATGTGCCATTTGAACCATAGGCTGTAAATAAGCAGCAGGCAATTTCCACGTATTCATCTCTTTGTTGCGCCAACAGCCCTCATCGTCTAACATTCCTTCTTTAGACCATTTCTCAAGTTCTTCCACAGATGCCGATTTCTGTATATCTAATACTTCCTCTCTATCATCATGCCACCGCTTAGCTTGTGATTTCACTACATACATCGATGTAGTGCTTCGTTGAATCGCAGTCTCATGAGCTACGCGATCTGCAAAGGCGTTGCCTTTTCCTATCTTATCAATGACTTTCTTGTGCGCACTACACTTTACAGTAGCTATTTTTTTCGGATATGTTAGTGCAGTCAAAAGAATATGTACCAATTCTCAATGCATATTCTGCATCCCGTGGGATGTAAGAAAACCTCTTTCCATCCAGAGTAGGCCAAAATCATGAGCCACTCCAAAAGCATAGTGGCTATCCGTATAGATGTTCACACATAAATTAGTGCTAAGTTCACACGCTCATGTCAATGCTATTAGCTCAGCTGCTTAAACCGACTTCTGTGGTATACCAGCTGTCTCCACTATTGTCTCAAGTGTCGTAATTGCATATGCAGCTGAAGTCGTACCATCTGGTACCTTCAAACAGGACCAATCAACCCATAATTCCCCATCTACACCTAAAAGGGGCGTATCTTGCAAATCGACGTGACCCTTTGTCTGTTCCTCAGTAAGGAAGATACAATCGTGAGACTCCTGTGACTGAGTCTGAGTCACTGGATATGGCAACAAAGTAGCTGGGTTCAGTGTTGCACATCTCTTCAATGTAATGTGAGGGGCTAACAGTGTCAATTTGTATCCTGTCAAGCGGGCACTAGTCAAATGTTTCGTTCTAGTCTGATTCAAAAGGACATCAACCGCATGGGGTACTAGCAACAACAGTTTATGTGACAAAACTATTCCTTCACTCTGCCGTATGGACACAGCTGTTGCTGCAACTGAACGGAAGCACCCAAGCAATACATGAGCAACAGGGTCAAGAACCGCTGAAAAATATGCACAGGGACGCTGCTTGTCACCGTATGTCTGTACTAAAACTGACAATGCACACCCATCCTTCTCGTGTATATAGAGTGTAAAAACCTTTGTGTAATCTGGAGGGCCTAATACTGGTGCGGAACAAAGAGCTTGTCGTAACAAACGAAAAGCATCCTGGCATTTAATTGTCCATGGAAGGGTTATGGAGTGTCTTTAGTCAAAATCGCCAGCAAGGGTTTAACAATGTGTGAAAAATCTAATATCCATTGCCTGCAGAACGAAGTCAAACCAATGAATGCACGGAAATCTTTCTGGGTAGAAGGTACTGGCGTGTCTCAAATTGCTTGTATACGATCTGGTGTAAGTGCACGGCCCTCCTTAGAATGAAGGTGACCTAAATAGGTAACCTTCGATCTACAATATTGCAATTTCTTCCGTGACACTTTATGGTTGTGTGTAGCAAGAAAAGAAAGTAAAGACAAAGTACATTTTTCACACTGCTCAGGCGTATCGGCTGCCAACAAGATGTCATCAACATATTGTACGAAAGCCACTCGTTCAGATAAAGTAAAGGAGTCAAGTTGTCATTTCAAGGCTTGACTATAAATGCTTGGACTCTCAGTGTACCCTTGAGGAATTCTACAAAATCTATACTATCGATTATTCAAAGTGAAACCGAACAAATATCGGCTATCAGGATGAATAGGAATCGAGACGAAAGCATTCTTCAGGTCAATCACAGAAAAGGTAGTTGCTGTTTGAGGAACTAGGGTAAGTAGTGTTGTTATGTCAGAAACCACAGGGTATTGAGGAATTACAATCTTATTAACTTCCCGCAAACCAATAATGAATCTGTAAATACTTGTGTCAGTGTCTTTTTTCAAGATAGGAAGAATAGGGCTGTTACAAACATTGTAAGGAACTTCTTCCACAACCCCCACCTTAATCAAATCATGAACAATCCGTATAAGTGCTTCTTCGCCTTCTTGAGAAATGTTATATTGAGGCAACCGTGGCAATGAAGCACCCTCCTTGACACTAATATGCACTGGTGGAATAACCATCTGCCCTACATCGGTGTATGAAGTAGCCCACAAAGTACTAGGGAGTGTAGCTAATGCAATGTCCTCTTTAACAAGACAAGATGTCTCAATCATAGGGTAGTTGTCATTCAAAATAACACGTACTCCTTTCCGGAGAACATAGTATCGTAGCCCTGAAAAATGTGAGCATATCAAGACCCACAATATTATCTGGTGTGTTTGGAGAAAGCAAAAATGGACATGGAGCAGTAAACTTATCAACCTGAAATGCAAGTGATTGTCATAGCGGGCTAAGGAAGGTGGTCCATCAAAACCTGTTGATTTAATAGTTTAGCCAGACAGGGGAACCCTTGGAACCAAGTGTTTAGATAAGGCGCTACGGGTAGCTCCTATATCAACCAGAAACTGATCAGTAGAACCCAAAACATGTGCTGTAACATAGGGATCCTTCTGATCTACTGGAACTTCAACTGATTCCTTACCCCATCCTATGCAATCCTATGCATAAACTGAGTCTTTGAAATCGGATGGCATATAATCGAACATTTGATATTGATTTCGTCTGTCAAAAGTGTTAAACCCATTTTGTCCACGAGTATTGGCATCAAACCTAACATGATCATCTGTGTTTCCTCTAGGCCCTGAATATCCTAAACGATTTTGCATTTGTCCCCGACCACGTGGATAATGCTGAGCACGTAGTGCCAGACAATCAGAAGCCCAGTGTCCAAATTTCCTACAGTACGCACACTGGTCAACAGACAAATTCGAATTAGTATAAGAAGAAAAATACGAACCATAAGATCCATGTCCACCTCTATCATTACTTCAAGAAGGCCGGCCATTAGCCTTAGCCAACTTAACCTTCGTTTTAATTATTTAGTCTTTTTATCCTCGCTGCCTTTCGCTTCCAATTCCGGTCGTTCATAATACTGAGCCATAGTTAAAAGAGAAACCGGAGAAGAGGTAGTCCATGAACTCTCACTGGCCTTTAGGTGATTAGCTATTCCTGGCAACAGGTTTGCGATATATTTATCGACGAACAGATGCCTGCCTGTGTCATCTGTCAATGACTGGCCACTAAAGTGGTGGAATGCCTCTTCAAAGCGTGTGAAGAAATCAGAAACCGATTCATCTGCCTTTGGCTTACAAGACACTAACACTGTCTAATCTATCTTTTTAAGTGGAATAATCTTCTTTAACTTTACTATTATAGCTGCTGGAAGATCTAGAATTAACTGACACAGTTTCTGTGTGGGTTCTCTTTCTTCATCTAATTGTTCCAAATCTTCCCATATTGCCCCAAAAGTCGCACGATCATCAACTTTACGAACAGTTCTCCACATATCAGGGGTAATATCAATCTGAAAAACAAATCAATATCGGGCAAAGTCATAGTACAAGAGCTAATAGCACCCTCAACTTCCTCATAAAAGGCTGCTGGATTCTTTCGTGGATCAGGTAATGCTGTTTTAAGGGCCATAACATCTGCTCTATTCCAAGGAGTATAAACCCAATTATAAACAAAATAACCCTTTGCATCAGTAGAATTTATATCGTCGCTAGTTCCTGTACCTCTAGGAGGAACATACAAAGGTGCGGCTTCCTGCATAGGTCTCACATGAACTACAACATTCTTATCTGTTTTGGAAGTAGAAGCTCGTGCCATGTTAATCCGGGAGGTTTGAGCAGCTGCTTCTGCTGCTTTTTTCTCCTCTCGCAAACGGACTGCATCAGCACGAAGTTTAACCAAACATCTGATTTTGTCAACCACCTGAGAGAAGACAAAAAGACCATCATTCATTTGCTTACAATCATTTGCTACATCATTGGGTGCCAATTCCTCAGGATGTTTCCTAAACCGCTCAATGACCTCTGCAGAAAATACTTCAGTAAAATATATTTGCTCCCTTTCAAGCCAATCTTTTATGCTATCTAGAAGTTCAGAAGCAGGGGCAACACTACTAACAGCTTTACAAGCAGCAGATCTAATGTCAGGCGCACGCTCAGCGGACAAAATAGAACGAGTTTCCCGTTCTTTTTCCTTCTCTGTAGGAGAGTCTTCGTCTGACTTATGAGGAGCAGAAGGAAGAGTATTCGGAGGTGGAGAACGGTCTAACAAAAGAGAATCATCTTGTGGTTTATTAAGAATAGGATAAAGAGGTCTACGTACAGTGTATTGGCCATTTACCTATAAATGACGCTCTCTATCTTCTCTCTCTTCAATTTCTTACAGTTCTTTATTTTTCATTTCTAATGCTTTCGCATGAATATTTTTACGCTGTTCCTTTTCAATCAAGGCTTGATCACGCTTCATTCGCTCACGCACTTCTTTCTCCCACATTCGTACATAGTCAAAAATATCTTGTCTAGCCTTTTGCTTGAACATTCGTTGTTCCACATACTGAATCTTTCGCAGATCAAATGACCCATGCATAGGCCAACGCAACTCAGGATCCTTACAAGTATATCTATTCCATAACGTGCTGTACATTATAGAAGAAATACCATATTTAATATACATGTCCCTATTAGGCGTCCCTTCTGGGGGAGCCGGTTGTGCTTCATCGAGTCTCAAACTGGTACCACAACAAAAGCAACATATCCTACGAAGTGTGCTAGAAACAGGCATGCCAAAAATAGTGCAGATAATGCAGTTTTCTATCCAAAGTAGCACTTAAGGTACTTCTGTACGACGTGCTGTTCAAATCAATTCAAAACAGAGAAAATTCTCCTCATTACCTGCCTATATCAATTGCAATTCATATATCAATTACTTACAAATCCAAATTGTCCAACACAAATTCCAAAAGCCACAGCAATCGTCGCAAAACGACCTTACCAATCCCAGGTGTGAAACCAACAGCAAGTGTTGCAGCAAAACAACGCTTACCAATCACTTAGTGTCCAGATTCCAACTGTCAAGTTCTTAAATCGACCAAACGGTCACTGCACGACGAATCAACAGAAGAGATCTCAGTCGAGGACCAGCACCACCTGAATGGTCAGATCAGAAAGGGAGGAAAAACGCTGTGGTTGGCCAAGACGAGGGTCTCCTCGAGCAATGATTGTCCGTAGCGAGATTCCAATCCTTCGTTTCGACCATTCCTTCGGGCATTCGAGTCGCCGATCAGCCCCACTGGTTGGGCGCCAATTTGTCGTGGTGAGCCTCAGCTAGGCCTACCAGTGCTAGGGTTTCGCCCTTCTCTGCACAAAGTGCTTAGACCATTAGGAAGAAGTTGGCACGGAAACTGGAATATAAAACAGAGTACTTTGTTAACCTCATGAGGTGGAACTACATTCACACAACACCCTTCGGTAGTGTATGAAGTAGCACACTGAACTGAAGGAGCATGGTGCTTTTATACCCACATAGGGGCTCAAAAGAAGGCGGTTTTAGTACAGAAAGAAGGTTTTAGGTACATATAAGGTCTTACAGAAAACGTACAATCAATAAGTGGGAGGAGCTAACATGCTAATTCTAGTAAACACATCCTAACAGGTACAGACTATAACAGCTGCATAGACAGCTGTAAGTACCAACTGAGCATGTGAAAAGCAGAAGAGGCTAAATATACCTTGTCACAAGGCAGCATACAAGAGTACACGACAGAAAGGTAGGACAAAACACATGGTGAGCATGAGGTAGCACATGGCATACAAAATGGCTGCTAAATCCAAGATGGCTTCAGCTAAATGCTAACTCAGTTCGCTGCTAAATTACAACACTAGGAGTGGCACTGCCAGACACAAGAACTGATGGAGGCCTGACTACAGGTACTCCCAGCTCACCTAACACGGGGAGTCCCCCCACAACTGACGGTCCATCCGGACAGACTAGACTCCCTACCTGGTGTTGCCACATGGAACCATCCAGTCCTGGAGACTGAGGTTGGGGCACTTCGGGACCTATCCCAGTCTCTCTCCTGCTCCCACGAAACAGGATGTGAGGCCCTACAACCTCCTCACAACAAGGGGACCTAGCTGCAACACTCCGAACCTCTCCCACCACTCTGGGTTGGAAGACATCTGAACCAATTCTATTAGGGTCATTCCCCAAGGCCTCTACAGGGCCTTTGGTACTCACCCAGAGGTCTGCCTCCTGTGCTAAACTTCACCTCATAATCCAGTGCCTCACACACGTACCCCACACCACTCTCCTGAATTGGGCGAGACATTACAGGACTGTCTCTATTACTCAACCCACACTTTTCTGGGTGGTCCTCACACTCATACACCAGGACTTCAGCCACGGGGGAATCCCTCTCCCTGCACTTCACATCTAGAGTTGGTAGGGTGCCCCTCCTCTCACTAGGACTATGGGCCCCTGTGCTAGTTCCCCAATCCACCTCAGGGACACTGCACACCCATGTAGCTACCTCTTATCCTTGAATCCCCTGGTATAGATCAACCCCATCCTTCAAGTCAGGTGCCACATCTCTGGGTGGGTGTACTACACTGTCATTACCACATAACTCAACTTTGCTGCGACCACTGGACCCCACCCTCACTGGTGAATCCAGACAATTAACACTGCGCTCAGGGAATAACCTACCCTCCAGAGCTAACTTCTCCTTTACTGCTATCTCCGCTAGGTGTGCCTCCAGCTGGGCAATCTTCCTTTGGAGCCTCTCTAATTCCAGCTGGTGCTCCCTCTCCCCCTGTCTGTCCAACCCCTCTGGGGACCATGAAGGGGATTGGGCACTACCCTGGGTATTAGACCCAGCAAGGGACTCCCTACCTATGGGACCCTCTCACCTGCCCACTAACTCCTCTAGGGTCCATGAAGGGAAGCGGTCACTACCATAGGCACTAGACTCCGCAAGGGACTCCCTAACTATGAGATATTCCATTTCACTTTCTTCCTCCTCTTCCGACTCTGCAGAGCCACCCTGAGACCAACTACCCTCTTGGTAGGTGTACTGGGACTCCAAGAATCTCCATCTGTCTTGTCGCCAAAGCCTCAGGAATGTCTGCAAGGATAGCTGAGTCTCCTCCCTACTCACAGCTAAACCTCTCTCCTCACAGAACCCTCTTAACTCCTCTAGACTATAGGTCAACCGGTCATTTATGTAAAAGGTAGGTCTCATTTCAGCAAGACCCATTGTAGCAATAATTAGTGGCATCAATCAAAAATAGAATAAAAAAAACTAAAAAATGTATGTAGTTGCGTTATGGTCTGCACTCACTAGTAGTGTACACTATAATTACTGTATGCGATCACAAATGGAAGTCCAGATCCTCACCACTAACCACCAATGTTAGAAATGGGGGTCTCTAGTTGGCAATGGCTGGCCACTGTCCAAGTAGGGACCTACACCCCTTGATAACCCCTGCTCAACCCTGTGGTAACGTAGCACGAGCAGCTAGGCTTATCTCAGAGGCAGTGTGTAAAGCATTTATGATCATACACAGTGACACAGTGAGGAACACTACAAAGGGACACCACACAAGTAGGTATAAAAAATAAGTATCTTTATATATAGACTTAACACAAGACCAGTAACATTAAAAAGTCACAATACTGTAAAAGAGGGTTATCCTTGAAATGCTGTAAAAAGAGTTCAAAGTGTGCAAATAGGAGTTCAGTTCAAGGCAGTGGTCTCTGTGACCCTTTTACTTACAAAGTACCTGGATTGTGTAGAAAAACCAACAAAATGTTGCAAACGAGCTGTAGCAATGATTTCCTCACGTGAGGCCGGCGATGCGTTGAATCCTTGCCGCAAGGGAGGATGATGCACCTGTCTGCGGATGCGTGTGGGACAAAGCGACAAACGTATTCACGCTAGTCCAGTGATGCATTGACTCCTTGCCACAAGGGGGATGATGCGCTGGACCTGTAGCGTGTGCGATCCTATTGCGATGAAAATGGCGGACGCACGGCGACGTTGTGATGCGATGATCTCAATGTGAGGATCCAGGGTCAGCGAGCGCTCAAAAAGCCCGCAAACGTGCAATGCAAAGATTGTGGGTGTTAGCGAGCACTTTGTGGCCCACAAGTGTGCTATGCGATGATCTCTGGTTTGTTAGCACTCGGCGGCAGCAGCGTGGTGATTTTTCTTATGCTCTTCGGCTGCGGCGGCTCGCAAACGGGCGTTAGCGATGATTTCAGCACTCTCTCTCTGCAGTAGAACTAGAGGCCCTGGAACTCACAGGGGCCTCACCTGCAGATAGAAATCCTCGCTGGTAGGAATCAGGAGGCTGGTGGTGGAGTAAGATGTGCCTGTGACTCCAGCGAGGCTAGCTCTCTTCTAGTCCTTGGGTGATTACTTTAGCAAAAATAAAAGTTCTCTCAAAGTCATTTTCCCTCTTCTTCCAAGTCCAGGGGGAACTACTGCAGGCCAATCCAAGAAATAGCACACAAGCACCAGACAGTCCTGGTTCGAAGATACTGTCTGGGTACGTGGGGTAGTCAGAAGAGAAACAAGACGAGCAGTGAGGCATGGATGAGATGCTTGAATCGAAGCATAAGTGTTCTGCATCCAAGCCCATCCAACCCCTGTTCATTCTAAAATGGCAGCTGGCTTTCAAACAAACATGGCCGCCTTCATCAGAATGCACGTTGCCAAAAAGTTAAGGGCCCTGTTACCGCTGTCGTCCAGGAATCTCCTTCTGGATCGATGGTACTGCGTACACCACGGAGTGCTCTGTTAACAGCTGCACCAACTTACACTACAAACTGACTGGAGCTAAAGAGGATAGCCCTCTTAGGGATTGTCACACAGCAATACGGAGCGCAGGAGCGATACTGCTCTGCAAGCCTGGTTTTATGTTGGATGGGCAGAGTCCCCCCATCTCTCCATCTGGTGTGGGCTTTTTCTTTACCCGCATGGCCGGTCCGGCACTGGTAACATAGTCGACTTTCCCTAATTACAGAACCAAAAGATCCTTACTATCTGTACCCGTCGCACGGCAGGGGTGGGGCAGAGGCAGAAATCGACACGAGGATGGCTGAGCCTGTATTGTAAAATTAAACCACACTCTCTCCATCAAGATGCACTATAATTATTTAAGAAGACCGGAACACCCAGAATGGAATTTAGGCTTGCTCATTTAACCAGAAATGGACCGGCCAGACGCGGTCTCTGCTCATCCTGCTGTCAATGATGCACTTTTTATTAGTCATCCTGCGAGCTACAAACTATACCACTCAGAATAATTTAGCATCACTGATCACAATCCACAACATCACACTGCTACATTCACACTACATTAAACCAAAGGAAGGGTGCTGTCTGTTTGACAATAAAGTTACACAGCTGAAAGAAATTGACAAAGCCAATGGCTCCTGCATAGGGGAGATCTATTGGCTTGCCAATGCTTATTCTTTGGTGTGAAGCACTCCACTAAAGCACCTGTGTTAGCACTACCCTACTTCTCACCCTATACCTCCATCAATATGTTTAATCTACATATACGTACTTCCTTTATGCATCTATAAACCTTCCATGTACTTATGGATCTATATATTTATTACTTTCTTCTAATTCAGCATATCTAATGCACTACCCTATTTCTCACCCTATACCTCTCTCAATCACTGTTCCAGTGCACGCGCGCACCTCTGCCCTTCCGAGCGCGCAGTCCTGGGTGTGAAGCGCGCATCACAGCACATCCCAAGAGAGCGTTAGTGTGCCGAAAGACAGAAAATGCTCCTACACAAGCTGCCTTAATATCTAACTAGAGCTTGGCTCTGGGGCTGGTTGGTTGCCTTTTTGAAGTATTTATGTTAATCACAGCGCCCGTCAAGGCATTTAACATAAATACTTTAAAAAAGCAACCAATCAGCCCTACAGGGCGCTCTAGTTAGAAAAGAAATGCAGCAAGTGGTCAAACATGATGTGTGCTTTCAGAATCCTTTGAAAGTACATGTACATGCTTTTAAACTTGATGGGAGGTAAGTAACATGGCTGGGGACGGTGTGAAACAGAATTGAAATAGGAATGGGGTGGGTGGGCTGGGGAAAAGAAACTGATTGTCTGGGGGGTGGGGGGAAAGAAACTGGGAATGGGTGCTTGCCCGTCCCCCAACACCCTCGGGCTTTATTTTTAAAATTGTGCGGTCATAACTGGGTTCTACAAATGTTAATTGTCAATAAAATGGTACTGTATGTGATTGGCTTTAAAGTTTGATACTGTATCTGTGGTGTCCTCTTGCATAAATGAATGAGGAAGAACTTATAAGTTTGAAGAGTAGCTTTAATTAAAGCCTCAGCCACAGGAGAAATCTTCAACTGACTCCAGAGCAGAGATGCATTCCAGAATCTCACATGAGAATGGAATATGAACATTAACAATTCCAATGCATTAAAGGTACAGATACAAACATTAAATACACAGCAATATCACACATCTCCCTCCTAAAGAAAGTTTAAACAACAATATTAAAAATGCATACTACAGATACTCAAACAATTGGAGAGGTATGAATCTATGGTAAATAATCTCTTAAATAAATGGGAGGTCTACGTATTCTTTGACTTCTAAGGGAAGATGAGGATAAATTTGAACCATTGACAAAACTAGAAGTTGAAGGATGTAATCCTTGTCTTCCACACAAAGAGTCACGTAAAGGAATTCTTGACCTAACCACAACCACCCTGCTCCTGTTCCAAATTCTCCCATCCTCTGTTTTAATAGCATTTCTAAATACTTTCACTACTGCTCTCACCTCAGCATATTTTGACCAAGATCTACAACCAACAGGAGCTTTTATTCGAACAAGATCACCCACTAGTACCTTCTGTACACTCACACAATTTCTTTTATCAAAATACAACTTTCTTTCATCCAACTTCCTCTCTTCCTTCTTACGCCACTCACCAATTCCATTATCAATCAAACCCTTGTTGAGATCCATCCAACCAGGACACAACCAAGTGTTGGGAGCCCTCCCTTTGAACAACACAAATGGAGATTTCCCAGTTGCCGAGTGGGGTGCAAAGCGATAAGCAGTTATTCTTTCCTGTAGAACCGATTTCCAATTTAAATTAGATGACCTTGCCAACTGTATAGCCTCCTTCAAGGTTTTATTAACTCTCTCAACTGCACCATTAGTCTCGGGATGATACAAAGAACACTTTTTATGTAGTATACCAGACTTCTTCATGTATTCTTCAAAGATCCTAGAACAAAATTGTGGTCCATTGTCAGAAAGAAGACTATTGGGAAAACTCTCTTTCTTAAAAAGAGCATCAAGGAATTTTATTACTTCTTCCGAAGTGATCTCTCTAACAGCACCCACCTCAATCCACCTAGAGTACAAATCCATCAAAACTAATAGATAAGGGGTATCACTCACACCTGACAGAGGGCCAACTATATCAATAGCTACTTCATCCCAAGGATGACTTGGTAACAATCTCTTAACCATGGGCATCTGCTTAGTTTTCAATATTTTATCACTAGCACAGCACTCTGGGCAATCCCTCACTAACCTCTCAATCTCCAAATCCATGCCAGGCCACCAAAACTGCATGCGTAAAATTTCTTTAGTTTTAACAATGCCAAGATGACCAGAATGTGCATGAGACAAAAGTTTCTTCCTAATACCCAGAGGCGGTACCATCTTTGTACCACGAGTTAAAAACCCAGAATTTGTAGAGAGCTCATCAGAAACTAAAGTCCAGGGTTTCTCTAAACGAGAGTTACTACTCAAAGATAACATCACCCTTTTTATCTCTTCATCCTTCTCAAGCTCATCTCTCCATTATTTCTCTTCAATAGCTCCTTCTGTAATCTCACATACATTTATGAAATCATCAGAACAACCACATTCATCCTCTTCTACAAATTTTTCCTTACCTACCATTCTTGAGAGACAATCAGCAGATTTGTTTGATACTCCTGGAATATAATCAACGGAGAAATCAAACTCCTGTAAAGATACAATCCATTTCCTAATTCTTGAGGAGATCGCATCTAAACCCTTTTTATCAAAAACCTCCTTCAATGGTTTATGATCTGAAAGAGCACACACCTTAGTCCCCCAAATCAGATTCTTCAATTTCCTCAGAGCCCAATAGATGGCAAGAGCCTCCTTCTCTATTACAGAATAGTTTAATTCTGAACCTCTCAAACACCTGGAAGAGCAACAAATCAAACAATCCTTTCCATTTCTTTTCTGTATCAAAACAGCACCAAGACCTTTTTCACTCGCATCAGTGAATAAAACAGTGGGTAACCCTGGTATGAATGCCTGAAGAGAGGGAGCCTTATTCAATTCAGATTTAATACCATCAAATTCCTTCTTGCACACCTCAGTCCATACATACTCAACATTTCTTGCTGTCAACTTTCTCAACGACTGAGTTTTATCTGCAAAATTACAAATAAATTTGCATTAAAACTCTACCATACCAAGGAAGGAAATTAATTCTTCTTTATTCACAGGCTCCTTAACCTTATTAATAGTCTCCACTAATTCCTTTTTTGGAAAGATTCCTCGATCAGTTATTCTATGACCCAAGTAATTTACTTCTTTTACACCAAATTTGCACTTACTTCTTTTAAGTGTCATACCCGCATCTTCCAAACGTCTGAGAGCAGCACATACACGACCATAATGTTCTTCCATACTGTTGCCATAAATAAGTAAGTCATCTAGATAGCACCTGACACCTGGTAACCCTTTTAAGATTCTAGCCATAATTCTCTGGAAAACAGAAGCCGCAGATACAAGGCCAAACGGCATCCTCTTATATCTGTAGGTGCCCATAGGAGTGATGAAAGCTGTTAAGTCTTGGGAATACTCATCTAATACAACCTGGTGGTAGGCTGATGCCAAATCTAAAGTGGTGAAAAATCTAGCCCCTTCTAATGTACTCACCATCTCATCTATGTTTGGAAGGGGAAACCTGTCAACCACCACTTCTTTATTTAGCGCTCTGAGATCAACACAGAGTCTAATTTCACCAGTTGGTTTCTTAACCACCACTACAGGAGCTAACCACTCAGTAGCTTCCACCTGTTCAATCACACCACTCTTCAACAATTTTTCAATCTCCTCTTTCACCTTCTCTTGTTCCATTAACGGTATTCTTCTTACTTTTGCTACTATGGGTATGGCACCCTCTCTTAATCTGATGCGATGCTTATAACCCTTCAAGCAGCCCAAGCCTTCTCTAAATACATTAGGAAACTTATCTGTCAAGTCTTCACACAAGTCTTTTCCTATATCCTTCATATCCACAGTATCTATCTGATGAATTTGAACTTGAGGATTAGCATTAGGATTCAAAGTTACACCAAGTTGACCTTGATGTACCCAACCCAATAAAGTATCCCCTTTTTTGGCAACATAAATTTTACCCACAATGGTCCTACTCCCAATTTCTATCTCAGCCATGAAACAACCAACCATTTTAATCGGATTGTCTGAATACCCAAGAGGTCTCACATCTGATCTCATCATTCTTACTTTACCAGCAAAATGTGTGTTAAATAATTCTTCATCTATTAAAGTTATACGAGAACATGAATCAAATTTGAAGTTAATCATGACATTTCCTACTTTTACATCATGTTTTGGATGATCAGATACTTCACATTTTATCTCAAAAGTAATGGTTCTAACTTGTGGTTGTGATTGACTCCAACGTTTCCTTGTCAAGTCAGGTTTAAATATATTTGTTCTACAACATTTTCCATAATGCCCTCTCTTCCCACACACATTACATTGAAATCTTTAATGCGGGACACATTGGAGAGTTGGCTAAGTGACCTATTTGTCCACATCTGAAACATGAAAATCTGTTACTCTGTTGTGTAAAATTGTTCTGGTTTGCCGAACTTGATGCCAAATTCTCTTTTCCAGAACCAGTTTGAGTTTCATTTGTCTCATTCTTCTTAACTTGACAAACAATTTCTTCAACTTTTGTTTCTTCTTTTTTTCCATTCAATGACCCTTTATCTTTTTCTTTTTTTAACTCACGAACACATTTTGTCATATGTTCCACCTGTTTTGCTATGGCCAATACTTCCTCAAGAGGTGGTTCATCTTTTAACCAAAGCTCTTTTCTAATCTCATCATGTGCACACCTAAGTACAAACTCATCCCTTATTCTTTCATCAAGGGTTAAACCAAAGTTACAAGAGGACGCTAACTTTCTCAACGAAGAAACATAATCTTCCACTGTCTCATCTCCTTTCTGTTCTCTTAAACCAAAATGGTAACGCTCCATAATGGTACTGATCCTCGGGAGATAA
Organism: Lissotriton helveticus; assembly: GCF_964261635.1. NCBI lineage: Eukaryota > Metazoa > Chordata > Amphibia > Caudata > Salamandridae > Lissotriton > Lissotriton helveticus. Next base: position 1,342,401,462 of record NC_136057.1, on the reverse strand, counting down.
TGTTTGTCAAGTTGAGCAATCGCAATTTCATATTCATTTAAATTGCGTTGTTCTCCAGCAGATAAGTCAGGAAGATGTTCTAGCACATCCTGTCCTTCCCCCCCCAAACAATGGAGAAGAAGGGAAAGCTTCCTTTCTGCACTCAAGTTAGTTCCACATACCCTCGCATAGTTTGCAAAAATTTTCTTCCATTTTTTCCACTTTATGTTTGGTTCTCCTGGGGTATTTAAAAAGAAAGCAGGCTGAGTTACATTTTGCATTTTTTCACTATGTATGTATTTTCTTTTTTCTCTTTTCTTTCTCAGGCTTCTTAACAGTGTGAAACCTCTTAATAACACCAAATGAATGGGAGTGTCAAAATTCTACTAGTTCTTGTAGACCAGCACTTTTTTTTAGTAATTATGATGTAAGTCCTGCTTTGTGATGTCAAAAAAGAACCTTCAGGTTATGCAGGATAATTGAGAAGAATGTTCTTTCTTGTGAACATTCCTTTAGTGTTCAGTGCATCTCAAATCTAGATAATTGCCATGCATGGAATCCACTAACAAAGAGCAGAATGTCAGCAGTCTTTACGTTCTTTCCTTCTTTGATGCACGCACAGACAGCTTCAGCGCGAGCAAGGCTTCAGTGCGAGCAAGGACAGCTTCAGCGCGAGCAATGCTTCAGCGCGAGCAAAGACAGCTTCAGCACGAGCAAGTCTCAGCGCGAGAAAAGAACACCGCGCGTCTTCTTAAGACAGAGCGCGAGAGAAACACGTTGCTTTACTCAAACGTTTCCGCTCCCTTATTTATACTAAAAATATAATTCCAAGCAATCCGCCCGCCAAACTCCTCACCGCAATTGTCCCTGAAACAGATACCGCCGCTGGGAAGTCTCCGCTTGCTTTCTTATTCACATAATTAACACAGCCGCTGGAGGAGTGCGCGAGTCGTCTTTTCTTTTCCTTTTTCCCGTGTTGAGGCGAAGTCCTGGGTTCACCCGATCGTCGCCATAATAATGTGGTGTCCTCTTGCATAAATGAATGAGGAAGAACTTATAAGTTTGAAGAGTAGCTTTAATTAAAGCCTCAGCCACAGGAGAAATCTTCAACTGACTCCAGAGCAGAGATGCATTCCAGAATCTCACATGAGAATGGAATACGAACATTAACAATTCCAATGCATTAAAGGTACAGATACAAACATTAAATACACAGCAATATCACAGTATCCTTCTCAGAAAGGAGCTTCTTTGTAACATTTTTTAATTATCACAAAATAAACAACATGTAATTCATTAAAACACATTTCGAAAGCTAAAGAACTATTGCACATTCGGTAACAGCTTCTAATATGTGTTAGTCTGGGAACCAGAGGGAATTCCTAGCCCGGCAGATGCTTTCGAAATGGGAGAGGGTGGGTGAACAAAGCAAGGAAAATTGTCACCAAAATACAATTTTTTTATTTATCATCAAAGTCGTCTTTGTAGAAATCCTAACATACTTCTTGGTAGCTCTTATTGTGATCATATAACCTTGCATGACTTTTTCATATGTTATATATTGTTTTTTTGTTTTTTTACACATCTAACCAGCAAGTCGCAACAGTTACTTTTATTAGCTCAAGCGTACTTTAGGTGAATGCCAGATGCAGATTTCTCTTTCTCTGTTCTGTGATATAAAATGCATGCTAGATGATTTTATCTCTCCCCTCTTGGTGACATTACGGCCATCATCTCCTTGTGTTTGCATTGTTTTTGGAGCAGCGTTGATTATGTTATATTGTTCTGTGACCGAACATAACAATTAGAAAGGCGGGGCCGACATCGGCCCGCCGCACTTATGGCGGGGCGCACCGGCCCCCACTCGCCCCCGGGTTCCCTGGTGACCCGGAAGGGATTAAGTCACTTCCGGGCCACAAAGGGAACAAAGGCCAGGCCGGTTAGATCCGGCCTGGCCGGCGAGGGGTTTAAAAGACCGTGCAGCGCGGGAGTCGGCCTCTTTGACTCCTGCGCGCCATGGCCTGCCCCTTACAGCCTCTAGGAGGCTGTAATTAATTTTTCGTTTTGTCTTCTCAGGTGTATAAAACCGGTCGGCGTCTCGACGGAGGTCTTGGAATTTGGCGGCCTCGCGTTGGGGGGCCTTTTTCAATATCTTCTTTGTCTTGCAGGAGCATGTCTGGAACAGCGCGGTTGGCGCGTCTACAGATCTGCTTGGGTGTACCCCCAGACAACGTGACTGGGACATCTGTGGGAAGCATGTTACAGCCGGCGGAGACGAGCTCTTGAACAGCGCCTGGAACAGCACCTGGAACAGCATCTGGAACAGCATGAATGGCGGAGATCAGTGCGGCAGGTGTGGTCATCGAGCGTGGGAGTACCCCGGGAAACAGCGCAACGGGTGTGTCGGCAGGAGGGTAGGGGAGGCCAGATAGTCGGTCAACTACGCTGGCCTGTGGCGGTAAGGTCATGATTGGAGAGCAGTTAATTTAGGTCCTTAGGGGGGTGGCACCATTCTCAAATGGGGTCGCCCAAATGGAGAGACAAGTGGTCTCTCATAGAACTCCAGGGACAGGTATAGCCTGTTCGGTACATGGGTGCGGGGGAGACAGTCACGCTTTCTCTAGGCTCTTTGGCCATCCCGCACGTGCACAATGACGCCAGTAAACGGCGCAGAGATGCAAGGGCCCCCTGTAATGGAGTTAATAGAGCGTACGGGGTAACTAGGGGACCAAAGTACCCTCACGGTAAGCGGTCCCTCTGCGCATGCGCACTTCGACAGAAGGGCGTGGTTAAATAGGGCGTATGGGGTAACCGGGGAGGGGATGTGCCCCCATGGTAAACGGGCCCTCCTGCGCAAGCGCACACTCCGACAGGAGGGCGTGGTTAAATAGGGCGTTCGAGGGTAACCGCGGAGGGGATGTGCCCCCACGGTAAACGGGCCCTCCTGCACACGCGCACTCCGACAGGAGGGCGTGGTTAAATAGGGCATTCGGGGGTAACCGGAGAGGAGATGTGCCCCCACGGTAAACGGGCCCTTCTGCGCATGCGCACTCCTTCAGGAGGTTGTAATTTAGTGATAAGGATCTGACACCCGTTATTGATCTTGCCTTAGGCCCAAATAGGAACGCAGAAAATTAACTTGTATAATATGAATTGATATGTTAGTTTTGAATAGGAAATACCTTGTACTAGAAATATGTTAAGGTTATCCATCTGAATACCTGTATATATCAATTGTAACATTTTCTGCGTAATTGTGTAAATATTGTTTATTTCAATTTTGATTTATTTTGTATAATTTAATAAATACGGCCGGGGGTCGAAAGATCCCCCACCTTCCAAAGAAAGCCCTCTCACGTCCTGTTAATAATATTATGTTGGTTAACGGAAGGGTGGGGGTCCTCCGGCAGTCCCTGGCCATATGGAAAGGCGGGGCCGTCATCGGCCCCGCCGCACTTATGGTGGGGCGCACCAGCTCCCACTCGCCCCCGGGTTCCCTGGTGACCTGGAAGTGATTAAGTCACTTCCGGGCCACAAAGGGAACAAAGGCCAGGCTGGTTAGATCCGGCCTGGCCAGCAAGGGGTTTAAAAGGCCGTGCAGCGCGGGAGTCGGCCTCATTGACTCCTGCGCGCCATGGCCATGGCCTCTAGGAGGCTGTAGTTAATTTTCCCACCCACCATGCCCTAAAGCAGATGATTGTTATTGTGTGTTATGAAGGTTTTCATAATTTGGTTACAAGTGTTTATGTAGGACAAAGTGTCTGATTAATACGTTTTGTTCCTTAGAACTTTCTCCCGTTTTCAGGTCATCAATAGTCGTATTTATTAATATTCCTTGGTCAGGCAGTAAGGTCATGATTGGTGAGCAGTTAATTTAAGGTCCTTAGGGGGGCGGCGCCATTCTCGAATGGGGTCGCCCAAAGGGAGAGACAAGTGGTCTCTCATAGAACTCCAGGGGCAGGTACAACCTGTTGGGTACATGGGTGCGGGGGAGACAGTCACGCTTTCTCTAGGCTCTTTGGCCACCCCGCACGTGCACAATGACGCCAGTAAACGGCGCAGAGATGCAAGGGCCCCCTTTAAAGGAGTTAATGGAGCGTACGGGGTAACTGGGGGACCAAAGTACCCTCACGGTAAGCGGGCCCTCTGCGCATGCGTTCTTCGACAGAAGGGCTTGGTTAAATAGGGCGTACGGGGGTAACCGGGGAGGGGATGTGCCCCCACGGTAAACGGGCCCTCCTGCGCAGGAGCACACTCCGACAGGAGAGTGTGGTTAAATAGGGCGTTCGGGGGTAACCGGGGAGGGGATGTGCCCCCAAGGTAAACGGGCCCTCCTGCGCATGCGCACTCCTTCAGGAGGGCGTGGTTTAGTGTTAAGGATCTGAAACCAGTTATTGACCTTGCCGTAGGCCCAAATAGGCACACAGAAAATTAACTTGTATAATATGAATTGATATGTTAGTTTTGGATAGGAAATACCTTGTACTAGAAATATGTTAAGGTTAGCCATCTGAATACCTATATATATCAATTGTAACATTTTCTGCGTAATTGTGTAAATATTGTTTATTTCAATTTTGATTTATTTTGTATATTTTAATAAATACGTCCGGAAGGTCGAAAGATCCCCCGCCTTCCAAAGAAAGCCCTCTCACGTCCTGTTAATAATATTATGTTGGTAAACGGAAGGGTGGGTGTCCTCCGGCAGTCCCTGGCCATACATCTGAGACCAGATGTGTGGCTAAGTAAAGTTGGTGCACTGTTGTCTTTTCTTATGCCTTAAGCTGCCCAAAATATACTATTCGTTTGTATATTTGACTGTTTCAGCCATTCTCTTCAAAGCTTTGTCCCTGCCAACATTATGCTAGTGGTTATCACTCTTCAGTGTTTGGTCTCAGTGTGTGTTTGAAACTGCTGTAAACGAGAAATTTAGCGTTCCGCAAAAATAAAGTCAACATTTTAGCTTTGTAGTCCATACAATGATACCCTTTCACTTAAAAAAGGAGTCACAATTCAATATCAGTACGTTTAAATGTATTGCAGTTACATTTAGTATTCGTGCATTGAATTTCTCAAATGGCACGTTCGGATGTGGCTGCTGTTGGTAAGATTCCAAAACAAAGCGTATCTCTCCAGGAAACACTATTGCCATGAGAACACTACACTCTAACCTACATCAACGCAAATCTCATGCCTGATTTGACAAGATGCCTATTGCAGTTATTCGGCATCAAGTAATGCTTAAAAAGCACCTTAAATGCATTTTTCATATAATTATGGATTTACCGCATTTGCCACATAATCCATCATCTGCAGCATATTGTGCAGATTTTAACAAAAAAATTGTTTCTTAGCTGAAATGATTCCCAAGTTACTAGAAAAGCAGCAACTCATGATGCCATGCAATGGAAGGCCCTTTGCAAAGGTTGCTTATCTCTGTATTTGGGTGCTAAACTGGTACTAGCAGGGTGCAACCTATACCAAGACAGTGCTAATAAGTATAACAAGCATTGGCAAAGCCAGTAAGTCTCTGCAATACTAGAGCTATTGCTGTTGTCCAAAAAATTCAGCAAGTCTACAAACACAAGGTATGCTTTCAGAAATGCAGCAAATTTTATATAGTCTGAACTCAATCCAAAAGTATTGGTGTGCTTTACATGATTTATTTATTTTGTTATGCATGGGAAGATTAATTGATTTGCCCAGAATCACAGGATGTTAAGCTGAACTGAGACTCAAAACCTATCTCCTAAGTCGCCAGCTCGAGCATTAAGCCACAACCTCTACCACAAGAGCGGAAGCATTTTCAATATTATATACAACTGTATGCAACAAACAACCATTGACAAAGCCAATAGTCCTGGCTTCTAGTAGAAATATCTGAATGCAATGACCCGAAGAAGGAAAATATCAGTCGGGTGGCACACTATGCTAAGCACAGCTTTTTAGCTCAATTGCTTTTAAGCCACACCCTTAATTGCATCGGTCACACCCCCTTGAGAGACCCCCTAATTTTATCATCCCACTTAAAGTCCTGGTATACACGCGCAGTACGGTACTTGGTGCACATAGCCTTGGCTGCAGCGCACAAAGACCTTAGTCTGCCGCAACCGAGAAAAAAAATTAGAGGGAACACTGTTCTCAATATATCTTCTACCTCAACTCGCTGACTCATCTCAAACCTCTATCTACTACTCTTTTCCAATGCACTAGTCTATTTCTCACCCTATACCTCTATCAATATATCCATTACCTCCACTTTCTCATTCATTCCAAACTCCACGACTATGATCCACAAAATAGCCCTTTCTAGACTCTCCTCTACTCTACCCCTCCTTGCATCATCTGACACCTCTTTTACTATACTAAATAAGCCTTTCTAAGTCTTCCCTCTGACTCTTCCCCCCAACATCCATTTTTACTCGTCGCAAGCCTCCAACTACTGCTATGAGCTCCCAAAGAAAAGAAAAGGTCTAAATCCTTCACTCTTCTATCCCTCCACTATCTTTTTCAATCAAAATAACAGACTAACAGGTCCATTTCTCAAATTTCATGTTTCACTATACTAATTCACCACTAATCCTTTCTGGGTTCCAGAGTAGCGTGCTACTTGCCGAAAAAAATCTCTTCAACACCTCATTAGGGTAGCAAGCATTATGTAAATGTAAAACTTTTCCCTCCACTATCCTTCTCAATCCAAATAACTGACTAATAGCCACCACTCAAATTTTTTTTTTTATTTATTTATTTATTTATTTTTTGCAAAACCTTTATTGATCTTTACCAAAGTACATCAGTGACGGCCTACAACCCTGGGGCCGGCCTCAAAGCATCATAGACTTGACTGCGGGTTAGTATACTTTCGTACATGAATACTGACATTCGTCATTTACGTCGTCGATGAAGCCACCACTCAAATTACTTTCATATTTCACTACCCTAATTCACCACTAATACTTTATGGGTTCCGGAGTAGTGTGCTACTCGCCGAAAAAGCACTTCAACACCCATCAGGGATAACAAGCGCTATATATACACAGTGGCGCCCCCCCCCCCCCCGCCCAAGACTGTGTTCGTGGTACCGGGGAGAAAGCAGTGGATTCCTTCTGATTGGGACACCTTCTGGAGACGATTGCCACCATTAACTGTTCCTGCAGCAGAGAGCGGGCTGACTCACAAGCTGACATTGTCAGGGCATTACTGAATGCACGGACCGGACACTGCACCTGAGTCCGCAATGTGGGACTGCCTGCATGCCCTTTTTGTGCGAGCTTTTCGGATTACACTTTTATGTGGGGACTCCATCTACCAGCAACCTAAACGCATACTGCAAACATAGTTAAAAACAGCACCTCTGAATGGACTAATTAGGCTACAATGGGAACACAACTAGCAGTATATGCCCCACGCAAAACCATCTTGTTTAAACACAATGCTGGCAATGATTAAGGCATTTGCCGAAACGCGTCTGCCAGGTGTTTACAGTGTGAATTGGCTTCTTCCGGATGGTGGCAATAAAACTTACCTGGAGAGGTCCCAAGCATGTGTCGGACCCATTCTTTAAGGAGAGGCGGGACTGGTGTTTGATGTTTGTGCAGCAATCTGGAGACGATTGCCACCATTAACTGTTCCTGCAGCAGAGAGCGGGCTGACTCAGAAGCTGACATTGTCAGGGCATTACTGAATGCACGGACCGGACACTGTCAGGTGTTTATGGCTTCTTCCGGATGGTGGATATATATATCAAAACACTGCTATTCCGATGTCAAAAAGCAAGCCTGAGCCCAACTCCATATGCGTGAAAGTTTTTATTTACAAAATAGCGAACACAACTCCCGACGCGTTTCGGTGCAGCCGCACCTTGGTCACGGGTAACTTGTAGTGCAAACATATAGTGATGTAAACATAGCAATGAAGGTAGGACTACCTGCTCCAACAACATATTGAAGACAACATAAACATGGCATCCATCTTGGAATGGTCTGTTGTGCCTTAATTCATTATGTACAAGATTATCAACTGAATAGATTTTTAAATGACCAGCAGATTATTTCATAAATGTGCAATGATAAACACATCATTATGAGTTATATCGAAATTTGTCTCAAAGATGTTGCACTAAGAGATATACAATATATACAATATATATGAGATCATAATTTAGCCCCAGTGGGCATACGTTATGCAACTCTCTCTAAGTTTTAACCAATTCTGCCCCAGTGGGCTTAAAAACAGTTTACACAGATTAACTCATAATCTTTCATATTTCATTTGAAAACCCGACTAATCGTACTACTTGATCAAAATCACACTGTGCCATTGTCGGCACGGCACGGCGAAGGGCACCTGCTTCGCCCCCAGTTATGCCAACCTCTTTATGGGGTGGTGGGAGGAGCAGGTGTCCACGTCTATATCCAAGTTTAACACCAGGGTTGTCCTGTGGCTTAGGTACATCGACAACATTTTTATGATTTGGAATGGAAACATAGAGTCAGCCAAGAGCTTTGTGAACCAATTAAACAGAAATTCCTACAATCTTGTCTTTTCTGAAAACATCCATGAAACAGACATAGAATTTCTAGATGTCCATAATAAAATTCAAGGACAAACTGTAACTACAAGCTTATTTAGAAAACAAACAGCGGGCAATAGCATTTTTAGTGCTCAGAGTGCCCATCCCCGGAATCTAGTTGACAGTATACCTTATGGGGAACTGTTACGGGCAAAAAGGAACTGTAGCACTACAAATGCATATGAGAAAGAAAAACAAGTGATGTGTAGCTGCTTTAAAGAGCGAGGGTATAAATGGTCCACAATTAAGAATGCTTGTAAAAGATCAGATGCGACTGTTAGAAATTAATTACTTAATCCAAATCAAACAGTAATTGATGAAGAGAAGGCCAGATTTATAACAACCTTTTCAGGCCAAGCGAGAGATATTAGAACCATTTTTAAGAAACACTGGCATGTTCTCCTAACGGACCAGCATCTGAAACCCCACTTAAGTGTCAACCCTCAGATCACGTTTAGAAGAGGTAAATCTCTAAAAGATGATCTGAGTAGAAATTCTGTGACAAGTAAGACAGTGAGCAAAGAAGATGCAAGCTTCAAATGCTGTAGAAGCTGCAAAGCCTGCAAAAGAAGTGTGGATTGTGAATCCCTAATAACCTCTAATTCTGGAAGAGAGTTTGTTATCTGAAAACCCCTGACTTGCAATACGATGTATTGCGTTTACATACTAATTTGTCCTTGTGACAAGTGGTACGTGGGCAGCACTATACATCAAGCCAAAAAACGTGTGATGGAGAATGTGCGGGCAATAAAAAGCAATATTCAACAATATCCTGTAGCCCGTCACTTTTATGACTGTCATTTCCAAAATTAAAATTTATTGAGAATGGTAGTCATTGATATGGTTGATTTAGGGATCAGGGGTGTCAATAGAAAACTTGCGTTGCGCAGGCTTGAATCAAGGTACGTAATTGACAGCAAAGTGCGTAGACACAATAGTCAGATTTGCATGATAGATGTTTCTCAATGGTGAAGGCTTTGTGACACAAGAAATAGAATAACCAGAACATCACGTATGAGATTGGACAATGCCCACTAGGGCTAAACATCATACAAACTTGAGTTGGAAAATGCCCACTGGGGCCAAATTATGTTGAACTCTTTATAAATTTAAATTGCATTCAATATGAATTTTCAATATGAATTCAATTGGTAATGTGAATCAGTCCTGATACTTAAAACATGTGATTATAATAACATTGTTACAATGCTAAACAGTTGTTTCACCAATCTAAAGAATGTATACTAGTGACATCAGTTGATTCCAAAAAAACATTCAAAGATGGCCACCACTTTTTGGTCCTTAATCTTACCTGCTGGGGACTGGTAGTCCTACCTTCATTTTTTACTTTATTGTAATTTGAAATCACTTTATAAAAAGCACTAATGAACAAACTGATGTTACCCGTGACCACGGTGCTGCTGCACCGAAACGCGTCGGGCGTTTTGACCATTTTTGCTTGATTAAAAATTCATCACGCTTATGAACTTGAGGCTCGAGTTTCCTTCTTTGAACTACGAAAGTTGGGGTGAAGAAATATGTGAGGATCGCCTCCTCACTCGAGCCCGCCGCCACCAAGAAGGCTGAGGGATTGGCGAACTTTGTTGTTTGATATATATATATATATATATATATATATATATATATATATATATATATATATATATATATATATATATTACCTACTGGCGGTCGCCAGTAGGTATATATAGTTAGGATTTTTTCTCTATGGGATTTTTGAAAATTCTATGTCTAATAACTTTGGCGTTTGTAGACTGAATTGGCTGAAATATTCAGGAAAATGGCACATTTTGTTTCTGAGCAGCCCTTGAAAATTTGGGGGGGGTTCGTCAAGGGGGGGCCGAGAAAAAAGGGGGGTCCCAAAACGTGTTTTTAACATTGAGTTTTCCATAGGGCGGTTGGCCTCACTTTTAGCCCGAACGGCTGAATGGATTTGCACGAAACTTGGCAAAATTGTAGGGACTGGTAGCCCGATGTGCCTTTTGTAGGTCTCAATATATGTGCTCCAGTGGATTTTGAGAAATTAATGTTTAAAAAAAGATATATATCTGTAACAGCGGACCAGGCAGCGCTCCGGTTCGCGTACTTTACGCGCAACGGAGCTTTGTGAAGCGAAGCTGATTGGTTCTCCGGCGTCTGTCAACATTCCAAACAGTCCGTAGCGGCCGCCATCTTGTCTCTCGGTAGGATCGAGAGACAAGAGGAGGCCAAAGCGAAGGGGCAAATGACCATAAGGGGGAATAGTAGATCCTCGCTGACCCCCTACGTTTGATGTGGAGGTTTTAAAAGGGCTCCGCGGGGCAAAAAAAAAAAAAAATAATAATAATCGAACGGCTGAATGGATTTGCACGAAACTTGGCAAAATATTAGGGACTGGTAGCCCGATGTGCCTTTGCTAGGTCTCAATATATGTGCTCCAGTGGATTTTGAGAAATTAACGTTCAAAAAAAGATATATATCTGTAACAGCGCTCCGCTTCGCGTACTTTTCGCGTTACGGAGCTTTGCGAAGCTGATTGGTTCTCCGGCGTCTGTCAACATTCCAAACAGTCCGTAGCGGCCGCCATCTTGTCTCTCGGTAGGATTGAGAGACAAGAGGAGGCCAAAGCGAAGGGGGAAATGACCATAAGGGGGCATAGTAGATCCTTCCTGACCTCTTAGGTTTGATGTACCATTTTGTCAAGTTTGGTGTAATTCCGTTCAGCCATTCAGGCTGTAGACGTATGTAAATGTCCTATGGAAAATTGCATGGGGAAAACACATTTGAAAGTGTTGAAATTTAGAACCAATTAAAATGTTACTTTGGTTTTGTATTTGTGTGTGATGAAAGTTAATTGGTTATGTATATATGTCAAATGAGAGGAAACCACAGCCATTTTGTGATACTACTGTCTGAGGTACATTTGTGAGGAATTTTTGGTGGTGAATTTCTGGTGTTTGATTTACACAGTACTAACACTTCTGCTACTTTTAAAAAGGTGAGTTGTTAATTTGTAAGGGGAACTATGTTGTACACTTGAAGATAATTTGAAAAATGTTTTCTGTTATTTATTTGCAGTCCTTCTGTTATACTAAATACTTGATAAAGTTAGTTTTATATTATGTATTACTAAAAACGATAAATGAAAGTGATTATTTTTTTCTGCAATTTACAGCAAGCAATTTCAAAATAAAATGGCTCACAATGAAGAGACCGTGGCAATTTCTTTTGAATTGTCCACTACATTGATTGAAATTGAGAGCACCAATAATGAAATATTGTCACAAGGAGGACATGACTTGTATGATTCCATTAGATTGATTGAAATGGACAGCACCAAGAATGAAATATTGTCACAAGGAGATGACTTGAATGATTCCACTACATTGATTGAAATTGAGAGCACCAATAATGAAATATTGTCACAAGGAGGAGATGACTTGTATGATTCCATTAGATTGATTGAAATGGACAGCACCAATAATGAAATATTGTCACAAGGAGGAGATGACTTGAATGATTCCACTACATTGATTGAAATTGAGAGCACCAATAATGAAATATTGTCACGAGGAGATGACTTGAATGATTCCACTACATTGATTGAAATTGACAGCACCAATAATGAAATATTGTCACAAGGAGGAGATGACTTGAATGATTTTTTTGATCAATCTCTTGATGGCGAATTTATCGAGTGTTTGGAGACCATAGAGTTACAAGAATCATCATTGGAGACTTTTAATGAGGACATTGCTGATGAGGACATGTTACTAGTTCTTTCAAATTTAGAAAATTCTGAAGAATAAATTTATATTTAGAAATCAAAAATTGTTTGAGACATTATTCATTTTTATTTTTAATTTATGAGGTTGTAGCGAAGTGATTGTAGTATAAAATGAGACTTATAGTATAGAGTGCAACATTTTTATGTTACATGGTAAGTTTACTCATATTTACTTCCCTTCTGCCACTATATTATCTCCAATGTGTATTTGACATCTCTTCTTCATCTCCGGCCTCCTTTCTCTCACTGTGTGTCTCCGATGCATCTTATCGCTGCTATTTTGTGTAATTACAGAAGAGAGTAAAATAAAATAGTTCGGAACGTGAAAAGGGGGCAAAGTAGAGTACTCCTCACCCCCTAGGCCTTTTTAGGCGGTCCCAAAAGGATCAGTTTCTGCTTTCCTGAGAGATTAAGGTATGAGTTCCATATACCACAATAACTTGCATTACAACATGCAAGATATCTATCTCCTATTACCAACTTTTGGAGATATTCGCGCTAAGCGCGAATATCTCCAAAAAGTAACACCTGCCCTGAGCAGTTCTTAGCCATGTTATCCAATGGGAGGTGGATAACATGGCTAAGAGCATTAGCTCGGTAATGTATGAATATCGCTGAGTTTTTAGCGATATTCATGCATTGCGGCCGTTTATTATCGCATTTGTGATAAACCTTGATAATAGCAAGGTTTATCTTCGATAATTTCTGATGATGCTTAGCGGTAAAAAATTGGTTGGTAAGCATCGTTAGCGATAAATATCGCTTAACTTTGGTAATATGCCCCAACGTCTGTTAACTTCGATTCGAAGGAAATGAGGAAGTGTTGAAAAACATTGTCTGCGCCATCTTGCCTTTTTTGAAATGCCACACTTTTGTCGTGCACGGCAGCCATTTTAGATGTCTTGACCAGACCCACTCTCTGCACGCTGTCGATTCGTAGCATGGCTCCTCACCCTCGCAAGCATCTTCCCCAGGCACTGGTCACCCCCGCTCTCTGTCTTATGCATGGGCAATAAACCTCCCCCCATCTGCGCTGCTCTTCCCTGAGAATCACACTGTGCCCGCCCGACACCTCCCTTTCGCCCTATTCACTACCGCACCCTCTGACACTCCTCTTCCTCTGTGTCCGATTGTCCAGGCTATCAGCTAGCCCTGCAGATGTAGTTTATGGCCCCAGCTGTAAAGAATCACCCCTCTTCAAAGGAGTTATAGTAGATCAAGGCCCACACCCGATGAGATCCGTCACACCACACGTGTTCCTACTATCTGAAAACTATCCTGTATTGTGATTGGGGAGGGGACCGAGCCTGAAGCGGAAGATTCCAGGAATCACTCTTTGTACATCAAAGTTTTTACAATTATGTGTCACATTAAAAATATATAGCACTCCAACAAAGTAGTAGGAATATAAAACTTTAATAACATATAAATATATACAACAAAACAAAAACAGTAAAAACATTTAAACAACGAAGAGACCGTGGCAATTTCTTTTGAATTATCCAATAGATTTATTGAAATTGACAGCACCAATAATGAAATATTCTTGTCAGTAGCGGTCTGTTGTGCGAATAGTTCCAAGGCAGCAGAACGCGCTGAAATCTAGATGGCACGAAAGTGATGTCTAGCAAGTTGCCGCCCAGCAAATAACGGCGTGGGGCGCCGCGGGGGTGAGTGAGTCCAGTAGGCACCACAGCTATTCTTACCGGCATTGCAGAATTACTGCTGGGGACAATGCCTGTGCTGTAGCAGGGTCACAGCAGAAACAAAAAGGATTCTGTTGAAGATGTTGTTGGTTTTCAATTTGAAAACAGTTCTGGTGTCAACTGCTATGTTATTGTAGTGGTTAATGTTTTGTTTTCTCTAGAAAATGTAAAAGAGGGGGAGGCAGTCCAAAGTTCCGTTAAAAGGGCAAAGGAAAGGATCGGTGGTTTGAACTATCAGTCAAAAAGGGGAGGGGGTGCAACAATTTTTCCTACCGGGTCACACTGTGCTTTCACCGGAAGTGAGGTCTGCAGGATTCTAGTAATTCAAAGTGAGGCTGGCGCCGACGTCCCGCGGATACTGTTTCATCACTCCACGGGTGATCATGGCAGTCATTCCCCATCGGGGGTCGGAGACTCCCGCGGCTCCTCTAGAATCTTCAAGGTCGTGGAGGACTACGGTGGTGGAGTCAACCAGTGACCGGGCCATTTCTTTATGCTGGGCCCGCTCTTGCCAGGTCGACCGCCATTTTGAGAGTTCGGTAGCTACTGGCGATCGCGGGGTCAAATGAGCGGACGGGCTCCACCCTGCCGGGCGAGACGTTGCAGCATGGCCACAGTGGAAGAACCCTTTTCCGGGCGCCTGGAGCGCTGAGGGTGCAGCTGGGAAGCCTCCACCTGGGGAGGCGGGAGAGGCCTGTTCGCACCGTCTCTCCCTCCCAGTGCACCCCACGGCGTCTCGCTTGAGAGTTGTTATGGCCGGACCAGGCGATGAGGACGAGGGGGGGGGGGGGTCGGAGGCATGTGCAAGACATCCCCCCCCAGGGTTGTTGCAGCAATTATACAAGAAAGAAGAAGTGTCCCGTCCGTCTTCGGGCCGGGCTTCCGGTAGATGTCGGCCGGACGCCCCTGGCTCTGGCCCCATGAACGGGTTTCTTGGTTTATTGGCTGCAGCCGGATCCCGTCGGCCTCGGCCCCCCGACCGTTGGTGGCCGGACCGGAAGAGCATGTGGCGGGACTACCTGCAACTCTCAAGGGCCACCGCGGCCGGACTGGGAGAGAGAGGGGAGGGTCGAGGAGACATTCCCCCCCCCCTGCAACTGTTCAGCGTTGTAAAGGCAATCCCCTGGCCGGGTCCCGCTGGTCTCGGCCTCTCCTCCGGCTACACCCTACGTTAGGATCTCCTGGCCGAGGCGTGGCAGCAGGACCTGCCTTATATGGGCTGCTCCCGGCTGGGCGTAGTCGGATCCCTGCCCCACCTTGGAAGTTTCCAGAGTGGGGGCGGATGTTCTACTGACTTGCATTTTCCCTAGTCTATCGATTTTTTTGGCGTGGCAGGCGGTGGGACAGCGAGGGGTGATTTGGTTTCTCTTACTGTTTTTCTGGTCTCTCACCACTGGCATATTTCTAACGTTTTCTTGTTTCTAGGACATTAATAGGTTTTATCATTACGTTATGTTATCGTTTCTTTGTTCGTTGTTTAATAAAAGTTCATGTTCATCAGTGGCCTACTGATTTTCGATTTCCTATTCTTTTCTTTCCAGGTTGTTTCATGCTAAAGTTTCTGTTAACAGGATACAGTGATCACTTCGTTATTATTGCATATGTCCTTTTCACTAGGGGTGCTCTCTGGTCGGGCCAGATGACGTATGTCTAGTAAATGGTCCGGGTGAAACAGGTGCATCAATCAGTGGGGAGTAGATAGGCATGACAGATTACAACGGGGGAGAAAGGTCCGCATTACGTACCCTTTCACTACTTGCAAAGATTTTCCTACGTTTATTTGCAAACAGGGAATACCTGCAAAAAGAACTAATTCCCAAACAGTCAATGTTCGGACAATCAATCAATCAATGAGGAATGAAATAGGTACGACGTGTTAAAGGCTTGCGTTACCTACCCTTCACTATCTGCAAAGGGAGAGAGAATATTCCTATTCTTCCTCGTTTGCAGGTAGAGAAGATCCTTAAGAGAACCAACTTCGAACAATTCAATGCTCGATTCAAACAATCAACAAGGGGTACTGTGAACACAAATGAACGCCGCTTATGTACATACGCATTGCTATTTTCAACAGGTTGTTCCTAATGTTTCTATTTTAGCGAGGTCAAAAAGAGATCCCATTAGTGGCCTACTGATTTTGCTCGATTCCTTTTGTTTTTTTACACGGTTTTTCGCTATCTGCAAAGACTAAACAGAGTATTTTGACTCTGTGCTTGTTTGTAAATAGAGAATGAGCCAAAGAGAACAATCAATCAAATGGAGAGAGAAGCAGGCACGACGGATTACAAAGGGGGCAAAGGGCTGCGTTAACTACCCTTCACTATCTGCAAAGAGAGAGTACTCCTAATAGAAATGAGGGGTGGGGGGCAGCATTCAAAGCAGATCAGTGTGCATAAACACGAAAATGTTTTTACTTACCACGTACTTGACATTCGACAGCTTATGATATTTGCTATTAAAAAACCATTGAAATTCACTGAAAAAACCATAGGTTATAGACCATATATAGTTAGGAATTAGCATTTACAAAACCTTGAAAATTCACTGAAAAAACCATAGGTTATAGACCATATATAGTTAGGAATTAGCATTTAAAAAACCTTATTTTACTCACACAAAACCATTGAAATTCCATATATAGTTAGTTGCACTAACTATATATCGCGCACCTGCAATCCACTGCTGATGATGTCACATATTACATCATTCATGACATGGTCAGTGACATCACTGATGACATCACTGATGACATCTCAAATGACATCACTGATGACATCACTGATGACATCTCATTTGACATCAATGACCACATCACTGATGATATCATTCATGTGACAATACAATGCATCTCCTCACATTTTAATATAACCTCTGTTTCACCCAGTGTTAAATACAGAGTATAATTTTTGAAACCATTGACACACCAATACTAATTACTACATATGTACTCACTGATTCCTACGTCTACACACACATTCACTCATTCACCCATACAATCATTCATACATACAATCACTCATCTTTACAACACTATCATATGCACTCATACACCTATACAGACACTCACACTCTGCCACTCATCCATGGAGTTACTCACACACCTAGTCAGTCCTGTAAAGAATCAATCACACTTCCATTTTCTTGTCTATACAGTTAAACATAGAGCACCTTACATTTTCAAACATATACTAACACATACTTACCTTGTTATACAATAATTGATACAAGTACACATTGATCTGCACAGAGTCACACACCTCCCAGCCAGCCACACACACACTCAGTCTCCCATACAAATACTTGGACAATCAATCAGTAACCCATATAGTTAATCATATAGCTACTGATCAACACATGCAGCAGTTTACAGAACAACAGACATAATGATGCACAAATTAAGACACTTTAGTCACTAACCCATGCACTCAGTGAGACACATTTAATCACTCACTCATACATTCAGTCATGCACCTACTAAATCCTTTGTCCAGACACTTATACTTCCACTCATTCTTCAATATGTAAGACACATTTTAACTTTACAGAAACATACAGTCACTGGATGTTGTCATCAGTGATGTCATCAGTGATGTCATTTGAGATGTCATCAGTGATGTCATCAGTGATGTCACTGACCATGTCATGAATGATGTAATATGTGACATCATCAGCAGTGGATTGCAGGTGCGCGATATATAGTTAGTGCAACTAACTATATATGGAATTTCAATGGTTTTGTGTGAGTAAAATAAGGTTTTTTAAATGCTAATTCCTAACTATATATGGTCTATAACCTATGTTTTTTTCAGTGAATATATATATATATATATATATTTATTATTATTATTTTTTCATATAACAACAAATACATGACTGGCCACCAAAAGGAAAAGGAAACTTGCCCCAGAATACTACATTAAGAGAATAAAAAATCTAAAACATTTATTACATATTACACTAACTATTCCTACACTACAACTGCACTACCTAACACTTAACAACCTACACTAATACACATTTTTGGGTAATTAAACATCAGGGGACTGGCTACAAGGGGAAAGGGTCACAACTTGTCCAACTCAATGTGGGAGACCCAGGACATCCTTGATGTCCTGGAGTTGGGTGTTGTGCTCCGAAATTTCCCTTTCGATTTG
The DNA here is from genome assembly GCF_964261635.1 of Lissotriton helveticus. NCBI lineage: Eukaryota > Metazoa > Chordata > Amphibia > Caudata > Salamandridae > Lissotriton > Lissotriton helveticus. Next base: position 1,342,383,264 of record NC_136057.1, on the reverse strand, counting down.
GGCCAGTTGGACATTCATGTCCATCATACACAGGCGGTCCTATTTGTGAACCCTACTTCATGTGTCTGTGCTGCAGATGGCATTGTGGCAGTCCCTTGTACCCGTGGGCGTGAGAGGGCCCCTGCTTGTGTGCATGATTCTGTAGCAGCATGTTGTCTTTGTGGTGTCTGATTTTGAGGGTCAGGTCTTTGGGCATGTCTGGACCCTCGCCTGAAGTTAGAAGGGCAAAGAATGGGCTGTGTGTCCCTCACCACGCTTTGCAGTCCAACTTCAGGCAGAGACTTCTATCGCCCAGCTGTCCGGTCATCTCTGCACCTCCTAATCATAGTACGATATCCCTTGGCCACCGGCCGTATGTGCAGATGTCGCTCTTTACAGACCTGGAATGCGTGTGCCTCCTCTGGCGACATGTTGTCTGTAAAATAAGAGGAATGACAATATGAGAGTCCAGATAACTATGGCAATGTTCTCCATTTAACTCAGAAACAAAAGGGCAGCAAAACATGGGACCCTACACTCCAACTAAAGATTGGGAAGTTCAACAGTGGCAGGGACAATGCAATTTTGAATTAAGGATGAGTTACAACATGATGGTGACACTGACATGACAGTGCATGGCATGTGACATGTAGTGTCTCAACACAATGAGATTGTCAGTGTCAAATGATGGTGGTGTCACATACCCTGACTGAGAGGGATATATACAAGGAAGTGAAGGAGAGAGGCATTAGCCTTCCGGGGTAACGTCTCGCTCTTCCCCTTCTGAAACACAAGGCTGCACAATATGTACATGAATGTGGTGCAGCCTTGCTTGTCCCCCTACAATGGTGCTAAGTTTATCAACTCTGCGCCAACGCAGAGTGCAAGTTTGTCTGCGTGCAGGGGAGGATTATTTTTGCGTAGGAAGGTGTCCATCCTGCACGTGAACAATCCTAGAAATGCCCTTCTGTCACGTTCATGCGTGCTGCTTCATGCAGCACATATTGAAGCAACAAATTGCATTTTTTACTTTATTTGTACATGCACAGGAAGGGACACCTTTCTGTACAGAACAAACAATGCAATTGGGATTCTTCAATGTGTGCTGCACAAGGCAACACACATGGAAAAACAACGTTAGGTGGCTGAACACTGACCTGTACATAAGGCACAACCCCTCCACAACTTCACAATAGGTGATATTGTGGTGGCGAGAGGGACTTGTACATTTGCTTCTGAGTCTACCAGGGGAATTTGACCAAAGAGACAGCTTGACAACCCCATTGCAGAGCCAAAACATGGCAATGAAATACATTGGCCCATCTTTGCAAGGTGGTTGTGTAGCGTGCCATTCGTATCCTTGGCGAAAAGCTACGCCCTGCAACTTCAGGAAAGCTGGTATGCTGCATACCTACATTAGTACTGTGCAGACCTGTGCCTCACCCCGCAATGCATGAAAAATGATGTCTCATTGGGCATATTCTGGCCCACTTACACAATGCTGCAAGTGTCTCTGAGTTGGTGTGAAAGATTAGAGTGGGCCACAGAGTGCCCCTTCCTGCACATGACCATTCCTTACAATATGTGCAGATAATTCAAGGTGTGCTGCTTCATAAAGCACATATTGAATTTACATGATGACATTCTCAGCACTGATTGTTCATGTGATGTACACCTTCATGCAACTGAACAATCAATGGTGTCCTGTTGTTTCCATGTGTACCGCACAACACAGAACACATTTAAACAGCATGTTTGTGAACCAATTCAAGAAAACTCACTACTGTGTATATTCAGATACAAAATACCATGGGTATCTCACATTACGTACTCCAACATATTCTAGCTGGCCATGGAGAGAATGCCCAGACCTCTAAAGATTTGTTTGTGCATGTATTGAACTCCCAACCGTGGCACACAAGCTATGATGGGAAAAGGTGGTCTTGAGCCCTATTGTGCTTCCTTCTCAGGCAGCCAGCTAAACGCAGCATTGTGACTCAGGCTAAGGCAATTGTGCTCTCTCAATGTTGTACAATGTAACATTGATGATTAAATGGTGTGCCTGTGATATACACCAACATGGCAAAGATATGACACATCAGATGAAAGACAATCAATATCGGCAGAAATCCTAGGTTGTGACCTAACTTTACATTACAGTGATATCGACACATACAAAGGATGTGTGACTCTGTATCATGCAGCAATAAATTCGTAATCATGGAAACAAGCTTACATATTGTGGACGTGACGGACTCTTTGAACTGGTTTATGTGAATGGCACCTGGTGCAACACAGATGTGAACATCATTGACAGTCAACTCAGTCAAGGATGTACACCCCTTCCATGTCTGGTCATAGTCATCACCAACATCACTTTACATGTCTCCTAGCCTGTGCGTATGCTGTGTAATCCACATGCATGTGCTGGAGTGACATAACTCATTGATATTTCTTGCATGGGTATCACTGACTGGGGATGTGCAAAGGTACATCCAGAAGACATATGCATTGCTCTATCTTTACGTACGGATTTGTTTACACTTCACACTTTTTAAAAATATCATCACACTAGAGGCAAGGTTAATGCGATACACACCCAGACTGCCGACTACTACATACAGGATTTTACCCAGACATTCATCACATCTCACAATGACAATCTTTGATGTATGAACTCACCAGTGGTGTGTGGGTACGTGAAGGTGTCGATGTCACCCTGAGTGATCAGTGGTTTTCCAGCTGTGAGACATGAAATGAAACGTGTGTTGGTATCATTCATGAATTCACACTTGTGTCCTATTCATCCTCAGATTCATCAACATCAATGACAATGCCCTGTAACTGTACTGTTGCAGTTCAGGTTGCATACATGATTGTGTCTATTTTGCCTGTTGTTACCACAAGACATGACCAATGATGAGTTGGGCAACACAAGACAATCCAGCTTGCAAATTTGCACTTTTTGCACACACTACTTGTTTGACACATTCCCAAGGCCACGTTTCTCCCAACAACATCATGTTCTCCGTGGTCCGTAGACAATATCATCGCTGGAGATCTTACAAGGCTGTGTTACACAATTGATGTTGTATGATCACACCTTTTGTATGTGGCAGACTGATCCTCCGGAGATGGGCTATTTTGCAAAAAAAATATGTTTCTAATCTCATCACACGTTACACAAAATTAGCCATGTGATGGTGCAATTGTGATTGTGAGACAGTGTTGCAGTGATGTGATACTTCACATGCATTGTGAAGTGTCAACATAGGAGAGGAAGTAAGATGGCGGCCGCGTAGTAGTGGCCATTTGCAGCGTTACAGTGAGGACATGGATTAGTACTAAAAACCTCATTTTTAGCCTTACACCATCAGCCCTAAAATTGGAACTTGAATAACCGAAGGATTCAATGTTAATTACCTGTACCTGTCGGGTGTTCTGGCTGGGGACGCCGAGCTCAGTCACACAGTCGGCAGCATTCGTCAGAGCACTCCTCTCTTCCTGCTGGAGGATCCGAACGGGCGCAAGTAGGCGGAGCAGACTGAGCAGCCTGGAAGAAAGACCCACTGAAAGGTGCCTACGGAGCTCGCAGAGTTCGCGGAGGCAGAGAGCCGTCATGGCACCAAAAACTGGCTCAAAGGCTGCAGCAGCAGCTCAAAAGAAGGCGGAAATTGAGGAGGCGACACCCGATGGGGGAGAGAAACCACGGGGGACGCAGATGCCCCCTTCAGAGCCGGTTAAAAAAAAGCAAGCAGATCTCGGTCATGACTCGCCTGGCTACGGCCTCAATTGCAGAGCTATTTTCAAGAAGCGGTAAGGAGAAAGACACAAAGACTGTGGAGGCTATGGATGTGGGGGAGGGGGATAATGCTCAGCAGGTTGCAGGCTCAAAGCAGGGGATGATTTTCCTCACTGGTGATGGCGTTATTCAAACCCCCCCTCCAGGGAAGGATGTCGGTTGTATCCTAGAGTCTCATCTTACGCTGGGTTTTGCCCACCCAAACTTCCAGCCAGCAGATCAGCTGATGGCTACCCTATTGGGGTCAGCCACTGTAGGAAAAACTGCTGGCGATGATAAGATAGAGCAATCAGATATGTCTAATGCAGGGAGCAGAGACAGCTCTCCCCAGGATCAGATTAGCCTGGCTGCTACAAAGGGCCAACAGGCTCAACGGGCCCCTGAAGCTTCTATAATAAATAGTGGTGACCTGACCATAAGGGAAGAATTTGGAAACTCAGGTCCCCCAGATACTGGTAGCGGTAAGAGTACGCAGGACTCAGAGAAAGAGAAGGTTCCTAGCGAGTGCTTCTTCTCCGTCTCTGAAGGCGCCGAATGGTCAGAAGAGGAAGATAAGCGTAGCTCGTATTTGGGGGACGGTAACTTAAAGTCTGAGAGCGACCCTGAACAAGAACTTACAGCGACTGCAATAACATCTGCGGCAATTTCAAAAGCACATGAGCAGCCCCAACGAGATCTAAGCTGGGATGACTCCTCCTCAATGCCACTCCAGGGCAGCCCTATTTTGGAAGCAACTCAACCCCCAATCCTGGAGGTGATCCATAAGGCAATTCTAGCACACAGGGAGGAAGCATGCCAGGATAGCCGCAAATCCCAAGCGGCAATGAGGAAAATGCAGAGTGTGGTCAGAAAACTCTCTAAGGCCTGTGTCAATGTGGGGGACAGAGTTTCTAATCTCGAGGAGAGAGTAGTCACTATGGAAACAGAAGTGGCTGCGGCTACCAGTAAAGTTGAGTCCCAAGGGGCCCAGGTCATTGATATTCAATGGAAACTAGAGGACATGGAGAACAGGCTCAGACAAAATAATCTCAGGGTGCTGGGAGTACCCGAGGGAGCAGAAGGGGCGGATGTTAGAGCCTATGTCATCAAGCTCTTCGAGTCTGCATTCCCCGAACTTTCTAGTTGGAATTGGTCCGGAGAAATACAGAGGGCACACCGGACTCCCTTCAAAGTACGCCGCAACGCAAGGGAAGGGGATAAACCAAGGGCAATTTTAATCCTCCCTCTGCAACTTCATCCTGAGACAGGCTATAGCGGAAAAAGCGAGGCCAGATGCTAAGAGGTCTAGCGAAGGGATTTCATTCTTTGTGCGCCCAAACTTTTGCCATACGACGGTGGAGTGGCGCTGGACACTAAGACAGTTGTTCAAGCCCTTTCAGGAGAAAAAAAATGCAAGCCTACCTTATAAATCCAGCGCAGTTGAAGATAATCAATGAAGGGCGGACACAATACTTTTCATCAGAAGTAAAGGCGCAAGCTTAATCCTGATAAGACTGAGCTGGTCTTGACAGGGCCCCCAGGAAACCCCTGGAACACCAACTTTTGGCCACGCTCCCTGGGTTGCCCTCCATCCCCTGTCAACTCTGTAAAAAGTCTCGGAGTCACTATTAGCAGTGATATTTCCATGAGGGCCCAAATCAAATCAGTGGTATCGGTCTGCATTTTCCACCTACGTCGCATCAGGAAAATTAGCACATTCCTTTCTCAAGACGCCCTTGTTCAAGTCATTCTGGGATTGGTCATATCCCGGATCGACTATGCAAATGCACTGTATGTGGGATTACCTGCCTACCAAACGCTTCAACTCCAACTAATCCAGAATCAAGCAGCTAGACTCGTCTTTGGCCAGCCTAGGTCTAGTCACAACACACCTCTCCTTAAGAGCCTCCATTGGCTCCCTGTGGCCCAGCGCAGCTGTTTCAAACTGGGTTGCCTGATTCACAAGGCCCTCTCTCTGCAAAACCCTGTCTTCATCACCTCTCTGGTCCACCGTTATGTTCCCTCCCCGGTCCTTCGATCCTCATGCTCAAACCTGTTGTCAACATGCACCTTTAGACGCAGGAAACATGGTGGCCTGCGATTTTCTTCACAGGCTCCTCTCTTCTGGAATTCACTCCCTCCTGCTCTCTGCCTAATCCCCTTCTATCCTCAATTAAGGAGGGCTTTGAAGACCTTGCTCTTTTCCCAAGCCTACATTTAATGGATCACATCTCATAGCATGCTCCTAGCCTGTCCTTGTAGCGCCAAGAAACCGCTGGTGTACGTGCGATGTATAAATAATTTTTATCATATCATATCATTATCATATCAAGAGTATCTGGACTCTTTAGGCAGGCAATGATGCAATTTTCGTGTCCTATAGTACAGTTTGGTATGGGTGGTTAAGTACGGCTCAGTGATAGAAGTTAAAATAATTAGAGGTATCATGGTTGACACATTTATCTTAGTTTTTTAAGTTAGTCCTCACTGTTTTCACTGCAAATCATCACATGCACAGACCTAGGTCTGAGCACTTCACGAGGGAGGGTGCAGGGTTCAGGGGGGGTAGGGGGCAGAGTGGGGAGAAGGGGGTTGGAGGGGAGGCAATGGGGGATGGTGGAGCGGGGGGGAGGTAAGGGAGAAAAATTGAAAAATTAGATATTCTGGTGCTATGCAGTTTTGTTTTGTTTTTTGCTTGGTCTGGGTAAAGGTACAGTCGAGCTTCAGATACAAGTGTTTCAAAGGATCGAAGGTGGTAACTTAGATCGACAGAATGTTGAACATTAAAATCTGCAAAATTAATATTGGGGTTTGAATGAACGGAGGAAGCGCCAAAGGTTAGCTCACTTTGTTCAGTCTAATGGAATTGATGTACTATGCCTCCAGAAGACTCATCTACCCTGGGCAAAGAGGAATCTGATGACTATAAGAGGCTTTGAGATGTTGGCTTGTTCGTCGCAAACCTCTTCAGTTAGGGTAGTCGCAATCCTAGCAAGATCATCCTTGGGGGGGCCAAGTGGTGCAAAGCCGATTGCCTAGGGAGATGGGCAATAGCTGAGTTATGTATGGGTTACACATTATTTGTGATCTATGGGCCTAATCAGGATGACCCCGAGGTCTTCGATGCTTTGGAAGGAGACTTAGCCAGTTGGCCCACCCCAATTATAGTTTGTGGTGATTTAAACATATCTGTTGATTGGTATAATCAGTCTTCATATGTAGGGCGGAAACCTAGAGTGTTCCGGGCACTTAGCGCCCTTATAAGCTCACATGGGCTGAAGGATGTCTGGGGGGATATGAGCCAAACAACCCAGGTTTTACATATTTTTCGAACCCTTTCCAGAAATACACCAAATTAGATTATTTTTTAATATTCTCTTCAGAAATAAAAAAGGTCAGGATTAGGAAACTCCCGAAAGTAATATCGGATCATAATCCATTGATACTGTCCTAGGAGCTGGATACCGTAGTAAGGAAATAAACAGTTGGACATTCGAAAGAAGGTTATTAGCGGACAATAGATTTGTAGAACATCTTAGGAAATGGACAGGGGAATTTTTTGATGCAAACCGTTATAGTAGGTCGCGAAATGGTGTATGGGATGCATTTAAAGCCGCCCTAAGAGGGGAGACCATAAGCTGTTCTGCAAGGTTAAGGAGAGAGGATAGGAACGAGGGAGAGAGACTCACAGGGCAATTAGCTGAAGCAGAAGAACAGCATGTCAGAGATATTGGAAATGGAGAGGAAGGTGTCGAGAGCCATCAAACACTGATGATTATAAAAGCAGAACTTCAGAAATTAGTAACCCAGAAAGCAATTAGCGACTATCAAACCTCTTGGGCGAAGCTTTATGAAACTGGGGAGCAAGCGGGAAGAGCACTGGCGCTACAAATTAGACAAGATAAGGCCAAGAATGTGATCTCTAGTATACAGGAGGGGGCAAGGGATATACCGAACAAAAGGATATACTACGGGTGTTTAAAAACTTTTATCAATCATTGTATAATGTGGAGATGGATTCTAGTAGTTCTGGTGAGGAGTTTGGGGATGGAGGGCCTGTGCTGGATGAACAGGGGAGAGAAGAGTTGGATAAGGATCTGACAATGAGTGAGATTAGGGCAGCATTACAGGAGCTAGTCGCTGGCAAAGCCGCAGGCCCCAATGGTATTCCTTTTGAGGCATACAAGAGTATTGAAACTGAGATTGCCCCAGTGCTGTTGGACCTCTTCAACGGGATATTGTTTTCAGGTATAATACCAGACTCATGGAAAGAAACGAACATTATCGTGTTTCATAAGAAGGGGAAACCAAAGGAAAACCCCGGGTCATACCACCCAATTTCACTCATTAACGCGGATACAAAGTTGCATTCAAAGGTTTGGGCCAAGAGATTGGGATGGATCATTGGCAGTCTTGTCTCTCCTTGGCAGCATGGGTTTGTTCCGGGGCGAGGCACGACTGACCATACTAGGCAAGCTATAGCGCTGTTTGACGTCCATGATACCACGGGGGGGTGGGTGGCCATGATCCCCCTCGATGCGGAAAAAGCCTTTGACCGCGTGGTATAGAAATATCTATGGGGTATACTTGCTGACAGAGGCTTCGGCCCTAAGGTTATGAGAGCTCTTATCGCAATGTATCAAGATCCTGTAGCCCGAGTCCAAGTAATGGGGGAGAGATCTGATAAGATCCTAATTAAGAGGTTGACACGTCAAGGGTGCCCCTGCTCACCAATTCTTTTCTCATTATATATCGATCCCCTGATTCAGAGGATTCTTGGTTGTTCGCAGACTAGCCCAGTTGTGCTCAATGGCTATGTAAATAAACTGTTGGCTTATGCCGACGATCTGGCAGTAATAACCTCTGATCCCGAGCAGGCGATGCCAATTCTGACTCAATTAGCAAAGGAGTTTGGCAGCCAGTCAGGGTACCTACTGAATGAGGGAAAACCGCAAATAATCTGTACCAAAAAGATCATTAAGGCAGATGCTAGATATGTGGATTCCGCTGTATATTTTGGTGTGAGAGTGAACGCCTCTGTTGACAGGATTATTGCAGACAACTATTTGCCTCTTATGAAAACAATAGAGGCTGAATTGAAAAGAATCGAAGTGCTACATCTATCCCTGATAGGTAGGGTGAATGTGTTAAAAATGACAATGTTCCCCAAAGTGTTGTACTTGTTCCGGGCTATACCACTTCTTTGTGTATTGAAATTCTCAATAAATATTTTTTTTTTAAAGTGAAGTGTCAACATAAGATTAGACCCTTTCTCAATGGTGCTAGACATATCTGTACATGAGACAGTGTGTTATGTCATGTATCACATGGCCATCTCATTCACATTAAGGGTACACACACAGATATCCTCATACACTATCTTCATAGGATGCACTGCGCAGCCCACCTTGTACCTTGACACTGCACTTCATTTTATGTGTTTCGGATTGTACCCATTCCTGAACATGATCATATCTCATCATGAACACTGTCTCACTTGTAGTGGTACAAGTGTGATTGTGTGGAAGCTGGCGTCTTCATTCAACTGACTGACATCATCCTGTAGCACTTCTCACATTGTGTTCCAGACGGCATTTTTGGCTTGGTTACAAAAGTGTTCATTTATTATTTTCGAGGTTGTACTCGCCACCTTGTAGGCCAATGATGACTCACAGGTGGTCCAACATATCACCCTCACAGCCCACGCGAACCTGTCCTCAGTGCTTCCATTGATGGACAGTCTTGTCCATACCGAAGATCAGCAGCATTTGAATGCACACATGCTCCCTCCTCACCTTCCATACACTTATGGAATATCCCTGTAGGATCCTTCTTCACTCTCAACCATCAAGGGCAGGTAGAATTTATCCAGCCGGAGGAAGCCCCCCAATGCCCCCTTTGACATCCTGTCCTCCCTACCAACACCTACCATCTTTCTATACACCCAAACCCACTAGTAATAAAGTAAACCCTAGAACTATTAACAATGTGTAGACTACCCCTTGGACAGACACCCAATAAGATTTGGTACAAGAAGAAAAAGACATGCAAGGACAAGTACACAAGACTTCACAGAGACACTGGGGACAGTTCACAGGACACAACAGCACTCTCCACTACCGAAAACACAAGCACAATACTCCAAACACCTCCCACACTCTCCACATTCACTAACAGTGTGCTCAAAAGAGAAAGTGAAAGTTTACAGTACTCCTCCAGTACACAGGATGCATGCTGACATCACTTCCTGTGTGTTTGCGACCTGTTTTTTGACTATGCAGTAAGATTATGCACGCATATTGGTTTTAGCGGTAATATTCAGTGTTGTTACATGTGTTTTGCGATTATTTAATATGGCATTTATGAAAAAATGATCGCATTCGCGTTAAAGCAGCCGATATTTGGATGCTAAGTTCAAGTTGTTCCTCAGATGAACAGGATTTCATGGAATTGCATGACTGCTGACACCATTTGTTTGTGTATTGTTATCTGTGTTGGCTATGTGTCTTAACTCAATCTGAAATGTCTACATTACAGTTATAAATAGCTGTCTACATGCACTTGGATCAAACATTGCAGACTATCCACATTGATTAATGTTTGATTATACATGCATGCATCAGTGGTCGTCACTGTGTTTGACATAGTCAGAAAGTGTGACATCATAAGTGACTGTCAATATACTCCTTCCTGTGATGTCTGTTACTGTTTGACATGCTTGCAAAACACATGTAAATGAACATCATGCATCCAGTACTTGTAAAATATATTTTGGATGCTCCAAACTATGTGTATTCTTGACCACAGATACATACTTGGTATTATTCAGCCTAGAGAAGCAGATGTTCACAATTTATACGCACAGCTGCAAAGTCAGTCATGTGGATGATACAAGGTGTTTGTGGGACACGATGGTGATGGATTATCTGATGATGAGAGGAAATTGTGGATGTTTGGAATTGTATTTGTGAGTTCTGCTACATATGTGAGATGCATTCTTACATCTCATATTGCCCATTTTGTGTTGGGCACAAAAGCACACCAGTTTAGTGTGACATCACTACACAGCTTGAAGCTAAGTTGATACCAATTTGATGCCTGGACAGGTGACACCCTAAACATTTTATGTGTGTCTGCATGTTGGCCATTTTTTTTATTCTGTACGCTTCATGAGCTTGTGGTAGCAACACTGATGTTGTTGGCAGGAATCCATGCACCATAATGCAGAATGTGTCAGCCGTGTGCAAATCATGTAGAGGACAACAAAGCACACAAAGCCATCTGTTCGAATGCTGTGGAGCCAGTGTCCAATGTGGACAGGACATTGTTGGATGGCCACAATAAAGCAGTACTTGACATTGTGCACTATTTACAACAGCATGACGTTCAATGCCAGGAAGCACATTCAGTCCACATGGAATTGAAGCAACACTGTATCATTTCAATTTGGCCCATAGTGCCAGACACAGGTACTGCAGTGTTTATGCAAAATGTCTTCGACAGCTAGGCCTGCGTCTTCCACAGGCCTGTGTGCACTAGCACTCGATATTGTTGCAGTATCAACAACACTTAGCTGTTGGCATACTCTGGCATGCCAGATGTAGACCCATTGCAGTCCGGAGATTCAGGAATGGTGCACAGTGTATGGTTGAACAATCAAGGTGCACATGATCATATTCATTGGGTACTCTGTGTTGCACGGCACACACCAACGCAACGATGGGTTGACAGTGGAGACATTCTATTTTGTCCTGCCCCTTTTCACATCAGCATGCATGTTGTTTTTGTGCTGAGCATTAACTGGTGAAGGTGAGGCACCTGAACTTTGACCAGCTTTTATGTCAGGCTGCCTATGACTGTGCACCTTCAAGGGCATATTTGCATACCCAGCACATGTGTTTTCCACCGGCAGACTCAGAGTGCCCAGCTGAACCCATGCTTGCGTGCTCCCGGTTGAGCAAGTATTGCGTTAGTAGATTCACTGATAATTGAAGTGCATTGTGTTTGGAGGACTTGTGTTGTTGTCCATGGTGTGAGAGGGTTTTATGTGGCGGAGATGACGCACATCAATGGCTTTATCACTAGCAACATGTTCACACTGCTTGTACAATCATGACTTACATTTGACATGTCTCACATGTGATTTGTTTTCTTAAGTTGTCATCCAGTAAACAACCATGTGTGTCTCTTTGTCATCATCACATGTTATCATTTTCTTGTGTGTATGGTAGATTTCCCTTGGTTCTATCCGGAGATAGGCTTTGAGGGAGCAAGCACATGACTGAAGTTGCGGTACAGGTTGCCCACAAAGGACTGCAACACATTCCATTTGTGGTTTCTGGCCATGTTGACCAACCTTGTATTCTAGAGAGTCTGTTGTACATTCCTGAAGTGATACGACAAAATGTGACATTGCCACATTTTGTAATTTGCATGTTTGTCTTTGTGTTAAAATGTGACTGCTGGTGTGTGTGTATATTTGTGGAGTTGTGTTTAATTATTTAATGACACACATCATGCAACTGCAATTGGTAAAACTTGTATTGAACAAACACAGGCATTTTTGACAATGTCATTGTGGTACTGTTTGTTGTCATGTCCATCTCACCCAAAACAGTGTCCACTCGTGATAGGATTGTTAGTATGTTTCTCGGAAATTTTCTCTCTGATCATTAGTTTTCCGGTAGCACTTCCCTCATGTTTATGTCTGTTCTCTGTTCACTGAGAGACCATACACATTACTTAGGTCAGAGGCCCAATAAGTTGTTCCATCCCCAATCTTTGTTTGATTGATGTTCTGTCCACTGCTATATGTGAGAGCTGTGTGTGGCTGCTTGTTATTTACTTTTGAATTCGACAGGTGTATGAACTTCTGAGGATATGAACCAAACATACAATATTTCGTTTTTTTATATTTTATTGGACATAGTGACATTATGTGAATTTTTGGTGATGGGATCTTTGACAAATGTGATGAAGTGAAAAAATGTATCCCTTCTTGCTGTTCCCGCAGCAGATGCCGTGGTGTGTCTGCCTCTTCGTCCTTGGTCCATTGGCGTGTTTGTGCGTGTACAAATATTGTGCAGAATGCAACATGCCATTATGATCTTGCATACCAGTTCTGGTCTGTACAAGAGTCTGCCACCAGATATGTCTAGGCTCCGGAACCTGGATTTCAGGACTCCAAATGTCTGTTCAACAATGGCCCTTCTGTTGTAGTCTCTCTGTGCCTGTGTGTGTGTCGCTTTGATGGGTATCATCAGCCATGGTGATAGTGCATATCCTTGATCACCTGAAACAGATTATGGGGAGATGTGTACATTAGTATTTGTGCCTGCTCTGTTTGCAGAGTGTTTATTTTGGTGTGTGTACATTGTGCAACTTTAGTCTTTTGGTTTTGTCATGTGTTACTTCAGACAATTGACCAGCACCACTGTAAATTGAATTGCCTATACTTGACAGCCTACACATCACTATGCTGTAATTGTCTGGATCCTGTGTATTACCTCCATGTTGTGCCTGTGAGGATGTATGTTTCACTTAAAAAGCGATTACAGTTACTTTACAGGCCCGTTGCGATCCTCTCCTGTGCACATATTTTATCGGGTGCTCCATTGGCACAAGTGCCTGCTGACACATCCACCTTAAGTTTATGATGTTTATTATGTTTGAACATCATCTACATACCTCATTGAGAATGATTGTGCTGAGGGTAGCTGTAGGAGAGATTTCTTGTCAGCTAAACTTTGAACTAATTGTGGGCTAATTACATCCACCTTGCCACCAAGGTGTGTCAGTGTTTCAGTGACAGTGGCACTGCTACATGGTGCAATTAACTTACTGGGACATGTGATGATGACAACGTACATATGCATTGATGTCCTTGTGCATGAGTTGACTTTGACTCGGCATGTATACATGTTTGAGTAATACCCATAGATATTTCTGTGTGTGTCAGTTCGCAATCAACACACATTGAAATATCAGATTTTGAGCATCATATTGCTACAGCTCACCAGGATTGTTATATGTTTGCACAACTTGTAGTGAGATTGGGATTTGTATTGTTTGCATGCTATTCAGATGCATGCTCCATTTAGCAACGACACAGAGTGATGTTTAATGTATTTTTGGGAATATTTGTGTGCAGTTGTTGCTACCCTCATGCAGCACTACTTGTAATCCCATGATGCAGGTACATATGCTGCATCGTGCATGGCTAACTATGATTTTGCATGGTAGCTAATTCTGTCCCATCACATGTGTGTGCAGGGGATCTGTCATCTTCCTGTACATATGGCACATGTGTTTCTTTCAACATTTATGTAGCACAGCAGAAGCATATGTTCTGTGTCATGTGCTGCTCTATTTTTCATCAGTTATCTGATTTGTTAAGCGAAATCTATGTTCCATGTGTGCTATACTGGTTTGTGTGTGATTTTGTAGGCTACTTCCTTGTTGTGCTGTCTGACATATGCCTTGGTTATTTTGAATCGTGTGCTTGTGTATAATGTTGGAACCAGTTCCAAGGTATGTCATGTTACATTGGCTACATTTGCATTCTCACATGTTTGGGCTACATGCTTGTGTACTTGATGTGTGTGGTGTGTTGATTTTGTACTTACCAACAAGCAGTCCATTTCCATATGTGCCCTTTTTAAACCGCTGGTTGATGATGGATTGTCAAAAGATATAGAAGTCCTGCACACTCCCAGGAAACTTGGTGACGACATTGATGAACAGGCCCAGGTGGTCCATCATTGCCTTCAAATTCATTGAGTGTGTGTGCTTCCTGTTCCTGTTCCTGTATATGTGTTCAGTGTCCATAGGGGGCACAAGTAGGAAATGGGTGCAGTCAATTTTCCCCAACACATGATGGCATCCAAGACATTTGTGAGGAATCTTGGGAGGGCTGACTGTGAGACTCTACCCACACTGGCAGTGGTTGGTTGAAAGGTACCAGAAGCCAACATGTGCAGCACTGCAAGTAGCTTTGTCTGTGGAGGGATGTTCACGCAGGGCTGTGATGGTGCCTGCAGCCTGGGAGCTATCTGGGTGAGTATGTGTAGGATGTAGGTCCTTTTCAGCCTGTAGTGGGCTATTACATCCTCTGGCGTGAGGTCTATATGGGTGATGCGTTGGGGGTAGACCTGCTCTCTTCTTTAGTGCTGCCTCTGTGGTGGTGCTGGTGATTATGGTCTTCTTGGAGCTCCAACCTGCAAGAGTAGTACCTCCATGGCGTCATTCGTTGAGCAAATGAGGGTTTAGTTTGGTCTCCCTTATATGCAGGTGTTTTTTATCCATTTTTTAGACTAGCTTTTTTTGGCCTTAAAAACCAGCTGAAAACTGGCCTTAGCGACAGTCTTTGGGAAGTATTGCCGGACTGGTAAATCATTGTAAATATCGCAAAGTTGAGTTAGCGGCTGTTTTTGCACGGGAACGCCTACCTTGCATCTCATTTTTGTTAAGTCCCGCTAACAGAAGTAGCAAACACATGACGCTACAGTGGCGTTAAGATCTTGTACATACACCCCTTTGTGTGAACTGATTATTTTGTGCAGCACAGCCAATTACTGCTAAGCGGGGGGGGGTTGCCGATATCGGCACTATGTGTGCTGCACTGGCAGGCTTGTATGGCTGGTAGGTGCTAGGTTGTGTTTGCTTTGTATTGCTGACACGTGGGCTCCCAGCTGCCCCTGTAAACTCACTGACATCAGCAGAAGTGTTTTGGTTGTACATGATGCTGTTCTGCTCTTCAGGGCTAAATCAAGCCTGTGCCGCTGATGCAGTGTCATTGCTAGCCATATGGCCGTCCATCCCTGCATTTGCTGCCCTGCGACAGCTGCACTAAAGAACGGGGGGTGTTGTTGGCATTCTGCACTGACTGCCTCCTGACGACGGACACAATTTAAAGCGAGGGAAGGGCGTTTGCTGCTCCCGAGATAGCAGGTAAGAGGGGAGGAGGCCGCCCCCTAAAAATCATGCCACCCAGGGCGAACTGCATTTGCTACGCCACTGAGCGGATTGTGGTAAATAAAATATTACCCTGGCATAATTTCTAGGCATTAACAATTATCATGCATCAAGTGAGAAGCAGAGTCCGTGGTATCTGAGTTAAAAGGGGCTTTATTCCAATAACTCGAGTCATGGGAGAATATGTTCCATCACCACTGAGGTTCAGGAAGGGTCTTCTAACAATTATTTACTGAACATCATATATATACTTTTTACTCCTTGTATATAGGGAGCTCGAGGCAGAGCAAGACGGAAAATGAGATAAGAGCATGTGGGCGTGCATGAGGGTGTGTACTTTGATGAGTCATAGGTAGGTGATAGGTAGGTGTCATAGGTGGGTGGGTACTTAGAGGAGGAGTCTGCATGACCAGCTGGAACTCTGCCCTACTTGTGTGCAACTTGGACATGACGTGCAATTGACGTGTAACTGGGAGGAGAGCTGACTTTCAACCTAGTAGAGAGATCTCTTGTGTCAAGGCGACCAGCACATCTAGTACAACTGATATCTAGAGTCAGGGAATGTATTATCTGAAGCAAAGGTTGCTCATCACTATGAATAATAAAAGGCATATATTTCTTCGTTCATTACATGGGGGCTGTGAGCTTTTTTACAGATGCAAGTACTGTGATTTCATTTAAACAGAGAGAGAAAAGCTGGGCCCTATCTCAGCAGACGGGTTCTGTTTACCTTTTTCACCGGACTGAAATGTGATTCTGCAGATCAGACAGATAACTGTTATTCATAATACTGTCTTGGCAGGCCTCTTGCTGACGTAATTGCAGCTTTCAGTTTGCTTGGAGTCAAGAAAACCCTTATTTCAGAATGTGGCTCGGGCTGCGCCACAAAATGGGTTCATTACGATATTTATTTAAAAGTGCACAATGCAATGCAAATACATGGGCCTTCATGCTAACTTAACGTTAGGGAGACTTGATGACTGGCATTCTAATGCAGGACATGTTTGCAGAGGCCTAGTGATTCAGGCCACTACAAGGAAATGCATGGATGACATGCACATACATGTAACATAGGGTACACGCAGGGGGCATCTTGGTCAGGCAAAATGTCATTTTCCTCATTCCCTCCTTGTCCCCTACGTAACCCTTTAGGATACATCTATATTCATGAGACCGTATAGTTGATCATACAGCATCATTTGTTCGTCCTTAACCCTTTGTATGGATGTGGAACACATGCAGTTGCACACAGGCCGCAAATGGCCGGGCCACACTGCATACAGAGACAGCAACCAAATATCATAAGTAGGATCATTCCTAGGAAGGTCAACACTTTCCATCCCCAAGCAGATATCATACCCCAGAGCCAACTGGACCAAGTCCATGTGCCTGGGTCTTGATGTATGGCATGAGCAATCTTGTGGAGCCTTGTTATTGCTGCGTACACAGATGGCGCGTTATTTGGGATGAAAATGCAACAACTAGATCGTATCACGCTACAAGCTCCGCCCCTATCCGCCAGGATGACGTCAAGGACAAGACGATTTTGAAGGACAACAAGTCTCATAGCAGATTGCTCCTGCGTCAACTTCGCCAGGGCAGATGCAGTCACATTCACTACTGCTTCCAGGGTTCTTGTTAATTTGCGTATCAGTTTACTGTTTTGGACGGGGCCAACAAAGAAAAAGAAACCTTTGTTGAAATCTGTATATTGCTCCCATGCTGTTTCAGTCTGATCAATCCCTGCGGAATCTGTCTCCCTCTTTTGTCTAACGTGTTCTAGTCGTGAATCTCTATGATAGTTGGATGGGGCTAGAAAAACGGGTGGAAGCAGGAACGCTATATAACATGTCCCACCCCAGTCTAAGGGCAGATGTACATAGGCTGTCTGACCACAAATGAAATAGGTATGGCGTGATGTTTTGAAAGAAGAAAGACCTTTATCATTAAACTCTACTACAGTGTTACACTCGCTGTGTCCCATATGTACTGAGCCTTTCTTACTAACACATAAATCACCTTTTGCTGGCAGGACTGAAATAAACGGTGGACCTGTATTTTGCTTGGGCTGAACATTTAACATTATAAAATTAACGGATGCATTTCCCTGCTCATAC
Organism: Lissotriton helveticus; assembly: GCF_964261635.1. Classification (NCBI taxonomy): domain Eukaryota; kingdom Metazoa; phylum Chordata; class Amphibia; order Caudata; family Salamandridae; genus Lissotriton; species Lissotriton helveticus. Next base: position 1,342,365,414 of record NC_136057.1, on the reverse strand, counting down.
TCTTCATTTTCTAGATCAGTTCCTTTCCTTTGGGGAAACCCGTCTTTGTCTGGAAAACATGCCTTATTCATTACTTTATTCAGGTTTCCATATATCCAGCCACCTGGATAAGCTATGTACTTTCTATCTATTGAGGTCATTAAAGCAAACCATGCTCCGCATGAACCATTGTGTGAGAACGGTAGAGAATAGAAAGGCAGACCTCCCTTCGTTTCTTGATAGGGTGGCAGTTGGCCACATACCCAGCAATCAGTTGCATTGCTGGTCTGGTGAGATTGGTGTAACATACGAATGAATGTATTGTTACGTAGTGCTAGTCGATATGACAGTTCATGAGGTGGCAGGTCACTAAATGTATGCTCTGCGGTGCTGTTACTGGAAGAGTGTATATGTGAGGAAATAGGGAAAAAAACATGTAGCAATAAACTGACACAGATTATAACAACGCACAGAATAAAAAGAATGATCAAGGTAACTATACATCTACTGCGTAATATCTTGCAGTATTTTGCTTTCTTATCTCTCTTCTTGCTATTCTCGTATGTGATCTTATACATGTCAGAAATCTAGTCTAACCGATTCACCACCTAGTGGACTTAACCAATTAAACTACGTCTGACTTACTAGATCTTAATTTGGATTTATACTCCTGCTGTGGAGTCTTTTCTAGCAATGGCGGCGCAGGAGGCGCAAGTGGCGCAAAGTCTGTATGGTCCTTATTGTCTATCAAAGTTCCAGAGTACTTCTTGCAATGCTGAAGATGAATTCAGCCTTTACGTCCTTCCACCAACTTCGGCGTCTTCCAACGTGGCTCAAGGGGGCTTGAACGATCGAAATTCCGGACACAAGTATAGAATCTTCTGGTGCTATGGCATGTTCCTTGACCTGGGTGTTGTCAGGGAAAGCGGCAGCAACCTGTGAACAACAAGAGAGTAGTGCAGACATCAAGGAAGCCAGGTAATCTGTCAGCATGTTACTGTCAACATCAGTAATTTTCTTTGGCATAGGCGTACCCCACATATTTGGCGGTCCACCGAAAACTACTTCATAAGGAGATAGGCCTGTTCTGGAATGAGCTACCATTCGCATGTAAATCCAATCCACGCCTTTTTCTGCACAGATCTTGGCAATTTCTGTCTTAAGTGTCTGATTATGTCTTTCTACAAGGCCTGCTGCTTCTGGGTGTCGGACACAATGGAATTTCCATGTATAACCTAACAGAAGGGACACTTGTTTCATTAGTTCAGAGGAGAATGGCTGCCCGTTATCTGAATAGATGACACGGGGCAATATCTGGGGAAGAACTCGCGCACCAATTGCCTGGCTGTTGTCACAGCAGTGTAATCTGGAACTGGATAAGCTTCTGTCCATCTAGATAGTGCACACACTACTACTAAGACATACTTGTAACCTCTACATCTGTCCATTTGGATATAATCCATCTGGAGGACCTCAAAAGGGTGGTCAGGAGGATGAAATCCGCCTTGTTCCACCGGAATGCCTTTACCTGGACTGAACTGGCAACAGATCATACATGTTCGTACTTTCCCGTTTGCTGCTGCACACAGGTGCTTGTTAAACCATCGTCAGTCTGGACCCCTCCTTGTTCAGTCCACTTCTTTATCTCATCTGTGGTGGCATGTGTCTGTATGTCGAGTACATCATGTGTAGGATCCCTGACTGTCATACATGTTGTCAGTAATGGTACCTCCGTCTTTGTCGTGTCTGTTGGTGTCTGGGCTGACTGGGCTGTAAGTTTAGCTGTTCGGTCTGCCAGGTCATTACCCTGTGGAAAAGTAAATTTTGCCATGTTCTGTGTCCCTACGTGTTCCCCATCTTATGTTATATGTGCATGATTAATATGCATATGTATTCCCCATGTTTGATTAAAGACGCAATTACAGTTGTGTCCATCTCTAGTATGCCAGTTTCCAGTTCTCGTGAAAGCTATGAGTATTAGGCCTATGTAAAGCTACGTTGCCACGTTTCCCAGTGTGCACGTTATTTCATTGAAAAGTCCCCGTTTCTAGGCCTCAAAAGGGCCCGGACACCAGATTCTGCTCCTGTCTCCTGAGCCCTCGCTGAGGAGCGATACAGCCCCCACCTGTGTTCCTGACCCTTCACTTACTTCCTGCCTCACAGTGCCCGGCTCGGCCTGGCTCTGCCTACGAGTCTGCCAAGAGTATGTTATGATTCTAGTTATCAGTCCAGCCCTCCTTCTCTGCATTCCTAAACTACTGAATCGCATCAATAGTTTCCGTCATCGTCTAGCCTTTACGTCTCCATGTAAGAGAAATACTGTATTAATGGTCATTTAATATTCCTCAACACGCACTACATGTAGAATAATGCATACACCAGTCTTAGAGTCTGTTAGCCTCTCCCCTCCTGACTTTTAGTTTATATCAACATGTCCTCTAAACATTAGATACTAGATAGGGTTTAGGTACATGTCGCCCTGACTCTCCAGACTTCAGTCTCTACTCCTAGCGCAGAGTTCATAGCCCCCAGCTTCTCCTAGTAACACGTCATTGTCAGTTTGCGCGCACCATTAGGTTAGAGGTCCCGGCTCCTCAGGTAGCCCCCTCCATGTTTCCGCCCCATTTATGACATATTCTGTTACGTTTACATCACATGTCTATGTACACGCCTCTTGTTACACCCACTTTCACCCTTATCTTTCGCGACTGCTATTGACCACACCCACTGCTCCGCCTACTGTATTCATTGTAATGCAACTGTTTTAGTATATATGCTTGTGTACTGTTATTAAATGTTAGCGCGCTCATCCCAGATCCAGCCCCGGCAGCTGCCGGGCCCTGCCATCCTATTCCTATGCAGGTTGTCCTGTTCCTGTCCTTTATGCTGTATTAAACCTGCAAACTCCTACTACCTCGAATCTTGACTCTTATTTATTGAGCTATCTGTTATTGCTATGTCCAGTAAAACCTAGATCCGGTATTATTTATTTATATACCACATAATGGCGCCCGAACAGGGACTTGCCCTTTCCCCACGCGCCGGTGAAGCCACGTATGCCCCCTGACCCTCTGCAGCCGTGACGGAACTCTTCTGCGCACCGGCAGATATTTCTGCTTCAAGTATCCCTCAGGCCCACGGAGGAGACGGAGGTTGCGGTCCAGCATCCAGACGAGGCGGTGGAGGAACGCGGCGAGTCCCGACCAGAGCCCAAGCCGAGAGTCCAAGGTCCGAGGTATCCGGAGGCCCACCCGTAACTGAAGTCCGAAGTTCGTCCGTCCGGCGTCGAAGCAGTCCAGTCCAGTCCGAGGCCTTCCGTTCTTGCTGCCCGGTGAGTACCGTTGCTGGGGTAGTATCTAGACAGGGTCAATCTAATTGTCTCTGGTCCGTGGGGTTTGGTGGTACACAGATCCCAAAACGTAGTGTCCACTTCGGTGGATGCGGGTCCTGACGTGTCTCTTTATGAGACCGGTAAGTTTCGTACTGTTTTAGCAGTGCATCTAGTTTCTGTTCTAGTCAGTTCTGTTCTCGAGAAAATTCATGTATTCTGTTCGAACTGTTATTTTTAAATGTTTTTCATGTATTTTAATGTCGTGGTATGAATGTGGAGTAATTATCGTGTTTATTGTGTATTGTAATTACGTATTGTGTCTAGGTTACAGTTCAGTCATGCCCTTATTTTCTAAACTACGTCAGTTAAAAACCAGAAAAGGTCTGCTAGAAGCAGCAGTTCCTGTCCCGCCTAGGGACAGTCCAGGTCACTTTATGTATCAGAAGCATGGCATAAGTGCCATATTATATCTAGATTTATGGGTAGAGTATACCAAACAGTTAGAGGAAAAGTATAGATGGCCCGTATCAGGTACGTGGGATGCCGAGTGCATCATGCGAGTAGAAGAGGCATTATGGAAAAAGAAAGCCAGACAGTCACAGAAAGATGCCATCGAGTTATGGCGCAAAGAATCTCATAAACGAACCGAAAAAGAAATCAGAAAGTCAGAATTAAGTAAAGAATCCTTAGAACGAGCCCAAGAAAGGGAATTAATCGAGATAGGTGAACGAGTCAAAACCGAACAGTCAGATAGACAGAGAAATGCCCTTATTAAGGGTATGTACCCTCTTCTTGCCGAGGGCTTGCCAAAAGCGACCCCGGAGGCATCCAGTAATTTTCCGCCACCATTAGTTCCGACCAAGCTACGTCACAAACCGACCGCAGCTGATATTTTCATTTCGTCCTACTTGGACGACACAGTCCCAGAATATGCAAATCCTGTTCCGCCAGCTCCTGTAAATAATGTAAATCCTGCTCCTCCAGTCACCGGAGTACCTGCTACGGTACCCCCGGTCCAGCCCACATTACAATTTCCCGCCGCGCCAGTACGAAGAGTATCAGTCGATGATACCAGTTTAGGGGCCGCAGGAGGAGGTCCTCCTGGTACCCCGCCACCACACCAACGTTTAACGTTAGTCGAGTTACATGAAAGTGCGTTACAGCGTACGCCCAAATATAAGTCCGTTGCAGATATCCGACGAGCTCTTACTGAATGCCGCTATGATCCAGTTGCAGGTGATGATAGTACAGTTATATATTCCATACGTGTAAGACGGGTGACCGGGTATTTGGACACCCTACCGAATATGAAAGAAGATCTAGACAGAATATATCGTTTCATCCGTACAGGGGATGATCCAGAAAGCATTGGTGAAGCCATGTCTCAAAGGAAAGCTGAGATCCAGCTCATGATATTAAAGTTTCTGATTAATTGTTTAATAAGGGAACAAGATTATCCGACCAAAGATCCGGCCGAAATGAGAATCCTGACAAGGTGGAGTGATAATATAGCCGAGGGTAAACACAGAACTATCAGTAGTATAGAGAGTATGTACAAGAAAATTCGTAAAGAAATAATAAGGTTACACGAACAACGTAAAGCAGCACAAGTAAGCGAGAAGGAGAATGACTCTTCTACTGAAGAGGTAGAGGACGAGAATACCGCCAGAATAGCGTATGTAGGAAAATCTAGATTTCCAGACCGCCATTTACGCCTAGAACACAAGTCAGTTTTTCATTACCCAGCACCAGAACAAAGTTCTCTAGAACAAGTATTTCAAGCTACCGATCACATTCTAAAATCACGAATCGGTTATAGTGAGTTAAGTACTATGCATGAACAAGAACTAGTCCGATCAGCAATCCGATGGATTACTGATTCTACCACTTTTCCAGACGAAATAGTGGCACAAATGTTTCTGAAACTGCCCCCAGCCGAGCAACGACTGGTGGGTATGTATATGATCCAGCACCTCATTACTCTGTATGAGGGTCAACATTCTGATCCAGGTCCGTTACACGATGTCCTGAACGAGTTACTCCAGTATAGATGGAAAGGTTTAGGTACCGATTTAATTAGTATCATTCTAGAACAGCGCCACAAATATAGTATGTTTTTGAACCCTCATTTTGTTCATGTCTCACCTCCAGAAAGTAAACCGTTTTACATAGACAGACAGAATCCGTTACGAGAAGTACACCCAGTTAGGACAGCGGATGGTGAAATGCAAAGAGTATTTGTTTACACCCCGATTACAAAGATGGAACTCTTAGAGATGAAGAAATTAATTCCCTGTCATGACAAAGATCCAGCAGGGTTCCACCGAGAATTAAAGGACATGCTCCGTATGGGAGAATACACGTATCCAGATATAATTAAAATGTTAAAGGTCCTGTTGCCCGCAGGGGTATATGAAAAACTCAAGGAAAAAGAATGGGAGGTGGGAGAGAAAAAGATCGATTGGGCAGTTCTAGAAGCTGAAGATAAGATACGAGTACCAGGTACCGGTCTTGGAGAGAAATGTAAAGAATTACCTGAATTACTAATACAAGTTTTGCCAAGATTGTTAACCACTAAAAAGGAAGACTGGGATGCAATCTCAGCCTGTAAACAGAAACAAGACGAAGACACTAGTGATTTTTATTCTAGATTTGAGAAATGCTTTAGTATTAACAGTGGCCTCAAGACAAGTAGCGAGTCATACCCTCATCTTTTTGTTACTAAACTAGTCGAGAATTCAAGTCCACAAGTTAAGAATCGAGTTTTGAAAGTCGAAAGTACGTGGCAAGCTAGTACTCCGTCCCAGATGTTACCAGTACCACCAGAATAGAATCAGAGAAGAGCAAGAACACGAGAGAAAACGTATGAAAGACACGAAAATGAAAGTACTAGTTGCACAATCTGTTCCTCAAGACAGTCAGAAGAGGGGTACGAATCAAGCCAGTTATCCTGCAGTTACCGTTAAAGGGACCTGCAATTATTGTAAACAGCCAGGTCATTTTATAAACGAGTGTGCAGTTCTGAAACACAATATAGCTACCGGTAAGACTAAAGAAAGACCACGTCCGCCTAGACAAGAACAAGTTTCACAGACTTCTCAGCCACAGAATGCACCACAGACAGTTCCAGCACCGCAGCCTATTGCTGCAACACAGCATGTTACACAGCAGATGTATCAGTATGCTCAGACAGAGTATCCAGAGTATCAGCCATATTCATGAAACAGCCTAGAGAGGGAGGTAGGCTTGCCTCTCATCGAGATTCCTGTAGATCAAGAAGGTCCCTATGTTCACAGTCAAGTACTAGGGAAAGACAGAAAGTTTCTGATTGATACAGGGGCAAGTAGGACGACCATTAGTCACGCCGAAGTTCCAGGGGCTCCGCTCTCAGGCTCTAGAAATGTTTCCCTTGGATTTTCAGGAAAGCCTATTGTAAACGAGATATCTAAGCCAGTTACTCTAGAAGTAGGTCCATTGTCCCGCACTACTGATCTGTTACTTACGAAGTCATGTCCAGAAAATCTGTTAGGTATTAAAACACTGAAAGAATTAGGTGCAGTTATTTGCTGTTCCCCAGAGGGAATACGCTTGTTCCTACGTGACTTCAAGGGTCACTATGTATTACGAGATTTTGATCCGAGATTGTCTAATGTTCCGCAGCATCTATGGGCGCAAGGTCCAACTGATGTAGGTTATATGCAAATCACACCCCATCGTGTGACTCTCAAACCAGGTGTAGTGTTACCACGAATCAGACAGTACAGATTGCCATCTGAGGCTGTAGCAGCCTTATCCAAAATTATTGACGAGCTCATGGCTCAAGGAGTAGTTGTAGAAACTGACTCCAATGTATGTAATTCTCCGATCATTCCAGTCATGAAACGTACTGATCCAAATGCACCCCCAGTATATCGATTAGTGATTGACCTTCGAGAACTTAATAAATGTATTATTCCCCAGTACCCAGTTGTCCCAGATATCTCTTCCCTACTCACAGCCATTGATTCCGAAGCCTCATTTTTTACAGTCATAGACCTCAAGAACGCGTTTTTCAGTGTCCCCATTCATCCAGACAGCCAGTTTCTTTTCGGATTTTGTTTAAATGGAAGAAGCTATATGTTCACACGAGCTCCTCAAGGTTTCACAGAAAGTCCTAGTATTTACAGTCAAGCACTTAAGAGACAACTAGACAACATTCACATGCCAACTGACACTGCCCTGCTCCAGTATGTCGATGATCTACTGATCACAGCCCGTTCTGAACGTGCTTGTGAGCGAGCATCCCTTACAGTCCTGTATTTCCTTGCCGAGATGGGGCACAAGGTGTCCCCTTCGAAGCTTCAATTCTGTGTCCAGCAAGTGATCTACTTAGGCCACTTACTGTCCAAGTGGGGTAGGCAGTTGACACCAGACCGTATCCAGTTAATAGCAAGTCTTCCACAGCCCAAGACACAGAAGGAGGTACGTGCTTTTATCGGCCTTACTTCTTATTGCAGACAATGGATTCCTCAGTATGCATTTCTAGCTAAGCCACTGATACAGTTAACGACACAGGAGGCAGCCGTATCGACTGTCCTCCCTTGGACATCTGAACATACACTTAGTTTCAATGAGTTAAAGAAAGCTTTATGTCAAGCTCCTGTTCTAGCTACACCGAACTACAGTAAGCCTTTTACACTTTTTGTCACAGAACGCGAAGGTACAGCATTATCTGTTCTCACACAAGATCAAGCAGGACAATACAAGCCCTGTGCTTACTTCTCAAGCACATTAGATCCTGTAGCCCAGGCTCTGCCTGTGTGCCTCAAGTCAGTTGCAGCCACAGCACTAGCTATCAGACAAAGTGATTCCATAGTATTAGGACATTCCTTGACAGTACAAGTTCCACACTCCGTGGAAGTTCTTTTAAACCGAACACAAACTCAACACTTGACAATTGCACGTTTAACAGGTTATGAATTGACATTGTTCCAGCCACACATAGAAATCAGACGCTGCAACGTTCTAAATCCTGCTACACTGTTACCGTCAGTTAATTCGAATCCTGCCACACATGACTGTGTGGAAGTAGTTAATATTATGACAAAGCCAAGACAAGATCTGACAGATATTCCATTACCAGATCCCGACCTGACACTTTATGTGGATGGTTCATGTATGAGAACAAGTACAGGAGAACTAGTAGCCGCGTATGCAGTGACTACTGACACTGAAGTTATTGAAACACACCGTATTGACACCCTGTCTGCTCAAGCAGCAGAGCTAGTTGCTCTGACACAAGCCTGCATACACGCCAAGAACCTGAAAGTTAATGTTTACACAGATTCACGCTACGCATTTGGAGTTGTACACGACTTCGGAGTGCTCTGGCAGGAGAGAGGTTTCATGACTTCTCATGGAACCAAGATTCAGCATGGTCTCCTTATTCAAGCTCTGTTAGATGCCATACATTTACCGACATCTATTGCTATCATGAAGTGCAAAGCACATACGAAAGTTACTGACACCATTTCCCAAGGTAATGATCTAGCAGATCGCACAGCCAAGCTTACAGCACAGACTCCAGACATTTCAGTTAATCCGACACAGACACATACTCCAGATTCGACTACATGTATGACAGTTAAGGACCCTACTCAAGATGTCATAGATATCCAGTTACATGCTACTCCCGATGAAATCAAGAAATGGTCCGAACAAGGAGGGGTCCAGACAGATCAGGGATGGGTAACGAAGGGTAGAGCCACATGGTTTCTCCCCGACTCTATGGTTCAAGTCATTATCAATACCGCACATAGTCCAGCACATTTAGGAGAAAAAGCTATGTTAGATAGTATCCAGAACATTTGGTTCAACAAGCATTTACGAGCTGCAGCCAAGCAGAAAGTCCGTACCTGTATGATATGTTGCCAGTTTAATCCAGGTAAAAATGTCCCGGTGGAACAAGGTGGATTCCAGCCCCCTGACCACCCTTTTGAAGTCCTCCAGATGGATTATATTCAGATGGAGCGATGGCGAGGTTTCAAGTATGTCCTTGTAGTTGTATGCGCTTTGTCCAGGTGGACAGAGGCATATCCAGTCCCAGATTACACAGCCGCGACCACTGCCAAGCAGCTGGTTCGTGAATTCTTCCCCCGTTATGGACTCCCTAGAGTCGTATATTCTGATAACGGCCAGCCATTCTCATCTGAGCTCATGAAACATGTTTACCTGTTGTTAGGGTACCAGTGGAAGTTCCATTGTGTACGCCATCCAGAAGCAGCTGGTCTCGTAGAGAGACATAATCAGACCCTGAAAATCCGTATTGCCAAGATTTGTAAAGAGAAAGGTGTAGACTGGCTAGTAGCTCTGCCAGTCGCTTTATTTTATATGCGCATGGTCGCACACTCCAGATCAGGTCTGTCCCCGTACGAGGTCGTATTCGGCCGCCTTCCTAATATGTGGGGTACACCTAGACCCCGAAGTATTACAGATGTTTCAAGTAATATGCTGACAGATTACCTAGCTTCCTTGATGTCTGCCCTACACTCTTGTCGTTCACAGGTTGCCGCCGCATTTCCAGACAATACCGAGGTGGCACCGCATGAAATCGTTCCCGGATGCATGGTTCTTGTGAGGAACTTTGATCGTTCAAGTCCGCTGGAGCCTCGCTGGAAGGAACCCAGACAGGTCCTCCTGGCCACCCGTACTGCCGTCAAGCTGGAAGGCAGGAAGGGCTGGGTCCACCTGTCTCATGTGAAAAGATTTTACGGACTAAAGACTGTTTCTAAGAACATTTCCGAGGATTTTAAGGATTGCCAAAGTACTATTTTTAAGGACTGTCCCGCAAAAGACAATGATACTGAACCCTCCCTGTTAGAGAAAACTCCGCAACAGGAGTATAAGAAAAAACTAAGGTCTAGTAAAATAAGTCAGCCAGTTTGATTGTCTAAGTCCTCCCCTAGGTGAAACGGTTAGACCGGTTTCTGACATGTATAAAATAGACCCCCATAGTGAGAGAGTTAGTCAAAACTCAATCCGATGTATCGTTTTTCTAAGTTTCATATTGTTTTTCAGCCTTATGACTACCTGCACGAGCTATGCCTTTTATTTGTATTTTCCAGTTCCTCATGTAAATAAGTCTTCTATTGCTACAGTAGAGCACACGTTTAGTGATCTGCCTCCTCATGAACTCTCTTATCGTCTTGCTATGCGAAATAATTCATTTATCCGCATGTTACATTATTCACACCAGACCAGCAATGCCACTAATTGTTGGGTGTGTGGTCGACTCCCCCCTTTCCAGACACCGAAGGGAGTTCTGCCACTCTTTCCTTATCCATTTTCACATAATGGTTCGTGTGGAGCATGGTCCACGTTAACGTCATCCTCAACAGATATGTCTTTTCTTAACAGTACATGTTTTCCAGACAAGCAAGGTCTTCCCCACAGAATAGGGTTAGATCTAGAAAATGAAGTTTATAACTTAGGTAATTATTCTTCGAATTTCATGGTCCTGAATGTTCAGTCTGATACTACTCCAGACTTACCTGCTATGTCAGTACTACCAGTTAAAGGCGAATTATGTGTCCGAAAGAATGGTTCCGTACATGTAGGACATAGTGATTGTACTACTATTGTCAAGTATAGTGACAGTAGGAAATCTATTTTCAAAGCTTCACGTCATTCTTATTTTGTTTGTGGTCAGACCGCATATGTTCGTCTGCCCCTCGATTGGGAGGGAACCTGTTACATTGCCTTCCTACTGCCACCAGTTTTTCTAGCCCCACCTGACTACCATAGGAATTCCCACCTAGTACATACTAGACACAAGAGAGACCTCCCGATTGTCGATTATACTGAAACTGCTCTAGAACAATACATAGATATCAATAAAGGTGTCTTCCCCTATTTAGGTACTGTTGTGAATAGTAAACTGATACGTAGATTAACGAGAACCCTTGAAGCAGTAGTGATTGAGACTACTTCTGCTCTAGGTAACTTAACCGAAGAGCAATCCTTTATGAGAATTTTCGTGCTCCAGAATCGTCTCGTCCTTGACGTCATACTGGCCGATAGGGGCGGGGCATGTAGAGTCATCGGATCTAGTTGCTGCATTTTCATTCCTAATAACGCACCGTCTGTTTATTCAGCTATAACCAGACTCCATAAAATTGCCCATATGTTACACCAAGATCCAGGCACCTGGACATGGTCCGGTTGGTTCTGGAATATAATTTCCGCCTGGGGATGGAAAGTATTGTCATTTCTAGGTATTGCAGTAGCGATCATATTCAGTTGCTGCCTCTGTATACAATGTGGCCCTGCGATTTGTGGCATTTGTGCTACCTCTTGTATTCCTGGTCCCAAGTCCCGTTCTAAATCCCGTTCCAAGACAATTCGAGACGAGCAAATGATACTGTATGAAATGATAGATGGTATCATGAATATTGATGTTTCCTGATGGAAACGTAGTGACAAGGAGGGAATGTGGAAAAGTAAATTTTGCCATGTTCTGTGTCCCTACGTGTTCCCCATCTTATGTTATATGTGCATGATTAATATGCATATGTATTCCCCATGTTTGATTAAAGACGCAATTACAGTTGTGTCCATCTCTAGTATGCCAGTTTCCAGTTCTCGTGAAAGCTACGAGTATTAGGCCTATGTAAAGCTACGTTGCCACGTTTCCCAGTTTCACTTACTTCCTGCCTCACAGTGCCCGGCTCGGCCTGGCTCTGCCTACGAGTCTGCCAAGAGTATGTTATGATTCTAGTTATCAGTCCAGCCCTCCTTCTCTGCATTCCTAAACTACTGAATCGCATCAATAGTTTCCGTCATCGTCTAGCCTTTACGTCTCCATGTAAGAGAAATACTGTATTAATGGTCATTTAATATTCCTCAACACGCACTACATGTAGAATAATGCATACACCAGTCTTAGAGTCTGTTAGCCTCTCCCCTCCTGACTTTTAGTTTATATCAACATGTCCTCTAAACATTAGATACTAGATAGGGTTTAGGTACATGTCGCCCTGACTCTCCAGACTTCAGTCTCTACTCCTAGCGCAGAGTTCATAGCCCCCAGCTTCTCCTAGTAACACGTCATTGTCAGTTTGCGCGCACCATTAGGTTAGAGGTCCCGGCTCCTCAGGTAGCCCCCTCCATGTTTCCGCCCCATTTATGACATATTCTGTTACGTTTACATCACATGTCTATGTACACGCCTCTTGTTACACCCACTTTCACCCTTATCTTTCGCGACTGCTATTGACCACACCCACTGCTCCGCCTACTGTATTCATTGTAATGCAACTGTTTTAGTATATATGCTTGTGTACTGTTATTAAATGTTAGCGCGCTCATCCCAGATCCAGCCCCGGCAGCTGCCGGGCCCTGCCATCCTATTCCTATGCAGGTTGTCCTGTTCCTGTCCTTTATGCTGTATTAAACCTGCAAACTCCTACTACCTCGAATCTTAACTCTTATTTATTGAGCTATCTGTTATTGCTATGTCCAGTAAAACCTAGATCCGGTATTATTTATTTATATACCACAACCCTGGGAAATGGTGTCTGTAACTTTAGTGTGAGCTTTGCACTTCAGGATAGAAATGGCTGTAGGTAAATGTATGGCTTCTAACAGGGCTTGGATAAGCTGGCCATGCTGAATCTTGGTCCCATGGGAGGTCAAGAAACCTCTCTCCCTCCATAGTACCCCAAAATCATGAACAACGCCAAAAGCGTATTGTGAGTCAGTATAAATGTTTACTTTCAAGTGCTTAGCTCTTATGCAGGCTTGTGTCAGAGCGATGAGCTCTGCTGCTTGTGCTGACAGTGTGTCTATTTTCTGTGTCTCTATGACTTCTGTAGCAGTGGTCACAGCATAGGCTGCTACTAACTCTCCTGCACTCGTTCTCATGCATGATCCATCTACATAGAGCGTTAGGTCTGGGTCTGGAAGTGTAATATCTGTCAGGTCTTGTCTTGGTTTCGTCACTATATTCATTACTTCCACACAGTCATGTGGTGGTGCATTTACTGTACTTGAGGGCAAAAGTGTTGCAGGATTCAGAATATTACAACGTCTGATCTCTATGTGTGGCTGAAATAATGTCAGTTCATATCCTGTCAGTCTCGCTACAGTCAAATGTTGTGGTATGCATGTGGTACTTGTACTGTCAGAGGGTGTCCTAGCACTATTGAGTCACTTTGTCTTATGGCTAGGGCTGTTGCTGCAACTGATTTCAGGCACGCAGGCAGAGCCTGGGCCACTGGATCCAGTGTACTAGAAAAATAAGCACATGGCTTGTGTTTTCCTGCTTGATCTTGTGTGAGGACAGATAACGCTGTTCCATCTTGTTCAGTTACAAAAAGCATGAAATATTTCTGCTGTAACATGGAGTCGCTAAAACTGGTGCTTGACATAATGCTCTTTTTAATTCCTCGAATGCCAAGGTGTGTTCTTGTGTCCAAGGGAGGACAATCGGAGTGGCTGCCTCCTGTGTAGTTAACTGTATGAGTGGTTTGGCTAGATATGCATACTGGGGAAGTGAGGCCAATAAATGCACGAACTTCCTTTTGTGTCTTGGGCTGTGAAAGGTTAGTAATGACCTGTATGTGATCTTGTGTTAGCTGTCTACCCTCCTTGGAAAGCAAGTGTCCTTGCACACCACTTGCTTTTCACAGAATTGCATTGGGGCCTTGTGCCCCTTGTCAGCCAGAAAATGTAGAACTGCCAGTGATGCATTTTCGCATTCTTTCACTGAGCGTGCTGTAATCAGGATGTTGTCTACGTACTGAATCAGTGCTGTGTTGGTAAGCATATAAATACTGTCCAGCTGTCTCTTTAATGCTTGACTGTAAATACTAGGGCACATTGTCATCAATCTAGCAAAAATAAATGTATAGAAAAATAAATAAATAAAAATGAATTTTCAATTCAAAAGCACAATTTTTATTTTGGGGAAACCTCTTTCCAAAAGCACTGCAGTGCTAAAAAATCCCACTCTAAATCTTGGGAATAGTATGGCCATGCTACCCACAATATGTTCTCTGAATGCATTTGAATAAAAACCAAATTATTCTAGCATAGACAGATGGGCTGGAGCCTCGCTACTCCTCACTCCTTTGAGAAGCAGCCCCTCCCTCTAGAAAGATGTTCGCGCTCGGAGTTTTGAATCAACTCCAAGCCGGGCTTCAATGTGATCTAAAAATGGATGACTGCCAGATGCTTAACACATTGCAAGAGCAAAACTCCTGCCAATTATTCTGTTTACACTACTGAGGGACAAACTATTCCTTTGCAAGCGTGATTTATCTGAAGTCAATGAAGCTTTCAGTGCTGGCTGTAAGGAAGAGCAACTTTTTGTACACAAGTCAGAGGGGCTGGGGAGGTAACTTCGCTACGAACTCACTCCTTGCTCACCTACCCCTCCCCTCAGAGCCAGGAGCTGGCTCAGTGTCAAACATAACAAATAGGAGACAAGCCTCTCACTCTTCTCTGCTTCTCTAAAATTGGGTCGCTGCCAACGCTGAGCTCATTGAAAGAGTCAAGCGTCTGCCAAGGAAGCTAGTGTCAGTCGGAGGAGTAGCCCTCCCTTTACATAAACATTTTCTCCGTGGCTCATCAAGTTTTTTTTTTCTGCTTGCGAAGGAAGCCTGACTTAGCTGGAGGACAGCCAATAATTGTCCGTGGAAAAGAATTGGAGAATGGCCAATAATAACAAGACAGGCACGGCTCGCAGCTCCAAGAGGGAAAAGCCCTCCCTTTACAAAATATCTTGGAAGCCAGGCCATCTCGGACGGACTGTCTCAAGGTCGAAAAACACATTTCAGTGTAATTCAAAACATATCTGTTCCCAGGACAGAGAGCTAACCAACATTCTCTAACTTAACTGAAGCAAATTTAAAACGTGGTAAAAAGCATTCTAAAATCAGTAATTAATAAGGACATATTTTTTTGTAACTAAGTGACATGCTAGCATTATAAAATAATTCTGTACTGCTACTTAAAAGCTCCACTTTCTAAAAAACACTTTTGTCTAACTAATTCAGCTAGAAGGCAAGACATTTGAAACATGGGCATTTGTTTAGCATGCAAATTAACACACAAAAAAGGGACAATTTGCTTCTGCACACAAGGCTATGCATTTTGCAGTTGAGAGCAGTTGAGAGAAAAAAACGAATTATCATGGACTGTTGGGTTGGGGCTGTTCTCTGCATACATCAATTGAAGCTTCTCCACTAAATGTTTATCTGAAACCATCTGTGTAAGCATTGCAGCCTAACTGACCTCTGAATCAGACATAATAAATCCTATTTTCAAAGGCTGGTGGACATATATCAGGCAGCATGTTTAATGAACACTGCTTTTACCGTGCAAGATTATACCTTTCTATCAGCAGCCTGTCAAAGTACATAGGTGAGCCTTGAAACTAAATGAATGCAAATTAAACTAATGTAGGGGACACTTAGCAATGCATTAAGATGGTAGTGTATTATAGCTATCAAAAAGGGCCACGTTCATTAATTTACAAATAGCCACTTTCCTAAGTGAGTGGGATAACTGTCACACGCTATTCTAAAGGGCAGCTTGCATTGGGAAAAATAATAATTTATATTTTGCAGAAACATTCCTATTTAAAAAACACACGGTTTTATTACACTAATTAAAAACGCATTCTATGAAGGGTCTGATTTATATTTTCTTCTCAACCGTGAAAACATTAAAGCACTCTCCGTGCAAAACCCTTTATCTCAATCCGACTGGTTTATTTACAACTACCGACCTCTGAGTCAAACACATTAAATCAAGTGTTCCAAGGCAAACCCTTTACAAATACACTTCTTTACTCTCCATGCAAGATTTTACCATTCAATCTGCAAGCTGTCAAAGCACATAGGCAGACCCAGAATGAAAAAGTTAAAGAAACCTTCATTCATTTAAACACTCACTGACTTTTAGTGTCAGCTCACATAACCATGCATGTGAGCTATACAGCCATGAAATCGTGCCAAAACGCACTTCCAAACTACTATGTCGCAAAACTAGACACTCCCAAGTTTCAGCCGATCCCGCAGACTCAGTTAAGAACTATTTAGCACACCACGAAATCTCGGCCTAAAAGCACGCACAAATCAAAACAGCTCCATTTTCCAAAAATACACATTAGCCAAACACACCCTTCCGCCCAAGCCAAAAATCCCCAAAATTCAGCACATCTGGCCATCCACCTCTTCTACCGCTGATCCAACCCCCGGGCCTCTAGCGCACCTGGAACACCCCCAAAATAATTTCTCAATTTTCAGAAATACGCCCATTGGATAACATGGCAAATCGCACCTCCGCACAAAACATGCTTTTTTCACCACTTCCACAGCTCAGATCTCTTTCACTTTTGGTATCACAGTAGTCCAGGCGATTCCCTAAATCCTCACCAAAAAGCAACCAAATCCCTCCACTGGAACGGGTACGGATTTCCGCTCAAAAACACGCCCCCCGCAAACACCAAAAAACGCCAAAATCCCTCAACACCTTGTTAAACAGCATGTTAAAACAAATACTGCCTTTTTAAAACAAGATATTAACCCTTTGGCAGCTGAAGCACAATCAATCCCCAACGACTGCAGTACATGGGAAAGTCATGAACTCATCTCTCCATGTTATCACATAACACGTACGCACATCTTCAAAACGTTTTCTCCAAGCACTTGAAAGAGATCCAGCTCTCTCCTGCCTAACATAATGATAACATGCTCTGCACAAAACATAACCACATGGCGCTATTCACAAGCCATATTTACAAGAAACTCAACAAGTCATAATAATGACATGCTCTTCATAAACCATATTTACAAGGAGCTATACTTAAAAAAATTCAACAAACTACTCACAAGTCTCAATCACATGGCGCTACACACATGGATGTAACAAAACTATTCACAAGTCTTAAGCACAAAGCGCAATTCACAAATAATTCAACTAGTTACTCACAAGGCACTTGCGCAGTCCAGAAGGGACTTGTCTAGATACACGGAAATGAACGCTTCAGATGCTGTCGGCTTTCTTCTACATACTCTAAAGGGTACAGGTGGTGGCGTTCGCGACCTACTGGGTCTTTCTCAGGTGGTCACTTTAGCTAGTTCTTCTGACAGGGCGGGATAAATACCAGTAACAACGGCATTTCATTCTCTAACAGTCTGTTCTGTCTTCCTATGTGACTCTTTGCGTCATAACTCAATGGCATCTTTCTGAGAGGGACTTGACTTCCTCTTCCATAGCGCTTCCTCTACTCATACATTATACATATAATGACCAGGTGTGTCTCTAGGCGGGATGTTTAACTCTGGCATGTTGAAAACAACACAATGGAAATACAATACACAAAAATAGACTGAAACAATAAACAATCATTCACACTAAAACATCATAACACTAAAACACTAAAACAGATACCATTACAGAGAGTTAAACATGTACTTGAAAAACAATTTTGTGCACTGAAAATACAGTACAACCATACCGGTCCCAAAAAATGAGACACGTCTTGACCGTGCCCACGTTTTACCGTGGACCCGTCTTGACCGTTTTCACGAATAACGTGAACCCGTCTTGACCGTTTCCACCTTTTACAGTGGACCCGTCTTGACCGTTTCCACCTTTTACAGTGGACCCGTCTTGAAACTTGATGCATTCCCCATAGTGGTACTCACCGGAAAGCAGAATCTTGAAACTTGAAGGCCTCGGATTTCTACGCATGCGCCTTGGAACAGGTGGACCTCTGGAGACCTCGGACCTTGCTCTCTCACGGGTTGGGCTCTGGTTGAGACGATCCGCGTTCCTCACCACCTCGCATGGATGCCTGGTCGCAGTCCGTCCTCCTCCTGGGCCTGAGGGAGTAGCGGGAAATCCCGATGGCGTGTACACTTTAAAGTCCGTCACGGCTGTAGAAGGGGGCAAAGCTGGACCTACACCTCCGGCGCGTGGGGAAAGGGATTGTCCCTGTTCGGGCGCCAAATTAATGTGGTAAATAAAATATTACCCTGGCATAATTTCTAGGCATTAACAATTATCATGCATCAAGTGAGAAGCAGAGTCCGTGGTATCTGAGTTAAAATGGGCTTTATTCCAATAACTCGAGTCATGGGAGAATATGTTCCATCACCACCTAGGTTCAGGAAGGGTCTTCTAACAATTATTTACTGAACATCATATATATACTTTTTACTCCTTGTACATAGGGAGCTCGAGGCAGAGCAAGACGGAAAATGAGATAAGAGCATGTGGGCGTGCAGGGTGTGTACTTTGATGAGTCATAGGTAGGTGATAGGTAGGTGTCATAGGTGGGTGGGTACTTAGAGGAGGAGTCTGCATGACCAGCTGGAACTCTGCCCTACTTGTGTGCAACTTGGACATGACGTGCAATTGACGTGTAACTGGGAGGAGAGCTGACTTTCAACCTAGTAGAGAGATCTCTTGTGTCAAGGCGACCAGCACATCTAGTACAACTGATATCTAGAGTCAGGGAATGTATTATCTGAAGCAAAGGTTGCTCATCACTATGAATAATAAAAGGCATATATTTCTTCGTTCATTACATGGGGGCTGTGAGCTTTTTTACAGATGCAAGTACTGTGATTTCATTTAAACAGAGAGAGAAAAGCTGGGCCCTATCTCAGCAGACGGGTTCTGTTTACCTTTTTCACCGGACTGAAATGTGATTCTGCAGAGCAGACAGATAACTGTTATTCATAATACTGTCTTGGCAGGCCTCTTGCTGACGTAATTGCAGCTTTCAGTTTGCTTGGAGTCAAGAAAACCCTTATTTCAGAATGTGGCTCGGGCTGCGCCACAAAATGGGTTCATTACGATATTTATTTAAAAGTGCACAATGCAATGCAAATACATGGGCCTTCATGCTAACTTAACGTTAGGGAGACTTGATGACTGGCATTCTAATGCAGGACATGTTTGCAGAGGCCTAGTGATTCAGGCCACTACAAGGAAATGCATGGATGACATGCACATACATGTAACATAGGGTACACGCAGGGGGCATTTTGGTCAGGCAAAATTTCATTTTCCTCAGGATGCTGCTCTGACGGTTATATATGTGTGTATTTTATTTTTGGATTGGTTAGATTGTTTTATCCCATTGCTTGCATGAGGAGATTTGACTACCCAGCCTGCATTTGCAGTGAAACCCAGATCTCCTTTAGTTGAAGACGTTGAAGGGACGCTGAGCGGTATGTTGTCAGAGAGAAAAAACACATTCAGGTCAAAGGTGATTCTGAACACTCTTTTGATTTTGTCCTAGCATAACATATGCTGCATTCTTGGCATGGGGTTGCTCGTGTCTTTCCTGAGCATGGCATCTTTGGTGGGTGGTGGGTGTGAGGGAGGCTGAATGAAGTGCTTTTCCTCTTCTGCGTCTCACACAACACCACTTAGCACCACCACAGCATCACTAAGTGCCACCACAGCATCACTCACCGCCACCACAGCACCACTCAGCACCACCACAGCATCACTCAGCGCCACTCCAACATCACTCAGCGCAACACCAGCATCACTCAGCAACACACCAGCATCACTCAGCGCCACCCCAGCAACACTCAGCAACACACCAGCATCACCACAGCATCACTCAGCATCACCACATCACCACTCAGCACCAACACCACATCACTCAGCACCACCATATAAACACTCAGCACCACCACAGCACCACTCAGCACCACACCACCATCACTCAGCAACACACCAGCATCACTCAGCGCCACCCCAGCAACACTCAGCAACACACCAGCATCATTCAGCAACACCACAGCATCACTCAGCATCACCACAGTATCACTCAGCATCACCACCGCACCACTCAGCATCACCACAGCACCACTCAGCATCACCACAGCACCAAACACCAAACATATACTCACCACCAAACATACAGTTACAGACTAAAAAATTGCTCATAAACAACTTAGCATTGAAATAAGTATACCACTTTACAAATGGAAATCAACACACAAAGTATACGTATCTACAAAAAACACAATTAACCACAATAAAAAGAAAATAAAACAAGTACCAAATCACAAGAACAAGAAAGTTAGGAAAGTATCACAACTTACATCCTAATCAACAATGCCTAACAAAAATTCTTCACCTCAAATACAACTTAAAACTAACACAAAGAACCAAAAAAATTACATACCGATACTGTGTAAATTCATCTCAGCCTTAATTAAGCAAAAAAAAACAAGGTGCCTATTCACAATGCCAAAACACTTCACAAACTATCACAGGCTAAATCAAAATAAACTGCAACTACCAAAATATATTTACTGCAAACACAAAACAACACAAAAAAAAGTTGAAGGATGTTGCATACCGATAGTGTGTAAATTCATCTCAGCCTTAATTAATAAAAATCATTAACAACACAAACGAATAATACTGCAAAAGAAAGAGAGAGTGAATATAATACAACAGTACAATCATAATCATACATTGTCACTAATAACAATATTACACAAAAAATGTCGGAAGTACATTTCATAAAAAAACTACATCACAAGATATTGACTAAAAACAACATTAATAAATGGTACATCACAATTTAGAAACATTAAATCGCTAGACACGATGTAATACTAAAACTCAAATACTGTCGGAATATGTGGGAAATACATCAGAAGAAATTAAAACATTGCAATATCTTCATAAAAAGCAACATTAATACATAGCAGAACAAACTTTGCAAACGTTCAATAGCTATACACAAACTACATACGAAACGTCTAATACAGTCTGGATATGTCGGAAGTACGTCACATAAAAAGTAACAGTGCAATATATTCATTTAAAACATTAATACATAGCTCATCAACATTTTTAAACTTTACATAGCTATACACTAAGGGGCAGATTTACAAGGCCAGTGCGCCACTTTTGCATCACTTTTCCCATGTTAAAAATGACGCAAAAGTGGCGCAAGGGCCTTGTAAATAAGCCCCTAAGTACATACGCAAAAAAAAAAATCGAAATACACAAACGTCATAAAACAATACAAAACTTGATTCAACGTACAAAAAAGTATACACACAATCTATACCACACACCCAAAATGTGTATAATAATATTAAAAGGCAAACTTACCTGTTAAACGACGCAGCAACAACACAGGAAGCACAACACACCTTTCACACGCGACTGTTCTCGAACATTTGGGAATTTCCCCGTTGACGCACGTCAATCACAACGCTACGTCACAAAACGTAGTAATGCGATTGGCTGGAAATTACGTCATTAGAAAAACAAAGGGGAAATACAAAACAAACTAGAACGCTAACCTCAAAAACGTAGGTAGCGTATAGGCACAACATTACGACCGCCATTTTTAGTAACAAAAACACATCCGCACCAGTGTCGTAATTTGGCAGTGACTAGGTTAGCATTTAGCTCAGCTACACAAACTTTCATGTTTAAATTGACCAAACTTGCGGGGGCCATTTTGTATTCCCTGGCTTCCATTTTAATGAACATGCGGCCTCGTGGTCAGCATGCCCTTTTGTCCTTTCTCTGTACCAATGACCATTTACCTTGCCCAGCAACAGGCTATTTTTAGCACTGGTCAAGCTCACGCATGCGTACTCAAACATTTAGATTAATGAGTAGTCACCTCTCAGGAATGTTCTCTAAAACTGACCAGTAGTACTAAACTCCTCCCACATGTTGGCTGTGTTCCAAAAATGCCCTTATATGTACCTAAACTGTGCAAAAGTATACCGCCTACCTTTTTATTGCTGTTAAACTTGTATAAAAGAGGTCGCACACCGATGTTCGGTGTGATACTTCTTGCATTACCGAAGGGTGCTGTAGGAATGTACCACCACCCCATGGGGTCCTAATAAACTTGTCTTTTGCATTGCCAGTTTCCGTGCCAACTTCTATTCTATGGTGTTTGAGAGTTTTTGCAGAGTATGTAGACCTGACGGAACCCAATACCACAAATTGGCGACCACGAAGGGACTCATCGGCGACTCGGATGCCCGAAAGAGAGGTCGTGACGAAGGATTGGAAACTCGCCATGGACGCGTACGCTGCCACTGAGTGACCCGAGTCTTGGCACCCACGGTGTTTCTTCCTTTTCCTCTGACCCGACCTTCTAGGTGGCGCCGGTCCCCGACTGAGATCCTGATCGGTTGGGTTGTCGCGCAGTGCCCGTTTGGCTGATTCGATTAAGGAACTTGGCAGTTGGAACCTGGACGTTTGAGAATATTTGGTAAGCTTGTGATTGGTAAGGTAGTCTACTGACACTTACTGTGGCTTTTGGATTTGTTTGAGTTAGCTAACATTTGGACCTATGATTTGAGTTATATGTGGAGTGCACCTCACATAGACAGGCATGTAGAGATATTTCTCTGACTTTGTATTTGTTTGAACGGCACATCGTGTGTAAAACATATCTAAGTGCCATTTTATGTAATATCACGTTTTCGTGATATTTTGACATGCCTGTTCTCAGCACACTTCGAGGAATGTGCTGTTTAGGAAATGGTACCAATTATCGATTAAATGAATCTCAGCCGGCTCCCCCAGAGGGGACACCTAATCGTGAAATGTACATAAAATTTGGCCTTCCTCCCATCATGTATAGTACATTGTGGCATAAATATACGAAAACTGATCATGTATTACAATGGCCACTACATGGGTCGTTTGATTTGCGAAAGGTTCAATATGTGGAGCAGTGTTTGTTTCAGCGCAGGTCTAGACAGGATATGTTTGATTGTGTGCATATGTGGGAGAAAGCGGTGCGTGAACGAATGAAGCGTGAACAAGCCTTGGCGGACAAAGAGCAGTGAAAGGCTGCTCGTGACAAAGCTTTACAGTTGCAGGAAAAAGAATTGCAGGAACAGGAAGAGAGGGAGATTCGAGAACGTAATTTGCAAGTTAATGGTCAGTTTCCTATTCGACGTCCTCTTTATCCTGTCCTTACTAATGAATTAGATGATTTTTCATTACTAGATCGTTGCCCGCCTCCGTATGTTCCGCCCACGGCCCCGGATGAGGACTCAGGCGAGGATGATCAGAGGGATAATCGTACCAGACTAAGTGTTGATCGAGCTACGGAATTACGCGGGTTTGCTCGTAAACTTAATGTTAATTCTATAACTGTTTCAGAGATTGATGGCCATATGTGTAAATGGTCTGAAAGAGAACGATTGTATTTTTTGGATCATTTTGGAGCTGAAGTTGTCGAACGATTTAGACGGTATTCATCTGAGTAGGAACCTAAGGATATATCAGTTGGTCGTGATAATTTACGTAAAGGTATTTTTGTTCTTGCAGATGCGGATGAGTTTTTCCAGCGTTTGGTTAAGCTACGGGATGAGACGTTACGACTAGGAGCGGTGAAAAAGGCATCGGGTTCGCCTGCGTCTGGATCGACGGAAGTATCCAAAGAGTGCCCTATCTTTGGAACAGATAAGAGCGCCACAGTTCATGTTATGCCTATGCGGGAGGCTGCGCCTTTGTATGTCCATCCTAAAGGGCAAGGCACAGATGATGATAAGATGTCTGTAGATGCGAAGGGTTATTTTATATATAATTGGGTTTATACGCCTTGGAATAGAACAGATGTTATGGCACTTAAGAATGCTCTGCCTGACCCACGCAAAAATCCAGCAGCTTTCTATGAAGGTGTGGAAGGTGCTATTTCTTCGTGTGTTAATACATTAGTTGATATTGATCTTTTCTTTGGGTTGATACTGCCTCCTGATATGTGGAGGGCGATTCGTAAGTTTGATGATCGAACGATTCTAGGTGCAGATTGGAAGGAATTAGCCCGAGCTGATTTAGATAGAGAACCTGCATGTAAGCCATGCCAATTGATTTTAGATCTCCCGGTGGCTATTTTGAATAAATTAAAAACGCTTGTTCCTCCTAAGAAAATTGACTGGACGATGTTGGCTTCTTGCAAACAGAAGTCGGATGAATCGGTCTCTGATTTATTTTCACATTTCGAGGAAGCATTCCATGATTACAGTGGTCAATCATTAACAGAGGATACGGGCAGGCATTTGTTCGTTGATAAGTACGTGGCTAATCTCCTACCGGAGATTGCAAAACGTTTAAAAACTAGTGAAAGTTCATGGACCACGGCAACCCCTGCTTCTTTGTTGACTATGGCTCAGTATTATGAACAACAGGAATTGGAGACTAAGGAAAGTAGTGATAAGAAAGCGAAGGATTTGAAGACGAAGGTGATGTTGGCTCAGGTTTATGCTACGCAGTCGAGAGGGAATGACAGGGGTAGACGAGGATCGTATGGTACGTCTTCTGCTCGTTCCGATATTTCTGAGGATCAGTGTGCATACTGTAAACAGTTTGGACATTGGGCTTCGGATTGTCCGGTGATCGAGAACAGCGTAATCAGCGTGGTCGAGGAAGTGGAAGGTCGCGGAATAGTTATTGAGGGTCGAGGGGTGGAGCAAATGATCGTGGTAGATTTGAAGCGAGAGGTCGTGGTCAGACTGATCATAATACTTTTGATCTACGGAATCAGTATCAGATAGCTGAGGGAGAGTCTATTGAGTCTCAGGATAATACTTATGCATAGGATTGCGTAGGATGGGGTGTGGAATCGGTTGAAGTACCAGTCGATCAAAGGGGTCCATATATATCAGCACATGTTTTGGGTTCTACTGATCAGTTTCTGGTCGATACAGGAGCTACTCGTAGCGCTCTGTCCAAACACTTGGTTCCAAGGGGTCCCCTGTCTGGCGAAACGATTACATCAATAGGGTTCTTAGCCCATTGTCTCAACCCCTTATATTTCACATTGATAAATTTACTGCCCCATGCCCGTTTTTGTTATCTCCAAACACACCAGATAATATTGTGGGACTTGATATGCTTAAACATTTTCGAGCAACTATACGCTGTGCCCCTGAAGGGGTGCGGGTTATTTTAAATGAGAACTACCCAGAGGTTGAGAGATCGTGCCTCATGCAGGAGGCCGATGCGTTAGCTTCTCTTCCAAGTACTTTATGGGCTACTTCCGATACTGATGTGGGTCAAATGATTATTCCTCCCGTACGTATTACTGTAAAGGAGGGAGTGTCTTTGCCTCGCGTACCACAGTACAAAATCTCCAGAGAAGGAGAAGTGGCTTTGGCTCATATTGTAAATGACTTGATTATGGCAGGGGTGGTGGAGGAAGTCCCCTATAATGTTTGTAACAGCCCAATTCTTCCGATCCTAAAGAAGGACACAGACACTAAGATCTATCGTTTTATTATTGATTTGAGGGAAATTAATAAGATAGTCGTACCCCAGTAGCCGGTGGTGTCTGACATTACCACCTTACTTACTTTGATTCCACCTACAGCCACTACATTCACTGTTATCGACTTGAAGAATGCTTTCTTCTCGATTCCCATTCATCCTGATAGCCGATATTTGTTCGGCTTCACATTAAATAACAAATCATATAGATTTTGTCGAGTTCCTCAAGGCTATAGAGAAAGCCCTAGCATTTATAGCCAGGCTTTGAAAAGGCAGCTTGATTCTTTTAATTTACTGGTCTGGGGTGGCTCTTATTCAATATGTTGATGACATTTTACTTGCAGCAGACACGCAGGAACAGTGTGAGAAGAGTACTCTTTCCCTGCCTTCTTTTCTTGCTAAGAATAATCACAAGGTCTCGAGGAAGAAGTTGCAATATTGTAGACCAAAGGTAACCTACCTCGGTCATCTTTTGTCTAAGGAGGGGCGTGCATTGACATCAGACCGAATTCAAGCAATTTTAAATACTCCAGTCCCTTGCACTCAGAAAGATGTTTGTGCTTTCATAGGTTTGACGTCCTTTTGTAGACAGTGGATACTAGGATTTTCGCACATTATAAAACCTTTGTTAGCATTGTTGTCCAAAACTACACCAATTCCCCGTGAATGGACAGAAGAATGTCAAAATGCTTTTGAACAATTGAGACAAGCCCTTTGTTCTGCACCAGTGTTAGGTACACCGGATTATACAAAGATCTTTACGTTATATGTACACGAGAAGGATGGGTGTGCATTGTCAGTCTTAGTACAGACACACGGAGATAAACAGAGACCTTGTGCGTACTTCTCAGCAATACTCGACCCTGTGGCTCGAGGACTGCCTGGGTGTTTTTGGGCAGTTGCAGCAACAGCTGTGGCTATACGACAGAGTGAGGGAATAGTTCTGTCACACAAATTGTTGGTGTTAGTTCCCCATGCGGTAGATGCTTTATTGAACCAAACGAAAACACAGCATCTAACTAGCGCTCGTTTAACAGGATACGAGCTAACGCTGTTGGCGCCACATATTACACTGAAAAGGTGCGCCACTTTGAACCCTGCTACTTTATTGCCATATCCTGTTGCTGAGACCCAGAAGGAAGAACATCATGATTGTGTTTTTCTGACCGAAGAACAAACAAAGGGTCGTATTGATTTACAGGATACGCCACTTCCAGATGTAGATGGGGAACTGTGGGTTGATGGATCGTGTTTAAAGCTGCCAGATGGTACAACTTCCGCAGCCTATGCGATCACGACACTTAAGACAGTGGTAGAAACAGCACGAATACCGCAAAAATCGGCCCAAGCAGCTGAATTGATAGCCTTAACGAAAGCATGTGAGTTAAGTGCTGGATTATGTGTGAATATCTACACTGATAGCCGTTACGCTTTTAGAGTAGTGCACGATTTTGGCCTACTCTGGAAGGAACGAGGATTTCTGACCTCGCATGGAGTACACATCATGCATGGAGAATTGGTACGCGATCTCCTTAATGCACTATTATGTCCCAAGAAAGTGGCAATAGTCAAATGTAGTGCACATAAGAAGGTGACGGACAAAATTGGACAAGGAAACGCTTTTGCAGATCGCATAGCGAGAGAGACTGCCATGTTACAAAATGTCTCTCCTATGTATGTGGTGAAATCACAGGCTGAGCGATGGCATGATGCTAGAGAGGAAATATTAGACATACAAAAATCAGCATCTGAAGCAGAACTTGCAAACTGGGCAACAGAGGGAGTGTTGGGTGATGAGGGTTGTTGGCGTAGCAAAGACATGGAGAGATGGAAATTGCCTGCCGCTTATTTGCAAGCAGTGGTTAAAATGACACATGGGCTGGCACATGTTGGAGCTCTTGCAATTACTAAATTGCTTACATGAGTTTGGGAGCATCCTGAGATTGCCAGCACGGCTAAGAGAGTAGTGCAGACCTATCTGATATGCTTACATTACAATCCTGCTAAAGGGACTTATACTCCTAAAGGAGGGTTTATTCCACCTACTGCACCATTTGAAGTACTGCAAATGGATTACATCCAGCTTGAGCGCTGTAATAACCTCAAGTATGTCTTAGTGGTGGTGTGTGCCTTCAGTAAATGGATCGAGGCCTACCCCACGAAGGATAATACAGCATTGACAACAACTAAGGTGTTACTCAAGGAGTACTTCCCATGCTATGGTGTTTGTAAATGTTTGTGGAATGACAATGGTCCTCATTTTGTTGGGAAAATAGTGGAGTATGTCCTGAAAGGATTGGGAATTAAACAAAAATTCCACGCTCTATTCCACCCGCAGTCAGCAGGTCTAGTAGAGAGATATAATGCAACTCTGAAGCTGAAGCTAGCAAAGATCGTGGCATCCACGTCTTTGAAATGGCCGGACGCTTTGCCTTTGGCATTACTGTCTATTAGATCAGTGCCACATTCCCGATCAGGCCTCACACCTTATGAAGTGGTGTTTGGAAAGCCTATGAATATATGGGCAGTCCCTAAGCCTCGCTTAATACATGATGTGCCTTGTATAATGATGAACGATTATTTGGCACGATTAACAAATGATTTACTTTCTATTCATCAACAGGTTCGAGAAGCGCTCCCCAACAATTCCATTGGAGAGGCTCACGATCTCCGTCCTGGGGATCATGTCATGATCCGCGCGTTCGAAAGAACCAGCAGTTTGGAGCCGAGGTGGCGTGGCCCTGAACAAGTATTGCTGGCAACTCGGACAGCTGTGCGAGTCACGAATAAGAAGCGGTGGGTACATTCCACTCACTGCCGTCGTGTCTCTCCGGATCTGGTGAATCCTGCAGTGCTGTCTGATTATCGAGACATCTTGGATGCAGAGAAGAGCCCAGCTGCTACGCCTCACGAATCGGAGGGAGCCTTCCCGGACCACACTGTTTCTGGTGGAGCGAAATACAACCTACGGCCAAGAAAAGCAGTTGTTTTGTGCGAGACTGGTTGAGTTACCGTTCTGAGGTTTGTGAAAACGGAAGCCGAGAATATCAAGGGGGGGGAGATCAGTTCTATCCAGTGTAGCGACACCCGTCTTGAATCTCGGAGAAGAAACCAGCGGCTACCTCGGATCTCAGCACTCATATTTTTTATTTTTTAGTTTTGTTTTGAAACTTTTGTTCTTTGAATTATGGCACCTACTACGATGAGAAACAGAAGAATTCTTGGTGCAGTGCTTTTTGTTACGACTATAGTGGTAATAGCAGTAATAGCCTGGATCGTAGAACGATTGATTCCGGCGAGAGAATATTTACTGCCTACCACTCCAATCCCATCTGAACATTTTCATTTTACTCTGACTTATCATGAAGAGAGACATAGACAGACTTTTTTGAATAACAGCTTCATTCAAATTCCACATCATACCCATAATATGACGAACACTTCGAACTGTTGGGTATGTGGAATGTTGCCTGGACATCAGAAGAAAGGAGGAACTCCACTTATTCCTCTTCCATTCTCTCATAATGGTTCCTGTAATGCTTGGTACACTCTTCTTTTCACTTTAAGATGGCCAACAAAAGGTGGACTACTTTTCTGACTTAATAAAGTTTGTTATAATGACAGAGATGGTTACCCACATGCAGAAGGAACTAAATTTGAGTGGGAAGAATATCGACCGGACAATGTATCTACACCTCGTATTTTCACTAATCAAAGAATTACAAATATGTCCAGTTTACATGTGATTACTGTCATTGATACCAAAACCGAATTACATGTACGAAATAAAGGTACTATTCCGGTAGGGAAGAGTGAATGTACTATTACTCTAACATTTGATACACCAACTGGTATTGCCTTTGTAGCCTCACGAAATACTTATTTTATTTGTGGAAATAAAGGATACCATCGTCTTCCCATTGGGTGGTTAGGAACTTGTTATATATCTTTTGTACTACCCCCTGTATTCATTGCCTCACCTATGTACCATAATGATTTTGTATTATATCATGATTTTATATTAAATAGGGTTAAGAGAACATTAGAGATTGAAAATATAGATCAAACTGACACCTCTTTACAACAATATGTAGATTTTAATTTAGGCCTGTTTTCCTTTGTTGGTGCTGCCTTAAACAGCAGGAAAATAAGACGGCTAACACGTGTTGTGGAAGCTGTTGCTAATGAAACTGCTTCTGCCTTAGGGAACTTGACTGAGGAACTCCAAATTACCAGAATTGTAACGCTTCAGAACCAAATGGTTCTAGATGTAGTATTAGCTGATCGTGGGGGTGCATACCGCATTATCGGTAGTAGTTGTTGTGTGTATGTCCCAGATAATTCACCTTCTGTGTATGATGCCATTTCTAAATTACACAAAATTGCTGCTGAAATTCATCCCGAAAATGGTACATGGACATTCTCTAATTGGTCCTGGACTTTGCTTAGTACCTGGGGTTGGAAATTATTGACTATCTTGTGTATGATTATTGGGATATTCTTCTTCTTTTGTTTATGTATTCAATGTGGCCCTACCTTATGTTCTGTATGTATTACAGCCTGCATTCCATCCAAACGAGCTATTGCCAAAAATGAACAAATGATTAGCAAAGAAATAGGGAATATAATGTTGATCAACATTGATGATGAGTATCCTGATTATTTCCGTTATGAGGTAGCTTCAGCTAAATGCTAAAAGGGCCATCTGTTGTAATTTGGCAGTGACTAGGTTAGCATTTAGCTCAGCTACACGAACTTTCATGTTTAAATTGACCAAACTTGCGGGGGCCATTTTGTATTCCCTGGCTTCCATTTTAATGAACATGCGGCCTCGTGGTCAGCATGCCCTTTTGTCCTTTCTCTGTACCAATGACCATTTACCTTGCCCGGCAACAGGCTATTTTTAGCACTGGTCAAGCTCACGCATACGTACTCGAACATTTAGATTAATGAGTGGTCACCTCTCAGGAATGTTCTCTAAAACTGACCAGTAGTACTAAACTCCTCCCACATGTTGGCTGTGTTCCAAAAATGCCCTTATATGTACCTAAACTGTGCAGAAGTATACCGCCTACCTTTTTATTGCTGTTAAACTTGTATAAAAGAGGTCGCACACCGATGTTCGGTGTGATACTTCTTGCATTACCGAAGGGTGCTGTAGGAATGTACCACCACCCCATGGGGTCCTAATAAACTTGTATTTTGCATTTCCAGTTTCCGTGCCAACTTCTATTCTATGGTGTTTGAGAGTTTTTGCAGAGTATGTAGACCTGACAGAACCCAATACCACACCAGAATAAAAAAAAAAAAGAATCAAATCCATACAATCACACACGCTAAACCCCCCGGAAAATGAAAAAAAACACACATACTTGCAAAACACACACTTGCAAAACACTCACACAAACACACACCATCACATCATCAACACACAACATCACACACTAAGCATAACGCCACAAACAACAATACACTCAAATATTGATCACATTAACACACTAAATCAATATCACCTTTCAGCACCACAACAGCGTCACTCAGCACCAACACAGCACTACTCAGCAACACACCAGCATCACTCAGCGCCACCCCAGTAACACTCAGCAACACACCAGCATCAACACAGCATCACTCAGCATCACCACAGCATCACTCAGAACCACAACAGCATCACTCAGCACCACCACAGCATCACTCAGCACCACCACATTATTACTCAGCACCACCACAAAATTACTCGCCACCACCACAACACCATCACAGCATCACTCAGCACCACCACAGCACCACTCAACACCACCATAGCAGCACTCAGTACCACCACAGCACCACTCAGAACCACCACAGCATCAGTCAGTGCCAAACCAGCATCACTCAGCAACACACCCGCATGACCCACCACCACCACAGCACCACTCACCATCACCACATCACCACCCAGTGCTACAACAGCATCACTCAGCACAACATTATCATACAGCACCACCACATTATCACTTACCACCACCACAGGAACACTCAACATTATCATACAGCACCACCACATTATCACTTACCACCACCACAGGAACACTCAGCACCACCAAAGCACCACTCAGCACAACAAAATTATCACTGAGCACCACAACATTATCACTCTACACCAGCACAGCACCACTCAGCACCACCACAGCACCACACATCACCACCACAGCACTACTCACCACCACAACAGCATCACTCAGCACCACCACAGCAACACCAAACAGCAAACATATACTAACCACCAAACATATACTGTTACAGTCCCAAAAACAATTTCAAAAGAAATTAGCATTGCAATAAGTTGACAAGTTTACAAATAGCAATCAATACGCAAAGTATAACTATCTACAAGAAAAACAATTACCAACAATAAAACGCATATAAAAACGAGGACCAAATCACAAGCACATAATAACTCTAAAAGTATCACAACATACATCCTAATGAACAATAACTACCAAAAAAACTTTGCCTCAAACACAACGTAAATAAAACACGAAGAAAAAACAAACTAACAGACCGATATTTTGCAAAATAATCTCACCCTTAATTAACACGAAAATACAAGGGAGCTATTATCAAGGCCAAAACAATTAACAAACGATCACAGGCTACATCTAAAAAAACTGCACCGACAAATATATAGTTAATGGAAACACAAAGCAACACAAAAAAGTGTTTTTAAAGGTTGTTGCCTACCGATAGTGTGTGAATTCATCTCAGCATTAATTAATAATAAAAAACATTCACAAAAATAAAAAATTCACCTAAATAAAGACACTGTGAATATAATAAAAAATCAAAACAATTCCATAAGTATACACAAAGTACATAAGCAAAGTCAAATAAAGTCTGAATATGTCGGGAATACGTCACATAAAAACAATACATTTCAAGATATTCATTCAAAAAAACATTAATACATAGCACTTAAACAGTTTATAAAGTTAAATAGCTATACACTAAGCACATACGCTCAAACAAATACAGTCGCGATACACAAACGTCGAAAATTAAAACAAAACAGTATTAAACGTACAAAAAAGTCTAAACACATTCCATACTACATTTACAAATTATATATAATACAATTAAAATGGACACTTACCTGTCAAACGATACAGGAACAAGACACAAAGCATCACACACTAAGCATAATGTCACAAACTACAATACACTCATACGGCGACAGCACAGCATCACTCAGCAATACAACAGCACCACTCAGCACCACCACAGCACCACTCACCACCACCACTGCATCACTCAGCACCACCAAACCACCACCACAGCACCACCACAGCACAACTCAGCACCACCACAGCATCACGCAGCACCACCACAGCATCACTCAGTGCCACCACATCATCACTCTGCACCACCACAACATCACTCAGCACCACCACATTATCACTCTGCACCACCACAGCAACACTCAGCACCACCTCAGCACCACCACAGCCCCACTCACCACCACCACTGCATCACTCAGCGCCACCCCGGCATCACTCAGCACCACCACAGCATCACTCAGCACCACCACAGCATCACTCAGCACAACCACATTATCACTCAGCACCACCACAGCACCACTCAGCACCACCAAAACAACAATCAGCAACACCACAGCATCACTCAGCACCACCACAGTGCCACTCAGCACCACCACTGCATAACCCAGCACCACCCCAGCATCACTCAGCACCACCACAGCATCACTCCGCACCACCACAGCACCACTCAGCACCACAACAGTATAACTCAGCACCACCACAACATCACTCAGCGCCACACCAGCATCACTCAGCAACACACCAGCATCACTCAGCGCCACCCCAGCAACATCCAGCAACACACCAGCATCACTCAGCAACACCACAGCATCACTCAGATTCACCACAGCACCACTCAGCACCACCACAGCATCACTCAGCACAACCACATTATCACTCAGCGCCACCACAGCACCACTCAGCACCACCACAACAACACTCAGCAACACCACAGCATCACTCAGCACCACCACAGCGCCACTCAGCACCACCACTGCATAACCCAGCACCACCCCAGCCTCACTCAGCTCCACCACAGCATCACTCCGCACCACCACAGCACCACTCAGCACCACAACAGTATAACTCAGCACCACCACAACATCACTCAGCGCCACACCAGCATCACTCAGCAACACACCAGCATCACTCAGCGCCACCCCAGCAACACCCAGCAACACACCAGCATCACTCAGCAACACCAAACACCACTCAGCATCACCACAGCACCACTCAGCACCACAACCGCATCACTCAGCGCCACAACAGCATCCCTCAGCACCACCACAGCATCACTCAGCACCACCACAGCATCACTCAGCGCCACCCCAGCAACACTCAGCAACACACCAGCATCACCTCAGCACCACTCAGCACCACCACAGCATCACTCAGCACAACCACATTATCACTCAGCGCCACCACAGCACCACTCAGCACCACCACAACAACACTCAGCAACACCACAGCATCACTCAGCACCACCACAGCGCCACTCAGCACCACCACTACATAACCCAGCACCACCCCAGCATCACTCAGCGCCACCACAGCATCACTCCGCACCACCACAGCACCACTCAGCACCACAACAGTATAACTCAGCACCACCACAACATCATTCAGCGACACACCAGCATCACTCAGCAACACACCAGCATCACTCAGCGCCACCCCAGCAACACCCAGCAACATACCAGCATCACTCAGCAACACCACAGCATCACTCAGCATCACCAAAGCACCACTCAGCATCACCACAGCACCACTCAGCATCACCACAGCACCACTCAGCACCACAACCGCATCACTCAGCGCCACAACAGCATCCCTCAGCACCACGACAGCATCACTCAGCAACACACCAGCATCACTCAGCGCCACCCCAGCAACACTCAGCAACACACCAGCATCACCAAAGCATCACTCAGCACCACCACATCACCACTCAGCACCAACAGCATCCCTCAGCACCACCACATCAACACTCAGCACCACCACAGCACCACTCTGTGCCACCCTTGCATCACTCAGCGCAACCCCAGCATCACTCAGCACCACCACAGCATCACTCCCCAATACACCAGCATCACTCAGCGCCACCCCAGCAACACTCAGCAACACACCAGAATCACCACAGCATCACTCAGCATCACCACAGCACCACTCAGCAACACAACAGTATCATTCAGCACCACCATAACATCACTCAGCGCCACACCAGCATCACTCAGCAACACCCCAGCATCACTCAGCGCCACCCCAGCATCACTCAGCGCCACCCCAGCAACACTCAGCAACACACCAGCATCACTCAGCAACTCCACAGCACCACTCAGCACCACCACAGCATCACTCAGCGCCACCACATCATCACTCTGCACCACCACAACATCACTCAGCACCACCACATTATCACTCTGCGCCACCACAGCAACACTCAGCACCACCTCAGCACCACCACAGCCCCACTCACTATCACAACTGCATCACTCAGCGCCACCCCAGCATCACTCAGCACCACCACAGCATCACTCAGCACCACCACAGCATCACTCAGCAGAACCACATTATCACTCAGCACTACCACAGCACCACTCAGCACCACCACAACAACACTCACCAACACCACAGCATCACTCAGCACCACCACAGCACCACTCAGCACCACCACTGCATCACTCAGCGCCACCCCAGCATCACTCAGCACCACCACAGCATCACTTAGCACCACCACAGCACCACTCAGCACCACAACAGTATCACTCAGCACCACCACAACATCACTCAGCACCACACCAGCATCACTCAGCAACACACCAGCATCACTCAGTGCAACCCCAGCAACACCCAGCAACACACCAGCATCACTCAGCAACACCACAGCATCACTCAGCATCACTACAGCACCACACAGCATCACCACAGCAGCACTCAGCATCACCACAGCACCACTCAGCACCACAACAGCATCCCTCAGCACCACCACAGCATCACTCAGCACCACCACAGCATCAGTCAGTGCCACCACAGCATCACTCACCGCCACCACAGCACCACTCAGTGCCTCACCAGCATCACTCAGCGCCACACCAACATCATTCAGCGCAACACCAGCATCACTCAGCAACACACCAGCATCACTCAGCGCCACCACATCAACACTCAGCAGCCCCACAGCACCACTCTGTGCCACCCTTGCATCACTCAGCGCAACCCCAGCATCACTCAGCACCACCACAGCATCAGTCCGCAACACACCAGCATCACTCATCGCCACCCCAGGAACACTCAGCAACACACCAGAATCACCACAACATCACTCAGCATCACCACAGCATCACTCAGCAACACACCAGTATCATTCAGCACCACCATAACATCACTCAGCGCCACACCAGCATCACTCAGCGCCACACCAGCATCACTCAGCAACACACCAGCATCACTCAGCGCCACCCCAGCAACACTCAGCAACACACCAGCATCACTCAGCAACACCATATCATCACTCAGCATCACCACAGCATCACTCAGCATCACCACAGTACCACTCAGCATCACCACAGCACCACTCAGCACCACAACAGCATCACTCAGCACCATGACAGCATCACTCAGCACCACCACAGCATCACTCAGCATCACCACAGCATCACTCAGCGCCACCACAGCACCACTAAGCACCACCACAGCACCACTAAGCACCACCACATTATCAATCACCACAACCACAGTACCACTAAGCACCACCACAGCACCACAACAGCACCACTCAGCACCACAACAACATTATCACCACCACACAGCACCACCACTTCCAGCTCATTCTGTTCAGCAGCCGCCATTCTACTGGGGACATCAGCCCAGCCATAAGTCACAGCTGACCTGCACAGCAGTCCAGCCATTCCTGCTGACTTACGTAAAAAGTCACCTTCCAGCCAACCTGCCAGTCAGCACACCTCACAGTGAGCCGCCCAGTAGTCCAGCCATCCAGCTGCTAAAAACGTATGGCATTGCTGTCATCACCACAGCACCACATCACTCAACGCCACACCAGCATCACTCAACGCCACCCCAGCAACACTCAGCAACACACCAGCATCACTCAGCAACACCACAGTATCACTCAGCACCACCACAACATCACTCAGCGCCACACCAGCATCACTCAGCGCCACACCACCATCACTCAGCAACACACCAGCATCACTCAGCAACACACCAGCATCACTCAGCGCCACCCCAGCAACACACCAGCATTACCACAGCATCACTCAGCACCACCACATCACCACTCAGCACCAACACAGCATCACTCAGCACCACCACATCAACACGCAGCACCACCACAGTACCACTCTGCGCCACCCTTGCATCACTCAGCGCCACCCCAGCATCACTCAGCACCACCACATCATCACTCAGCAACACACCAGCATCACTCAGCGCCACCCCAGCAACACTCAGCAACATACCAGCATCACCACAGCATCACTCAGCATCACCACAGCACCACAACAGAATCACCCAGCACCACCACAACATCCCTCAGGGCCACACCAGCATCACTCAGCGCCACACCATCACTCAGCAACACACCAGCATCACTCAGCACCACCCCAGCAACACTCAGCAACACACCAGCATCACTCAGCAACACCACAGCATCACTCAGCATCACGATAGCATCACTCAGCATCACCACAGCACCACTCAGCATCACCACAGCACCACTCAGCATCACCACAGCACCACTCAGCACCACAACAGCGCCACTCAGCACCACCACAGCACCAAACACCAAACATATACTCCCCACCAAACATACAGTTACAGACTAAAAAATAGCTCATACGCAACTTAGCATTGAAATAAGTATACCACTTTGCAAATGGAAATCAATACACAAAGTATACATATCTACAAAAAACACAATTAACCACAATAAAAAGAAAATAAAACAAGTACCAAATCACAAGAACAAGAAAGTTAGGAAAGTATCACAACTTACATCCTAATCAACAACGCCTAAAAAAAACTCCTCACCTCAAATACAACGTAAAACCAACACAAAGAACCAAAAAACGTACATACCGATACTGTGTAAATTCATCTCAGCCTTAATTAAGCAAAAAAAAAACAAGGTGCCTATTCACAATGCCAAAACACTTCACAAACGATCACAGGCTAAATCAAAATAAACTGCAACTACCAAAATATATTTACTGCAAACACAAAGCAACATAAAAACAATCGTTGAAGGATGTTGCATACCGATAGTCTGTAAATTCATCTCAGCCTTAATTAATAAAAATCATTAACAACACAAAAGAATAATACTGCAAAAGAAAGAGACAGTGAATATAATACAACAGTACAATCATAATCATACATTGTCACTAATAACAATATTACACTAAAAATGTCGCAAGTACATTTTATAAAAAAACTACATCGCAAGAAATTGACTAAAAACAACATTAATACATGGTACATCACAATTTAGAAACGTTCAATCGCTAGACACGATGTACATACCAAAACTCAAATACAGTCGGAATATGTGGGAAGTACATCAGAAGAAATTGAAACATTGCAATATCTTCATAAAAAGCAACATTAATACATAGCAGAACAAATTTTGCAAACGTTCAATAGCTATACACGAACTACATACGAAAAGTCTAATACAGTCGGGATATGTCGGAAGTACGTCACATAAAAATAACAGTGCAATATATTCATTTAAAACATTAATACATAGCTCAGCAACATTTTTAAACTTTACATAGTTATACACTAAGTACAAAAAAAATCGAAATACACAAACGTCATGAAACTATACCAAACTTTATTCAACGTACAAAAAAGTATACACACAATCGATACCACATACCCAAAATGTATATAATAATATTAAAAGTCAAACTTACCTGTCAAACGACACAGCAACAACACAGGAAGCACAACACACCTTTCACATGCGACTGTTCTCGAACATTTGGGAATTCCCCCGTTGACGCACGTCAATCGCAACGCTACTTCACAAAACGTAGTAGTGCGATTGGCTGTAAATTACGTCATTAGAAAAACAAAGGGGAAATACAAAACAAACTAGAACGCTAACCTCAAAAACGTAGGTAGCGTATAGGCACAACATTACGACCGCCATTTTTAGTAATAAAAAAATTGCACAAAAAATGTCAGAAGTACATTACATAAAATAAGTACATTGCAATATATTAAGTCAAAACAACTTTTATACATAGAATGTCAAAAGTACATTACATAAAATAAGTACATTGCAATATATTACGTCAAAAAAACGTTGATACATAGCACATAAAATTTTAGAAACGTGCAATAGCTATACACGGTGTACATATGCAAACTCAAATACAGTCACAATATGTCAGAAGTACATCAAAAACAATAAAATCATTGTAATATATTTATAAAAAAATAGATATCTACATAGCACATCCAAAAAATCAAAACAATTCCATAAGTATACACAAAGTACATAAGCAAAGTCAAATAAAGTCTGAATATGTCGGGAATACGTCACATAAAAACAATACATTTCAATATATTCATTCAAGAAAACATTAATACATAGCACTTAAACAGTTTATAAAGTTAAATAGCTATACACTAAGTACATACACTCAAACAAATACAGTCGCGATACACAAACGTCGAAAAGTAAAACAAAACAGTAATAAACGTACAAAAAAGTCTAAACACATTCAATACTACATTCACAAATTATATATAATACAATTAGAATGGACACTTACCTGTCAAACGACGCAGGAACAACGCACGAAGCACAACACGCCTTTCGCACGCGACGATTCACGATGACCAGGGAAATTCCCCGTTGACGTACGTCAATCGCAACGCTACGTCACAAAACGTAGCGCTGCGATTGGCTAAAAATTACGTCACTTACAAAAAACAAAATGGAAGAAAAAAAATACTAGAACGCTAACCTCAAAAACGTAGGTAGCGTAAAGGAAATACATTGCGTCCACCATTTAAAAAAAAATAACACACACGCAAAAAAAACAAAGAACTCAACACAATACTATCACACACAACAAACACAAAACACCACAGCACCACTAAGCACCACCACAGCACCACTCAGCACCACCACATTATCAATCACCTCAACCACAGTACCACTCAGCACCACCACAGCACCACACAGCACCACACAGCACCACCACAGCACCACCCAGCACCACAACAGCACCACTCAGCACCACAACAACATTATCACTTATCACCACCACATTATCACTCACCACCACCAAAGCACCACTCAGCACCACCACAGCACCACACAGCACCACCACTTCCAGCTCATGCTGTTCAGCAGCCGCCATTCTACTGGGGACATCAGCCCAGCCATAAGTCACAGCTGACCTGCACAGCAGTCCAGCAATTCCTGCTGACTTACGTAAAAAGTCACCTTCCAGCCAACCTGCCAGTCAGCACACCTCACAGTGAGCCGCCCAGCAGTCCAGCCATCCGGCTGCTAAAAATGTATGGCATTGCTGTCATCACCACAGCACCACATCACTCAACGCCACCCCAGCATCACTCAGCACCATCACATCATCACTCAGCAACACACCAGCATCACTCAATTCCACCCCAGCAACACTCAGCATCACATCAGCATCACCACAGAATCACTCAGCATCACCACAGCACCACTCAGCACCACAACAGTGTCACTCAGCACCACCACAACATCACTCAGCGCCACACCAGCATCACTCAGCGCCACACCACCATCACTCAGCAACACACCAGCATTACCACAGCATCACTCAGCACCACCACATCACCACTCAGCACCAACCCAGCATCACTCAGCACCGCCACAGCACCACTCTGCGCCACCCTTGCATCACTCAGCGCCACCCCAGCTTCACTCAGCACCACCACATCATCACTCAGCAACACACCAGCATCCCTCAGCGCCACCCCAGCAACACTCAGCAACACA
Organism: Lissotriton helveticus; assembly: GCF_964261635.1. Lineage (NCBI taxonomy): Eukaryota > Metazoa > Chordata > Amphibia > Caudata > Salamandridae > Lissotriton > Lissotriton helveticus. The sequence continues at coordinate 1,342,324,727 of NC_136057.1, read as the reverse complement.
CCAGCATCACCACAGCATCACTCAGCATCACCACAGCACCACAACAGTATCACTCAGCACCACCCCAGCAACACTCAGCAACACACCAGCATCACTCAGCAACACCACAGCACCACTCAGCATCACCACAGCACCACTCAGCATCACGACAGCATCACTCAGCATCACCACAGCACCACTCAGCATCACCACAGCACCACTCAGCATCACCACAGCACCACTCAGCACCACAACAGCGCCACTCAGCACCACCACAGCAACAAACACCAAACATATACTCCCCACCAAACATACAGTTACAGACTAAAAAATAGCTCATACGCAACTTAGCATTGAAATAAGTATACCACTTTGCAAATGGAAATCAATACACAAAGTATACATATCTACAAAAAACACAATTAACCACAATAAAAAGAAAATAAAACAAGTACCAAATCACAAGAACAAGAAAGTTAGGAAAGTATCACAACTTACATCCTAATCAACAACGCCTAAAAAAAACTCCTCACCTCAAATACAACGTAAAACCAACACAAAGAACCAAAAAACGTACATACCGATACTGTGTAAATTCATCTCAGCCTTAATTAAGCAAAAAAAAACAAGGTGCCTATTCACAATGCCAAAACACTTCACAAACGATCACAGGCCAAATCAAAATAAACTGCAGCTACCAAAATATATTAACTGCAAAGACAAAGCAACACAAAAACAATCGTTGAAGGATGTTGCATACCGATAGTGTGTAAATTCATCTCAGCCTTAATTAATAAAAATCATTAACAACACAAAAGAATAATACTGCAAAAGAAAGAGACAGTGAATATAATACAACAGTACAATCATAATCATACATTGTCACTAATAACAAAATTACACAAAAAATGTCGGAAGTAAATTTCATAAAAAAACTACACTGCAAGAAATTGACTAAAAACAACATTAATGCATGGTACATCACAATTTAGAAACGTTCAATCGCTAGACACGATGTACATACCAAAACTCAAATACAGTCGGAATATGTGGGAAGTACATCAGAAGAAAATAAAACATTGCAATATCTTCATAAAAAGCAACATTAATACATAGCAGAACAAATTTTGTAAACTTTCAATAGCTATACCCGAACTACATACGAAAAGTCTAATACAGTCGGGATATGTCGGAAGTACGTCACATACAAATAACAGTGCAATATATTCATTTAAAACATTAATACATAGCTAATCAACATTTTTTAACTTTACATAGCTATACACTAAGTACATACGTAAAAAAAGAAAAAATCGAAATGCACAAACGTCATAAAACTATACAAAACTTTATTCAACGTACAAAAAAGTATACACACAATCTATACCACATACTCAAAATGTATATAATAATATTAAAAATCAAACTTACCTGTCAAACGACGCAGCAACAACACAGGAAGCACAACACACCTTTCACACGCGACTGTTCTCGAACATTTGGGAATTCCCCCGTTGACGCACGTCAATCGCAACGCTACATCACAAAACGTAGTAATGCGATTGGCGAGAAATTACGTCATTAGAAAAACAAAGGGGAAATACAAAACAAACTAGAACGCTAACCTCAAAAACGTAGGTAGCGTATAGGCACAACATTACGACCACCATTTTTAGTAACAAAAACACATCCGCACCAGAATAAAAAAAAAAAAAATCGAATCCATACAATCACACACGCCAAACCCCCCAGAAAATGAAAAAAAACACACATACTTGCAAAACACATACTTGCAAAACACTCACACAAACACACACCATCACATCATCAACACACAACATCACACATTAAGCATAACGCCACAAACAACAATACACTCAAATATTGATCACATTAACACACTAAATCAATATCACCACTCAGCACCACAACAGCGTCACTCAGCACCAACACAGCACCACTCAGCAACACACCAGCATCACTCAGCGCCACCCCGGCAACACTCAGCAACACACCAGCATCACCACAGCATCACTCAGCACCACCACAGCATCACTCAGCACCACCACAGCATCACTCAACACCACCACATTATTACTCAGCACCACCACAAAATTACTCGGCACCACCACAACACCATCACAGCATCACTCAGCACCACCACAGCACTACTCAGCACCACCATAGGAGCACTTAGCACCACCACAGCACCACTCAGAACCACCACAGCATCACTCAGCGCCAAACCAGCATCACTCAGCAACACACCCGCATGACCCACCAACACCACAGCACCACTCACCATCACCACATCATCACTCAGTGCTACAACAGCATCACTCAGCACAACAACATTATCATACAGCACCACCACATTATCACTTACCACCACCACAAGACCACTCAGCACCACCAAAGCACCACTCAGCACACCAACATTATCAGTCAGCATCACATCATTATCACTCTACACCAGCACAGCACCACTCAGCACCACCACAGCACCACACATCACCACCACCGCACTACTAACCACCACAACAGCATCACTCAGCACCACCACAGCAACACCAAACAGCAAACCTATACTAATCACCAACCATATACTGTTACAGTCCCAAAAACAATTTCAAAAGAAATTAGCTTTGCAATAAGTAGACAAGTTTACAAATAGCAATCAATACGCCAAGTATAACTATCTACAAGAAAAACAATTACCAGCAATAAAACGCAGATAAAAACAAGGACCAAATCACAAGCACAAGATAACTCTAAAAGTATCACAACTTACATCCTAATGAACAACTACCAACATTTTTTTGCCTCAAACACAACGCAAATAAAACACTAAGAAAAAACAAACTAACAGACCGATACTTTGCAAAATAATCTCACCCTTAATTAACACGAAAAAACAAGGGAGCTATTATCAAGGCCAAAACAATTAACAAACGATCACAGGCTACATCTAAATAAACTGCACCGGCAAATATATAGTTAATGCAAACACAAAGCAACACAAAAAAGTGTTTTTAAAGGTTGTTGCCTACCGATAGTGTGTGAATTCATCTCAGCATTAATTGATAATAAAAACATTCACAAAAATAAAAAAAACACCTAAAAAAAGACACTGTGAATATAATACTACAGTACAATAAAGAATCTTACATTGACAGTAATAAAAAAATTACACAAAAAATGTTGGAAGTACATTACATAAAATAAGTACATTGCAATATATTAAGTAAAAACAACTTTTATACATAGAATGTCGAAAGTACATTACATAAAATAAGTACATTGCAATATATTACGTAAAAAAAACGTTGATACATAGCACATAAAATTTTAGAAACGTGCAATAGCTATACACGATGTACATACGCAAACTCAAATACAGTCACAAAATGTCAGAAGTACATCACAAACAATAAAAACATTGCAATATATTTATAAAAAAATAGATATCTTATAGCACATCCAAGAAATCAAAACAATTCCATAAGTATACATAAAGTACATAAGCAAAGTCAAATAAAGTCTGAATATGTCGGGAATACGTCACATAAAAACAATACATTTCAAGATATTCATTCAAAAAAACATTAATACATAGCACTTAAACAGTTTATAAAGTTAAATAGCTATACACTAAGTACATACACTCAAACAAATACAGTCGCGATACACAAACGTCGAAAATTAAAACAAAACAGTAATAAACGTACAAAAAAGTCTAAACACATTCAATACTACATTCACAAATTATATATAATACAATTAAAATGGACACTTACCTGTCAAACGACGCAGGAACAAGACACCAAGCACAACACGCCTTTCGCATGCGACGATTCACGATGATCTGGGAAATTCCCCGTTAACGTACGTCAATCGCAACGCTACGTCACAAAACGTAGCGCTGCGATTCGCTAAAAATTACGTCACTTACGAAAAACAAATTGGAAGAAAAAAAAACTAGAACGCTAACCTGAAAAACGTAGGTAGCGTAAAGGAAATACATTGCGTCCGCCATTTAAAAAAAAAATAACACATACGCAAAAAAAACAAAGAACTCAACACAATACTATCACACACAACAAACACAAAATATAAAAACACACACACACATACACACCCATGTTCACAGAAACAAAACAAAATATTGCAAAATACTTACACTCACACACCATCACATAGGCAACAACACACAACATCACACACTAAGCATAACGCCACAAACTACAATACACTCATTCGGCGACAGCACAGCATCACTCAGCAACACCACAGCACCACTCAGCACCACGACAGCATCACTCAGCACTATGACAGCATCACTCAGCACCACCACAGCATCACTCAGCATCACCACAGCATCACTCAGCGCCACTACAGCACCACTAAGGACCACCACAGCACTACTCAGCACCACCACATTATCAATCACCACAACCACAGTACCACTCAGCACCACCACAGCACCACCAAAGCACCACTCAGCACCACAACAGCACCACTCAGCACCACAACAACATTATCACTTATCACCACCACATTATCACTCACCACCACCACAGAACCACTCAGCACCACCACAGCACCACACAGCACCACCACTTCTAGCTCATGCTGTTCAGCAGCCGCCGTTCTACCGGGGACATCAGCCCAGTCATAAGTCATAGCTGACCTGCACAGCATTTCAGCCATTCCTGCTGACTTACGTAAAAAGTCACCTTCCAGCCAACCTGCCAGTCAGCACACCTCACAGTGAGCCGCCCAGCAGTCCAGCCATCCGGCTGCTTAAAATGTATGGCATTGCTGTCATCACCACAGCACCACATCAGTCCGCGCCACCCCAGCATCACTCAGCACCACCACATCATCACTCAGCAACACACCAGCATTACTCAACGCCACCCCAGCAACACTCAGCAAAACACCAGCATCACCACAGCATCACTCAGCATCACCACAGTACCACTCAGCACCACAACTGTATCACTCAGCACCACCACAACATCACTTAGCGCCACCCCAGCAACACTCAGCAACACACCAGCATCACTCAGCAACACCACAGCATCACTCTGCATCACCACAGCATCACTCAGCATCACCACAGCACCACTCAGCATCACCACAGCACCATTCAGCATCACCACAGCACCACTCAGCACCACAACAGCACCACTCAGCACCACCACAGCACTAAACACCAAACTTATACTCACCACCAAACATACAGTTCCAGACTAAAAAATAGCTCATAAACAACTTAGCATTGAAATAAGTATACCACTTTACAAATGGAAATCAACACACAAAGTATACGTATCTACAAAAAACACAATTAACCACAATAAAAAGAAAATAAAACAAGTACCATATCACAAGAACAAGAAAGTTAGGAAAGTATCACAACTTACATCCTAATCAACAACGCCTAACAAAAACTCTTCACCTCAAATACAACGTAAAACTAACACAAAGAACCGAAACACGTACATACCGATACTGTGTAAATTCATCTCAGCCTTAATTAAGCAAAAAAAAACAAGGTGCCTATTCACAATGCCAAAACACTTCACAAACGATCACAGGCTAAATAAAAAAAAACTGCAACTACCAAAATATATTTACTGCAAACACAAAGCAACACAAAAACAAACGTTGAAGGATGTTGCATACCGATAGTGTGTAAATTCATCTCAGCCTTAATTAATAAAAATCATTAACAACACAAAAGAATAATACTGCAAAAGAAAGAGACAGTGAATATAATACAACAGTACAATCATAATCATACATTGTCACTAATAACAATACTACACACAAAATGTCGGAAGTACATTTAATAAATAAACTACATCGCAAGAAATTGACTAAAAACAACATTAATACATGGTCCATTACAATTTAGAAACGTTCAATCGCTAGACACGATGTACATAGCAAAACTCAATTACAGTCGGAATATGTGGGAAGTACATCAGAAGAAATTAAAACATTGCAATATCTTCATAAAAAGCAACATTAATACATAGCAGAACAAATTTTGCAAATGTTCAATAGCTATACACGAACTACATACGAAAAGTCTAATACAGTCGGGATATGTCGGAAGTACGTCACATAAAAAAAAAAGTGCAATATATTCATTTAAAACATTAATACATAGCTCATCAACATTTTTAAACTTTACATAGCTATACACTAAGTACATACGCAAAAAAAAATCGAAATGCACAAGCAACATAAAACTATACAAAACTTTATTCAACGTACAAAAAAGTATACACACAATCTAAACCACATACCCAAAATGTATATAATAATATTAAAAATCAAACTTACCTGTCAAACGACACAGCAACAACACAGGAAGCACAACACACCTTTCACACGCGACTGTTCTTGAACATTTGGGAATTCCCCCGTTGACGCACGTCAATCGCAACGCTACGTCACAAAACGTAGTAATGCGATTGGCTGGAAATTACGTCATTAGAAAAACAAAGGGGAAATACAAAACAAACTAGAACGCTAAACTCAAAAACGTAGGTAGCGTATAGGCACAACATTATGACCGCCATTTTTAGTATTAAAAAAATTACACAAAAAATGTCAGAAGTACATTACATAAAATAAGTACATTGCAATATATTAAGTCAAAACAACTTTTATACATAGAATGTCGAAAGTACATTACATAAAATAAGTACATTGCAATATATTACGTAAAAAAAACGTTGATACATAGCACATAAAATTTTAGAAACGTGCAATAGCTATACACGATGTACATACGCAAACTCAAATACAGTCATAATATGTCAGAAGTACATCACAAACAATAAAAACATTGCAATATATTTATAAAAAAATAGATAACTACATAGCACATCCAAAAAATCAAAACAATTCCATAAGTATACACAAAGTACATAAGCAAAGTCAAATAAAGTCTGAATATGTCGGGAATACGTCACATAAAAAAATACATTTCAATATATTCATTCAAGAAAACATTAATCGTAGCACTTAAACAGTTTATAAAGTTAAATAGCTATACACTAAGTACATACACTCAAACAAATACAGTCGCGATACACAAACGTCGAAAATTAAAACAAAACAGTAATAAACGTACAAAAAAGTCTAAACACATTCAATACTACATTCACAAATTATATATAATACAATTAAAATGGACACTTACCTGTCAAACGACGCAGGAACAAGACACCAAGCACAATACGCCTTTCGCATGCGACGATTCACGATGATCTGGGAAATTCCCCGTTGACGTACGTCAATCGCAACGCTACGTCACAAAACGTAGCGCTGCGATTGGCTAAAAATTACGTCACTTACGAAAAACAAAATGGAAGAAAAAAAAACTAGAACGCTAACCTGAAAAACGTAGGTAGCGTAAAGGAAATACATTGCGTCCGCCATTTAAAAAAAAAATAACACATACACAAAAAAAACAAAGAACTCAACACAATACTATCACACACAACAAACACAAAATATAAAAACACACACACACATACACACCCATGTTCACAGAAACAAAACAAAATATTGCAAAATACTAACACTCACACACCATCACATAGGCAACAACACACAACATCACACACTAAGCATAACGCCACAAACTACAATACACTCATTCGGCGACAGCACAGCATCACTCAGCAACACCACAGCACCACTCAGCACCACCACAGCACCACTCACCACCACCACAGCATCACTCAGCACCTCCAAACCACATATCAGCACCACCACAGCATCACGCAGCACCACCACAGCATCACTCAGCAACACCACAGCATCACTCAGCAACACCACAGCACCACTCAGCACCACCACAGCATCACTGAGCACCACCACATCATCACTCTGCACCACCACAACATCACTCAGCACCACCACATTATCACTCTGCACCACCACAGCAACACTCAGCACCACCTCAGCACCACCACAGCCCCACTCACCATCACTCAGCGCCACCCCAGAATCACTCAGCACCACCACAGCATCACTCAGCACCACCACAGCATCACTCAGCACAACCACATTATCACTCAGCACCACCACAGCACCACTTAGCACCACCACAACAACACTCAGCAACACCACAGCATGACTCAGCACCACCACAGTACCACTCAGCACCACCACTGCATCACTCAGCGCCACCCCAGCATTACTCTGCGCCACCACAGCATCCCTCAGCATCACCACAGCACCACTGAGCACCACCACTGCTTCACTCAGCATCACCACAGCACCACTCAGCACCACCACAGCACCACTCAGCACCACCACTGCACCACTCAGCACCACCACAGCATCACTCGGCGCCACCCCAGCATCACTCAGCACCACCACAGCACCACTCAGCACCACCACAGCACCACTCAGCATCACCACAGCAACACTTAGCACCACCACAGCATCACTTAACAACACCACAGCATCACTCAGCAACACCACAGCACCAGTAAGCGCCATCACAGCATCACTCAGTGCCACCACAGTATCACTCAGCAGCACAACAGCATCACTCAGCACCACAACAGCGTCACTCAGCACCACAACATTATCACACCACCACAGCACCACTTAGCACCACCACAACAACACCACAGCATCACTCAGCGCCACTCCAGCACCACCACAGCATCACTCAGCACCACACCAGCATCAATCAGCACCACCACAGCACCACTCAGCACCACCACATTATCACTCAGCACCACCACATTATCACTCAGCACCACAACAGCAACACTCAGTAACACCACAGCACCACCACAGCAACACTCAGCACCACCTCAGCACCACCACAGCCCCACTCACCACCACCACAGCATCACTCAGCGCCCCCCCAGCATCACTCTGCACCACCACAGCATCACTCAGCACAACCACATTATCACTCAGAACCACCACAGCACCACTCAGCACCACCACAACACTCAGCAACACCACAGCATGACTCAGCATCACCACAGCACCACTCAGCACCACCACTGCATCAATCAGCACCACCCCAACATCACTCTGCGCCACCACAGCATCCCTCAGCATCACCACAGCACCACTCAGCACCACCACTGCTTCACTCAGCATCACCACAGCACCACTCAGCATCACCACAGCAACACTCAGCACCACCACAGCATCACTTAACAACACCACAGCATCACTCAGCAACACCACAGCATCACTCAGCACCACCACAGCACCACTCAGCACCACCACAGCACCACTCAGCTTCACCACAGCAACACTCAGCACCACCATGGCATCACTTAACAACACCACAGCATCACTCAGCAACACCACAGCACCAGTAAGCACCATCACAGCATCACTCAGTGCCACCACAGCATCACTCAGCAGCACAACAGCATCACTCAGCACCACAACAGCGTCACTCAGCACCATAACATTATCACACCACCACAGCACCACTCAGCACCACCACAGCACCACCACAGCACCACCACAGCATCACTCAGTGCCCCACCAGCATCAATCAGCACCACCACAGCACCACTCAGCACCACCACATTATCACTCAGCACCACGACATTATCACTCAGCACCACAACAGCACCACTCAGCAACACCACAGCATCACTCAGCACAACCACAGCACCACTCAGCACCAGCACAGCATCACTCAGCACCACCACAGCACCACCCAGCACCTACACAGCATCACTCAGCATCACCACAGCATCACTCAGCGCCACCACAGCACCACTAAGCACCACCACAGCACCACTCAGCACCACCACATTATCAATCACCACCACCACAGTACCACTCAGCACCACCACAGCACCACACAGCACCACCCAGCACCACAACAGCATCACTCAGCACCACAACAACATTATCACTTATCACCACCACATTATCACACAGCCCCACCACAGCACCACACAGCACCACTATTTCCAGCTCATGCTGTTCAGCAGCTGCCGTTCTACCGGGGACATCAGCCCAGCCATTCGTCATAGCTGACCTGCACAGCAGTCCAGCCATTCCTGCTGACTTACGTCACCACAGCATCACTCAGCGCCACCTCAGCATCACTCAGCACCACCACAGCACCACTCAGCGCTACCTCAGCATCACTCAGCACCACCACATTATCACTCAGCACCACCACATTATCACTCTGCACCACCACATCACTCAGGGACACCACCACATCACTCAGGGACACCAGCACATCACTCAGGGGCATCACTCAGGGGCACCACTACATCAGTAAGGAACACAAACACATCACTCAGGGACACCACCACATCACTCAGGGACACCACTCAGGGTCACCACCACATCACTCAACTCCACCCTCCAACTACACCCTCCACCCACCAACTCCACCCTCCAAATCCACACTCCAACTCAACCCTCCAACTCCACCCTCCAACTCCACCCTCCAACTTCACCCTCGCCCTCCAACTACATCCCCAACCTCCAACTCTACCCTCACACTCCACCATCCAATTCCACCCTCCAACTCCAACCTCCAACCCCAAACCACAACTCCACCCTCCAACTCAACTCCACCCTCCAACTCAACTCCACCCTCTAACCCCAGCCTCCAACCCCAGCCTCCAACTCCACCCTCCAACTCCACCCTCCGACTACACGCTCCAACTCCACCCTCCAAATCCACCCTCCAACTACACCCTCACTCTATCTGTCGCCCTCCCCCTCACTCTACCACTCTACCGCCCTCACTCTAACGCCCTCACTCTACCACTCTACCGCCCTCACTCACTCTACCGCCTTCTCTAATTCCCTGTTCACTTCTCTTCTCCTGTACTCATCTGCTGCTCTCTTCCACCGCATCCTTCTCTAGCTCACTGTTCTCTTCTCTTCTCCTGTGCCGATCTGCTGTTCTTTTCCACCCGCCTCCTTCTTTAACTCCCTGTTCTCTTCTCCTGTGCTGATCTGCTGCTCTCTTACACCCCACCTCCTTCTTTAACTCCCTGTTCTCTTCTCCTGTGCTGATCTGCTGCTCTCTTCCACCCGCCACCTTCTTTAATTCCATGTTCTCTTCTGCTGTGCTGTTATGCGGCTCTCTTACACCCACCTCCTTCTGTAACTCCCTGTTCTCTTCTGTTCTCCCTCAGCTGATCTGCTGCTCTCTTCCATGCCAACTCCTTCTTTAACTCCCTGTTCTCTTCTGCTGATCTGCTGCTCTCTTCCACCTCGCCTCCTTCTCTAACTCCCTGTTCTCTTCTCCTGTGTTAATCTGCTGCTCTCTTCCTCCCCACCTCCTTAATTAACTTCCCGTTCTCTTGTCCTGTGCCGATCTGCTATTCTCTTCCACCCACCTCCTTCTTTAACTCCCTGTTCTCTTCTCTTCTCCTGTGCTGATCTGCTGCTCTCTTCCACCGCCTCCTTCTTTAACTCCCTGTTCTCTTTTGCTGTGCTGATCTGCTGCTCTCTACCATGATGCCTCCTCCATTATCTCCCTGTTCTTTTCTCCTATTCTAATCTGCTGCTCTCTTCCACCCGCCTCCTTCTCTAACTTCCTGTTCAATGAACTTCCCCTGTGCTCATCTGCTGCTCTCTTTCACCTCACCTCTTTCTTTCACTCCCTGTTCTCTTCTGCTGTGCTGATCTGTTCCTCTCTTCCACCCACCTCCTTCTCTAAATCCTTGTTGTCTTCTCTTCTCCTGTGCTGATCTGATGCTCTCTTCCACCCCACCTGCTTCTTTAACTTCCTGTTCTCTTCTCTTCTCCTGTGCTGATCTGCTGCTCTCTTCCACCCGCCTCCTTCTTTAACTCCCTGTTCTATTCTCATGTGCTGATCTGCTGTTCTCTTACACCCGCCTCTTTCTCTAACTCAGTGTTCTCTTCTCCTGTGCTGATCTTATGCTCTCTTCCACCGCCTCCTTCTTTAACTCCCTGTTCTCTTTGGCTGTGCTGATCTGCTGCTCTCTTCCACCCACCTCCTTCTTTCAGTCCCTGTTCTTTTCTGCTGTGCTAATCTGTTACTCTCTTCCACCCACCCCCTTCTGTAACTCCCTGTTCTCTTCTCCTGTACTGATATGCTGCTCTCTTCGACTCCACCTCCTTCTCTAACTCCCTATTGTCTTCTGTTCTACCTCTGCTGAACTGCTGCTCTCTTCCACCCGCTTCCCTCTTTAACTCCCTGTTCTCTTCTCCTGTGCTGATCTGCTGCTCTCTTCCACCCCACCTCCTTCTTCAACTCCCTGTTCTCTTCTCTTCTCCTGTACTGATCTGCTGCTCTCTTCTACCCGCCTCCTTCTTTAACTCCCTCTTCTGTTCTCCCATGCTGATCTGCGGTTCTCTTCCACCCCGCCCACTTCTCCAACTCCCAGTTCTCTTCTCCTGTGCTGATCTGCTGTTCCCTTCCACTGCCTCCTTCTCTAACGCCCTGTTTTCTTCTCTTATGCTCAGCTGCTGCTCTTTTCCACCCACCTCTTTCTCTAACTCCCTGTTCTCTTCTCATGTGCTCATCTGCTGCTCTCTGCCACCACCTCCTTCTTTAACTCCTTGTTCTCTTCTGCTGTGCTGATCTGCTTCTCTCTTCCACATACAGCCTTCTCTAACCGCACACACACATACATCCATGCACACACACACACATACAACCACACACACACAACCACACAAACACACACTATCACACCACACACACAATCTCACACACAATCTCACAAACAAACACACACACAACCACACACACAACCACACACACAACCACACACCCAGCCACACACCCAGCCACACTCCCAATCACACACCCAACCACACACACAACCACACACACCCAACCACACACCCAACCACAACCACACGCACAGCCACTCACACACCCCCACACACCCCACCACACACACAATCACAACCAACAACACAAACAACCACACACAGCCACACACACTAACAAACACACACAACCACACACACAATCTCACACACAACAACACACACAACCACACACCCAACGACACCCAACAACACACAACCACACATACAACCACACACACACACAACAACAGCCAACCACACACACCCACACCCAACCACACACAACCACACACACAACCCCACACACAACCCCATATACCCTACCACACACAACCACACACACAACCCCACACACCCCACCACACACACAACCACACCCAAACACACACACAACCACACACAACCACACACACAACCACTCACAACCACACACACAACCACACACACACAACCACACAAAACACACACAACCACTCACACATACAACCACTCACACATACAACCACTCACACATACAACCACTCACACATACATACACACACAACCACACACACAACCACACACACAACCACACACACGCCACCACAAACACAACCACACACCCACACACACACAACCACACACACACACAACCACACACATCTATCTATCGCCCTCTATCTATCTATAGCCCTCACTTTATCTATCTATCGCCCTCACTCTATCTCTCTATCGCCCTCACTTTATCTATCTATTGCCCTCACTCTATCTCTCTATCGCCCTCACTCGATCTATCGCCCTCACTCATCTATCGCCCTCACTCCATCTATCGCCCTCACTCCATCTATCGCCCTCACACTATCTATCGCCCTCAATCTATCTATCGCCCTCTATCTATCTATCTATCTATCTATTGCCCTCTATCTATCTATCTATCTATCTATCTATCTATCTATCTATCTATCTATCTATCTATCTATCTATCTATCTATCTATCTATCGCCCTCTATCTATCTATGTATCTATCGCCCTCTATCTATCGCCCTCTATCTATCTATCTATCTATCGCCCTTTATCTATCTATCTATCTATCTATCTATCTATCTATCTATCTATCTATCTATCTATCTATCTATCGCCCTCTATCTATCTATCGCCCTCTATCTATCACCCTCTATCTATCTATCTATCTATCTATCTATCTATCTATCTATCTATCTATCTATCTATCTATCTATCTATCTATCTATCTATTGCCCTCTATCTATCTATCTATCTATCTATCTATCTATCTATCTATCTATCTATCTATCTATCTATCTATCTATCTATCTATCTATCGCCCTCTATCTATCTATCTATTTATCGCCCTCTATCTATCTATCTATCGTCGTCTATCTATCTGTCTATCTATCGCCCTCTATCTATCTATCGCCCTCTATCTGTCTATTGCCCTCTATCTATCTATTGCCCTCTATCTATCTGTCTATCTATCTATCTATCTATCTATCTATCTATCTATCTATCTATCTATCTATCTATCTATCGCTGTCTATCTATCTGTCTATCTATCTATCGCCGTCTATCTATCTGTCTAAATATCTATCTATCTGTCTATCTATCTATCTATCTATCTATCACCGTCTATCTATCTGTCTATCTATCTATCGCCATCTATCTATCTGTCTATCTATCAATCGCCGATACTGTCTATCTATCGCCGTCACTCTGTCTATCTATCTATCTATTGCCATCACTCTGTCTGTGTAGCGCCGTCACTCTGTCTATCTATCTATCTATCGCCGTCACTCTGTCTATCTATCTATCTATCGCCGTCACTTTGTCTATCAATCTTTCGCCGTCACTCAGTCTATTTATCTATCTATCGCCGTCACTCTATCTTTCGCCCTCCCTCTAGCTATCTATCGCCCTCACTCTGACTATCGCACCACCACAGCATCACTCAGGGGCACCACAACATCACTATGCGCTACCACAGCATCACTGAACGCCACAGCATCACTCGTCGCCAACACAACATCTCTCCGTGCCACCACAGCATCACTGAACTCCACAGCATCACTTGTCGCCACCACATCTCTCCGCGCCAACACAACATCAATCTGTGCAACCTTTCAACAACAACTGGTTCAAATATGTTTTCTCAATGTTTCAAGCTTTATTACAAATATCACCAAAAAAATGTTATTATTTCATTTCTGTTTTTGGATTTTCGACCAATAAAATACAATCAACATAATCTTCACATAAGGTACTTACAAAAGTTTAAGCTATTGCCATTATAAATTACAATAATTTTTTTAAAGTATTAATTATTTAAAAAAATTAAAAGCCATACTTATTTGTAATATCAATACATATAAGTCACGTAATTAAAAAACATGTTTCATTACAAATGCTATAAGTGTCACATTTGCAAAAGTTAAAAGTATTGGCATTGTAAATGACAAAGCTAATAATTTCGCTATTTACCAAAGACTATATGCCTCGAAGGAAAGACTCCAAAGCTCTCAAATGAATAGCAAAGAAAAAACAAGCCAACAAGAAATTCGGGCCAATCTGCAGTCGCCAGTGCCAGGGCACAGCGGATGCCAAGCCCGCCGAGGAGGATGTGCAGGGAGAGACTGAAAGGGGAGGGAGGGCAGACGATCCAGACTGGGGGAGGAGAGCCACCGACCCCGGGACAGGGAGGGGAGGAGGGCTGCCGATCTCGGGACACAGAGCGAGACTGGGGAGGACGAGTTGCTGCCGATAGGGGGGGTGAGGGGGGAGGCGGGCAGCACACCGAACGAGGGAGCAGGGCAAGGGGCAGCAAGCTCAACGAATGCGGCGGGGGGGGAGGTGTGCAGGACAGCAAGCACTCACCCGAGGACTTCTTCCGGCGGCGGTCGGGGGAAATGAAAACCAAAAGCGCAGGCCAAAAAAAATAATAATTTAACGCCCACCGCCGCATGACGTGGGCAAAAGCCTAAAATTCTCAGGAACGCCCATGAATCTGCTCCGGCATTGACGGACAGATCTCTGTTCCAATGGCTAGCCTCCATTTATGGAGCTAGCCAATGGAACAGAGGGGCGGGACTACACACACACACTGGAAACCTAAAAATGACCTTACCACCCCAAAAAACAATACCCACCCTGACCCTAAAAATTCCCTAGCCACCCAAAAACCCAAAACTTCCCTAAAATTACTCTAGCCGCCCCAAAACCCATACCCACCCTCAACCCTAGAAAATCCTTCACCACCCCAAAACCCCTTAACCCATACCTACTAATCCAGAACTGGCATGACGTGCATGGAGTGGGAAAAGGCTTTTGTCATTTTACAGCCCGGGATGGGTAGCTCTGTGCTAATCCTATGCGTAAAGACTTTGCTGTAGAAATGGCAAAAGACTTTGTCCCTTTATATCTTTTCTATCTCAGTGTGGGTGGCATTGTGCTAATCCTATGCGTAAAAACGTTGATAGAAAAGCGGGCATTTGAGGTGAGCAAACTAAGACTGTCTCTGGTCTTTTATGCTGGTGTGGTAGGGTGCTCTACTTAAGAGCTGCGCTCCATCTAAACTTGGGATGCCCCAGAGTTCTCTGTTTATATATATATATATATATATATATAGTGCTGCATAATAATAATAAAAATATATATATCTATCTATCTATATATATATATATATATATATATATATATATATATATATATATATATATATATATATATTCACTGAAAAAACCATAGGTTATAGACCATATATAGTTAGGAATTAGCATTTAAAAAACCTTATTTTACTCACACAAAACCATTGAAATTCCATATATAGTTAGTTGCACTAACTATATATTGCGCACCCGCAATCCACTGCTGATGATGTCACATATTACATCATTCATGACATGGTCAGTGACATCACTGATGACATCACTGATGACATCTCAAATGACATCACTGATGACAACATCCAGTGACTATGTTTCTGTAAAGTTAAAATATGTCTTACATATTGAAGAATGAGTGGATGTATAAGTGTCTGGACGAAGGATTTAGTAGGTGCATGACTGAATGTATGAGTGAGTGATTAAATGTGTCTCACTGAGTGCATGGGTTAGTGACTAAACTGTCTTAATTTGTGCATCATTATGTCTGTTGTTCTGTAAACTGCTGCATGTGTTGATCAGTAGCTATATGAGTAACTATATGGGTTATTGATTGATTGCCCAAGTATTTGCATGGGAGACTGAGTGTGTGTGTGGCTGGATGGGAGGTGTGTGACTCTGTACAGATCAATGTGTACTTGTATCAATGATTGTATAAGAGAGTAAGTATGTGTTAGTATATGGTTGAAAACGTAAGGTGCTCTATGTTTAACTGTATAGAGTAGAAAATGGAAGTGTGATTGATTCTTTACAGGACTGACTAGGTGTGTGAGTAACTCCATGGATGAGTGGCAGAGTGTGAGTGTCTGTATAGGTGTATGAGTGCATATGATTGTGTTGTAAACATGAGTGATTGTATGTATGAATGATTGTATGGGTGAATGAGTGAATGTGTGTGTAGACGTAGGAATCAGTGAGTACGTATGTAGTAACTAGTATTGGTGTGTCAATAGTTTCAAAAATTATACTCTGTTTTTAACACTGGGTGAAACAGAGGTTATATTAAAATGTGAGGAGATGCATTGTATTGTCACATGAATGATATCATCAGTGATGTGATCATTGATGTCAAGTGAGATGTCATCAGTGATGTCATTTGAGATGTCATCAGTGATGTCATCAGTGATGTCACTGACCATGTCATGAATGATGTAATATGTGACATCATCAGCAGTGGATTGCGGGTGCGCAATATATAGTTAGTGCAACTAACTATATATGGAATTTCAATGGTTTTGTGTGAGTAAAATAAGGTTTTTTAAATGCTAATTCCTAACTATATATGGTCTATAACCTATGGTTTTTTCAGTGAATTTTCAAGGTTTTGTAAATGCTAATTCCTAACTATATATGGTCTATAACCTATGGTTTTTTCAGTGAATTTCAATGGTTTTTTAATAGCAAATATCATAAGCTGTCGAATGTCAAGTACGTGGTAAGAATTTTTTTTTTCGTGTTTATGCACACTGATCTGCTTTGATTGCTGCCCCCCACCCCTCATTTCTATTAGGAGTACTCTCTCTTTGCAGATAGTGAAGGGTAGTTAACGCAGCCCTTTCCCCCTTTGTAATCCGTCGTGCCTGCTTCTCTCTCCATTTGATTGATTGTTCTCTTTGGTTCATTCTCTATTTACAAACAAGCACAGAGTCGCAATACTCTGTTTAGTCTTTGCAGATAGCGAAAAATCGTGTAAAAAAACAAAAGGAATCGAGCAAAATCAGTAGGCCACTAATGGGATCTCTTTTGACCTCGCTAAAATAGAAACATTAGGAACAACCTGTTGAAAATAGCAATGCGTATGTATATAAGCGGCGTTCATTTGTGTTCACAGTACCCCTTGTTGATTGTTTCAATCGAGCATTGAATTGTTCGAAGTTAATTCTCTTAACGATCTTCTCTACCTGCAAACGAGGAAGAATAGGAATATTCTATCTCCCTTTGCAGATAGTGAAGGGTAGGTAACGCAAGCCTTTAACACGTCGTACCTATTTCATTCCTCATTGATTGATTGATTGTCCGAACATTGACTGTTTGGGAATTAGTTCTTTTTGGAGGTATTCCCTGTTTGCAAATAAACGTAGGAAAATCTTTGCAAGTAGTGAAAGGGTACGTAATGCGGACCGTTCTCCCCCGTTGTAATCTGTCATGCCTATCTACTCCCCACTGATTGATGCACCTTTTTCACCCGGACCATTTACTAGAGATACGTCATCTGGCCCGACCAGAGAGCACCCCTAGTGAAAAGGACATATGCAATAATAACGAAGTGATCACTGTATCCTGTTAACAGAAACTTTACCATGAAACAACCTGGAAAGAAAAAAATAGGAAAACGAAAATCAGTAGGCCACTGATGAACATGAACTTTTATTAAACAACGAACAAAGAAACGATAACATAACGTAATGATAAAACCTATTAATGTCCTAGAAACAAGAAAACGTTAAAATATGCCAGTGGTGAGAGACCAGAAAAACAGTAAGAGAAACCAAATCACCCCTCGCTGTCCCACCGCCTGCCACGCCAAAAAAATCGATAGACTAGGGAGTAGAACATCCACCCCCACTCTGGAAACTTCCAAGGTGGGGCAGGGTTCCGGCTACGCCCAGCCGGGAGCAGCCCATATAAGGCAGGTCCTGCTGCCACGCCTCGGCCAGGAGATCCTAACGTAGGGTGTAGCCGGAGGAGAGGCCGAGACCAGCGGGACCCGGCCAGGGGATTGCCTTTACAACGCTGAACAGTTGCAGGGGGGGGGAATGTCTCCTCGACCCTCCCCTCTCTCTCCCAGTCCGGCCGCGGTGGCCCTTGAGAGTTGCAGGTAGTCCCGCCACATGCTCTTCCGGTCCGACCACCAACGGTCGGGGGGCCGAGGCCGACGGGATCCGGCTGCAGCCGATAAACCAAGAAACCCGTTCATGGGGCCAGAGCCAGGGGCGTCCGGCCGACATCCACCGGAAGCCCGGCCCGAAGACGGACGGGACACTTCTTTCTTTTATAATGGCTGCGACAACACTGGAGGGGGATGTCTTGCACATGCCTCCGACCCCCCCCTCGTCCTCATCACCTGGTCCGGCCATAACAAATCTCAAGCGAGACGCCGTGGGGTGCACTGGGAGGGAGAGACGGTGCGAACAGGCCTCTCCCGCCTCCCCAGGTGGAGGCTTCCCAGCTGCACCCTCAGCGCTCCAGGCGGTGGCATCCTAACAACTCCAGTGCTGCACAGTTTCGGAACGACCTAGATAACGGTTCTTCCACTGTGGCCATGCTGCAACGTCTCGCCCGGCAGGGTGGAGCCCGTCCGCTCATGTGACCCCGCGATCGCCGGTAGCTGCCGAACTCTCAAAATGGCGGTCGACCTGGCAAGAGCGGGCCCAACATAAAGAAATGGCCCGGTCACTGGTTGACTCCACCACCGTAGTCCTCCACGACCTTGAAGATTCTAGAGGAGCCGCGGGAGTCTCCGACCCCCAATGGGGAATGACTGCCATGATCGCCCGTGGAGTGACGAAACTGTATCCGCGGGACGTCGGCGCTCCCATGCTGGCGCCAGCCTCACTTTGAATTACTACAATCCTGCAGACCTCACTTCCGGTGAAAGCACAGTGTGACCCGGTAGGAAAAATTATTGCACCCCCTCCCCTTTTTGACTGATAGTTCAAACCACCGATCCTTTCCTTTGCCCTTTTAACGGAACTTTGGACTGCCTCCCCCTCTTTTACATTTTCTAGAGAAAACAAAACATTAACCACTACATTAGCATAGCAGTTGACACCAGAACTGTTTTCAAATTGAAAACCAACAACATCTTCAACAGAATCCTTTTTGTTTCTGCTGTGACCCTGCTACAGCACAGGCATTGTCCCCAGCAGTAATTCTGCAATGCCGGTAAGAATAGCTGTGGTGCCTACTGGACTCACTCACCCCCGCGGCGCCCCACGCCGTTATTTGCTGGTCGGCAACTTGCTAGACATCACTTTCGTGCCATCTAGATTTCAGCGCGTTCTGCTGCCTTGGAACTATTCGCACAACAGACCGCTACTGACAAGAATATTTCATTATTGGTCCTGTCAATTTCAATAAATCTATTGGATAATTAAAAAGAAATTGCCACGGTCTCTTCGTTGTTTAAATGTTTTTACTGTTTTTGTTTTGTTGTATATATTTATATGTTATTAAAGTTTTATATTCCTACTACTTTGTTGGAGTGCTATATATTTTTAATGTGACACATAATTGTAAAAACTTTGATGTACAAAGAGTCATTCCTGGAATCTTCCGCTTCAGGCTCGGTCCTCTCCCCAATCACAATACAGGATGGTTTTCAGATAGTAGGAACGCGTGTGCTGTGACGGATCACATCGGGTGTGGGCCTTGATCTACTATAACTCCTTTGAAGAGGGGTGATTCTTTACAGCTGGGGCCATAAACTACATCTGCAGGGCTAGCTGATAGCCTAGGACCGGCCTGGACATTCGGACACAGAGGAAGAGGAGTGTCAGAGGGTGCGGTAGTGAATAGGGCGAAAGGGAGGTGTCGGGCGGGCACAGAGTGTGATTCTCAGGGAAGAGCAGCGCAGATGGGGGAAGGTTTATTGCCCATGCATAAGACAGAGAGCGGTGGTGACCAGTGCCTGGGGGAGATGCTTACGAGGGTGAGGAGCCATGCTACGAATCGACAGCGTGCAGAGAGTGGGTCTGGTCAAGACATCTAAAATGGCTGCCGTGCACGACAAAAGTGTGGCATTTCAAAAAAGGCAAGATGGCGCAGACAATGTTTTTCAACACTTCCTCATTTCCTTCGAATCGAACGTTAACAGACGTTGGGGCATATTACCAAAGTTAAGCGATATTTATCGCTAACGATGCTTACCAACCAATTTTTTACCACTAAGCATCGTCAGAAATTATCGAAGATAAACCTTACTATTATCAAGGTTTATCGCAAATGCGATAATAAACGGCCGCAATGCATGAATATCGCTAAAAACTCAGCGATATTCATGCATTACCGAGCTAATGCTGTTAGCCATGTTATCCACCTCCCATTGGATAACATGGCTAAGAACTGCTCAGGGCAGGTGTTACTTTTTGGAGATATTCGCGCTTAGCGCGAATATCTCCAAAAGTTGGTAATAGGAGATAGATATCTTGCATGTTGTAATGCAAGTTATTGTGGTATATGGAACTCATACCATAATCTCTCAGGAAAGCAGAAACTGATCCTTTTGGAACCGCCTAAAAAGGCCTAGGGGGTGAGGAGTACTCTACTTTGCCCCCTTTTCACGTTCCGAACTATTTTATTTTACTCTCTTCTGTAATTACACAAAATAGCAGCGATAAGATGCATCGGAGACACACAGTGAGAGAAAGGAGGCCGGAGATGAAGAAGACATGTCAAATACACATTGGAGATAATATAGTGGCAGAAGGGAAGTAAATATGAGTAAACTTACCATGTAACATAAAAATGTTGCACTCTATACTATAAGTCTCATTTTATACTACAATCACTTCGCTACAACCTCATAAATTAAAAATAAAAATAAATAATGTCTCAAACAATTTTTGATTTCTAAATATAAATTTATTCTTCAGAATTTTCTAAATTTGAAACAACTACTAACATGTCCTCATCAGTAATTTCCTCTTCAATCATCTCATCTGGAATCTCCTCATTAAAAGTCTGCAATGATGATTCTTGTAACTCTATGGTCTCCAAACACTCGATAAATTCGCCATCAAGAGATTGATCAAAAAAATCATTCAAGTCATCTCCTCCTTCTGACAATATTTCATTATTGGTGCTGTCAATTTCAATCAATGTAGTGGAATCATTCAAGTCATCTCCTCGTGACAATATTTCATTATTGGTGCTCTCAATTTCAATCAATGTAGTGGAATCATTCAAGTCATCTCCTCCTTGTGACAATATTTCATTATTGGTGCTGTCCATTTCAATCAATCTAATGGAATCATACAAGCCATCTCCTCCTTGTGACAATATTTCATTATTGGTGCTCTCAATTTCAATCAATGTAGTGGAATCATTCAAGTCATCTCCTTGTGACAATATTTCATTCTTGGTGCTGTCCATTTCAATCAATCTAATGGAATCATACAAGTCATGTCCTCCTTGTGACAATATTTCATTATTGGTGCTCTCAATTTCAATCAATGTAGTGGACAATTCAAAAGAAATTGCCACGGTCTCTTCATTGTGAGCCATTTTATTTTGAAATTGCTTGCTGTAAATTGCAGAAAAAAATAATCACTTTCATTTATCGTTTTTAGTAATACATAATATAAAACTAACTTCATCAAGTATTTAGTATAACAGAAGGACAGCAAATAAATAACAGAAAACATTTTTCAAATTATCTTCAAGTGTACAACATAGTTCCCCTTACAAATTAACAACTCACCTTTTTAAAAGTAGCAGAAGTGTTAGTACTGTGTAAATCAAACACCAGAAATTCACCACCAAAAATTCCTCACAAATGTACCTCAGACAGTAGTATCACAAAATGGCTGTGGTTTCCTCTCATTTGACATATATACATAACCAATTAACTTTCATCACACACAAATACAAAACCAAAGTAACATTTTAATTGGTTCTAAATTTCAACACTTTCAAATGTGTTTTCCCCATGCAATTTTCCATAGGACATTTACATACGTCTACAGCCTGAATGGCTGAACGGAATTACACCAAACTTGGCAAAATGGTACATCAAACCTAAGAGGTCAGGAAGGATCTACTATGCCCCCTTATGGTCATTTCCCCCTTCGCTTTGGCCTCCTCTTGTCTCTCAATCCTACCGAGAGACAAGATGGCGGCCGCTACGGACTGTTTGGAATGTTGACAGACGCCGGAGAACCAATCAGCTTCGCAAAGCTCCGTAACGCGAAAAGTACGCGAAGCGGAGCGCTGTTACAGATATATATCTTTTTTTCAACGTTAATTTCTCAAAATCCACTGGAGCACATATATTGAGACCTAGCAAAGGCACATCGGGCTACCAGTCCCTAATATTTTGCCAAGTTTCGTGCAAATCCATTCAGCCGTTCGATTATTATTATTTTGGGTTTTTTTTGCCCCGCGGGGCCCTTTTAAAACCTCCACATCAAACCTAGGGGGTCAGCGAGGATCTACTATGCCCCCTTATAGTTATTTCCCCCTTTGTTTTGACCTCCTCTTGTCTCTCGATCCTACCGAGAGACAAGATGGCGGCCGCTACGGACTGTTTGGAATGTTGACAGACGCCGGAGAACCAATCAGCTTCGCTTCACAAAGCTCCGTTGCGCGAAAAGTCCGCGAACCAGAGCGCTAACCGGTCCGCTGTTACAGATATATATCTTTTTTTAAACGTTAATTTCTCAAAATCCACTGGAGCACATATATTGAGACCTACAAAAGGCACATCGGGCTACCAGTCCCTACAATTTTGCCAAGTTTCGTGCAAATCCATTCAGCCGTTCGGGCTAAAAGTGAGGCCAACCGCCCTATGGAAAACTCAATGTTAAAAACACGTTTTGGGACCCCCCTTTTTTCTCGGCCCCCACTGGACGAACCCCCCCCAAATTTTCAAGGGCTGCTCAGAAACAAAATGTGCCATTTTCCTGAAAATTTCAGCCGATTCCGTCCACAAACGCCAAAGTTATTAGACATAGAATTTTCAAAAAACCCATAGAGAAAAAATCCTAACTATATATACCTACTGGCGACCGCCAGTAGGTAATATATATATATATAGATAGATATATATTTTTTTTCTTCAGAGGAAAAAGAAAAACCAGAAGATCAAGGGCCAAAAAGATTCTATCCATTAAGGAACTGGACCAAGAGAACTTAGAATCAGAAAACCTTATCATTACTCTGTCTGACCACTGCCTAACCGAACCTGAGAAAAAAGCATTAAATAAGGGACTCTCATTCTGTCCTGAGCAACATTTTCACTTTACAGACACCAAAATTGACCTATACAAATATGTAAGGAAACTTAAACTTTCGAAAACTCATATAAATAAAAAGATCTCTAACATCGACTCCTTAGATACTGGCGCCTTGCAAAACTCAGAATCACTGACAATAGAGGAAATTCCACTCCTAAGAGACCTATATAATCTAGAATGTGAAACGGGGGAGAGCGAGAGCACTGAACTAAATGTATTGCAATAATATAACATCAAAACAACATCACATGAAGCCAGTGGTTTAAAAAGGAAATCAAGATTCTGTCCACAACTCTCACCAGGGAACAAAATAGATGCTTTTTCTGAAGCACTAATGTGTGACCTAGAAAAAATTGAGAAAACAAGAAATCTATCAAAGAGAGAAAACATGTCCTGCAATGAACGCTTAGCTATAAAAACATTGGCTAAAAATGACAAAATTACAATCAAGCCCGCCGACAAGGGCGGGAATATTGTCATACAAAATACAAAGGATTACATTGCGGAAGCACATCGTCAATTATATGACGAGACAAAATACAAACTACTGAAAACAAACCCAATACAGAAAATGATTGAGGAAATAGAGAACAACTTGAATCAATGGCAAACAAATGGCTTTTTGAATAAAGATGAACGGATATATCTATTCAAAGAAAAACCAACCATTCCCACAATCTATTTCCTGCCTAAAGTGCACAAAACTTTAATCAACCCACCGGGCAGGCCTATTGTTTCCTCTTGTGACTCTGCTTATGAAAACATCTCCTCATACATTGATCACTATCTAGCACCCATGGTCAAAAACCTGACATACCATGTACAAGACACATCGGACTTCCGAAGAGTTCTCTCAAACATCACTTGGAGTCCCACTTACTTACTAGTAACTATTGACGTAGTCTCCTTACATACGTCCATTAAACATTCCATTGGCTTAAATGCATGTGCCTATTTCCTCAGACAACGCAACATTGAATGCATAGAACACTCAGCCATGCTTCTAATTATGATCAGAATGTGCCTGGAGAATAACATCTTCCTATTCAACCATGAATTATTTCACCAACTTTGCGGATGTGCCATGGGAATGTCATTTTCTCCCAACTACGCAAATTTAACGATGGGATGGTGGGAGAAGGAAATTGCATGGGCATCGGAACACAATGGGGCAATGGACAAAATTATATTGTGGACCAGGTACATTGACGACTTGTTTTTAATTTGGAATGGTAGCAAATCAGAATTCAAGCAACACTTTGACTCCCTCAACCAAAATTATATTGGCCTCTCTTTCACATATAACATCAATCGCAATCACATAGATTTTCTGGATATCAAAATCTACATACAAGATAATCAATTGTAAACAATTTTATTCCGGAAAAAAACAGCCACTAACAGCATCCTACATGCTGAGAGCTTCCACCCACAACCATAAATCCGTGGTATTCTATACGGACAATTTATAAGAATGAAGAGGAATTGCTCACAAGACAAAAATGCTGAAGTAGAAATCAAAAACAGTGCAAGCAGATTGCGAAAACGAGGATACCATGAAAGAGAACTCAACAAAAGCAAGAAGAAGGTGGACAAGTTAACTAGAACTGAAATTCTGATTAAAAAACCTGTACCGCCAAAAGAAGAAGCGACTGCACAACAACCACCAAGACTCATTCTAACTTACAGTAAAGAATCTCAGAAAATTTGCAAAACTGTACAAAGATACTGGCCACTTCTAGAACAAGATCAAGACCTCAAGAAGATCATAGGTCCTGGACCACAAATAACGTTCCGCAAAGCCCCATCCATCAAAGACACTCTGATCAGAAGCCATTTTAATCCGCAAAGCACAAAAACCAACTGGCTATCTAACCAACAACTGGGGTTCAGAAAATGCAATGGGTGCAAAGCGTGCAAAATTGGTACCAACAAACAAACCATCAGGGATCCTGAAGGTAGATTGATTACCATAAATAAAAAGATCACATATTCAACCAAATTAGTAATCTATGCTATCCAATGTGATTGCACAATGTTATACATCGGCAGGACCATTTGCATGCTTAAAAAGAGAATTCTGGGGGGCGTGGCCGAGACAGCGATGTGAGAAGACGTGTCTCGAGCGAGCTCCGTCGCCCCGCTGCTTTCTCAAGCCTGTATTAGCGTAGTTTTCGGGGGCACACACTCCTGGAGACCCTCTGTGTACCACTGAACCTGCTGAAGTCCCTCTCTGGTGGTGATCTGCGGCTGGAAGTCCACACGCGGCAGCGGCATCAAACTCCGGAGCTCCTGTGAACGGCCGTTGGCCGCCATCTTACAACGGGGCCTGCTGCCGGGCCGCTTGGACCGGCCCCCACGGCAACGACCAACACTGTGGTTTGGGTGAGGCACCGGTACACCCCTGACCCCTCTTGTGGCTCCACTGCAGCGGAACCAGCCTGACGCCATAGGGGACGTGCCGGTGCTGTCGGGGCCGGGCTGCCGAAGGCGGGGCACACAGCAGCGGCCCGGGCACCGAGACTACGCGAGCCCCCGGCTTGAGCCGGAGCACCAGGCCCGACCCAGAAGGATTGCCGGAGACCTCCCGCCTGCGGGCCCTGGCCGCGGCTCCCTCGCCCACCATCGGACTCCTCCGGTGAGCTGCAGCGCATCGCCCCCCCCCTCCCCGCCATCTCCCGGGGACCTGGGGACAGCGAGGCCCGGCCGCGGGCCTGCCCGAGGGGACGTGCCGGTGCTGTCGGGGCCGGGCTGCCGACGGTGGGGCACACAGCAGCGGTCTGGGCGCCGAGACTATGCGAGCCCCCGGCTTGGGCCGAAGCACCAGGCCCGACCCAGAAGGATTGCCGGAGACCACCCGCCTGCGGGCCCTGACCGCGGCTCCCTCGCCCACCATCGGACTCCTCCGGTGAGCTGCAGCGCATCGCCCCCCCCTCCCCGCCATCTCCCGGGGACCTGGGGACAGCGAGGCCCGGCCGCGGTCCTGCCCGCCATTTTGCCCTCTTGGTGGGGGACTGGCCCCAGCATACGGAAGATCCCTGCCGGGGTGGACGATCTGGAAAGGAATCCCACCGCTGCATACCGGTAAGGCCTGCGCCTTGGGGGCCCTCAGCACAGCCGCCCTCGCCCCCTGGCTCCCTCTTCGACGCAGCCCGCCCCTGCCGGGCCTTGTGAGCTGCTGACTTGGCGACCCTGCTGCGCACCTACGGGGACTCCGGGGGTTTCCACCGTCACCCTCCCCTGCTCCTGGGTCTCTTGCAGCTGGGACGCTCCCGGGGGCCTTCTTTGACACGGCCAGCTGGGCACCGCGCTGGGGGTGGATTCTGGCCCAGGCGGGACCAGGAGGCGGCGCCACACCACGTCCTTTCGGAGATCCTCCGCCTGCAGGCCCCAAGCCCGACCCACCGTGGAACACCTGCCGCCATCGCCCCCCTGACGCCTCTCCGGCCTACAAGCTACAACGCCCCCCTGGCTGCACTACCTGCCCCC
The DNA here is from genome assembly GCF_964261635.1 of Lissotriton helveticus. Lineage (NCBI taxonomy): Eukaryota > Metazoa > Chordata > Amphibia > Caudata > Salamandridae > Lissotriton > Lissotriton helveticus. Next base: position 1,342,296,823 of record NC_136057.1, on the reverse strand, counting down.
GCTCCAGCAACCCCTTCGCATCCTGGACTGTCACTGGCCTACTGCTGCCTGTGTGCGCCCAGCGTACTGTCGCCGGGCGCGCCGCCGCCTCTCGCCTTATGGCCTTGAGCCTTTAACCGTGGGACCCGGGCGCCTGGATCACGGAGGCACCGGCGCATTTCCCCCCCGGAATACACCACGCCACCGCTCTGGGACTGCGTGCAGTGCTCGACCCAGTCTCCCACCGCCCCACGACGCCTCGAGTGGACTATGACCCGCGGCAAAGGGACCAGGCCGGACCCCCCACCTGCAACGACCAGAGGGACCTCAGTGGCCACCATGTGGGGTAAGGCGGGCTCGCCATCATCCTCCGGGGGCCCCGCAGCATCATCGGGGGGGAAACTCCCCCCACCGGCCGACTCCCCGCCGGTGACGCAGGCCTTCATGTCCTCCTTCATGGCTGACCTAAAGACTGAGATTGGGTCCCTCAGGACGGAGGTCCATACATGCGTCAAAGAACTGCGCAGGGAAGTCACCGATCTCGGCGACCGGGTCGACGGCCTGGAGAAGACGGTCGACTCCCGCACCGAGGACCTGGAGCAGATCTGGCAGAGGGTGGCGACCCTTGAGGAGCAACATATCCAGCTTCAGATCAAGCAGGAGGACTTGGAAAACAGAGGACGCCGCAACAACCTCCGCATTCGGGGCGTGCCTCTCGGAGAAGAGGGGACTGATACCATGGCCTACGTAGCCCTACTCCTGCAAGCGGTGTGGGGCGAGGAGGACGCCCCCCCGCCGCGCCTCGACCGCGCACACCGAGTCTTTGGAGCGGGTGGTAAAGCGGGCCTCCTGCCCGACATCGTCACCAGACTCCATTACTTCACTGAGAAGGAGGCCATCTTGAAGGCGGCTAGAGACAACCCGGACCTGCGGTATGAAGGCCACAAGATACAGATTTTCCAGGACTTGGCCCCCACCACGCTCCATAGACGGAAGGTTTTCCGCCCAGTCACGGAGAAGCTCCGGACCCTCAACATCTCATATCAGTGGGGCCATCCTTTTGCGCTCATCTTCCGGTGGGAGGGCAAACGCAGGTCCCTCAGGTCCTATCGAGAAGCGGCGCAACTGCTAGGCATGCCGGAGTCCCCGGACCACAGTCCAACTCGCCCTCCTCACTCGGAGAGGGCACCTCCGCGTTCAGAGTGGTCCACTGTGCGCAAACGTCGACGGTCTCCTCCGGTGGACGCACTCTCTACCTCGCAGACCAAGCAGGACATCATCGCACACATCCGCTCCCTTGAGGGCGATCGCGAGGGGCAGGCCTCCCAACCTATCGCCTCTGGATCTGAAGGTGGGGATCGCCCCACGACCCCGGAAGGCCGCTGACCATTGCTAGTGCGACTCCAGCTGCCCTGTCCACACTCTTGCCCTCTGGGCACTCTGGCCTGTCCACATCTGGTATGGTGACCTCACCCCACTGTGCCTGGGGGTGGGGCCCCCCCCTCCCACCAGCAGGGACCGAAGGAAATGGTCAACGCCCTTTGTCTCTACCAGGCCCTGAGCTATACCAATGAGTTCCAGCGCCCTCTAGGCAACTGCATGGACCATGTAGGCCCCATGGCTCGACACACCCCCGGACTACCTTGAGGCAGCGGGGTGCACGGACTCTGAGACGACCCGACTCCATTCATCTACCCAGATCTCCGCCCCCTCCCCTTGTCCTGTAGGAAGTGACATTCCTGAGTTCATCCAAACCCTCGGGTAGAGGATGTCCGGTACCTGGGACAATGTACACCGGCCCTGTTGGCCTGTTTGGGTTCTGATTCTTCTCTGCGCCTTTACCTTCTCTTCTTGCTTTTCTTCTCCTACTTCTCTCTCACGCTGCCTTCTCTTACTGCCCTCTTCCTGCGCTTGCGGAGGGGTGACATGGTGGGTCCTGCGGGGGTTGGCGAGCTGGAGGCGAGACGAGGCTGCCACTGCCCTATCTGCGGGGGGTTCTGCTACGCTGGGTCCCGAGCGACTTCACTCCCCTTTAGTGCTATGACGGCGAACATTCCCACGCCCTTGAAGGTCCTCTCCCTCAACGTCAAAGGGCTCAACTCCCCCAACAAGCGGAAGCAAGTATGGCGCTACCTCCTACACCACTCCCCTGACATTATCTTCCTTCAGGAAACACACCTTCTCAGGGGGGACATCAAACGCATGACACACCCTAGATACCCCACGCAATTCTGGGCATCCACTGACACCAAGACAGCGGGGGTGGCAATTCTCTGCAGGGCTGGCATTAGGCGGGGACCCGTGAAACCCTTCAAGAGCGCTGATGGGCGGTTCATCCGAGTCACGGTACAGATGGGCTGTGCCCGGCTCACTCTAGGATGTGTGTATGCACCCAACCAGTCGCAGGACAAATACCTCCAGGCGCTTCTGCGAGATCAGTTCCAACCGGGCGACACCAACGTGATCCTGGGCGGAGACTTCAATCTTGTTTGGGACCCAGAGTTAGATCGCGCGGGAGCCCCCTTTCACAATGCGGGAGCAATGTCCTCTACCCTTAGAACGCAAATAACCGACCTGGGACTTGTAGATGCGTGGCGCTACCACAACCCGGGGGCCCGAGACTATTCCTTCTATTCACATTCCCACCGGACGTACTCTCGGATCGACTACCTCTTCACCTCCCTGGAACTGGCCCGAGACTCCCTAGCTGCCGCTATATCCGACATATCCCTGTCGGACCACGCTCACGTGGAGCTCTTGCTTCAGGATCCCCTAGCCCGCACCCCTCGCGAACGCAGGTGGGTGCTCCCACCGAGGGTCCTTCGGGACCCGGAAGACGTCGCCAGCATCCGTGACGCCATTGACTCGTACTTCGCCGTTAACGACACTCCTGACCTGCCCTTCCACACGGTCTGGGACGCTTTCAAGGCCACCATACGGGGCCACATCACCTCCCTGGCGGCGGCACGGAGGAAGGAAGCGTTCAAGTTAGAAACCGACCTGACTACCGAGATCAAACTGGCGGAGGCCCGAGACCGGGACTCCCCTTCGCGGGCGTCAAAGAGGACCCTCGCCAATCTCAGGGGGCAACTCCGCGCCCTGCGCACCAACAAGGCGGAGCACTCCCTACGGGCACGCGCTGCTAGGGCCCATATTGCTAATGTTAAGCGGCAGGATGGCACCAGTGTCACCTCTGAGAAGGCCAAGCAGGCTGCATTTGTCGATTACTACTCCACTCTGTACGCGGAGGAACCTACCTCTGCGGAAGCGCGAGAGGCTGTCCTTGCGGACTTCGAGGGGTCTCCACTATCTCCGGCATGTGCAGCCTCTTTGGAGGGTCCCCTGCTGGAAGTGGAAATAACGGACGCTGTCAAGGACCTCCCTGTGGGGAAAACCCCGGGACCGGACGGCCTGCCGTTGGCCTTCTATCGCCTGTTCCTGACCCAGCTCCGCCCGCATCTGCTGCGGCTCTATGGCTCCTTCTCTGACGACACTGGCCCGTCCCCTGATATGGGCCTGGCGGAAATTGCCTTGATTCCCAAGCCTGGAAAGGATCCCGACCTTTGTGCCTCATATCGCCCCATCGCCCTCCTTAACACCGATCTCAAGATCTACACTAAGATCCTGGCCAAACGGCTGGACCCCCACATGCCGGGGCTGGTGAACCCGGACCAGGTGGGATTCATACGAGATCGTCAGGGAGCCGACAATGTCCGCAGGCTGGCGCACTTGGTGGGGAAGGTGCACCATTGGAAGATCCCGGCCTGCCTCCTCTCACTTGACGCTGAGAAGGCCTTCGACCGGGTCGACTGGACCTTTCTGCGGGCGGTTCTCCGGAAACTAGGTCTTGGCCCCAACATGATTTCCAGGTGCATGGCCCCCTACCTTGGGCCACAGGCCAGAATTCGGGTCAACGGCCAACTGACATCGCCGCTCTCGATTCACAGGGGAACACGGCAGGGGTGCCCGCTCTCGCCACTTCTGTTCGCCTTAGCGATTGAGCCACTGGCGGAGCTACTTAGGCAAGCTCCTGACATTCATGGTATCCCCCTTGGGGGGCGCACCAACAAGGTAGCACTATTTGCGGACGATCTAATCCTTACTCTCACGAACCCTCGGGTTTCCCTCCCAGCGGTACACAAAGCCCTCTCGTTGTTTGAACAGGCGTCCGGCCTGAAAATTAACCATGCCAAATCTTGGGCACTCAGCCTCACCATCCCCGAAGAGGAGATCTCCTTCCTGAAGGGGGTTGCGCCCTACCGTTGGGCGGATGACCGCATTAAATACCTGGGTCTTGACATCACGCCCCACCTCGACTCGTGGTCCTCCAGGAACTGGGCCTCTTGCCGCAGGGAGGTCCTGGCAGACCTGCGGAAATGGAAACCCTTGATGGTATCCTGGCTGGGGCGACTCAATGCGGTCAAGATGTCGGTCCTCCCCCGCATTCTATATGTCTTCCAGTGCCTACCCACTCAGATCCCGATCCACTGCATCAGAAGCCTCCAGCGCGACCTCACGTCCTTCATCTGGGGGGGCAAACGACCCCGGTTCTCGCAGAAAGTCCTCATGGAACCGAGAGACAGGGGTGGCCTAGCCTGCCCGAATCTCCTCCACTACTATTGGGCGGCGCACCTCCGGTTTGTGGTTGAATGGGGAGTGCGCGAAAGCGACAAACATTGGTTTCACATGGACCGAGTGGTCACAGGGCGCACCATATGGGACCTGCCTTGGTTACCGCGGGTGGCGCGTTCTAGAAGCGCTTATATGGCAGTCCCCACGAGGACAGTGCTTGAGATTTGGGACCGAGTGGCAGTGTCCAAGGGTTTAACCACGTTCCCCTCTCCGCATACCCCCATTGCGGGTAACCCACACTTTCCCCCCGCTGCCCAGACCCGAGCTTTCGAGAGCTGGACACGAGGAGATTGCAGGGTTGCAGGGGATCTATTCCTCGGTGGGTCGCCTAAGTCATGGCAGGACTGCAAGGAAGAATTTAACCTCCCTTTAACTGCTGGCCTACAGTATGCACAGCTGCGCCACTGGACCACGGGTGACGACATGTATCAGGCTGCGTCCAGGGCGTACACCCCGTTTGAGAAGTTGGCGCGCTCCCTCGGAGGACTGAAGCGACTCATCTCTCAAATTTATGACATCCTGCAACACCCGTCCGCCCCGCCCACACATCCCTACCAGAGACAGTGGCAGATGGCGACTGGCACCGAAATCACGCCATCCCAGTGGTCTAGGCTCTGGACCGACATCCCCAAAACTTACCGCAGCATCCCACAGAGGGAAAACGCATACAAGATACTAACGCAATGGTACTACACCCCCCTACGACTCAATAAAATGTTCCCCACCACCTCGCCGATGTGCTGGAGGTGTGGCACTGCGACTGGTGACTTCATACACATCTGGTGGTCGTGCCCCGCCCTGGCTGTCTTTTGGAAGGAAGTCCTCAGCCACATCAAGAAGGTGTTGGGTTTTCCCCTCCCCGAGGAGGTTTGCACGCTCCTGCTGGGCATTCGACCCCCCACACTTAGAGCACTCACGCGCAGCGACTGGGTCCTCACCCTCCACATGCTAGGCGCTGCCAAACAACTCATTGCGCTATACTGGAAGCGGGCCGAGGCTCCGCCGATAGCTTCCTGGTTCGTGCGCCTCTGGCAGGTCTTGACCATGGAGCTGCTCACGGCGCGGATCCAATTGAGGGGAGTACGCTTCAAGGCAGTGTGGGAACCTCTGGTGCGTCACCTGTGCTCCATCAGCTATGCCCGACACATGCCTCCCAGGCTCCGCGCTCTGCAGTTGTTCGAGGACGCTCTCCTCCCTGCTGACCCGAGCAGGCTAAGCTCTTAGTCGCTTCCCTCAGTGCTGGATTGCGCTCTACATTTCCCGTAGGCGACCACAGATACACCTTCCCTGGCCTCATACCATCTCATCGCTGCTCCTCCTTTTCCGACTTTCTCTTCCTTCCTGCTTGCCACTCTGGCTTCCGCCCCCCTTTGGGGCAGTTTGGTCCCTGTTGGGCCTTTGAAAATGTGACACCGCTGCTCTACTTCCCATACGCACCTCCCCCGCACAGCGACACACTGCCAGCTTCTGGCTGCCTCTTGATGCACTCTCCCCTAAGCCACGCGGCCGGCCCTCTCGGGGGTTGTAGGCAGGGCGCTGTGTTAAGGATTCCACCCCCCCCGGTGAATTACATCTACCGACTTCTTACTGCGCGGCCGGCCCCGACAAGGGGTTGTAGGCTTATCGCTGTGTTCACAATAAAAACAGATTTGAACAAAAAGAGAATTCTCGAGCACATTCGTGCTGTAAAAAATCGGGACCTCACATACGCCACTGCCAAACATCTTCTGGCCTGTCAAAATGGCAACTGGCTTAATATGAGTTTATTTGCAATAGATGCTATTGAACCAAATGAGAGAATGGGAGATGATAAGAAAAAATTGCGACAACTAGAATCGAAATACATTATCCGAATGAGAACCAAACAGCCGAGAGGAATGAATTTCGATGAAGAAATGTATGCCCATTTGGAATGAACATTAATGAAAGACATTGAAATATCTGTAAACACTAGTGGATTGGTTTTGGAAACAAGCTTTTTTGAGATGGATTGTTTTGAAGTTTTTTTTAGGGTTTTTTCAAACCCCCCCTCCTTTTGTTGATTTTTTTCTCATTAGCAAAATAGGTGTGTTTGAACAAATTGGTATTGCTGTTTATATATTTTTTCAAATTCTTGATCCCGTGAGCATCCTGCACTTTTTCTTAAAATAATAGACAATTGGCTTACATGGGTACTACACCCTCTACGAAGCTGGTTTGCCTTGTCTAGTCCCTCCCCACTAAGGTTTTTTTTTTAAATTACCTAAGCGATTATTTTGTTGCATATATAAAGAGGGCTTTGGAAAATCCTCATTTAAGAATAGCAAATGACATAATTTAGTAATGAAAATTAATTTATATTTTGCAAATATAAAATAATATATAAAATGCTATGATTGCTCAGGGATACAACAACATTTAAGAAAATTTGAAAATAAAATGTATACATATAAGTAATCAAACTTAAAAAGAATGTTTGCACTGTGGAAATACTGTGTTAAAATCTTTAAACTACATGTCCCAGAATTCATGGGTATGTCAACAGGAAATGAAATGAAATGAAAACAGTAGCTGAAAGTAATACCACCAACCGTGACCAAGGCCGCAAGGCTGAAACGCGTCGGTGTGCAGACTGGGCTCTGTAAAATAAAAATTTGAGACTTACAAGTTCCTGAGTGCGGCGTATTCTTGTGAAAAAAAAAATATAGATATATATGTACATATATATATATATGTATATATATATATATATATATATATATATATATATGTTATGTTATAAAAGGTTTCATAAGACGCCCAAATACTCTGGAGTGTCCTGGCGCGAGCTCATGCAGAGGCAGAAGGGGTGAAGATGGAAGTTAGAGTGCTATTGTGAAAATATGTGTTTTTAGTGCTTTTTTGAAAAGAAGAATATCCTTAGTGGCACGAAGTTGCAAAGGAAGTGCATTCAAAGCCCTAGCTGTTTTTACAGAAATGGATTGTCCATCTAGCCGAGCGCGCTGGAATCGTGGGAGGGCCATCCGGCACTAGTTGGCTGACCTAAGGCGGCGGTTGGGAACATACATGGAAAAGCGCTTTCTCAGGTAATGAGGACCTTGATCATGAGTGGCTCTGAAAGATAGAACCAAAGATTTAAACAGAATCCGTTGGGCACTGGCAGACAGTGTAGACTACGCAGATATTGCCGTACCCTAGACCTCCTCGAGATGTTAAAAAGAAGTCTATCCACAGCATTCTGGATAATCTGAAGACGCTTAATCAGGTAAGCTGGGATACCAATGAACCGAGCGTTTGCGCATTCTAAGCGAGAAAGGATAAGGGCATGCGACACTGTCTCTTTGGCCTCCCTCGGAAGCAAGGGGTAGAATCTGCGTAAGGCTTTGAGAGTGCCAAAGCAAACTCCTGTTAATTTTTTAATGTGGTCCTCAAATTTAAGGTTTTCACTAAACCACACTCCCAAATTGTTTGCCGGGTTTCCCGTAGAGTTGGGGCAGGGAACATCCAGTGGCCACAGTAGTTCTCTGAAATTGGTAGGAAAATCACCATAGAGGAGAACTTCAGACTTTTCCTGATTGCCCTTCAGTTGGGCAAGTGCAAGCCAACGGAAGATCGATGAGAGGCAGAGCTGGACAGAGGAGGTATCCGGATTATCACCTGGCCAGATGAACAAAAGCTGGGTGTCATCGGCGTAGGCAATCATTTATGCACCTAGCTGTTCGGCCAGGAAGATCAGAGGGATCAAATAAATATTAAACAGCAGGGGACTGAGAGTAGACCCCTAAGGCATAGGCCTGAATGATTAAAATCATTCAGGCCTCATTTCTGCTCTCCGGGCATGCCGCGGTCCCCAATTCCAGCCCTTTTCCTCCCAACCTCGAGCCTCCTGTGCTCACGAATTTTCCTCCCCTCTCCCCACAGGCCTCTTTGGATCTTTTATCCAAATTAAAATCGGGCTCACCGAGGGATCCCTGTCCGGCGAAGTTTCTCGCCAAAATAGCGAACGTCATCAATCCTATTATCAACCCGGTTCTTAATCAATCCCTTATTACGGGTATTGTTCTCCGTTCCTGGAAACAGGCCCTTATCCTTCCTCTTCTAAAAAAACCTAATATGGACCCCCTTATCCATGCAAATTATAGACCAATTTCTCTCCTTCCGGCCTTTGCAAAAGTTGTGGAAAAACATGTCCACTCCTTCCTCTCTAATTTTCTGGAGACACATGACATCCTCCATCACACTCAGTCTGGGTTCCGTTCTAATATGAGCACAGAAACAGCTTTGTTAGAGGTTACGGAATCCATCAGGAGGTCTTGGATGTGGGTGGTAAGGCGATGCTGGTGTTGCTGGATTTATCGGCGGCTTTCAATACCGTCCACCACAACCGTCTTCTTTTAAGACTCCAGGAGATTGGTTTGAGGGGGACGGCTTTTAGTTGGTTCGAGTCTTTTCTATCTGACCGCCAACAAACAATCTGGGCCCCTCCTTACTCAGCCTTAGTGCCCACGTTGGAGGTGGGAGTCCCTCAGGGGTCAATCCTGAGCCCCACCCTCTTCATTGTTTATATGGCCACCTTGGCAGCTCTGGCTGAGTCTTTTGGTGCCCAGATTGTATCGTATGCCGACAATACACAGCTTCTTTTCACCTGCGGAGAGAATGCTGATTTCAATGGATAGAACATTAAGGGCTGTCTAGGGGCCGTCTTCTCCTGGTTTCATGCGAATCATCTAAACTGCAACTCTGATAAATCTGAGGTTCTCTTTTTTGGCTGCCCCCGGACCTCTGTTGGAAGTCATGGTGGCCTGCGGACATGTTTCCTCCTGCCACTGCCACCTCTGTGGCAAAAAATCTGGGAGTTAAAGTGGACAGTGGGCTCACCCTTAAATCTCAGATCCTAGGCTTAGTAGGGCTGTGTTTTGGCATCTTAAAAACTGTGAGGAAATTTCTTCCTCTCCTATCCTTTGCCCACAGGAGGATCACGGTACAGGCCCTGATTGGCTCACGGCTTGATTATGCTAACGTGTTATACCTGGGCCTTCCAGATTATCGTCTCTCACGTCTTCAAACGGTTCAAAACGCTGCCGCTCAAGCAATCTTCAGCCTTAGCCGTAGGTCCAAAACTTCTGCCCTACTTAAATCATTTCCATGGCTGCCAGTTCGTAAACGTATTTCCTTTAAGACCCTGACTATGGCATTTAAAGCTCTCCACGGCACGGGCGCTCGCTATCTAAGGAAAAGAATAGGCTTCTACTCTCCGTTGAGAGCCTTACGATCCGCTACGTTATCACTGGCCACTGTTCCGGTGATAAAGCAAGCTCGTATCAGGGGCTGTTCTTTTAAACTCCTGGCACCTCACCTCTGGAACAATCTGCCTTTGTTTCTCAGGAAGACCGATAGCCTTCTCACCTTTAGGAAGGAACTCAAAACATGGCTGTTTGGACAATAAACCCACCGGTTCCTTTGCTTCTGTCCTCTAGGTCTGATAGTGCCGGGACACTCTGCCCGAGTAGCTGAGCGCTTTATAAAACCTCTTTTAACATAACATAACATAACATAACATAACAGGCAACCCAGTAGATAGTGTCCTGGCTGAAGACACGTGGGGCGGCATCCACACCTGTTGGGTCCGATTATTCAGGAATGATGTCAGCCACTCTAAGGGGGAGCCGGTGATGCCAATAGCAGACAGCCTGGCGAGAAGAAGCTGATGGGGCACCGTGTCGAAGGCGGCAGAGAGGTCTAAAAAAATCAATGCCGCTCTGTCGCCTCCGTCCAGGCACTCCCTAATAGCCTCTGACATCTCTACCAGTGCTGCTTCAGTGCTATAGGCAGCACGGAACCCTGACTGGGCCGGGTGCAAAACATTGGAGGCCTCCACAAAGGCGTCCAACTGGCGGAACGCCATTTTTTCGCAAACCTTGGCCAGCACCTGTAGCAGGGAAATAGGTCTGTAGTTAGATGGAGCTGATGGGTCCAGACCTGATTTCTTTAGGAGCGGCAATAATTTGGCTTGCTTCCAACAGATCGGAACTGTAGCTGTTGTAAAGGAGAGGTTAATAATCTGAGTAACCTCTGCGCAGACCGTTTCTGCCACCCCTCCCAGAACACTTCCGGACACGGATCGGTAGGAGAGCCAGATTTCATGGACCTCAGAACGGCCAGTATGTCCGCTTCATCAGAAAGAGAGAATTCCCCAAACTGACAATTGGGGAGCTTAGGGGGAGGCAGAGAAGGCAAAACCAAGACCCGCTGATGATGGCATGCTATGCGCAGGCTGTCCTGGATCTTCACAATCTTAACTGTGAAGAAAGAGGAGAGATCCTCGCACCACTAATCTCCTTAAATCCCTACAATGCCTCAACCCATAACCACCCTAACATTACCCTTGCCACTCCAAAACCAATATCCACACTAAACACTAACATTTCCTTTGCCACCCCAAAAATCCACACCCACCATAAACCCTAAAAATTCCTTTGCCACCCCAAAAACCCATACCCACCATAAACTCTAAAATTAAACATGCCACCCCAAAAGCCATACCCGCTCTAACCCTAAAAATTCGCTTGACGGCACAAAATCCATACCTACCCAAAATCCTAAAATTACCCTATCCACATCAAAACCAATACCCACCCTAAACTTTAAAAAATTGTTTGCCACCCCAAACATCCACCCACTCTAAACCCTAAAATTACCCTTCCCGCCCAATACCCATACCCAGCCTAAACCCTAAAAATGCTTCCGCTACCCCAAAACCTATACCAACCCTAAACCTTAAAAATGCGCATATCACCCCAAAATCCATGCCCACCTTAACCCTAAAAATTCCCTTGCCAACCCAGAACCCATACCCTTCCTAAACCTTAAAATGACCCTTTCCACCCATAACCCCATTACCACTGAAAACCCTAAAATAACCCTTGCCACCCAAAAACCCATAACCACCCTAAACTGTAAAATTACCCTTCCCACCCAAAAACTCATATCTACCATCACCGTAAAATTACAGATGACACCCAAAAACCCATACCCACCCTTAACCCTAAAATGACCCTTTCCACCCCAAAACCCATACCCACTGTAAACCTTAAACATGCCCTTACCACCTCAGAACCCATGCCAACCCTAAACTCAAAATATTCCCTGGCCGCCCCAAAACCCTGTAGGTACAGTAGGAGTATAGGGCGCCTCTTACCTGATTCCTATTTTTATTATCAGTTGATTTATCACTTTTGCACCTGGTCCTGACGAAGCGCTCTTGGATCCACTAGGGACCAGTAGCGTGAAAAATGTTGACCTAAGCAACACTTTTCATTCACATTTTACTTCACCGATGCGAGAGAAGCGGTAAAATACTCACCCCCTCCTCCACATTTGTTTCAAGGAGGACCTCCACATCCTACACATATTTTAACCTCGTCTTCTGGACCCCTAAAGAAAACTAGGGGTTGGTAAGAAATTTGATACCACTAAACTTTGAGGAAATATTGCTTTTTGAGTAGCGAGACAGGTAGCTAGGTTTAGGTACTTCATTGTGTTTTGGCAATCTCTTCCTGTGCCTCAAGTCAGATCTTACTAGGTGTGTACTCAGACCTCAGAATTGGCACAAAATTGGGGTTTGAAATATTTTAGAGGGGTTTTTAGGTATCGAATATGTCAGTGTCATAATATAAATGTAAATTCGGCCCAGGGTGCGTGCTCACCTTGCACTATAAAAGTTGAGAAAATGCTTTAAAAATTCCTGATAGTTTGAGAGTAGCTTAGGAGAAATTGTAATTACATTGGCGAAATTCACCGTAGTCATATATTTTGCATCATGTAAAATATGTGAAAGGACTCAGAATTTCACATTGTTATTTTGCCAGAATCTTGCATACATGACATTTGTTTGCTCAGAAAATGAATTTGCAGAGTAATTTTTTTTTCAAATCATTTTCCTGCTGGTACCCCACAAGATTTTTTATGGGAAGCATTGAAAATGGTCACATGAATTACCAACAAATCCCATTTTCCAAAATTTCTGAAACATTGGAGTGCAACTCTTTGGAAATGGGGCATGCCAGATATTCAGGCTCAATAATTTATCTCAGACCTCAGAGGCTTTCTTTCTACAGACTGTGCAGCCTAAATCACACTTAAACCTGATTCTGCTCTCCACGAGGAGGGATTCTGAGCCCCAGAGTGTTTCTAGTAATGTAATGTAATGTAATGTATGTATACTTGTAAAGCGCACTGTTACCTCGTTACGTGGCGTCCTGGCGCTGTATACCGCTGGGGAACCCGTCCTGGCTTTCCCTGTGAGAGGGCACCCCAAAGGTGAAGCAAGGCATCCCCGGCGCTGCTAGGGCCGTTGTGGAGATTAAGCAAGCTATTGCCCAGAGTTGCAGAGTGGGACCCATGGTTAGCGTAGGCACCTAGGCGAGAATTATCGAGTCCGCGGACATTGACCCAAGACCCTGCCGCGTCGGGAATTGAACCCTGGTCCCGGGCCGACCTCTGCTTCAGGGTCTGCCGCTTCTAACCAGTGAGCCACACTTCTCCACTCAGACTAGTACAGTCTATTGAAATTATTTTACAAAGGTACACAAGGGACCAAAGATAAGCCGGTGGGACAAACTGTAATGGGCAATTGCGAAGGTTATGTGATAGTAGGGAGGATGATGGAGCACAAGGAGAAAAACAACAGGGCTGCAGTACCTCCTAACTTACTTTTAGCAATTCCACTGCTTGCCCACAAACTATTCCAAGTACGGAGTAGGATCTTCAAGACTTTTCTAGCTCAAAGTGTGCCAAACCTCAAGATTTTCTTACTAGACACTGTGTCCCTGCTAAATTAATTGTAGGCCAGACAGACTGCGCCCATCCCAAAAGATTACCTAAGTTCCATGATCCCCTTAGGCTGATCTATCCGAACCTGAGCCTCTCAACACTTTCCATGTACCCCCCAACACTTTACTAGCCTACATTGTGTCTCAAGCTTTTCCTAGCCCCCCACAGTAGCCCCTACCCTTTTCAGACCTGCATTGTGTCTCAGAGCATCCTGGTACACAACATGCCCCAAAATTAACCTGGCCAACACTGTGCCCCCCTACCATTTCTGGACCATAATAAGGCACTATATTTATCTAGCCAACATTATGTCTGAATGCTTTCCTAGCACCCCTATCGGCACAATAATTTCCGAGTCCACATGTTTATGTTATGTCTTATGCACATCTTTAAACCTTGAATAGGTGATCAGGAATTCACGGGGAGTTGATGGTTAGCAGGTCCTCTGTGCAGATGGAAACGAGCTCCAAAGGTGCCCCCCTCTTGAGCAGGCCCGGTTCTAGCGGGTGGGCTGGGTGGGCCAGGCCCACCCAAACATGAGCCTGGCCCACCCAAACAGGATCTTTGGCCCTCGCAGTGAGGGCTTGAAGGCAGGCGTCTTTGGGATCTAACTGCTTCAACCCTCCCCCATCGCGTGTGTCAGCACGGGCCAAGAGGCACACACACAGACAGTTTTAGAGATAATCTCAGCCGCACCCAAGTACTTCACAGGTCTTTAAAGACCATGGGGCAGATTTATGAAGGCCTTGCGCCGCCGGTGCGTCACTTTTTCCCATGTTAAAAATTACGCACCGGCGGCGCAAGGCCTTCATAAATCTGCCCCCATGTATATGTTAACGAGGCTTTGTTTATTTTTTCACCCGTTCATCTCTGCATGGCGAAAGGCGACAAATCCTTTCTTTGACAAGGGTAACCTTTGCTTACTGTCCTGCTGCGTTGATATTTATTTTTATATGCAGCGCAGGAGAAAAGAAGTTTCTTTATTCCTATTCACCTTTCCTCACCCCTGCAGTGGCTTATCACATAAGGCTGTAACACAAAGTTTGACTAATGGAGTAGGTAAGAGAATGTGTTACTATATATCTTTCTTTTTAAATTGGCACAGGCCCGGCAGGACACATACTTCGTTTGCTTCATTTAAACAGTTTTTATCATCATCATGGCTGATGCAGGACAACAATAAGAATACAAAATGCCCAGATAACGCTGGTGATTAATAATCCTGCTGGAGAGCAATCATTTGTCTGTTAGTAGTTTTCAAATGCAGATGAACTGTATTTTATGTGGATAGCTCCAGGGCTTTGAGTGGGATAAAAAACTGGGGGTCTCTCAAAGGGGCGTGGCCAATGTAATTGGTTTTGTGATATAGTTAGAACTTCCCCAGTCTTTCATTACTCTAATGTTGTTAAAATGAGTATGTTTGGGCAGATATACATTTTTATCAGTAAAGCTGACCCCCATGGAATACTCTTTAACCCTTTAAGTGCTGCCGTCGGCCAACGGTCATCACGGGCACTACCTCCCCAGTGCTGCGTGCGACCGCTGGACGTCCAGTTCAGCACTGGATAATGGACAGCGCAGCACTGGGGAGGTTTATTTACGAAGCTCCTAAGGTGTTAAATCCTAAGGTTGTGTTTCCCCAGACCAAACCCTCTTAAAATATCCCGCCCACCAGTATGGATGACATGTGATTCATACACCTTGTAATCCTCATTGGCTTATGTGACATTCCCTATAGACTGATTTACATACTTGTATGATTCATTGTATCTGTATAATGTGTGCATTGTGTAAAGTACTGACACACACTACACTGATATGAGTAGCGCTATGCGACAAATGAAATGCATATGAGAGAGGGGCTACGTAAAGATAAGGGGCACTGTTGGAGGGTGGCAGTGAGGGAATCCGAGGAGGAGGTAGTGGGAGGGGCTATGGAGCGATGAGGGGCACTGGTGGAGGGTGGCATTGAGGGAATCCGAGGAGGAGGACAATAGGGGGAGGGGCTATGGGGAGATCAGGGGCACTTGTGGCATGTGGCTTTGAGGGAATCGAGGAGGAGGTCAATAGAGGGGGGCATTGGGAGATGAGGGGCACTGTTGGAAGGTGGGAGTAAAGGTATTTACGGAGAAAGAGGTTATTGGCGCAGCGCCAAAAAAGACATTCACATCAGCGCTGAAGCCGGCCTTTCTGTTTTTGTTTATTTAATTAGCAGTCGGGTCATAAGGGCTACTGTGGAAAATACTTTAAAGTGCGTGCTAATTATATTTACTGCTATATTCAATGTTTTAAGTTTGAAGGTGATTTTCCTAATGTTTTTACCTGGAAAAATTAAAGTGGAGCCCGATGGTGCCTGATATGGGGCTGGGACCCAAGGTCATCTGTGAGATAAGGTGCACAGGAGAGGAGTAGTTGATAATAAAGCTTGTAAGGGAGTGCGTTGCAGAGTCCGTGGTCAAGTGGAAGTAGTAATGAAGAGGGATTCTCCCTGAAGGCTCGCACAGAGGGAGCCCGAGAAGTGTCACTTGCCTGATACTCCCACCTCAGAAACCTCCTTTTCCCATCAAAGGGACATTAAATGGAAAAAACACTTTTTGAGAGTGATCACATTTAGAAAGAGATTTGGGAAAGAGTGCATTTTACTGGGCCTTGTAAGACTAAGAAGAGATAAAGGAGGGCCCTGAAGCAGGCTTGCCCAGACATATATGCGAAAAATCGAGCTCGCAGTGGCCCACCCAAATGCACCCTAGGCCCACCCAAATAAAAATTCCTGGAACCGGGCCTGCTCTTGAGCCATTCTGATGCACACAGTGGACAACCAGGGAAGTTATAAAGCATCCTTGTGAGGCCAAGGTCAGTTTATTTGCCAGAGCTTGGGAGACGCGCTCAAGGCGACAATTGCTAATTACAAAGCAAACTGAAATCCAACCCTCCTCCTACGGCCTCAGACTAAATGGTAACACCAGCTCCTTTACGGCTGCGGAGGCTGTGCTGGCACTCTCTAGTTGTATCCTGCACCTGACCTTGCGTTTGGAAGACCTCACAGTACAAACATAATATGCAGGTTAGAGTGACCCACTGGGCCTGATGTCAGCTCGAATTGCAATGCCTCAGGAGGGAAAACACCACACAGGCCAAGGCAAACAAAATGACTCTCATATAGTTAAAGAAGAACTTTTAAGCTCACTCGTCTGCAGAAATCCAGCCCTCACATTGCACTGATCTTTGCGATGTGTGTTTTTATACACAAATGCAAAATCTCAGATTTACAAACCTTACATAAGAGTGAAGAGTGAAAATGAAGCCTACGAATGGATGGGCGGGCTGCCATCTTCATGTTGTATTTAATATCTCTTTCAAGTAAAAGTAATAGTAAATGCAGCACATTCGCTGTCACACATGAGAGCTACAAATGGGAGAGCTTTTGTGCCAAGCTTTTAAAATAGTGCTAAGTTTTTTGCAAATCACAAAATTGTTTTAGTGTCCTTTCATTTAGTAGAGTTTTTCCAAGAGAACATTAAATATTAGGTTACAGGCTCCAACAGAAATGTTGCTTCAGCAGTGATCTGTATGTAAACTCTGGCCAAATTCAAATATTTCGAAAACTTAGCAACACACTGTAATCAGAAAGTTCCACCTTCCAATCACAGTATCAGTTTGCTGTATGAATCTTTGTGCACCTGACAAATATCAGGTTTGAATTGCTGCAGAGTCATGTCAGCACACAGCCCTTCTTTGATTAATACAAATTAAGTGCATTAGGTTATTACAATACTCTTAGTGAGATCAGACGTCTCAAATGTCCATGTTACTTAGGTGCCCTAACCATATGGCAAAAAAGAAGGATCAGCCATGACTGTGACTACAGCAGAAGGAAGTATGGATGACTACTTTAGGTCAGTACGTCATATTCATTCATCATAAGAGTTCTCAGTATACCTCTGGAAAGATGGACATCTTGTCTCAGAGGCTCCCCCAGAGGTGTGACCACTTCCAATGTAGACACCACTGGAGGGATAGCATTCACCACGTTTGAGTCACAAATCAAGAGTAAGAGAACAGTAAGGTCCAGAAATGATATCTGAAAAAACATTGAGTTTACAGCTACAGATTTCCCTCACACAATACTCTGGAGAAAGCCTTATTTATTTATTCAAAGTTTTATATAGCGCGGACAAGATCCTTACAGATATCAGAGCGCTTCACAAAGACAGGGCAGGGGCAGTAGGAGTGAACAGAGATAGTGGGAGCAGTATAAAAGTCAATAACATGGTAGGGTAATAATAACATACATAAGACATATCAATATACAATCAGGTAAACAAGTAATATAAGACGGCACAAGTCACTGATCCCACTACAGAGGTGTTCAGGTACACCTTGGGTGTGAGGATGTCTTATACCAATGTCCTAGTATACAGAGGACACTGAGTGAGGGCATCGGGAGAGTGACTCAGTAAACCAGAGTGTATCATATATTGGTTGGTAGTAAGAGAGTAACGTAATAGTGTTCCCACCAAGTAGAAGTATAGTGCCAAAGGACAGGGTGAGCAGTGATACAAAGCAATGCAGAGTCTCTGATCCAGCCCCTAAAAGGTTCAGGAGATCTTGGCCAGAAGGATGGATTTCACCTCTTTCTTGAAGAGTGCAGTGGAGGAGATAAGCCTGGTTTCAGGAGGGAGCGCATTCCAGATCCTGGGTGCCATTCCTGAGAAGGAGCGCTTGTATGTTTTCTCTTTCCGGAATCTACGAGGTTTCAGGAGTAGATTTTTTGCACTTCTATTGGATCTCGAACCTCCTGATATAGACAACTTTTGAGCGAGGTAGTTGGGTGCATTGTGGTGCACGGCCGCGTGTGTCATAACTGCGATTTTTAGCTGTATTCTAGCTTCAAAAGGCAGCCATTTTAGAGACTTTAAGTCTGGGGATATATGCGAATGTTTTCTTGAGCCAGTAATGAGTCTCGCGGCAGCGTTCAGGGAGGCTCTTAAGGGTGCTGTTGTGGATAGCGGGAGTCCGCTGAGGGCCACAATTCCGTAGTCTATTCGAGGGATGACTAAAGCTTGTACAGCAGTTCGGAAGTCTTCGGCAGGGAGGAAGGGTTTAATTTTCCTCAGTGTGTTGATTTGGAAATTAGCTCCTTTTGTGGCTTTGCTAACGTGCTGCTGCATGTTGAGCTTGGCATCGAGTATGATGCCTAGGGATTTTGCCGAGTCCACGATGGTAGGAAGGACATTGAGTGCTGTTAGGTTATTGAGCCATGTTTGGGTGGTGGAAATTTTCGCCGGGGGTGAGATGAGTAGGAACTCAGTTTTCAGAGCATTTAGTTTGAGGTGATTATCAGCCAGCCAAGATTGAGTGTTGATAAGCATGGAGTTCAGATGTTTGATATCTTCCGGGGATTGTAGCTTTAGGTAAAGTTGTGTGTTGTCAGCGTACATATGGAATTGGACATTGGAGGCTTGGAGCAGGGTGGCGAGCGGTTCCATGACGAGGTTGAACAGTGTGGGGGAGAGGGAGGATCCTTGTGGAACACCTAGATCTGCAGGCACGGGTGTAGAAAGCATATTGTTGATCTTGAACTTCTGAGACCGGTTGTGAAGGAAGGACGAAAACCATTTGAGAACAGTTCCCGATAGACCCATTCTAGTGCTTAGCAGCTCCAGCAAGTTCTCATGTTTGACCGTGTCAAATGCTGAGGAGAGGTCAAGAAGGATGAGGAGGCAGGACTCATTGCGATCAAGAAATTGGAGGGCGTCATCAATTATGTGTGTCATAGCTGTTTCTGTGCTATGTCTCGCTCGGAAGCCTGATTGATGAGGGTTGAGGAGGTCAAATTGATCAATGTGTTTTGTTAGTTGGAGTTGGACGCATTTCTCCAGCAGTTTGGCCAGGGTGGGGATATTGGTGATGGGCCGGTAATTGTTTAGGTCAGACGGATCAGCTGTAGGTTTCTTGAGTATAGGCGTGACTTGCCCCACCTTGAGGGAGTCTGGAATGAGGCCTTGTTGTAGGGAGCTGTTGATGATTTTGGTCCAGAGAGGGAGGAGCAAAGGGATGAAGTCTTTTACAGCATTAGCAGGTAGAGGGTCTGTGAGGTGATTAGAGGGCTTCAAGGTGCAGAGCAGTTTGTGTATTGCTTCTTCCGAGTAGGTATCGAAGTACAGCCAGGATGCCTTGTTTTTAGGTTGGGTGTTAGACATTCTGATGTGGTTGGGGAATCGGCTTACATCCATGATGAGGTCATTTCTTATGTTGTCAGTCTTTAGCTTGAAGAAAGCAGAGAAGGCTTCACAGTGTGGGGTGTCGCTAGTTGTACTGTTTGATTGTGAGGGTTGTGTCTTTGTTTGGGTCTTGATTAGTTCGAACAGCTTTCTTGGCCTGTTTTTTGCTTGGTCCAACTGGCGGCTAAAGAAGTCCGACTTTGTGCGCTTTATTTTCCTGAAGTAGGCATTTCTCTTGTTCTTAAGCCTTTTGAGGTGCAGTGCTGAAGGGTCCAATCTCCATGTGCGCTCTGCCATTCGCATAGTACGCCTGTCGTCATTGAGTCTATCATCATACCAGGGGTTGGAAATTTTGGTGGAGACTCTCTTCAGTTGCAGTGGGGCGACTTCATTGATTATTGTATTCATAGAATCAAGGTAGTGGTCTAACAGTGAGTGAACATCCGAGGTACCTGAAGGGGGAAGGAGGCGATTGCCGATGTGGGGAGGCAGGGTAGAGGGGTTAAGATTCTTCATGTCCCTTTTCCACGTTTTGGATTTGATTGGTTGAGCCGGGTTAGGTTTAACTTTTTCATTGATAAAGAAGGTGATAATGTGGTGATCTGACCAGTCGCAGCGTTGTATCGCCTCCAGTTGTGTAGAGTTCTCTTTGGCAATGATGAGATCGAGTATCGAGCATTTGTCGTGTGTTGGTCTATCGCATATTTGGGAGAGGTCAAGCGCATTAAGGAAAGTTTTGAGACTATTCACCACTGTGTCTTTCTGATCGCTCCAGTGGAGATTGAAGTCACCCAGGTAGACTTGGGTGGTCTGCCGACCGGCATTGGAAGTGATCATGTCCATGAGTTGTTGGGTGAATATGAGATTGTCACCAGGCGGGTGATAGATGAGATGTAGAGCACAAACTTGTTTGCCCTCGCTGGAGATGTCGAGGCAGAGGAGTTCACAGGAGGAAAGGGAGGGGGAGTTGACTTTCGTAACGGAGAGATTGCTCCTAAAAATGCATGCAATTCCCCCGCCCGTCTTGCCAGGAGATATGTCCAGCCTGATGATGTGATAATTGGGGGGGACTAGTATGTCCATAATCTGGGTAGAGGCTTCAGTAAGCCACGTTTCCGTTAGAATGGCTAGGTCTAGATCCATAGCTGAGACGAGATCAGCGATGTTGGAGGAGTGTCTCTGGGCCGATCTGCAATTGAGTAGGATGCATTTGAGTTTGGGAGAGAGAAGGGTGGTCGAGCTTTCTAGTGTGAGGGAAATTTTTCTGAGGTTGTTAGGGACGGAACCTCTGTTGTTGTGTGTTGGGAGCCTCAGAGGGTTTGTAAGAATTGTGGGTATGGGGATGTGTGTGTTGGATATGTGTTTTACCGGACCTGGGCCATAGGAGCGTAGGAGAGAGCATAGGTCGCAGTCCGACAGTGGGTTGAGGACACGACGGGGGCGGTGGGAGTTATTGCGAACGGGGATAGTCGGCCAGCGCGGGTGTCGTTGGAGGCGAGGGTATGTAGGGAGGGTGCGTCGTTTGTAGGGTGGAGGGAGGGTGTGAGGTAGACTGGGCTGTGAGGAGAGAAGGTCTTTGATTGCGTGGACATCTTTTTTGATTTGTAGAATATCCTCTTTGACTTGTTGGAGGGTGGATAAGGTCAGGTCAGGAGGTGTATTGGGGATGGGGTTGGTGGTGAGAGCCAGTGGTGAATCGTTGAGTAGTGAGCTGGAAAGCGGGCAGGGTATTGAGGGGGGGGAAATACTAGCGTTGTTGGAACGTTCTGTGGAGCTAATAAGTGGGATGGCATTCAAAGTGTGGGCGTGTTTGTGGGCGAGGGGTGTGGGTGAAGTAGGTGAGGGCGGTGGGTGGGAGGCATAGGTCGTGCCATCAGTGGGAGACGGTGCAGGAGAGTAGAAGAGAGAGTGAATGTTGAATGCAGTGGGGGAGACAAGAGGGTAGTGAGGGCTGAGAGTAGGAGGTGGGAGAGAGGGGGATGCTAAGGTAGAGGAGGCGGTATGTTCTGTATGTTTTGTTGGGAGGGTGAGAGTGTCGTGGGTGGGAGTGGGGAGGGAGCTGGGGAGGGGGAGGTGTCCACCGTGGGGGAGCTGGGAGGGGGGGGTGAATAAACTCCGAATGGTGGTGTGTTCAGATGGTGGCGTGTTGTGGGTGAGAGATGTTGTGTCGGGTGTGAGCGTGTCGTGGGGAGGAAACTGGGGAGGGAGAGGCCTCTGGCGTGGGGGGGATGGGAGAGGGGGGTGGGTAAACTCCGAGTGGCGGTATGTTCAGATGGTGGCGTGTTGTGGGTGGGTGTTGTTATGTCAGGGGGAGGGGGATGGGGGGTATGAGTGTGGGTAAAAGGGGTCAAGTTAGAAGGGCGGCTAGTATATGAGGTGGAGAGATTTGTGACTGTGCTTGGGGAGTGTGGGGCGTTAACAGCAGGTGGGCCGTATACTGGGGTGCTGGGGGTAGAGGTGATGTAGGCGGGGGCTGCGACGTCGGGGGTGATAGTGCTGGTGGAGTTCTGGGTGGGGGTCCGCAGCTTGGCAAGGTGCTCTTTGAACTTGGGGAACAGGTCGTCTAGTAGTTCCAGGTTCTTGTCCGTGGATTGAATTAGGACAATCCCGTTATTGTAGATAGTAATGGTAGCCCTGCCAGGGAGGAGGTGGGAAGGTGCGATAGAGAGAGTTAGGCCATGAGTTGTTTTCCTGGTGGTGGAGACGGTGAGTAGGGTTAGGAACGCTTTTCTCCATTGGGCTCTGCGTGAGGTGTGGAAGATGATATCAGTATTCAGGGCTCCATTGCCCGGTGAGAAGTAGGTGTCAGCAAAGGGTGTTTCAGGGTGCGACCTCAAGAAGTTATGTTTAAAGCGTTTAGGGCTTTCTTGGTGAGGGTGGAAGGGTAGATGATTCTAAAAGTGTGCTTGCCGTTGAGCTCTATTTTAGAAAGGCTGTGATGTTGGGTGTAGGAGATAAGACGACAATCAAAACTGTCAGCCGTTGGTTACAGGGCAACGGGGGTGACACTAGTGAGTGAACAAAAGAATAAGAGGTAGAATTCAGTGCAATCCAGGAACAAACAGTGCGTAGGTGCAGCTTACATAATGTATCCTATGTACGAGGTAGTAGTCATCCTACCCCATGTACAAAATATGAGAGGTAGAACTGGTTAGGTGGAATCAAATTTGCCCATCTGAGTGTAAGAGGTAGCAGCGATGTAGTCTATGTGTAGAAAGTAGCGGGGTGCAGCTTACATGACTAAACGAGGTGAATGAGGTAGTAATGATCAGTGCAACATCGTGAAGTAGCTTACATCGAAGAACCAAATAAATGAGGTAGCGAACAGTGAGTGATAGTGAAGGAGGTGAGATAGGTGCAGCTTACCACATATACAGTATAAAAATAGGGCTAAACTACTAATGAATTAATGAATCCAATATATGAGCAAACAAATTACTGCTAATATCAGTCAAAAATACAGGTAGCAGAATAATACTGCAATAATAGGTATAGGTACAAAAGTTCAAATTACAAGTATAAACATAATACTGCACTAATAAGCAGACATTCTTTCATATATGAGGTAGCAATCTGTGCATTGCAAATGTTCAAAATTTAGGTAGAAATATAATACTGCCATAATAGGCCAACAATCTTTCACAGGAAGGTCTAGCTACATAACTGAGCACAGTACTCGGAAGTTGAGCTTAGACAAGGATGATAAGATCTTAGTGTGTGATCAGGTAATGATGGAAATGACTAGTCCAGGATGGCCGCCCTGAAAGAGATTAGTCTAGTCTAACATGGCCGCCAAATAGGTGTAATAGAGCCAGTAGTCCTCTGTTTGTTGCTGTTGCTTAGATAGCAGGGAGAGTGAGAGAGAGAGAGACCAGTCTAAAATGGCCACCAGATTGTAGTGAATACAAAGTTTAGTTTCCCTTTCTACTCTGGGCAGGTCGATTTAGTCCATCTTCCATGTTGCTTGAAGGGGAGGAGAGGATAGAGATCAAATTCTATGTAGATGGTGAAGAGAGAGGCTTATCTCTGTTTTGCTGATCCCTGACCGCGTTGGTATGTAGCCTCATGGTCATCTGGTGGGCAGGGGGGCGATTTATGGCTCTTGGTTGTGGCTCCAGCCATAATGGCCAATGGAGAGTGAGACTATCGCAAAGCCAGCGAAAATGCAAAGTATAACGGTCAATTTGAAAATTCCGGGCATAGAGTACTGTGAAATGCAAACATGCGAAAAGCCGGCATGGTTGTCCAAAACAAAAAGATTGGAAAGATTGCGTGCAAAAGTCCGGGCAGACCATGAGAGCCCGGCATCAGAATTTAAAGTGATGTCTAAGTCCGCAGTTACCTTCCCCGCCACAGTCTAGCACGCAGATTTCCAGGCAGAGAGCGAAGCATCAGCACGAGCGTGCAGAGCAGAGGACTCTCGTTCAGCCACCCTCCGCGTCGCCATTGACGCTGCTCAGATCAGGCAGCCCAAAACATTATGGAGAGGCTACCCAAAACACACACAAATAGGGTACACCAGAGTCGCCTCAGATGCCCCACTCTCGCCGATCTGCCACTCCAAAAGTCTCGCTCTCCAAGCTTCCCTGGGAGGGGGGGGCGGGGGAGAAGCCTCCCCTTGGAGCGACCCCCATCACCCTCACCGGACCGGTCCGCTCCAACTCCCATCCACCTGTCCCTCGCCCCGGTGGAAATCAGCAACACTCACCGGTGGGGGGGGGGGGAGGGGGGCGGCGAGCCCTCCGTAAACACACACAGCGACCGCCGTGACAGCCACACCGCCCTCCTGGTGCAGCGGTGTCGGGACTTCCCGCCGCCTTCTGGGGTCCCTGGGCAGGCAGGCAGCGGGACTCAGATGCCTGGGATGTAACGGCGACCGCAGGCAGGCACCGGGCAGTCCACTGCAGACGGTGTTCGCAGGCTCAGCGGGACTCAGATGTCCTGTCAGTCCATTAGTGTGGCGATGTCAGGTCTTCCCGCCGCAGTCCCGTCTGGGGTCCCCGGGCAGTCCAGTGCAGGCGGTGAACGCAGGCAGGCAGCGGGGCTCAGTCGTCCGGGATGTGACGCCGACCGCAGGCAGGCACCGGGCAGTCCACTGCAGACGGTGCCCGCAGGCAGACAGCGGGCATCAGGATTCAGATGACCGGGCAGTCCACTGCAGGCGGCAATCGCAGGCACCTCCTGTGGCACCACCGCTTAGCTCCAGCCGTCCCGGTCTCCACCGTTGCTCCGCCGAGGCTGCAGGGGTCTGAGTCGTCCATGTTGCAGGTATGCGATTTGCATCAAATTTACCAGTTACTTTTGACTCCAGTTACTCGTTAATCCAGTAACTTCTTAACGGCCATTTACATGCTTTCCTCGCTGATGGTGGTGCGTGCTATCGGGGATAATTCCGGAAAGGGATCCCCAGCA
Organism: Lissotriton helveticus; assembly: GCF_964261635.1. Taxonomy (NCBI): domain Eukaryota; kingdom Metazoa; phylum Chordata; class Amphibia; order Caudata; family Salamandridae; genus Lissotriton; species Lissotriton helveticus. The sequence continues at coordinate 1,342,271,765 of NC_136057.1, read as the reverse complement.
CTAGGAGCTCCGGACCAGAGCTCCTACCACCAGGCGGCCATCTTCCATCCATCAAGCCTTCAAGACATTTCTGCCCTGGATCACCCTCATTAAAAGGGGAAACTGAGAGGGCTGAAGGTGTCATTCTTGGTACTTAATCAAATGCATCAAAGTGGAGTGGGGGGTGACCATGTGCAGCAGGTGGGGACAAACTAGCTGCAAAGAGGTCACCTTCTCCAAGCAGTCATTCACATACTGTAAAATAGCTATTCACAGTCTACAAAGATGTCCCATGAACAACAACAGTATCTTAGTAAAAACTTGAGAAGCCAAAGTGAGGCCAATAGGAAGAACTACAAACTGGTAGCAGTTATAAATCTCAAAGACTGCAAAATGAAACTAGGCAGCATTGTTTGCTGAAGGTCCAGGACCTGAAGAGCTTGGCTGACAAAGTGCCCTAAGAATTTTTCTTTCTGCATGAAGGAGTTAAAGACACCCTGATCACAAACAAGTCCCAGGCTCTTCTCTTCATTGGAGGCCAAAGCGTAGCAGAGGCTGCACACAGGCCCCCTCTGGGCCTCTCATTACCAACACCACCACTGGCAAGAAGGTTTAGGATTCTCTAAGACATGATTTGGTCATGAATGGCTGGAGAAGAAGAAAAGTTGGAGGGGAGGACTTTGGGTGGAAATATCCTGAAGGGGAAAGCATATCCTTTGTTAATGATTTGGAGGAGGCACATCTCTAAAGTTACAGTCTGCTAGTGGTCCCTAAACTTGGAGATATGTCCACCAGACTGGTGATTGTGTTCCACAGAGACAAAAGTAAAGTGTTTTTAAGTAGTGAGGGCAGGAAAGGAGGATGAAGAAGACTGCTGTTGTGCTGGCATCTTCTTTTGAACCCACTTTTAACCTCCATAGCCACAAATACAATTGGGGTTGGTCCTGAGGAGGATTTGATGGTTGAACCACAACAAAATGTTACAAACTTGAAAAGCTGCAACTGTCCTGTTAGTGCCTCTGTGTCTTTTGTTCTTGGTTAGCAACATCTCATTTGATGCGCTAATGATGGGCTTTATAAGTCAGACCCTACTTGGCTCATTAAGGGATCCAAAAGAATAGTTAGTATTTATCACCTGAAATATTTTCTTACTGTCTCTCTCTGTCTGTATCATTCTATGTCTCCCTCTGTCTTTGATAGAGAAACCTCTCTCCCTCTCCTGCCAATTTTGCTTTCTCATCTGTATCTAGTAGAAGGGATGAGGGGCATGAGAAACATAACAGAATAAACCTAGGTACCTATTTCATGGGAGTGTTTAAGGCAGCACAACATATGGGCAATTTGGTGGGACCTAGAATAACATTTGGCCAACCAATGCAAGAAATAGCTATTCACATTCTGGCCATTTGTGTTCTTCCTGAGCGCTCATGCTAATATGTTACAATGAAAGGCACTTAATTATGCCATGTGGCATAATAGCGGAATTTCAGGAATTTCATGTAAAAAACGTGAAATGAAATTCCAGAAATGACACCAATTTCCACAGCATCATTTACATGATGCTTGGGCCTGGTGGGAATGAAAGCTACAGATGCCAGTGTAACTTGTGGGTGGGGCAGACCAAAAGAAAGAATTAAGTATGCAGGCATTTTCTCAGAAGAACATCTGTTTGTTGCTTTTGCAGAACTGAAGGAAGTCGAGAGGTACCCCTTGAGGAACCAAGGGAAATGGGGTTATACAACCAAAAGGGACATACGACGCAGAACCCCAGAGACAGCGGATCGATGCAACTTTCATCAGGTAGTCTTCGCAACATACCATTAAAGAAGTACTGTTGATAGTGGAACTACGTACTACCTTTCAGGATATCCTTCCTCCTGATTTTACAAAGAAAGGGCTGAAGAAGAGGCACTGTTTTTAAACCAACATACGTCCTAGACTATCGTAAGAAACAGGGACCGCAAGGCAATCACTCAAGACATGTGTGGCCTAGAAACAGATCAATAATAAGGGTTTTTTCCAAATTGAAGTGGATCACGCATCTAAAGTGGATAATATAATAAGTCGTATAAGTTTAAACAGGCTAGACAACTGGCAGGAACATACTACCCATATCTCGACTAGAAACCATCGTTCGGATCACAAACAGAGTACTCACTATAAGAAGTGATCCTCATCAAGAATCCAGGGGCAATTACATATACCCCCTGATTGTGACAGCTTACCATTGGTCTTGATAAAGGTGGTAACTATAAGGAGAACCCACCGAAACGCGTCGACGCACAGAGTGGTATAATTCAAGTCTCCAACACCAGAGTTGATATGCTGATGTCATAGCAATACAATATTGGTGTTATCACAACGGAGCCAGAATATACAAACTGTATTCAACAATTGGATGTTGTACCTGTTCTGTCTCTTCTTCTCAATTGTGCAGGTCGCAATTGCGTGTATTGTTTTAACCGTGTTTTAAGACTAGGGATCTAGATTAGTGAAATTTATTCCTGTGTTTTTAAGTTATTCAAAATAAATGAATTTTTAACTACCTATATGTTTCTATTGTATGTACTTATGACATTGTGAGGCTTGGTATCGTAACCTTCACTTAGCATTGTCTCAAGGGAAACTTCTCTTCTTTTGCTTTTGCAGAACTTACAAAAGACAAGGCCTCATGCCCTTATATGAAAGATTAAAACAGCTACCCAGTTTGTGGGCACCCATGTTTTCCCTGATGTTCACAGAGATCCCGGTTGTGAAAATATAGCCCCACCCCCTCTTCATGGATCAGTAACCCTTTAGTTCTAAAGGGGTGCTTATCGAAGTAGTGACACACAATCTTATAGACCTACAATCCTCTTTGATGTAGAAAATCCTTGGGGCATACAGTGGAAGGGCATAGAGTGGAATATTGTACAGTAGAGTAGCACAGTGTAGTGTTTTAGAATAGAGTGGCGTAGAGTGGAGTGAGGTAGAATGTAGTGGTGTACATTGAAATAGCATAGAGTGTAGTGGTTTATTGAGGTGAGGCATACAGTAGAATATCATGCACTACAGTGGGTTAGAGTGGAGTGGCAGAGTGAAATAGCATAGAGTAGAGTTGCATACAGTGGGGGTGGCGTTCAGTGGAGTGGGGTAGATTGGAGTGAGGTACAGTGGAATGGCGTACAGTGTTACAGCATACACTGGAGTGGCGGTCAGTGGAGTGGCATACAGCGGATTGACATACAGCAGAGTGGTATAGAGTATAGTATAGGGGTTTCAACTAAAATGGTTTGCAGTATAGTGGAGGAGCATACAGTGTAGTGTTGTAGAGTGGAAAAGTGTAGAGTGGAGTAGCTTAGAATAGAGAGGCGTACACTTGAGTGGCATGCACACCGTAAAGTGTTGTAGTGGATGTGCCTAATGCAGTGGTGTGTACTGCAGTTGGGCATAAAGTCACATTGGTCCAGGTCTATTAAGGTACAGTGGACTCGCTGAAGCCTATTTACTAATGCTTTGGCAAAAACGTTTGTCTGTGTTCATCAGAGAATAAGGGATGTATGAGGCACAGCAGTTTTCTGGGTGTCCAGCTTTGGGAAGTACCACTATAGAAGCTAAGCCAAGGTTGGATGGGAAGGTGCCCCTTCACGCCGTTTTGGTATAGAACTGGAGCAAGTGTGGTGCACAAATGTCTCTAAATTTAAAGCAGCACTCAAGAGAAAACACATCGGGACCGGGTGTCTCCCCACTTTCCAACCACGCATTGTGGAAATTATTTCATCTTCTGTAAGATGGGAGTCCAGTTCTTCCCAATGAGGCTTTGTGAGCTGCGGAAGAAGTAGTCTGTCGAGTAGGGGGCTGGCTTGATCCCGGGTGGTCCTTTGCTGGTGTTCCTTTAACCATTCAAAATAGTCCGCAAAGGCTCCTGCTATCTCGACTAGTGTGTGTGGTGGGCGTCCTCATGGGTTTGTAATGGAGGGGTTCAATTTGGAGCCAGCATCTCTGGTGGATTTTCAGTAGAGGAGTTTACTGTTTTTATCACCTGGGCCATATATGTGCCGGGTGGATTCCCTCCAACATTCACGAGTGTCATTAAACTTAAGTTTCTACAGAGACACTCTATTGAGTCAGCGGCGGAGGAAGTCAGACACATCAGTTATTGCTATTTTCTCCAGGATTAAAATGCGAGTCACAAGGTCTGTTATATGGCTGAATGTATCCCTTTCGGTGTGTTTGGCCAATGCTCTGATCATGGCTTTACTTGCTGACCACAGGGTCCCCGCCTTGGTGACCGACCCAACATTTACCTCAAATTAGGAGTTAGGGATTATCTATAATGAACTAGGGATTGAGACACCAGATTGTCCGTTTATGGTCTATAGGGATTCCCACATGGAAAGTAACTGGTGAATGGTCAGAGATACCTTGGGGACGAATTGTTTCCACTGTTGTGTGCGTCATGTCAATAGCAAGGAGAAGTATGAGATGGAGGTGAGATAAAGATTTGTGCATGTGTGCCTTCTCTCGGGCGCCATCTCTGCCAAATGTTGCATAATTTCAGGGAGTCCATCAAAGAGAGGTGCGCCCTGGATTTATTCAGTTGGTGTCTGGTGGTGGGCCTGACACATCTTTGTCTCAGTTAAGTGTAGTGTTAAAGTCAATGCCATTGTCCCAGATGGCGGCTTAGGGATCACTTTGTAAGCTTGTCGAGGGTCTGCCGCTGAAGCTGGGGTGGTAATGAAATGCTAAGGATGCTGTATGGTTTTCCTTCTAGTGTCTCCACCACTCTGGTTTGGGAACTTGTGGGTTGTGGATGAACCACATGGCCACCAGTGGGTGCTTCTGGAGTCATATGGCTACCTCTCTGGAGCCCTGACTAAAACCTGCATGAAAGGCACAGTTGTAACTGAACAAAAACAGGATGGGGCAGTTAGAGCCCAATATGTGGGTTTCTTGAAGCAATGCTATACTCGACTGGTGACGGTTGACAAATAGAAGGACTAATATGGGAGGGGTCCAGAAGGTCATTAACATTCCATGAGATGAGGTGAAAGGCAGCCATGAGTACTATGGCTGGGTGTGGCTATTACCTTTGGATCGGTGCTAAGGCATGTGATGTATGGTCTTGGGTGTGCACAAAGGTGCCTCTGTGTAAAAAAACTAGAACAAGTGAGACCTTTAAACAGAGTGATTGCCCCAAAAGTAACAACCACCACCCCACACTTTCACCCCTGAAGCATCTGTCAAACTACAAACCAACAAATCACAATACATGTTTCCACAGAGATAGTGTGGGATTATAGGGATGCCAGGTCCCCACAGAGATAGTGTGAAATTATAGGGATGCCCAATTCCCTTCAAAGATCATGTGTGATTAAAAGGATGGCTAGGTCTTCACAGAGATGGAGTGTGACTATAGTGTTACCACTTTTCCCACAGAGATAGTGTGTGAAAATAGTCAGGTTCAATGCCCCCTAAATGTAGCATGTGATTGTTTATATTGATGCCAGGTCCAAACAAATATAGTGTGTGAAAATTGTGATGGCCAGGTCCCCACAGAGATAGTGTGTGAGTATAGGGATACCTAATTCCCCATAAAGATGGTGCGTGAATATAGTAACATTCAACTCCCCTGATAGATATGGTCTTATTACAAGTTTGCTGGTCTTACTGTAGGACCGTCACTGCAGCGGTCCCAGGAAGACCGCCAAGCCTGTGTTGAACCCGCCCACCAGATTCCGAATTGAATCCTGTGCGGGCGGAAGTTGCGGTGGCAGCGTCATGATATGGGTATGTTAGGATCATAGGAGAGCCTAAACAGCTTACCACCACCATGAAAGCGCCTACAGCACATTCCCGTGCACTGTGTGCCATTCAATATGTTGTGCATGCCACGCAGGGCACGTACAACACTCCACTTTTGGGGTGTCACATGATGGAACCCCAGCATAAACCCAATAGACCGATTTGCCCGGGAGCCCTTTTGGGGGCCCCTTTCCCTGCCTTTCCACTAAGCATTTCATGGAAGGGTCCCGCCATGAAATACTTGGTGGAAATACAGGTCAGAATCTGCCTGGCGGTCCCGGAATCAGCACTGCCATGATTTCCGCCTCCATTTCACACCACCACCGCTTTGGGATCCTGGTGGTGGTCTTGTGGCACACCAGCTGCCACCATTGTAATAAGGCAGTCAGACCACTGCGGTAGTACAGTTCGGACTGCCACCACCAGTAAGGCAGTCCCAGGTATGCTGTACTGGTAATAAAGCCCATAGTGTGTGATTACAGTGATATTCAAGTCCCCACAGAGAGAGAGTGTTATTATACTGATGGACAGGTCCCCATTGATATAGTTTGTGATTATAGGGATCCCAGGTTCCCACAGGGCTAGTGTAGGATTATAGAGAGGCCAGGTCCCCACAGAGATAGTGTGTGATTATAGGGATTCTAGATCCCCAACAGAAAAAGTGTGTGATTATAGGGATGCCAAGGTCCCAACCCTGATAGTATGTGATCATAGTCATATTCAAGTCTCCACAGTATTGTGTTTAATGATAGCTATGTTAAAGATGCCAAACAGATTATATTAATCTGGTAGATTTGTAAACTAATGTATTCACTTGAGGAATCAGTGTTTGACCTCCTACTCACATGTTTGAATCTTGGTGCTTCCACTCAGCTCAAGTTATACGTCCTTGAGATAACTATAACTGGTGAATTTCAGTGTTTTTAAGTTTAAAATGGCATGCTCATGTCTCCACATATGTTGCATGTTATACAGTGTGATTATAAAGGTGTTTTTTAATTCACCTTAGAGATACAGCATGATTGTAGGCATGTTCAAGTCACACAGAAACAGTGTGTGAACATACAGTTTTTGCCTTGAAATCTTTAATCTGCAGAATGTTACCACATATTCATTTACCACATAGGTAAGTACCACTTTGGCCTTTTTCTGGTACTTTGCAAGTAGTAAAGTAAATTTTATTATGTATAGTTAATTAAAACCAGTACAATCGTTACATTTAAAACAATTTCTTAAAATGTGGTAAAAGGGTAGTCTGTGTAATCGTCCTTACCGAAGACCATACGGTTTGAGACCGAGGGTAGTTATCTAGCAGTGTTCCCTGAGCCGGGGCGGGCTAGGCATTTGTAGCCCAAAGTTCGTCCGTAAGGTTCCAGAATCAATGGTTGCTGAAAGTTGTAGATTTGGTAGTCTTTGCTCTATAGTAGTCAGAAACTTGATGTATCTACAATTCAGTTTTGTGTTCGCTGGGTTCAAGCATGCAAGCACAGCCTGCCTTCGCGTGCTGGTCCCTATCTGCTTGAGCTGGTCCCTTTGTAGCTGTCGGCGGGCTTTTCGGAGCTCTTTGCAGAGACAGGTCAGGTGGAGTATGTCTCCTGTTGCTAGGTTGCAGAGATGACAGGCTTCATGGCCATTGCTCCTGAGCCATGGTGGTTGGTGCTCTCTGCTGGGCAGGATCCCTAATCTATATTTCAAAAACTTCAGTTTAGTGATTTTTGGGTAGCCCTGGCTGAAATAAAGTTGTGGTGTCAGGATTTATACGTATTTAAAGTCATCCACGCATAGTTTCTTTTAGCAAAAGCGGCTTTGTCCTCTGTTAGGGAAAGAGTTTTTACGTTCTTCCAAATCCCTTTTTTAAACAGGTTGTGCCCCAGTTGCATGTCCCAAAGTGCGGATGCCTTGACAGCCCCCAATGCTGCCTTCAAGTAGGAGCGTGCCTGCGATACATCCCTGCTTTGTATATCTTGCCACAGCATCGCGTTTAAGGTGTCATTGGAGGCAGAGCGGAGTTTGTGGCAGCAGATAATGTAGGCTCCTTGTCTTGCAAGGTCTTGTTTTTTTAGGCCGAACTCCAGCCGTATTTGGGCAGGCGAGGTGTAAGACGGGAGTGAGAACAGAGTTCTATATGCTTTTACCTGGATGTTATCTAGGTTCCTGGAGTCTCTTCCTCGTAGTGCCTCGCTGCCGTAGGAAATTGAGGGGAGCAATTTAGCCTGAATGACTTTTAAGTATGGTGTCAGGGTTGGGCCCGATAGTTGGTTTGCTAGATTTTTCAGTGTGATGGCGATCAAGGCCCCTCTTCTTTTGGTTTCCTCCATCTGCCTAACAAATGAACCGTCGGTGTCAAAGGTAAGTCCCAAGTATTTATATTCGCGTGAAGACTCTATTTTTTGGCCGCCCAGAGTCCAGGACTTCTGGTGTTTGTTCCTGGTATTGATCGACATCGTGCGCGTTTTACTTAGATTGATTTTTAAGTTCTTTTCCATTGCGTAGCTTTGCATTTCGATCAGCAAATTCTGGAGGCCAATATGTGTGTGACTGAGAAGTACCACGTCATCCGCGTATAATAGATTACTTAGGGTTTTTCCTCCCAGCCTCGGAGAGTGGGAGTTGCATGTGTCGAGTCGGCCTGATAAGTCTGCCATAAACAGGTTAAACAAAGTCGGGGCCAGCACGCACCCTTGTTTTAGCCCTTTTGTCGTGCAGACTTTGGAAGACAGATGGGTCACGCTTCCCAGCTTCACCTGCACCCAGGTGTCATAGTGAAGTAACTTCAGCATATTTAAAAGCGGTTGAGGTATGCCCCATTGTGCAAGTTTCCGCCACAACATGCCTCTCTCGATGTTATCGAAGGCCGAGCTGAAATCAATATAGCACAAGTACAGCGGCAGTTTTTTTGTTTTAGCTGCGTCAATTAGCAGCGAGATAGCCAGGATGTTGGTTGTTGTTCCGGTTTTTTTCCGGAAACCCGTCTGGTTCCATGGTATAATCTGCTTTGAGTCCGCCCATGTCACAGTCTCCTCTAAGATTATTCCAGCGAAGTATTTGGCCTCGTTATCAAGGAGGGCTATTAGACGGTAGTTGTCGGGGACCGTTTTGTCTCCCTTTTTGTGTATGGGGACAATCGTTGACCCTCTCCCGGAATCTGGGATTCCATTTAGGAGTCTGACTTCTGTGAATAAAGATTGTAGTACGGTCACCCATTCTGTGTCTTTCTCCTTGAACAGAGCTGGGGGGATGCCATTAGGACCTGGAGCGCCTTCTTTCCTGCCCTTACGAATCTGTTTTTTATTAGGGCGATTTGCTGGGCAGCTGATGGTGCCGGGGTAACGCTAGGTTGAAATTGATCTCCCGGGATTGTCGGCGTTGACATGGTCGTTGCGGGTGCTTGCTCTGCGTTGGTACTTCTTTGTGCCCCTGTCTGTCCCAAGGGATCGTTGAAATGACTGCCGAGGTAGTTAAGCCACTGATCTTCCCCAATGTGTGAACCGAGGTCCTTGTGGTCTGGGCGTAGGATCTTGTTTACTGTTAGCCAAAAACGGGCACTGTTGTTGCTTTTGGAGTCGTATAAAAGTTTTGCCCAACCTTCATTTTCTGCGTCTTTTTTTATTACCCATTTTGTGTGTTTGAGCTCAGCCCTTTGTTTTTTCAGTGTGGCTCGTAATTGTTCGTTTTGGGGCGCTGCTCTTAGCCTCCGTAGGGATAGGTTTGCAGCTCTTTTTTGTGAGCGTAGTTGTGTTCTTTGTCCTTTCTTTAGGCTGATACTGCTATGTTCTGTATTATGGTTGCCTTTAGGAGCAGTCTTTCTTGCCAGTTTGTTTACCAGTGAGTCTGTGTATTGCTCCCAGTGGGAAATGAGCCCAGCTGCATCTGATGTGTGTATGTTGTACAGTTGGAGGGCAGTTTCAGCCAAGGTGGTTGTGTTGGTTGGCGAGCATTTGATTTTCCTTTGGTTGATTGTATAAATCTCCCCCAGTGTGTTGTCTGGCCTGATTACCATTGGCGTTTTTGCTGTCAGCTTGCTTTCCTGAGGGCGGTGGTCACTTTCCCCCTGGTCCCCCATTCTGAATTCCCGGATGTATGGAAATAATGCCAGGCTGGCGAAAGTGTAATCCAAGATGGAGCTGGCTCTACGAGAGTAGAAAGAAGCTACTGGAGGAGAGTCAGTCAGAAATCTGCCGTTCAGTGCCCGAAGATTTTGATGTTCTAAGTCTTGGAGAAAAGCGTTATTTTGGCGCTTTCTCCAATTTGGAGGAGTACTTTGTGCTGGTATACTGTAGATTTTATTAAGAGCCAGAGCTTCTTCTTCTAATGACGAGCCAAATAAGTTTTGGTTGAAGTCCCCCGACAAGAAGAGGAGTGGGTTCTCCAGTAGGGTGACGTGCTCCGCCAGTTGGTTCAAGATGTTCCTTGAGTCTTTGGCTCTGTTTTTGGGTTGAACATATGCGTTTACAAAGCGGACTTCTTCCTCTTTGGTGCCCAGCTGTAGCTTAATCTTTACGGATAGGGTTGAGGATGTTAGTGGGACCAGTTGGACCGCCGAGGATATTGAGGTGGTGGAAACATATGTCGCCAAACCTCCTGACTGATGACCAAATGTATTGGTTCTGGCCGCCGCTGTTGAGAAGCAGGTGAAACCCGGGATGTGTTTTGTGCTTGAGAGCCAGGTTTCCTTCAGCATTACAATATCGAATTGGGAGATATACTTTATGAAATCCGGGTCATCCATTTTGGAGGCTAGGCCATTTATGTTCCAGGAACAGATGCCAAAAGCCGGCTCCCTTCCTCTGATGTCTTCTCCCGTTCGGTGAGGGCGTCATACCTCTTCGGGGCATGTGAAAATAGTTCTAGACATTGTTCCTCTTACTAGTGCGTGATTTGAATGAGGTGCCTTCCTTGTGCTTACTTCTACCCATTCTCCCATGGTGCGTAAGTACTTGTTTAGCGGGCTGTCTCGCTCGAAGTTGGCAGTGGTAAGTGTGCGAGGCTGCTGGTTCCTTGGGGCTGAGTTGCGCCTCCCTGTTGTGAACACTGGTTCCAAGCCAGTTGTCATTGACAGCCTATCCAATGGTTGCTGCCAGATGCTGTTCTCCCTTTTTGTCGGTGATCTTCCCAACGCACCCCTTAGGACACTGCAGGGGTTAGCCTGTTTCCTCACTGGTTCAGAACCGTTTCTTCTGCGGAGTGGCGAGGGGTAGGCTGGTCTTTGTAGAGGAACGAGCTCCGGACCCCAGTTCTTGAATTGAGCTGCTTCTGACATAATTAGGTCAACAAGGTCGCTGGAGGACCAAATCGTCCTAGTCACCTCCTGACTGTTTGAGTTCGGAACGGGCAGAAATTCAACCGAAAGTAGACAATTGGAGTTTATGCCCCCCAAGGTAGGGACGCATTTCATCAGTTTGAGAATGTTGCCTCTATTCAACACGTCCTGCTGCCCTTTCGATGTGTATTCCGGATGGAAGACAAGAGTCTCAGTTAGTTGTGTTTTACTACCGTCTGCCTTCCGTTTTGCATTTGCAGCATGGACGTAGGCTGCTGCGCCAAGATCGGGCGGAGCTTTGTGCATTGCTGGATTTCTGCCTTCACCTGGCGTGTTGGAACTGTGGGTTGGTGCTTTGGTTGGCGTTGGTTGCTTAAATGTTGTTTGCGTTGCTCGTGGCCAGATTGTCTTTGAGTGCTCAGATTGGCTGTGGGCAGAGTGAATAGTCACAGTTGTCATAAGTGTGGCCCTAGTTTGGTCGTGTTGCGATTGACTTGACGTGTGACCTGTGGCTGTTTCCCTTGCCCCCTCCTTGCTGATCAGTGGGATGGGTTTTTTGATTGCTGCTGAGGTTAGGTGGGCCTGGTTAGTGCGCTCGGCGGGAGTGGCCGTTCGGTAAGAGGCTTCCCTGTTTGACGATATCAGGGCTGCCACTTGGCGTTCAGTAACCAGCTCCTGCTTTGCGAAGGACTCAGCGGACTGTGTGTGCTGGCTAGTACTTGTCGCCATAGTTGTATGTGTGTCTAAAAGTGCAAAAGAGTTAGCAGCCGGTTGGACTTGGGGCCCTTGACCTTCCTGATGCAGCGGGCTGCTGATTGTATTTTGCGGCTGGGTTGGGCTGGTAACTTCTGGGATTTCCCCTTCTGAGGGGTTGGCCGTTTTTGTGGTCTGCATGCGTTTTCCATTAGTGCCAGAGAAGATAGGAAAGAGTTTTGTTGTAGTTGTCGACAGATTTTGCTTGCGCCCTTTTCTTTTTTGTTGTCGTCGTTGTTTTGCATTAAGTTTTTTTGGGGACTCCGATCTCTTCCGGGTGTTTTCCTCATTTGCAGGGGATTCCTGGCCAATTGAGCTTGTGTCAGACAGTTTGCTGCTGATTTTACCTTCTGCAAAGTTAGTAGGGCCCATTTCTTTGGGGGCTTTGCCTCTATGCAGCGACTTTATGTCCCCTATTAGGTCGGTTAGCATTGAAGGCAGTGTAGCTAATGTGTCTACTGCCTGATTGCAATTGCAGCTTAAGTAGGTATTTGTTTGTGCTCTTTGTATCAGAGTGTTCAAATTACCTAGCTTGTCGTCAATCCCTGCAGTGTAGACTGCCAGTGTATTAAGGAGGGTGAGTTGAAGATCCATTTTGTCCGATTGATATTGTAGGGCTTCTACGGCTACCTGAATTGTGTTTAAAAGGGAGATTCAGGCTCCGGTGTTGTGATCTTTTCCCTGCTCTCTCTCATTTGCAGATTGGGAATTTGCAATTGGGATAGTATTGGTGATGTTGTTGTCAGCCAAAGGGGAGTTGAGGAAAAACGGGTCTTTGTGGTCTAGATTGTTGGTTGTTAACCTGTCCTCTCGCCCTTGATAATTTGGGTGAAGCGGTGTAGCCCTACATTCAGCTTCCCGGCTCGAATTGTGTTGCCTGGAATTGTGTTGGCAGAATGCCGCGCTGAATGCCGCGCTGTACAAGAAACTTGGTGCTGAGGCATGGTTGCCCAGTTCTTTGGGTGATGAGGCACCTGTGCCAGCCGAATGGGCCTTTATGGGAGTGCTATGGTTGGGGCTCCTAATGTGTCCACCCTGGTCTGGATGGATATCCTTGGGAGTGGCTGAGGTTTGTATCTTAGTCGTTGGTGGAGGCTGTAGACCAGCCCCTGCTTCCCCCGTACTTGAACAACTGACTTGGGGGTCCGGGTTGTTGAGTTTGTCTACTTCTTTCGTCTCCGAAGTGGGTTTTGGGCTAATTGTGATCTCTTCCGGTAGGGGTCTTGGAGTGCAGCTGGCTAAGTGAACAGGTGGTGGCTGCTGTTTGCAGATCGAGTCAGGGGACTTTCCTAGTACAGGTGAGTACACTAGGGGCTCGAGTGATGCGCTTGCACTTGTGGACCTGTGCTTTGGGGTGCCACTTTGATAAGGATCTACCCTGGCCGCGGATGTTCCCTGGACCAAGGTGCTTGTGGTGCTTGTGATAGTGTCGCGCAGTGGTACACATTTTCCCAGCAGCGATAAAGGTGACAGCGGGGATTGCAATCCCTGGAGATGCTTGTTGCTCGAGAAAAAGGCTGAGCCTGCGTCCTTTAGGAACTCAAACTTTGTGTAAATTTTGGGTTGGTGAAGCTTTTTCCTTGTAAGTGGCTCAGAAGCTGGTGACACTTGGAGCAGGACCGTTGGGTGCCCTTGTTTTGCTGTAGTGTTGGCCAGACCTGATGGTGGCTCGGTTAAGGAGAGAAGGTTCTGCTCCATTCTGGGGGATGTTGTGCCGTCGGTGTCTGTTTTCTTGTCCCCCTTTTTCGTCTTTGCTTTTTTGCTTGGAATTGACTCCGGTGAGCCCCTGATCTTTCCAGACCTCATTCCGCTCTACTCTCTTAGACTCTCACCGCGGCTCCCCGCACTTGCTGATGGCTTTTCTCTCTGCTGCAGACTCTGTTACAAATTTTTCACAGTTTTTTTGCTCTCTGCTGCGCTCTAGTGGCCACTGGCAGCAACACACATCAAGTTTAAGGATCAATAGTTTGGCGATCCCTCTGCTGCTCGCTAGCTCCCCAGGCTCCGTATTAGTCTCGTGGCTCCTGCTGCCTCTGGGGGAGTCATTCCGTGGGTTCTGCCTGCTGTTGATGCCGCTGCCAGGCCACCAGAACCACCAGAACCAGAGCACTCTCGCGGCTCCTGCCGCTGCTGGGCCCACCTGGCTGTTCCCGGGCTACCACAATGCTCCCGCGGCTCCCGCCGCTACCGGGCCGTTCCCGAATTTTACCCGCCGCTACGGAGGTCTCTTTGTGGTTAGGTGCAGCTGCAGACTGTGCCGCCGCTGGGGAGACCTCGAGACCCCGGCAGAAGCAGAGCAGAGAGTGAGCTCGGCTGCTGCGGCCTCAAGCGTCTCGCTGCTCACTGCTTACTCGCTCACCCTCGGCGCTCAGGAAAACGTGGCAAGTGGACTGTAAGGATTATAGGAACTTTACAAGTAAGTAATTTACTACTTAGGTAAGTATTTGTTTCTAAATTACATAATTATTATATCATTATTTCTAATTAAAGGAGATTTAAAGGGTAATAGGATGCATAGTCGTGATTCATTGACACAATATCAAGAACATAAATATTGAGTGACACATATTGTCCCAAAAATAAAGGGCCTCATTAGGATGTCAGTGGGATGAACACTGACAGCATGTTGGTGTCGCCCCCACCGGCATCTGAAGCAGCAGTCAGAGCGCATGGTTATAGGGACTGGACCGCTGCGTTTTAGACGGGCTCAAGCAGAATGTAATCCCTACAATAACGACTGTGTCTGCTCAGGCACTGCCATAGGGATTACAATGTCCCTTTCCATTTTATGGCGGTCCATCTGTCACAGAAAGGCAGACGTAAAGCGACTTTGGGGGACCCTATAGGGCTCCCATCCCTCCACTATGAGGCATGGGAGGCACCCAAGGTGCCCCCACAAACATCCATGCCCCTTGTGGTAGGCATCATGTGGTACCCTGAAAACGGTGAAGGGATGCTTAAAAACATGGCTTTTTCGCATTGGGGCTTGTGCTGTGGCCCTTGACCGGGCCATTGCACAAGCCTCAAGGCATGTTTACGACTGCCTCTACAGTAGTCCAATCCTAATTTGGTGGACAGGACCTCCGACTACCTTTCGGCCGGTCCCTTTACTACACGATACAGGTCCGACCGGCATTGTAATCGGGCCCATTGTTGGCACAAAATTTGTATTCTATACTTGTAATGAAAAGAACAAAATGATTTAGTCTAAAATATCGTTGACAAGAATATCACCCAGAAACAGGTAACTTATTGATTTCTTAATAAAAAAATCAACTTTAATGTAATGCATTTAAAGCGGTTTATTATTTAAAGGTGATTCTTAGATTGTTTTAAATTTCTCTATTAGCAGCAAAATAATTTCAAAATTTAGATATTAAAATACCCATATTAAAACATGTTTTATTTATTTATACTATACAGTACATTTAGAAATAAAACCATCTTAACACATTTATAGCATTTGAATAATTTAACCAATGTCCCAAAAATTTTTTAAAAACTGTGTTTATAAAATTTGAGCTAATATAGTGCCCATACAAAAACAGTTAAAAAGCATTCTTTAAAAATACTATAAACATTGCTAAACCCAAAATATTAAAAACAAACAACAGTTTTACAAATATTTAAAAAAAAAACACTCTAGGCAACAGTAAGGAAAGTGTTGGACTTCTGGGTGTTAAGGTTTACTATTCCCACTTCAATCTAACCAACAGCAGGGAAAGGATTGATTTTTGGACGGGGTTAGAGTAAATATTCCCATTGCAGTCTAAGCAACAGTTGGGAAGGCGTTGGACTTCTGAGGGGCTAGATTTACTATTCCCACACCAGTCTACACAACAGTAGTGACATTGTTAAACTTTGGAATGGATAGATTCACTATTCCACTCTAGTGTAACCAACAGTAGGGAAAGAGTTGGACTTCAGAAGGATTAGGTCTACTATTCCCACTCCAGTCTAAGCAACAGTAGGATTTGAAAGGAATACATATAAGAATGCAAGGCCTACTTATTTACTAAAAATATATCAATACCTATTAAAAAGTAATACTTTAGAGAACATAGAAAAATAAGTACTCTATTACTTGATAAAAATATGAAACAATTGTAGAATGAAACAATTATATTACTTATAATAATATTTACTTGCTTAATATCAAATAAATTGCAAAAAGATAAAATAAATACCAAAATATTTATTTTAAATTAACGTGAAATAATGAATAAGATGTAAAACCAAAAAAATCATTCCACTGACAAAATTTCCAAAACACTTAGGGGCATATTACCAATGATTAGCGATATTTATTGCTAACGAGGCTTAGCAACAAATTTTTTAACGCTAAGCATCGCCTGAAATTATCGCAGAGATAACTTGCTATTAGCAAGGTTTATCTCAGAAGTGATAAAAATCCTCGTGCTAACTGCCAAATGAGAGATTATCGTTGGAAAACCAACAATAATCTCTCGAAGTTTGGGGTTAGCTTGATGATAAGGGCTCACAAACTTAACCATGATATCCACCTTCTATAGGATATCATGGCTAGGTCAGAAAAATACCAGGTGTAAAAAAACAGACATACTTGATAATAGGAGAAATGTCGCTTAACAACATTTCCCCTATTATTTTTCTCTGGAACGCCCCCTTTGCATCTCATTAGAGATGCAAGGGGAAGCGTAGAGAAAAAGGGTGCTAACATGCGAATTTGTGTGTTAGCACCCTGTTGCTGATAGGGAGGTAATGTTATATCCCCTTTCTTGGCTTTTAAAGCCCAAAAAGCGGAGATAAATCCCTTGATAATATGCCCCTTAATTCATAATTCAAATAAAACACAATGATAACAATACAAAGTACAACAGTAAACATATTCACAATCAATTATTAATGAATAATTTACATATAAAAACAAATAGCATATTATGACCCTAATCTTTCTACCCTACTCCACTACAAAAAAGTAACACAGTATTAAAAAGCACATGCATAATAAACATATACAAAGTAAAACAAACAAAAAATAAAACTCTTCAAAAATTCAACATAGAAACATATTTACATAATAATTATTCAATCAAATGTTTCATTAAAATAAGACAATATCACATTTAAATATGGCACAGGCGGATGGTGCGCACGTGTGGGGGTCCCCTAGTGTGCTTTGATGAAGCTAGTCGTGAATCAGTGTGAGTAGGTGCATGAATCAGAGGGGCGTGAGTGCAGCTCCCGCCGCTCCCCCGCATTCAACGAGAGCTTGACAGCACTTGTGTGTAAATCAGATTGTATGTCCCTCAGCCCTGTGTGTAGGTCCTCCATGTCAGAGACCACCAGTCCAACAGTGGTGAGGAGGGAAGAGGGGCTTGCTTATTAATATTAATCACAGCCTTACCTTGTCATCTTTACTGTTGCCTGGCAATCGCTGGTGGCAAAGAATTTGTAGCAGATGCTTTTACATCCACAATATATCGTGGAAACACGGCGCCGACCCGAGGTCAACGTCCGGCGCCGTGGCACCGTTCGCACTGCCCTAGTGCCGGCCCAGGATTCCGAGGTCTACGTAGATACCCACAGTATAAGTGAATCTGTGGCCAATTTGGTAGAGGGATACTGACAGAAGCAGTTAACAAAAGGCACATAGACATGCACCCCCCAACACCACACACACAAGCCCTGTAGGAGGGCTAGCGCTGCTAGCTTCACCAGACAGCCTCTCTAACTGCTAGCTTATTCCCAGGGGCCCTCTGAAGCCCTCACCTTACTCCGGTCCTTGCCCCAAGCCCGCTTCTAGTCATCTCCACAAGCAAAATATGGTTCCGCCTGGCACCAGACTTCTAGTGGCCCCTCTAACACCCTAAAAACATTCTTTAGCTGACACGGTCTGTAGAAAGAACAGGTCGTTAGGCTCTCAGCTCAACAAGCCAGTGCCCCCCTGAGTCAATGAGAGGGCTGCTTGTGCCAGTGACGGAAGCGGCACCACCGCCCCACTGCACGACAGTGCCCAGCACTGGTGCTACGCGGGCACCCAGGCCGCCGACAGCCCGGGTCTGCCAGCGTCATCTTCTGCCAGGAACCGTGGACCACTTGCACAGCGCTAAGTACGAGGGCAACCAGCTAGCACTGCTGGTGCTATTAACCAGCTACCTGGTACTTTTGTTACTGACCGACCTTGGAAGTATAAAAAGTGGTACTGGCCCAGCCGAGATCCTCCCTTCTAAATCAGTAAGAGACATCATCATATTAGTCAAAAATACACATCACTAGAATGAACATAATACCCAGAGATGCCCACAGACGTTGCCACAACGAAAACAGCAGAGCATGCGCACAGCCCTGCGCATCTTTAGGACTGTGCCCACTAATAACTAAGAAACACGTGTCAAAGAACACAATTTCACTGAAGATCTCCTGCTAGCGCCTTACTGCAGGGATTGCCCGCTCAATGCACTGGATGTGGCTGCTATAGATACAATCAGAGCTACTCAGGGTTGGACTCGATAGAAGAAAAAACAGACTCCGAGAAACACAGTGCTGTAGGAGGTCTAACAGTCCCAAAATAGATAACCTGCTCCTGCCACAGGCCACGAATAACCATAATCCTACAGAGGTCAATCAGAAGCACAAGTGTATGAGTTGTCCATGCCAGGATATGGTTCTGTGACATGCAGAACACACAGAGCTCGGCCGCAGGTGCCTTAACGTGTATAGTTGGACCGGAACCCGTGGATAACAGATCAGCCCCTCAGCTGCAGGGCCGCGGAGCCATCAGACAGGCACTGCAGCTGGGAATCTGTGCGCCGTTGGAGCAGGCAGTGGAACCCCTGGGATAGCTCAGTGAGCTGGAAGCAGGCAGGTTACACGCAGCACTCCGAGGACGGCGCATGGATTTGTTAAATGAACTCAGAGTGGTCTGTTGAAGTTGTACACTGCTCTCTGCAGTAGGCACACAGACCTGCAGAGCGATCTTTCTAAGACTAAAAGCCATAGCGAGCAGGGCACACGCATTTCCGCAGCAGGTGCCCGGACCCACTCAACCGCCTCCCAGCAGCCAGGACCAGAGGCCGCCAGCTGCAAACATACCTCTCTGTACAGAGACCTCTCTCTGCACACAGACTCTCTCTGCACGTTCGGAAGGAAAAATGCAACATAGCAGATTCAACCAGGCATAAACAGCGAACAATAGATGCATTTATAATGGGTGACAATAAACCAGACGTACCTGGGCCTGTCTCTGAAGGTCCCGCGGGCATCCTCGGGGGTCGTTTTTTAGCCTCCTCTCGGTAAATAAAAGGTGGTGCCAGAATGTCGAGGAAAGCAGCAGGTCTGTCCAGAGCGCTGATCTGGTGCAGCTTGGCCCTGTGCGGGCTAAGCAGGCAGGGAGGGCTGGTGGGGCCGAACTGGCTGAATGATCGGCGCAGGGCTCGGCGCATCGCTTCTCTCTGAAAGGGCTGGAGGGGCGGGCTGAATGGCGGTGGCGACGTCACCCCGGATACATCCTGCAGCCGGTCGAAGCCACAGATGCTGATGGTGCCATAGAGCACCTTCATCATGCCATGCATGCCCGGGTGATCATGCAGCAGGATTCACCCCTATCCACTGTGCAGCAGGAAGACAACCATGCTCAAGCTCTACATCTCGCAGATGTGCATGTAGGTGACAAGTAGGCTGTGTGGAGCGGCTGGCCGTGCACTGCCCTTGCAGCTCCGCAGCGTGATCTGCAGGTACTCAACCTGCAACTCATTCACTAGGTTCTTAAGCTGGTTCAGGTTGTCTGAGAAGGTCTTGCTAATCCCTATGGGGGACACAGTTGTGGTGCCAGGGAAGGTGAGCCAGGCTTGACGTGCGACCTTCTCGATGAGGGAGTCCATGTTACCCCAGTGCATCTTCCTCGTCGCCCTTCGAATCGGCACTGGCCTGAACTTCTGTGGCCTCGCGAGCTGGTCGCTGCGGTCAAGCTAACACATTGCAGGCACAGCCTGAACCCTGCAACCTTCAATCCTTACTGGATCCATTCAAGTTAATGGCTAATGCACAGTGCTTGCAGGCAGGCTGGGTCGAGGAATGGGTTCACTTGCAGCCTCCGTCCCCGCCGGGTGGAAAAAGCCTGATCGCGAAAGGGATCGCGTTTGGG
Source organism: Lissotriton helveticus (assembly GCF_964261635.1). Classification (NCBI taxonomy): domain Eukaryota; kingdom Metazoa; phylum Chordata; class Amphibia; order Caudata; family Salamandridae; genus Lissotriton; species Lissotriton helveticus. The sequence goes on along the minus strand of NC_136057.1, from coordinate 1,342,251,864 downwards.
AAAAAAACAAAGCAGTGAGTGGTGCGCGTGCCCATATGCTTTAAATTATCGCGCCCGTGTCTGGGCACGATATTTGAAAGCATATGGCAGGAAATGCACGTAATAGACACCAATAGGCCAGGGATGGAGCTATGCACCTGCCTCTGGCCTATTGCTGTCTATTTTACAAAAGAACACGCAGGGAAAGGCCAATAGCAGGCCTCAAACGTTAAATCAAATGCACAAGCGTGTTGCATTTTCCAGGTTCATTATCAAAACCCGGCCAAAAGGACTCTCGCTGCGCGAACACTGCTGCGCAGTGTATCACTAGGCGCAAGACCTAAAAATGGGTCAACACAGTTAAAACAAGTTTGGCAGAACTCTAGATCTTTACTCTGAAAGCATGCTTTTTGTGCTGTGGTGTAAATCTGTTCAGACATTTTTGTGACATTAAGGTTCAAAAGTTTGTTATTTCTTGGCATGTTTGAGTAATTTGATGACAAACTACAAAGTCAACTGAAATGTTATGGCCGCCATTTTGAGTTAGAAAAAAAAAATAAGCCGCCATTGCGCATACCCAAAGATTAAGCAGGTGAGGTTTGCTACCCACGTGGATTGTGTGCAGAGCCTGGGCCAATGCCATGTCATGCGCCCTTCACTCCACCACACACAGCTAAAGAGCACTTGGCTATAGTATAAGATCTTAAATTATGCAAAACAAACACTAGAAATTCACTGACAAAAACAAAGGTTATAGTAGAGTTACACATAGGTAAGGCACTAAGATTTTAACTTACATTAAAAAACAAAGGTTGAAGTGATGTTATACATGTACCTTGTGATAATATCAAAACTAACATTTAAAGACCAAATACATAATAAAATTCACCAGTTACAAGTACCTGACCTTAGTATAACTTACACTCTCAGGAAACAGTGCGCATGGTCTCATATAGAAAGGTACTCAGTACATGTTTTATCACATCATTGATGAAATCACTGATGATGTCTGAAATGTATGGGCTACAAGTTACTTTGGTCAGTTATGTATAACTGGTGGAATTCAGTGTTTGTTTAAAAAAAAAGTAGTTTTTATATTATTACTAAAGATGCATATAACTCCACTATAACATTTTATTTTTCGGTGCAATCTTCTAATGTTTTTAATGAAGGTTAAAATCTTAGGGGCCTATTAAGAGTTTGGCGTTGGTGCGCTGGCTACATGCCGATGCAGCACCACCAATACCACACAAGGACTTTTTGAACTTGTGTAAGGCGGGCGGCCCGTTCCTTCCATATGGCAGTGCCTGGAAAACAGGTACGGCAATAAGAAGTCAAAAAAGTTCGGGCATGGCATGGATGGAGACATCCATGTAATGCTGGAACTTTGGGGGAATATAGACTGGGTGGACATGATGTGCCCCCACTGAATGTATCCCCTTGGCGGGGGGAATGGGGGCACCTGCCATGAAATGGCGGGCGGTGTTGGAACTCATAATATGCTCAGCGGGACTGCGCCAGTCTTGCTGAGCATGTTACAATGTGGTGCAGCTCTGCCACTACCAGGGAATAACTGTTTCCTAGCGCAGCTGGTGGTCATCTGCTGCAGCAATTTTTAAAGTCGTAATGCAGTGGTCGGACCTCCCCCAGCAAGCCTGTGTTATGACCACCGCACTCTTAATCAGGCGCTAAGTACCTTACCTACGTACTTACAAATAAATTCTATTTAATATTTGCTATTCAGCTTTCCATGTTCAAGGAAAGAAGAAACCAGCCACTACTCCGGTAACTGCAGTTCAGTAATCTGTTTATTTCAGACAAGGGGAATGAGTTTCCACTCCGAGGAGTCTTGGTAACATGACCACTGAAAGTTTTTTGGCAATATAAATACTTTGTCATTTCCGACGTGACAATACAAATAAAAATAAACAAAATACTTTACATTCTACAGCCTAGTGTGTATTACATCATGTAAGTACTGTGAAATTTCCTTATCAAATTGATTTAAATGAAAAATAAAAAGTGAAAAAAGTGGTGAAACATACCCTTGCATTAAAAAATAAATTGGGTCTTTTGGGCAGATTAATGAGCCTCAACTGATCTCTTCACTTGTCTGAAGCAGTTCCTTCTGGTATTCAGAGACTATAGCCTGCTTACGATGGGGGATGGACCTCTGTCCGTCCCTGGGATGGGCACCACCCGGCTATAAGGTGGCGGTCCAACATATGGCATTACAATCTGGCTGCCACCACGGCAGCCGCAAACCGTGACTTCACCTAAGAACCAAGCACTTTGGACTGACTTCAACCTCTACGACGAAGACTCTGTATCTAAAATCCTATTGTCCCTAAAACCGAATAACCACTTCAACGACCCGCTCCCCTCCAACTGCCTAGTGGCTGTCACCCAATCCATTATCCCTAGCTGGACTGCAATAATTAACGCCTCGCTCCAGCAGGGTTCAATTCCTGACTCTCTGAAAGCCGGCCAAGTCCTCCCCATTTTGAAAAAGCTGTCCCTGGACCCAGCCATTCCAGACAATTTCAGACCAATCTCCAACATCCCCCTCTTAGCCAAAGTGTTGGAGAAGTGTGTACAACAGCAACTAAGTCAACACATCAACATCTTCCACCTTCTCGATGACTTCCAATCTGGATTCAGACCTGGGCACAGTACTGAAACGACCATGCTCCACATAATTGACGATGCACTCCTAGCTTTAGACCAAGGGAAAACATGCCTTTTAATCCTCCTAGATCTTTCACCGGCCGTCGACACGGTCAACCACGAAAAACTAATCGAATGCCTCAAACTCAGGATGGTTTTGAATGGCAATGTTCTAAAATGGTTTAGATCCTTCCTCCAAAACCGATCGCAGCGATTCCTAATGAACGGCAACCTCACTGCTCCCTCTCCGGTCAAAGTCGGAGTCCCCCAAGGATCAACCGTGTCCCCTACCCTCTTCAACCTCTACCTCGAACTACTTGCCAAAGTATTACGCTCAACAAATATCTCCTACCATATGTATGCTGACGACACCCAGCTCTACATCAAAGCCTCCTCTCTCTCGAGGATATTCTCTCCCTGAATGAGGCCCTGAAATCAACCGTCCATTGGCTCACCTCAACTCAAGTTCAAAGCCAAGAAAACAGAATTTCTCTTAATTTCCCCTCCAAAAACCAATCCCGAGACGCAGATATGGATCAAGGATATCACAGCCCTAGATTGCCCACCGACCATCTTGGACTCAGGAAAATCTCTGGGAATAACCCTTGACTGCAAGTTGAACATGCGGGACCACATCAACTCGATGGCCAAATCAGCCAGATTCCACTTGAGCTACCTCTGGAAACTGAAACCCTTCCTTGACACTACCGACCTAAAAAGTGCAGTCCAAGAGCTAGTAATGTCTAGACTGGAAAATGGATGCTCCACCCTCTCTGTCTTACCCAAGATCTCCCTGGCACCCTTGAGAGCCTGCCTTAATGCTGCCGCCAGACTTCCTACAAGCTCCCAAAAATTTGACCATATAACCCCACACCTGAAAGCATTGAACTGGCTTCCCCTCAAGGCCAGAATACAACTCAAACTGGCCTGCATTACACACAAGGCCTTATACTCAAACTCCCCTGCTTATCTTGCACAGAAACTGGTGGTATCTGGTGGAATCAGAAACTCCCGGTCCGCCAGAGACCTCTTACTCCAACCTGCACGGTTCAGAAAAAAATAAAACTTTTAACCAGACTTTCTCTGGATCCGCCCCAAGAATATGGAACTCTCTCCCTCCAGCCATCAGAAGAATCTCCTCTTTGGCAAAGCCTTGCCTATGGGTAAATTCCTCTCCTAAATGCTGACTCCTACCAACACATAGACTTTGACTAACTACTGACTAGCGACTCCCTTCGGAATATCACGCTACCTCATCAGGCAATCTGGGGCCTTATCTGGAGCTATTTAAATGTAAACTGTATATACTTGTCCTCTACCCTTAATGTGTTTCCTTGCCTTGCCTAATGTGATCACATGTAAAGCGCTCTGATACCCTAACGGGTCAAGTTCGCGCTCTATAAAACAATAAAAATAAAATAAAATAAAAGTGCTATATTGTGGCGGGTGCTGCAGCCTCAACAGAAAAAATGCAGGTTTTGCTTTTCCCTGTACTATCAAACTGCCCTGCTCAAGGGGGAGGGCGCAACGGGCCCCCAAAGTCATTCCCCGCCAGCCTTTCCATGGCAAGTGACAATTAATAGGCATTGTAACCCACCACCTGTTAGAACTGGGGCTCTCTAGTTGACAGAAGTATGCTTCAAGTTAAGGTAAGGGGGCTACAAGCTCTAGATAACCCCTGCTCACACCCTTGGTAGCTGTGCATGAGCAGACAGTCTCACCCCAAAGGCAATGTATAAAGTATTTGTACTCAAAACACAAACCAATACAGTGAAAACACCACAAATGGACACCACACCAGTTTAGAAAAATAAGGCATCTTTCTAAACCAATCAAGACCAAAACAACGACAAATCCAACATGCAGGTAGTAAAATATGACTTTAGAATGGTTATTTCAAAAATAGAACTTGTAGCAAACAAATATCTCCACCTGGGGCTGTTACGACTTCGTGACAGGCAAAAATCCAAAGTACAGAACCGTCCGAGAGGTGCACGGACCCTCCAAACAGTACAAATTGCAACAAAGTCTTTGGACGATGCCCAGCATCATGGATATGAGCGTCGGTTCAGAGTAAGAGGCTGGTTCACTGGCTACCAGGGGGAGGTGAGGGGTTGTGTCCGCAAGGAGGCGACGTGCGGACACTTGGACAGGGGAAGTCGGTTGCATCAGCGGAGAGGTGTCGGTTCTGGTGAGGCGATGCGAAGTCGGAGACTCATGACCCCCCAGTTCAAACACCACCCATAATACACCAGTTTTCCAAAAATAGAGCATCGACCCTCAAACTATAATAATAATAAATAAATAAACAAAGTGCCCCAGTGGCAACATATTAAAAACACATGCACATTGCAAGGTTTGCTCTTGAATTAAATCAAACCACTAGCAACCAACTTCAATTTTACATCAAACATTAACAAAATACGCAGTGGTCGATGCTCGGTCTGGGCAGTGGTTTGGGCACCTACTTGGTTGTAATTTTGTAATGAGTACACCATTTGAAATACACTTCAAAATGACAAAACCTTGCTGTAATATTATTCATGATCTCAGCCCTTCATGATGTCATAGAACATGTCATGAGTGATGTCATATGTGAGGTTATGGGCAATGCATGGCGGGGGTGCAAGTAATAGTTAGCGCTGCTAACTAGAACTGGTGTATTTCTGTGTTTTTTTTAAAGTTCAAAACGTTAACGTTGTCACTGAGAAATTCACCTAATTACAATATTACTTTATCCTTTTTTTAGGTGAATAATTTTGGGTACATGATGTTTCTCGTACGTTTCGTATTCTCTCAGAAAAAAAAAACCCTCTCCCTCTCCCACTCTTGTTTGGACCCAGGCCTCCTGGTGGTATTTTTGACATGTTTTTGACTGAACAACCTAGTACTCTAATATATGATATAAACTTGATCCAGCTTACAGGCCTTGCATTCAGATCTCCTTCTATTGCGGGCAGGTGGTGCATATGCTAATATGTGAAAGCACATGGTTTAAACCATTATGGCTATTTGAGGTTAGATTAATATGCGTTCAAATAACTTTATTTCGATTTCTCAGAGGAAATCATAAAAGTATACAATTATTTAAAAAAAATATACCAACAATAATCACAATACATTTCCAAATAATCCGAGAAAAGGCAACATCATAATGCATTATTGCACATTTCTATAAAAAACTAAATAAAAATAAAATCAGTAACGATTTCTCTGAGGAAGAAAAGAAGAAGAAAAAAAGGAAACCTCATAATGCATTATTACACAATTCTGATTTACACAAGATAAATCAAAATAAAATAGGAAAATTTATAAGAAAAAATGTTACCCTTTTAAAAAGAGATCAGGGGAACCAAACTTTTCATAAATAAAAATATTATACAAAATTATAATGAAAAGAAAACAACATTTTTACGTTGGCCCTTGTACAAGCAACATACGTTTTAAAAAGCAACATATTATCTATGGGTTAAACAAAATTTACTGATCCTAAGATTATAATTTTCTAAATGGATTACATAATGACAGTTCTAATGTAACGTGAAAGGGTTGAATTGGGAAAAGTAGCTATAGTTAAAACTGCTTTGCGGTAAAACATATTGATTAAAGGGAACAATACTGTACTCATTTGGTGGGCAAAATCTATAACCCAGCTCAGTGTTATTATCAACAGTTTGTTTCCGAGAGGGGGTATATGATTCACTTGGATAAAAATCGTGTAGGTCCCAAGTTGTTATGGGACCATCACCTTCTTGAGGCTGCCAAGACTGGAGGAAGGGAACAACTTGTCTGCACCTAAATCTAATTAGGACCAAGTCACCGCAAATATCTTTTCGAAGGGGACCCAACCAACCAACTCTCCTCACACTGACTATACTGCCATCAAGGTTATGGGGTAAGGGTCTATTTTTCGATAGCCAAAACTTGACTTTGTTTAGCAGGTCGGTGGTTCTCTCAGGTTTTCCATGTTTCAGTGGAGGGACCCCCGAGAGGATGGAGACAAATGGAGCGGCCTCTGGGGGAAGATTAATGCGGGGAGTCTTAGTACATTTTATTCTGGACTTGACATTGCAATCCATAACAAGTATGGGTGGTGCCTTAGGAACAAGTGGAGTAGGGACTGTTACTTGTGTGGGGGGGGCTATATTTTGGATAGTTTGGTTGGGTGAATTAAGAAGACCAGCATGGGGCGGACAATTAGATGGTACAGTGTAGGAAGATTGTGCCAGATTGAATTTAACAGTTTCCTCAATCCCCGTCAGTCTATCCCCCAGGGTGTTAATTTTTTCGATCAGGGGATGGATAATAGTTTGGATCAGTTGTTCGATCATGGCCAATAAAGCCAATTGGGAAGAGGATGCTGAATCATCTAGTTTTTTCCCCACCTCTGGAGTTAACAGAGCAGTAAAAACAGGCAGGTTTATATCTGGGGACGCATTTTGTAATTTCGATGTTTTAGTTTGGGACCCACTTTCCCCAATCCCGTCGTGTTTCTTTTTAGCAGATTTAGCCTTAACAGGTGTTGTACTTTGGGCATTAGCTTTTATTGGTGTAGGTGGACACCCCTGTATGCAAACGCTGCAGGCTTGCAGACTAATGTTTGTTGCCGGATGGGGTGATGTAACAGGGGTATACCTAATATTGCACATACTATTTAATTCGTCTAGCCAGGAGAGATTAGACGCTGTATTGGATGTTTTTGAAGGGGGTTCCATGCTAGTAAGGGTATATATGGGCTGAACTGTAGGAATAGTTATAACAACAGTACTATACGTTCGTTTTTACTGAATTGTCAATTGAGTGCCCGTCTTATATCCTAAGGCATTAGTTCAACCGGAAAGATGTAACAGTTTCTAGGCGAAAGTAGTAGTCAATGGAATAGACAATCAATGGCTTTACCTCCTCCTTATTGGCCAAGTGGGGTGGCCCGTCCCGTCCTCCTCTGGCCTCTGAGGGCCACAGAGGGCCCGCCCTTTGCCCGGGCTTAGCCCGGCGCTCCCGCGCGCTCCCGCGACGCGGAGAAGGAGGGGCGGTTAAATCACGCCTGAGGCTGTGGGCGTGTCACTGGACCGGGGCAGGTGTGCAGGGACAAGGGGAATCTTGGAGCTTATAGTTCCCCAGAAAGATGGAAAGTGTCCTGGAAGCGCCTCTTCAGATCGGGGCGCTATACTCCAACTCTGCCTCCCAGCTGCTCCTCGACGGCGAGAGATAAGGGCTCCGTGACAGGAAACATTCGCCAAGGGTCAGAGCTCGCCTCTAAAGTGCACCCCAGCCGCCTCCAGCGCTGCGGCACCCGCGATAGCGGGTGCGGCGAGGTGTTTTCTTGGCGCCTGAGGCTGTGGGCGTGTCACTAGACCGGGGCAGGTGTGCAGGGACAAGGGGAATCTTGGAGCTTGTAGTTCCCCAGAAAGATGGAAAGTGTCCTGGAAGCGCCTCTTCAGATCGGGGCGCTATACTCCAACTCTGCCTCCCAGCTGCTCCTCGACGGTGAGAGATAAGGGCTCCGTGACAGGAAACATTCGCCAAGGGTCAGAGCTCGCCTCTAAAGTGCACCCCAGTTGCCTCCAGCGCTGCGGCACCCGCGATAGCGGGTGCGGCGAGGTGTTTTCTTGGCGCCTGAGGCTGTGGGCGTGTCACTAGACCGGGGCAGGTGTGCAGGGACAAGGGGAATCTTGGAGCTTGTAGTTCCCCAGAAAGATGGAAAGTGTCCTGGAAGCGCCTCTTCAGATCGGGGCGCTATACTCCAACTCTGCCTCCCAGCTGCTCCTCGACGGCGAGAGATAAGGGCTCCGTGACAGGAAACATTCGCCAAGGGTCAGAGCTCGCCTCTAAAGTGCACCCCAGCCGCCTCCAGCGCTGCGGCACCCGCGATAGCGGGTGCGGCGAGGTGTTTTCTTGGCGCCTGAGGCTGTGGGCGTGTCACTAGACCGGGGCAGGTGTGCAGGGACAAGGGGAATCTTGGAGCTTGTAGTTCCCCAGAAAGATGGAAAGTGTCCTGGAAGCGCCTCTTCAGATCGGGGCGCTATACTCCAACTCTGCCTCCCAGCTGCTTCTCGACGGCGAGAGATAAGGGCTCCATGACAGGAAACATTCGCCAAGGGTCAGAGCTCGCCTCTAAAGTGCACCCCAGCCGCCTCCAGCGCTGCGGCACCCGCGATAGCGGGTGCGGCGAGGTGTTTTCTTGGCGCCTGAGGCTGTGGGCGTGTCACTAGACCGGGGCAGGTGTGCAGGGACAAGGGGAATCTTGGAGCTTGTAGTTCCCCAGAAAGATGGAAAGTGTCCTGGAAGCGCCTCTTCAGATCGGGGCGCTATACTCCAACTCTGCCTCCCAGCCGCTCCTCGACGGCGAGAGATAAGGGCTCCGTGACAGGAAAAGTGCACCCCAGCCGCCTCCAGCATTATTATATGCATTATTGTCCATTACTACTTTAGATCTACTTATTTATCACTCCCGATATCCTGAATTCTAATGAATACAGGTACTACCGTACCGAGATTTTTGCGATCTTTGAGACTACGGTTCTTATTTATTCAGGCCTTTACTGAAAATGGTTATGATACCTTTGTCTGACAAGTGACAGATTCTGCTTTTGAGGATTTGGTGAGCCATAGGACTGTGCTTCTGTATTTAGTTAAGTTCACTGGTTTTGGGGCTTTCATTTATATCCTGTGCACAAATTGAATGTTTCTCTTCGTTTTGGGAGTCTGCTTGAGCCTGCACATTATTTTGGTGTGAGGTTACCTCTTTCTTTATTTTTCTGTCTTCTTTTTAATGCTTTGGCTTATCTTTGGTACATTTAACATAGTGTATTTTTGGTGGCTTTTCTCTTTTTCTTTTTCTGGTTTCTTTTTGAATTTCTTGGATAATTTTTATAGGATGATTTCTGAGTGTACAATACTTTTATTGTTATTGTAACCCTGAGGAAGTCAGTGGGTGATGACTAAACACGTGTTGGCTACGTCAATGTGGTAACAGGAATCAACTGTGAATCATCTGTCTCTTTTGGAACTGATGACTTCTTGAGAAAAAAGAAGATTGATTTTGGACTAATATGGCCCTATGAACTTCTTTTTTGATATTTGACTACATATATTTGCTCAGGATTGAGACCCAATTCTTGTAACTTTGTTTATGTGAACCGGTGTCCACAGAGATACTTGGAGACATGGGTGGCTGTTTTCCTCTCTCCTATGAGCAGCTAATATGATATCCTGTTACGTTGATGGTCTATTCGATACCAGCCCAGCCACATTTCAAAGTTTTCTTATATATATATAAGAAATATATATCACTGCGCCTTTGCCCTGAATATGGTGTTCCTACCCCCAGCTATACTCACCAGGAGCAGTGGCTTCTGGGAGTTGAAGTTTTTTTGAGCCACTACGGAACTACGACCATGTGACTTTGGGGTGGAACTCACTTACCGGCCAATCAGGTGGGAGCAGGACACATAAAGACGTGGGTGGAGTCCAAACGCGGTAGCTGTGGCAACTGAAGAAGGCTTTCACGCCGGAATGCATCTTGCCTTGCAGTCCTGAATAAACGGCTCCCACTAGTCCCGTTGTGTGGCCTCTTATCCTTTTCCTGCTGGAGGGGTGTTTTCGTGTGGATATATATATATATATATATATATATATATATATATATATATATATATATATATATATATATATATATATATATATATATATATATATATATATATATATATATATATATATGTGTGTGTCAAACAACAGTAAGGCTACATTTTGGTTTTATGGGTTATGGGCTCTTGCTTTTAGTTGTAGACTGGTAGTGAAATTAATGAATTCGTTCATATGTGCAATATGTGTGATCAAAGGTTCTGGACAAATTAGTCCATTAACTGTGTCTCTGTTCATTAATTCACGAAAACTGAGAGGGTGTAGACTCACTATTATGTGTAGAAAGGTCTCGGTTACAATTTTAAGCACACACATTTATAGGGTTTCATTTTTAAGATTAATGAAAAACCTGACTGGGAACAGCAATAGTGGTACGTTTTTAGCTGTGAAAGTCTATTTCTGTATGCAGTAGCACATCTTACTTTTGGAACCAGCGATTTTTGTGTACAAACCAAATATGAAATGCAGAATCGGACTTGAAGGTCTTCTAAACCTTATATTCTTTATTTGATTGGCCTATCATTTAACCAAAGAAGACCTTCATCCATTGCCTTTGAGTGTCCCAAAAAAAATATTTTTTTTATGAAGTAATTATTAAATGACTGCATCATCACCACACGCTTGTCTCAGAGTTGCATTTTTACACAATATCCAATCCCAGATTTACTAAGATAATGTTTTGGGGTTGCATCACTTATTTGGCACAGTCGAAATGCAAAATATATTGTGGATTTAAAAAGCCATGAAAACAACAGTAAGGCTAGGCAGCACAAAGAACACTCCTCTGTAGATGTCAGATGAACACGACTAATCGAAACCTACATACATACTAAGAAATACCGACAAGCTATTTAGAATGCTTAACCATGCTAAATCTGTCTCTTTCCAAAATCAGACAGGAACACACACTCAATGATCTTCTTGCTCCTCCTATAACAACTATGTCTGCATGTTTACTATCCACACCAGACTTTGCAACCAGTTTCTCATCAAAAATTACCTTTAGATAAACCCTAGCCTCACTACTAATTTCACCTCTTTGCACACTTGGTGACATTGCCTCTACAAACCTCTGGACCTTTTACGATACTCAATTTTAGTAAAGCTTTGTGAGCTTTTTACCCTTGTTATCCACAAACATAAAACTTCCTGCTCAAACTTCTACAGTACGATTCTGTCTGACATCCACATTCCTCACTCTTCCTCACTCTTTCCTATCTGGTACTTACCCCTCATACTTTAAAACTGTGTTGGAGATGCCCTTAGAAAAAACTGCAAACCCTGCCTCCCCATCCAATATGTCTACTGCCCTCCTTTTCCCAAAACTGAGTGTCTCGTCTTCAACCACCTTCAATTCTTACAACCATGCTCCATGTTTTCCAGATGAAATTCTGAGCCCTCCACTCAAATTTCCCGCATTCACATAGCTAACTTCATAAAATCACCCTACTGCCATCATAGTCCTGGACCATCTGCTACACTTGACACCATTAACTACCTACCTTAGTTGATATCCTAAGGTCCCTAAGAATCATAGGTCCGACATTGAACTGGTTCTCCTACCTATTTCGCTGGCTTGCCTCTAAGGACTGGCAATCCATCAAATCCTCTAACTCCCCCCCCCCCAACTACCAGCTGGTGTCCAACAAGGTTCTGAAATTGGTCCTCTCCTTTTTTTGCTTTACACCACCTCCCTTAGGGATGTGATCTACTTGTTTGTGTTTGCAAAGACAATTATGCAGACAAAACCTTTTTTCCCCAACTCTTTCACCTTTTCTGACGCCTCAGATATTAGACTGCCTTCCAACAAGACCTTGTTTGCATAAACCAGTCCTTTTTTCTTTGAGAAAAACCTATAAGAAATGGTTTACTGTGAAAAAAAGTGTGCAGTACAACATACAGGATTTTAATCATTTTTGCCAATGTCTTTACATTTATGTCTATGCTTACTACTGAAAGTGAAGGGCAGGGAAACCTCGCATAGATGGACACAGGCACATAAATAGTGAAAGCAACCCAAGCAATAAAAGCTCCGGGCGCAAGGATAAGCAGAGCATTATCAGGTGCTTTGCAAGTTTCCAACTTGCTATTTAGTTGAGACCCTCTACAGGTCATTGTCCCAAGAGCATAGCAGCAGATTAGAGGTGCATGCTGAGACAGAAATCTGGTTATCAGATTTTCTATATGAAACAAATATGTCACTAGGGGGGAGATTTGCAAAAAAAACATGCAACACAGCGCAGCCTCCCGCAAGGCTGCACTGCGTTGTGCGACAGGGAGGGAGAAAGAGAGCGCCATATCATCTGAGATATGGCACTCTCCTCCCCTTTCCCTTGCACCGGTGCTTATTTCAGCTGCTGTGTGCCATGTACACACCGTAGCGTTGTAGCACTAGGGTGTGTGTGTAAGAGTCAAGCATAGGTTTTGTACAGGAATGGTACACTACCAGTGCAAAATACTAAGCTATGCATGTTGCTTAGCTTTTCCCACTTTATATGCGTGCTGCACAGTGCAGCATGCATGCAAACTCAGAAAAGCAAGGAGAAATGAAAACATTTCTCCTGTTAGCGCCTCCTTTGAAGGGGAGTAACTTTTGGTGCAAAACCATGTTTACAAATCTTTGTAAATATGTTTTTGCGTCAAAAGGCACAAGTGGTTGCACAGGAACACCCATGTACCACCCATGAAACGCTCACTCAGCGCAAAATAACACAAGGAAGTGCTTTGTCCTACTTAGAGGGTGCTTTCCTGCACAAAACAAGTTTTGCGCTGGAAAGTAAATAGCAAAACATTTTGCACTGGTTAGCATCCTTTTTGTGGCGCTAAATAAGCGCAAAATGTTTGTAAATCTCCCCCTAAATGTTGTTATTTCCTTATTTTACAAAAATGTTTCCCCATCTAGTGTGTGGGTGCCCTAAGGGCTCTGTCACTGGAATAAATGTATTTCAGGTATATCAGTGAAGGGTAGAGTTTTTGCATTGTTATATGCAATACACAATAGCACAAGTTGCAAAAATATTAATCGTCTGCATTGACCATTCAACACATCGCCTATTGATCTTATTCTGCTAATACAACAAAATGAACAATCTAATGGTGAGATGAATGGCCAAAACTGCTGACTTTGGAGCTGTGGAATCCAGTTTGAGTCTCTGCAACGGTTCAAAATTCTGGGCAAATCAATAAGGGGCACATTATGATCGTGGACGGACTTGAGTCCGTCCGCGACCATAGAGGAGGAGGGAACCTCCGCATGTCCTGCGGAGTTCCCTCCTGTGCAATTAGGATGTGACCGCCACCCTGGCGGTCACATCCTCTATTTTTAACATTGCGGCGGGTGCGGCTTCAAGCTGCACCCGCAGCAATGTTAAAAATGCACGCATTGCATTTGCATGCACAAAGTGGCAGGCACCGCGTGGTGCCTGCCGCTCTGTGCACGCAAATGCAGGGGGGTACCATAGGTACCCCCCATGTGCACCCCCCACCCCCTCTTCACCCCTGGGGGCCCGCAACGGGCCCCCAAACAAGAATCATGCCGCCGTGTAAAGGCATTGAAATACAGACATCCTAATATGGTGGACGGTGTCTGAGAGACACCGCCACCATATCAGGCCTTTTCCGCCGCGGTTGTAAGCCAACCGCGGTGGATAAGCAGCGGACCTAAACCAGGACCCACCAGCCATCCTAATGTGGCGGTGGGTCTCTGTTGGGTCCGCAGAGGATTTTCTGCATCCTCCGGGCCGGCGGTGGCTTCCGCCGGCCCGGAGGATGCGGAAAATCCTCCATCATAATGACCCCCTTAATCTCCTTGTGCCTCTAAAACAAATGTGTCCATCGGTAATGTAAATGGTGCTCATGTTAAGCACTCTAGTACCTTCGGGTCAAGTTTGCGATCCATAAAACTGAAAAATAAATACAAAAATAATGAGCTAAATGAGTATGCAACTTCTTTTGTTTTACTGACTTCCCTAAGAGAACATGCGTGTGATAACCTTCCAATAGTTAATGTTAACATGTGAAAACAGAGAACTACCCACTGGGTTGATTCTCCAGTTATTCATTCACAAGCAGGACACGGCTAAAGAAGAAGAAGTTAGCCGTCTCTGTGCAGTCAAAAGTGATGGGTGCCCTTTAACCTGAGGCTGTGAGGCCCTGGGAGGAGGGGATGGCAGGCTATTCATTTTGAATGGAGCAATCAAGGCACCGTGAGCGAGCTGCTCCTCAGCTTTCACATGCAAATTGACCTGGGCCTCGAACAGTGTTTCTAACTTCCCTGACTGGTTTCACTTCATTCCTGAGAATGGACCAGGAGGGTGGTGTGTTTGACGATTTTAACTGCATGTATTTGGAACCCAATTGGAATTAAGTCTTGCTTATTCCTATGAAACTTTAATGGGATTAGAAAGATCGTTTTATGTGGCGGCGGCGGCTGACATCGCAACAAAGGCACCCTTGGGCTGAATACTGATTGAAGCGGAGGCCACACACAGCACGGAGCATCCATGGAGCCCGCTCCGGTGGTCACCCTGAGGATTGACATAGCACTGCAAGGGGAGACACCGGAGGCTCAAAGGCAGATGACACGAGGTCTGGCTGCTTCCAAGATGGCCGAGACCACACATGATGAGCTCGATTCCATGTAGCACCAGAGTGCACCTTTACAAGCAGGCATCAGGTCGGACAGGGCACCTTATTTTGACTAGGGGCACTCCTATAAGACGCTTTGGTGAATCGTATGACCATAATTACAGCTCCCGGTACGGGAAACATCTGAGGCACTGCAATTAGGGACCACAGTCTCTCATGGACTTCTTTACTTTTCCCTTTGTCCTGCTCGCCATTTTGCTGCTGTTCTCGGCCGTTTTTTTCTCTGGTCTCCGACCCGTCATCTTGTCCATTCCCTCGTCTTTTACCCTTTTCCCTCTTTTCCCCCTTGAGGATCCTCAAATGTTTCTTCCCCTCTCTGTTTTGCCTTTTCTCCATACCATCGAATTCCTCCCACCCTTCCTTGGTGTTGTGACTACGTCCCCCCTCCGACCCCACATAATGGAACTCTGCCTGAGGAAATCTACTATGTATGTATATATATGTATATAGGGATAACTCTAATCACTAGTATAGGCAGTAGACCTCTGTACCATCTACCATTCCTATGGGACTCTTAGAGTATATCCAGTCATATCCCTTCCCTATGTATATAGAGATAACTCTAATCACTAGTATATGCAGTAGACAGCTGTGCTCTCTACCATTCCTATGTGACTCTTAGAGTATATCCAGTCATATCCCTTCCCTATGTATATAGAGATAACTCTAATCACTAGTATATGCAGTAGACAGCTGTGCTCTCTACCATTCCTATGTGACTCTTAGAGTATATCCAGTCATAACCCTTCCCTATGTATATAGAGATAACTCTAATCACTAGCATATGCAGTAGACCGTTGTGCTCTCTACCATTCCTATGTGACTCTTAGAGTATATCCATTTGTATCCCTTCCCTATGTATATAGAGATAACTCTAATCACTAGTATATGCAGTAGAACTTTGTACTATCTACCATTCCTATGTGACTCTTAGAGCATATCCAGTCATATCCCTTCCCTATGTATATAGAGATAACTCTAATCACTAGTATATGCAGTAGACAGCTGTGCTCTCTACCATTCCTATGTGACTCTTAGAGTATATCCAGTCATAATCCTTCCCTATGTATATAGAGATAACTCTAATCACTAGCATATGCAGTAGACCGTTGTGCTCTCTACCATTCCTATGTGACTCTTAGAGTATATCCATTTGTATCCCTTCCCTATGTATATAGAGATAACTCTAATCACTAGTATATGCAGTAGAACTTTGTACTATCTACCATTCCTATGTGACTCTTAGAGCATATCCAGTCATATCCCTTCCCTATGTATATAGAGATAACTCTAATCACTAGTATATGCAGTAGACCTTTGTGCTCTCTACCATTGCTATGTGACTCTTAGAGTATATCAATTTGTATCCCTTCCCTATGTATATAGAGATAACTCTAATCACTAGTATATGCAGTAGACCTTTGCACTATCTACCATTCCTATGTAACTCTTAAAGTATATTCATTTGTATCTCCTCCTTGTGTGACTTTACATCTTGTACATTTGCATTTTTTTTTCTGTTTGTATCCTTTATGTAACACATGTAATCCTAAATCCTTATGTTTTTCAACTGGTTCTTATGTAAAGCGCTCTGACACCTTCGGGTAAAGTTTGCGCTATATAAAATTGCATAAATAAATTAAACAAAACAAAAGAAAAACGCTTTCAGCTTTGTAATTCTATTACAACTAAAAATGAAAATATGCTTTCATCACATTTTCGATTGCTTCTCATTTCACAACACAGAATGAAATAGATGGCAGCTTAGATTAAGAAACATTTTTGCGCTGCAAATACATGTTAATAAAACTATCTGAATATAATAATTATAATGCAATATGACCCACATGCTTCTATTTGTGTGGTTTATAACTTTGGAAAAAAGGTTGCATACAATTAAAAAGGTCATTGCATTAAGGTATTCTGTTTTCTGATGGGTATGGTTCTTTAAAATCACTATCCTCTGTTGCTAGATAGGATCCAATTGCTGAAGTGTTTAATATGCTAAGTGTGTTTAGAGCTGCAGTACCACCTCCTGTCTACAGGGGCAGAGCGAGCAAAGAACATAAACACACATGGTGAAACACAGGTCCCCACAAGGTAATTTTTGAAAAAGTTGTAAAAATTGGCACAGATGTTTTTTAAGTCATTTCCAATCATTTAGAAGACTTTACCTTGTGGGGACTTGGGTTCAGGTCCCCACAGTGCAATCAAGTCCCCACAGCGTGAGTGTGTTATCACACCCAAGTCCCCACAAAGATAGTAACACAAACACACACACACACACATGCACATGCATGCCACACACACACATACATTTGTAACCATCCCTGGGGGGGACTATGTGTGAATTTCTGCTTTGTGGGGACTAAACTTTCCCAGGGCTCTTAAAATATAACGATTACTGATTTTTTTTGTTTAAATCTCATATCCAGGATCTTGTTTCAAATTTACAAATATAGTTTTATTTAACCATGCACACAGACCCATCCTTATGGGGACCTGAACGCGTGTTACTAGCCTTGTGAGGACTTACTCCACAATTGTCGTTAATGATTAAATACATTCATGAACCTGTACCTAAATTAAATGATTGTTTAGTCATATATTAATAGCTCATTGTGTCCTAGGAGCACACACAAAATGGATTTTTTGGATGATAATGCATTCTTTACCAGAAAACCATAAGATATCAAGTCCATGGAAAGGGATTCTAAGATTTTTAGCCTATTGCTAAGTGAACACAAATGTTAAGGGATAAGTAAACAATACATAGTTAAAATCATCTGCAGGCCAAAGATCCTGCAATGTGGTGAGACAGGAAAGGCAGGTGAAGTTTACCAGGTTCTTTTTTTATTATCTTCACTGGTAGGCATCATCTTTTTATATGACTGTGTAATAATAGTCCCCATTGATATGGCATGTGATTATTGTGATGTTCAAGACCTGACATTAACAATGTGTGATGATAGTCACGGTCAAGGCCCTGAGGAGAAAGTGTATGATTATGATGCCAAGGTTTTCATAGAGATAACATTTAACTATAGTTATTCTCAACTCCCCAAAAAGATAGTGTGTTAATATGTTTATGATCAAGTCCCCACAGAGATAGTGGCTAATGATGGTTATCTTGAAGTCACATGAGATTGTGATGCCCGGATTACCACACAGAGAGTGAGTTATTATAGTCATATTAAAATCTCCTAAAACATATTATCTGATCATAGTCATGTCTGACACTCCACTCGTATACTGGTATGTGTTTGCCTATAGTCATGTTCAAGTCCCTAAAGAGACAGTGGGTGAGTTTGTGGTTATAGTCAAGTACAAATCTCCACTTAGAGAGTTTTATGGTAGTCAAGTCCAAGTTCCTGGAGAAATAATGTATTATGATTGTCGTGTTCTGATATTGTATGTGATTAGTGGTACCCGGGTGCCTGCAGATAGTGTGTAATTATAATCATACTCAAGTCCCCAAAGAAATATTGTATGATTATAGTGATGCACAGGTTCCCACTAAGACAGCGATTATAGACCTTTAGAAACAGTGAAAGTCAAGTTCAAGACTCTGTAGGGATCCTGTTTTTGGATAGACATATTGAAGTCCCTGTTAGGATAGTGTTTGCTGATAGTTGTGTTCAAGCCCCGCAAAGATAATGTGGGATTATATTGATGCCCAGTCACAAAAAAGATAGGGGCTTACTTAGAAGTCTAGTGCGCTGCGGAATCTTCACTTTTCAACACGTTTCGGTGGTGCACTGGGCTCACCTGTATCTACAAGGCCATGTAAAGCCACCCTGCATGACTATTAAGGGCCTCGTAGACATGGTTTGAGGCAACGCAGCACCAGTCACTGCATTACCTCACACTGCAACGGGGGGCCTGCCATGTGTGTTTTGGTGGGTGCTCTCACATAACACCCAAGGCATTTGACACATTTCCAGATTTACAACATGCTGTAAACCTGGGAATGTGCAAAAGCCTACGCCTCCCCATGAGTGGCTTAAGGGCTGTTTTGTGATGGACTGTGTCCCTTCTTCCACAAAACAACTTGATTTCAACTCAGAAGGCCTTGCACCTACATTGGCGCATGGCAGCCATTTGTGCCCCAGCTCTGTGAAAGAGAACTGGCATGCCGTATCTCATAGATATGGTGCATTACTGCCCTTTTCTTTTGATGTAGGGCAGGGCAGCAGGTAGGCTTGTGGTGCTGTCCTACACAAAAATATTGTAAATGATGTGTGATTATTGGGATGTTCATGTCCCCACAGAGACAGTGTGTGATTATTGTCTTACCCAGTTACCCACAGAGAAAGTGTGCAATGTGCAATTTTAATCTTATTCAAGTCTCCTCAGTGATAGTGTGTGATTACAGGCATGTTCAAGTCTTTACATAAACATTGTGTGCTTGCAGAAAAAGAAAAGTTTGAGAAACACCAAGTCCAAAATGGCTCACCCATCTTCTGTCCTGCAGCGTACACCAATAGCCACTGAAATGTATAAAGATTAAGGAAAAACAACAGTTATATATGTAATTATGTACAAAATGAGTAATTAATATGAATGGAAAAGGAGAGGATATGTTTTCAGCAAATATTCAATCCATCCGCAAAGGTTTCTTCTGCAAGCGTATTCTTTATGTTTTAGTCGGTTTTATACATTTACTGTTTACAAAACCATGTTCCCTCAAGTCGGGTCTTTTGTTCATAGCCAGCATGAAACCAGGAAGGGTAAATAAACCACAACTGAATTTCTACACAAATGCGACCCTAAAAACAGGAAAACCAACATTGCCTCACGATTGTTACTTAATGCCCGCAGGGAGTTCACAATCCGATCTGATCTGCTTAACTGTAATGCTTTTTCCCTGCAGCAGCTCTTGGTCAACATGCTCTTCTGCTTCCTGGAGGAGTTCACACAAAGCATTGCACGGCATGTGACGTAACTTCCGGCTCCGAGGGATGCGTGTAGTAACTTTGCAAGAGTGTTCGGAGGCATGTATTTGTAGAAAAGATTGGTTTTCTTTGATGCATGCATATGCAAACGAGTGAATGCAAGCAAGGACGATCGGATGCAACAGAAAGAAACAAGTAACTTCTACAGAGTGTTTTTCTAATTCTATCGTTACCAAGTGATAGCATATATATATAGTAGGATAGGTTGATCACAAATGCAAAGAAGCGATGAAAAATGTAAATGATGGAAAGGATGGGGTGGTGCATTTGGATCCAAAAACAATGATTAGAGATAAAAGTGGCCCCAACAATATTCTGCAGGGTGCACCTGTGGTCCAGGCAGCCCAGGGCATCTCTCCTGGGGCAGTAGGCTTCTGTGGCCCATGAACCAGCAGCAATTCAGTGTCTGGAGAGCACGGATGTATTAAGGTATGGGCAAAGTGGGCCCTGGCCCAGTGCCCCAGCATTTCAAGGGGTCCCCGATAGAGCCAGCGCTGATCTCTGCAGAGTCTCTTGCCCTGATGACCTCAACTAAGTCTTAAACAGATTGTTTTAAACATCGTTTTCATTTAATTTATTTTGACTGTGGGTGATGTATGGAAGTCTGTTACAGACATCTGGCAGAGAAATGTTTGCTTCTCAAAACCGTGCAACATCCATAAAAAGGTTAATTTCAGATCTAAACTGGACCTCACATATGATAAATGGGAGTGGGGGTCACAAAGAGTATTAGCAATATTATTAGGGGGCTGCTGCTGAATGTATAGGATTTAAAACACACGTCATTGTCCCTAAATATAGGATGTAAACAAATGTAGAATCTGGACCAAAGAGGGCAAGAGAGAGCTGAAATTAGATCAAACATTCAAAGCTGTTCAGAACAGGGGCCCCCAAAATACGTTTGATCCAGGGCCCCCAAAATCCTTAAGATGTCCCTGTTGGAGAGGTTCATACTCCATTCAGAGTAAAAAGAAGCCACAGACAGCTTCACTTTATCTAAATAAAACATATTCTTCCAAACATTGTAAAGCAGTACGCCTGTAGGTCTCACTTTTGGGACCAATCGCTTTGCCAGTACCTATTGGTGTTACGGTACAGCATTGTCAACAAGAATTTTTGCTGCTGCTATGCAGCATTACCAAAAGAAAAAAGGCCCGATGATGTGCCCACCAATGACCACCTAAATTTGTAGACACCGACATGCATACCATGCCTACAAAATGATGCATAACCTCACATAATTTTACTGTAATTATGCTACAGCAAATTATGCAAGTTATGTTCACACCTCTTCTACTCCCTCCCCCAAGGTTTACATTTTTTTATTTATTTTATTTTTTATTTTATTTAAGAAGTTTTATAAAGCGCTGGCCTGATCCTAGGGTATCGGAGCGCTTTACAGCAGATACATTGCAGAGATTTACAACACACAAAACAGAAGAGCGGCACATTAACAATACAAGACAGTCTAAGTCTTCCAAGTCCTTCATAGTCTTGGGGACATGGAGTTGGAGCAGTGCGAGGTGACTACTTCCCTACTCCGATTCATCCTATCGATCCCCTAGGGAGCGGTTGAGGAACAGGATTTTGAGTTGGCTTTTGAAATTTACAAAAGAGGGAATGGTTTTGATGTGAGGGAGAATAGAGTTCCAGATTTTGGGAGCGCTTCCAGTGAAGGATCGAGCCGCAGTTTTTTGTTTTTGAGATTTTGGTGGGATGAGTAGGAGGGAGTTTGAGCTTCTGAGGCTCCTGGCCTGGTCGGCTTTTTTGAGTTTTTCCGCCAGATATTCGGGTTTGCCGGAATGTAGGGCTTTATGCGTGAGGCAGGCTGTTCTGAAGCTAATCCGCATTTCGACTGGGAGCCAATTAAGTTACCTGAGTGCAGGAGAAATGTGGTCGAATTTCTTTATTCCGGTGATCATTCTGGCTGATGCATGCAGCGTTGATTTGATGGGAGCCAGATGGGATTGTGCTATTCCTCAGAGGACTGCGTTCCCATAGTCCAGTCTTGACAGTACCAGTGTTTGGGTGGCCTGTTTAAGATCACTGGGTGGAATGAAAGGTTTTATTTTGTTCAGTAGTTTATGGTTAAGGAAAGCACTCTCGGACGAATTCTTGATGTGTCTGGTCATGTTCAGTTTCGGGTCCAGCGTGATGCCTAGTGATTTGACAGAGTCTGCTAGGGTGAGATTCCTATTGAGCGCATCGACGGTCTTTAGCCATTCGGCAATTTATGGGGTTCTCTTCCTTGTTCGAGATGAGGAGTATCTCAGTTTTGTCAGGGTTTAGTTTAAGGTGATTGCATGACAGCCAATGTCGAACATTTCTCAGTACATCATTGGATCTTTGAATGTCTCTGAGGGAGGTGGTTTCCAGATACATCTGAGTATTGTCAGCATAAAGATGGAAACAAATTTAAGCTGTTTTGAGTAGTTTGGTGACAGGTTCCATGTAGATGTTAAAGAGTTGCGGGGAGAGCACTGAGCCATGAGGGACTCCCTTGTTGACTGGGTGGAGGTCGGAAGCAAAGTTTTTGATTTTTATTTTTTGAGTGCGATTGTGCAGGAAGGAGGAGAACCATAAGAGGATCACCTCGCCAAGACCGGCTCTTTCTTGGAGAGCCCTAAAGAGAAGTTTGTCTTCTACCGTATCGAAAGCTGCAGAGAGGTCAAGGAGAATGAGGAGGCAGCATTGGTCAGAGTCTAGTGTGGCTGTTGTTGATGATGTTGAGGATCGCGGCTTCTGTGCTACAGCCTTTTCTGAAGCCAGATTGATGGGAGTCCAAGAGGTTGATGTTGTCCAGGTGTTGGGTTAGTTGTTGGAGTATGCACTTTTTAGGATATAGGACAGAAGGGGAAGGTTTGAAACAGGTCTAAAGATATTCAGCTCCGTAATGTCAAAGCCGTATTTTTTCAGCAAGGGTGTGACTTGTCCCACTTTAAGGCAATCTGGAACTACTCCATTTTTCAAGGAGCTATTTATGATCGTGCACCAAAGCGGTGCTAGGGAGCTCTTCAGCTTTGTGGTCAGTAGGGGAGGAATGGGGTCTAGGACATGATATGAGGGTTTGGAGGTAGAGATCAGCGTGATTATCTCAGATTCTTTTATGGGGCAGAAGCTTAGCCAGGAATTGAAAGAGGGACAGGGAGTGGTATCGTGCGTCCCGGAGGTGCTGCTCTTAGTGGGGCGAGTATTGATGGCGTCCAGTAAGAGTTCTATCTTGATAATCTTGTCATTGAAGAAGTAAGCGAAGTTGTCGCAAAGTTCTTTGAACACCTGTATTGAAGAGGTTTTTGATGTGATTGTTGTACTTCCTACGAGCTGTTTTGAGTTGTTCGCGGAGGATGGAGGTAGGGTTATTCCTCCAGCTTCTTTCTTTGGCTCTTAGTTGTCTTCTTTCAGAATTGAGGTCAGAGTTGAACAATGACCTGGATGAAGTGGCTCTGCTTTTTTACAGCTTTAGAGGAGCTAGCTGGTCAAGCAAAGCCACTAACTTTGAGTTCTAACGCTCGGTGAGTTCGGTTGTGGAGAGGTGATCGTTGGTGCAGGGAAGAAGCAAGCGTATCCTTTCTTCAAGGACTACCATTGGAATCCGGGATGTTTTCATTATTTTTCTCTGGGATCAACAGTTGCATATTGCTATTGGACTGCTACCTAATCCTCAGGAATGCTTTAATCTTTTTTAAGGTTTGTGATGTAATCAGATGCTCATTTTTACATCATCATCAATGATCTGTTGCAAAGTAATCAGATGCTCATTTGCAAGTCATCTTCAAATCACCAGGAACAATCAGGTCTTGAGAAGTCATCAAATACTCATTTTAATGTCATCCTCAAATCATCAGGTGCAGGTTTTAAACTCGGCTGATGACTTCAGGTGCTTATGACATCTGATGATGGGAAAATGACTTCAAATGTAGTTAGATGATCATCTTATGACTCCGGGATGGCTACAAAAGTAATTCCGTTTGACATGGGCTGGTGGGGCCAGGGAATCAGCGCTCCTGGGATCCCGCTGCTGGTAATCATGGGCCTTCACAGGCGGGGCAAGTCACTTCAGGGAGCCCTGGTTCTTTTGCCCAGCCTGGGTTTATGGGTCTCAAAGGGGAGAAGCATCATGACATCGAGGAAGAGCGGTGCATCACTGGAGGAGGGAGCAGACTCTACGTAGGAGAGACATCATGCACTGTACGACTGTCTCTCACCTTGTTTTCAATCCCTCTCTCTCGTCTAATGCTGTCATCTAATTGTTTTTGTTCATTACACTATTCTTTCTTTCATCTTTTCTTTTGTTTGCTTTTTTTGCTTTCCCTTTTCCCTCTCTCTCCTACCTCTCCATTTTTTCATTCATGCTCTTCCTTTCACTCTGTTTCTTCTTTCAATCTCTCGATCATTCTTTCTGTTCCCTAATCCTTCTTTTGTTTCCTTGCTGTTGATTCTTTCCTTTTTTTCTATCATGCTCCTCTTTCTTTCCAGTTTTACTACATGTTTCCCTTAAATCGTTCCTTATCCTGCCCCTGGTTTGCCCTTCTCTTTCTCTTTCTCCATCTCCACATGCCTTCTCTTTTCACCTGAACCCCACCCTCAAGTCTAGTCTCTGCAGGCAGCCCAATACACATTGGCTTCTTATATGCATCAGACAGAACTTTAGGTTTTGAATCTGCTGTAGATTTGATGGGGATCATCACAGCTCTTTAAAGTTTTGATGTCAATGAGGGACTTTGAGTTTGGAGATGGACTGAAGGGGTCATTACGATGGCGGCACCACCGCCATCGGTAGCACCTTTCCTGCCCTACACATTACGATGGATGGCGGTTCAATAGCGGTCAGAAACTCCAACCGCCACGCATCCGACGGGCTGCTAGAGCACACTGGTGCGGCAGAGGGCCTCCCAATCCCTGCATTGGTGGCGGTGCCTACCAGGCACCACTATAGGGCTTGCGATGTCCCTCCACGCCAGCCTTTTATGGTGGTTCCCCGCCATGGAAAAGCTGGTGAAAAGGAACATTGTAGCAGGCCCCCCTTCCCCTCTGGTGGCCCTTGACTGGGGGCACTGAGGGGCACCATGCCCCCCTACATGTCACTGCACCATGTGGCAGGCACCGCATGGTGCCTGCCACATAGTGCAGGGATATGTGTGGTGACCCCTTTTTGTCTTGTGGCATGTGTTGCCCCAAGCAGCACATGCTGCAATAAAAAATATAGGCAATGCCACCACCTCAGTGGCAGTTGCATCGTAATTCCCACGGTGGGACTGCCGCCTTTAGGCGGGTGGTCCCAAATAGGAAACAATGCGCCATTGTAATCACCCCCTGAGTTAGTGCATTGGTTTTTCAGCACTATACAACCTCAGGCCTGTTAATAAGGCACTTTAGATTCCTGTGAGTCTCATCACTGCTATAGGAAGGCTATATGACTGCTGGATGCAGCATCTCACATTTCATTTGCCCCTCTTGACCTTTACATGCAGCCTCCCTGGTGAACAGCAGCAGCTGTTTTGTTGAGGAGCACTAATATTCAGAAATAATTGTTAAATAAATGGGCAAAAATTTATTAAACTGAAAATAAATGCTTGCCCATTTATTTAACATTTTTGGGCCCTCCTTACACAATCCCTGACTCACCCAAACCCCCACCACTGCGACCCTGCTGGCATCAGCGTGGCCCTCGGTAACACCACGGACTGTACTTTGTGGCCCCTAGGCAAATGTTTGCAAGTACCCATGCTCTGGAATTACATTTTTTAAAACAACATACCTGTCTCATATCCTTCCATCGGATTTTCAAAAAATGAAAAAGTTTTCTTTAATTATTTTCATCCATGGTAAAGGTGGTGTGTTTTTGTGCTGTGGTTCTCATCACCTAAAGCAATATTGTAAAAAAGGTAATAATGTTTTCTTTCTACAGTTTTGCATGCAATCTCAAAAAGCCTTCACAAGAGAAATGCATAAAGAGGCAACAGAAGTCCAGAAAGACGAATGAAAGTGCAGAAAGAAGCGAGAGATATGCAGAAAGAACCAACAGAGGCGCAGAAAGAGGCCTTGTTGCAAAGTCATCCTGTACCCCTACCTTTTTGCTGACTGGTACTGGTGGTAACTGACTCTGACTAACCAGGCCCAGAGCCAGTGCTATGCTGAACGACATTTAGAATACAGTGAAAACACCTACATCCACTAGGGTACACTATGGCTTGGGCTACCCCTGTAATTGGCATGACCTCCCCTGTAAGGCCCTAGTACATATTAGGGCAGGGTGATTCAAGCTACCTCTAACTCAGAGGTGCAGAAAGAGGCAAGAGAAGTGCAGAAAGAAGCAACAGAGGTGAAGAAATAGGCAAAATAATTGCAGAAAAAGGCAACAGAGGTACATAAAGAGGCAAGAGAGGTGCAGAAACAGACAGGAAAGGTGCAGAAAGAAGGAACAGGGGTGCAGAAAGAGACAGAGAGATACAGAAAGAGAAAAGAGGGTTGCAGAAAGAGGCAAGATATCTGCAGAAAAAGCAACAGAGGTGCTGAAAGAGGCAAGTGAGGTGCAGAAAGAGGTAAGAGATCTACAGAAAAAAAGTAAAAGAGGCGCTGAAAGAGGCACCTGAGGTACAGAAAGAAGCAAGAGAGGTGTAGAAAGAAGGAATAGAAATGCAGAAATAAGTAACAGAGGTGCTGAAAGAGGCGCAAAGGGTGCAGAAAGAGCAAGAGAAGTGCAGAAAGAGGCAAGAAAGGTACAGAAAGAGGGAATATGGGTGCAGAAAAAGGCACGAAAGGTACAAAAAGAGGCAAGAGATCTGCAGAAAAAAGCGACTGAGGTGCTGAAACAGCCAAGCGAGGAACAGGAAGAACGGAGAGAGGTGCAGAAAGAAGCAACAGAGGTACAGAAAGAGGCAAGAGGGGTACAGAAAGAGGAGAGAAAAGTGCAGAAAGAAGCAAAAGAGGTGCTCAAAGAGGCAAGAGGGATGCAGAAAGTCAACAGAAGTGCTGAAAGAGGCATGAAGGGTGCAGAAAGAGGCAAGAGAAGTGCAGAAAGAAGCAACAGAGGTTCAAAAAGAGACAGGAGTGGTGCACAAACAAAAAGAGAGGTGTAGAAAGAGGCAAGTGAGTTGCACAAAGAGGGAAGACGGGTGCAGAAAGAGGCAAGAGGGGTGCAGAAACAGGTAAGAGAAGTGTAGAAAGAAGCAAGAGAATTGCTGAAAGAAGCAATAGAGGTGTAGAAAGAAGCAAGAAAAGTGCAAGTGAGAAGCAGAAACAGGCAAGAAAGGTACAGAAAGAGGGAAGACCAGAGCAGAAAGAGACAACGGGTGCAGAAAGAAGCAAGACAGATGCAGAAAGATGCATGGGAAGTGCAGAATAAAGCAACAGGGGTTGCAAAAGAGGCAAAGAAGTGCAGAAAGAAGCAACAAATGTGTATAAGGAGGCAAGAGAATACAGAAAGAGACAAGAGATTTGCAGAAACAGGCAAAAGTGGTACATAAAGAGACAACAGGTGCAGAAAGAAGCAAGACAGGTGCAGAAAGTAGCATGGAAAGTGCAGAATGAAGCAACAGTGGTGCAGAAAGAGGCAAGAGAAGTGCAGAAAGAAGCACGGGAGGTGCAGAAAGAGGCAAGAGAAGCGCAGAAAGAGGCAAGAGAGGTACAGAAACAGGCAAGAGAAGTGCAGAACGCGGCAAGAGAATTGGTGAAAGAAGCAATAGAGGTACAGAAAGAAGCAAGAAAAGTGCAGGAAGAGGCATATGAGATGCAGAAACAGGCAAGAAAGTTACAGAAAGAGGGAACACAAGTGCAGAAAGAGACAAGTGGGCTGCAGAAAGAAGCAAGACAGGTGCAGAAAGAAGCATGTAAAGTGCAGAATGAAGCAACAGGGGTGCAGAAAGAGGCAAGAGAAGTGCAGAAAGAAGCAACATAGATGCAGAAGGAGACAAGAGAACTGCAGAAAGAGACAGGAGAGTTACAGAAACAGGCTAAAGAGGTAGAGAAAGAGAGATCCGAGCTACAAACAGAGGCAAGAGAGGTGCAGAAACAGGTAAAAGGGGTATAGAAGAAGGCAAGAGGAGTGCAGAAATTTGCAAGAGAGGTGCAGAAAGAAGCAAGAGCAGTGAAAAAGAACCAACAGAGTTGCAAAAAGAGGCAAGTGAGGTTCCGAAGGAAGCAAGAGAACTGCAGAAAGAGGCAAGAGAGTTGCAGAAACAGGCAAAAGGGGTGCAGAAATAGGGAACAGGCGGGTAGACTGAGGCATGAGAGGTGCAGAAAGAGGGAAGAGGGGTTTAGAAAAAGGCAAGAGGGATGTAGTAATTTGGAACAGAGGTACAGGAAAAAGCAAGAGTAGTGCAGAAAGAATGAAAGGAGCTACACAAAGAGGCAAGAGGGGTACAGAAAGAGGCAAGTGAAGTGCAGAGCGAAGCAAAAGACGAGCAGAAAGAACCAACAGAGGTGGAAAAAGAGGCAAGATGGTTACAGAAAGGGATAGGAGAGGAGGCAAGAGGGGTACAGAAAGAGGAAGAGAACTGCAGAAGGAAGCAACAGAGGTGCTGAAAGAGGCACAAAAGGTGCATAAAGAGGCAAGACAAGTGAAAAAAGAAGGATTAGAAGTACAGAAAGAGGCAAGAGAGGCGCAGAAAGAAGGAAGAGAGGTGTAGAAAGAGGCAAGAGAGTGTCACATAGAGGGAAGAGCGGTACAGAAACAGGCAAAAGTGGTGCAGAAAGAAGCGAGAAAGGTGCAGAAAGAGGCTAGAGAGGGGCAGCAAGAAGCAACATAAGTGCAGAAAAAAGCAAAAGAATTGCAGAAAGAGGGTAGGGGTGGAGAGAGAGGCAAGAAGGATGCAGAAAGAAGCAAGACATGTGCAGAAAGAAACAAAAGAACTGCAGAAAGAAGGAACAGAGGTGCAGAAAGAGGCAAAAAGGGTGCAGAAATACGCAAGAGGGGTCCAGAAAAAGGCAAGAGAGGTGTAGAAAGAGGGAAGAAAGGTGCAGAAATAAGCAAGAGGGATACTGAAAGAAGCAAATGAGGTGCAAAAAGAGGCAACAGACATGCAGAAAGAGGGAAGAGAGGTGCAGAAAGTAGAAGAGATTTGCAGAAAGAGGCAATAGAAGTGCAGAAAATGAAAGAAATGTGTAGAAAGATGCAACAGAAGTGCAGAAAGAGGCAATAGGTGCAGAAGGAAGCAAGAGATGCTTGCACACCATTAGTACCAATTTAGCACCCACATTTAACAATAAATAACAGGTGATCATTCTAGGTTTGCAAAGGGTCTTCCACCACGCTGTAACACTTGTCGCTGCATTTTTGGTAATGTTTGAGCCGTTTGAGCTAGAAACAAGGCTTTTTTTGTTCAAATCTCAAGATTAGGGAGCAGATCATGAATTATGTGGCTAATGCAGAAAATGTATAATTGGAGAAAGTCGGTGCAACCAAACAGTCTCCTAATTCCAGTGGCCCTGCTCATACCTCTGACTAGGTCCACAAGCGATCCTCAGCGATTCCTTCTTTTTTTGTCTCACTGAGTTCATAGTTGAGCTTCTATGGAAACGAGGAAGACTAGACCTGACGTTACCACTCCATAACACAGACTACCATACCACATAGTTACTCTCCATAACACATAATCCCACTCTAGATAATTCCTATACACTAAATACCACATACTTTCTATCCACATAATTTCATTGCACAACATACCACATAATTCCACTAAACACAACGTACATCCACTCCACTCTAAAAAACAGTAGTAAAAAACTTTTACATTTACAACGCCAATAGCTCTAATTCTTGCAAATGCAAAACCTATTACATTGCAAACACTTCTTTAACTGGTAGTCGTGTTTGCAGAGTGGTGGAGAAAGGGTGCTAGGACTCCGACCAGCGCTCAGGAATTCCACTGTGTAGGACGTACAGGAGGAAGCAGGAGGGCTTCTTGGCCCCCAAAGTCCCTCAGGAGTAAATTGGACTTCATCCCCCACCCCATAGTCTGCCAGGAGGTGCGCTTGCAGAGTTGTGGGGAAAGCGGGGCATGGCCTCCGAAGACGTCTTACAATCTCACTGAATGGGACTTACTGGAGGTAATAAGAGGGGTAGCTGGGCCCCAAGGACATCCTTGGGGGCCACCAACCCCTCCTATTACCTCCAGTAAGTCCCACACAGCAGGATTGCTACGTTCACATAGGCCATGCCCCCTTTGCCCACCACTCTGCAATCGCGCTCCCTGGCACGCTTTTGGATGGGGATTGACGTCCCATTCGCTGCTGGGGGTCCTTTAGGGGCCAACTAGGCTATATCTTACCTCCAGTAAGCCCCAAACAGTGGGATTGCTGACAGGTGGACAAAGGCCACACACCCTTTCACCACCACTCTGCAAACGCACCTCCTGGTGTGTTCTAAGTTGGGGAACTAAGTCACCTTCATGCCTGAGGGTCCCTGGGGCTAAGTAGCCCACCAGGTACTTCCAGTAAACACAACATACCTGGTGCACTGCTGCTCGGGGGATGAAGTCCACTTGTGTCCTGAGGTCCCCAGGACACAAGAGGGCCTCATCACCCCATCAGCAGTGCACCAAGAGGTGCATTTGCAGAGTGGCGTAAAAAGGGGCATGGCCTCAGACCACCCCTCTGTAATTCAGCTGTGTGGCACTTACTGGAGGTACCTGGTGGGCTAGTTGCCCCCCATAGACCCTCATTATTCAAGGGGACTTAATTTCCCAACTTAGAACATGCCAGGGGGCGCATTTGCAGAGTGGTGCAGGAAGGGGATAGGGCCTCCGGCGAGATGCCGGCTTTTAAAAATATATATATTTAGAAGGGGGACTGTGTGGCCCCCTTCTTTTAGCATTTTGGAACCCTGAGAACCCCATTCCCAGGGCCTGAACCTTTTTTTTAAAAAAAGTGAAGGGGCCCATGCGGCCCCCCTCCTGAGGCCAATTTCAGCTCTGGGGACCCCATCCCACGGGGCTTGGCCACCTTTTAAAAAATATATTTATAGGGAAGGGGGGACACATGGTGCCCCTTCCCTGGGCCACTTTTGGCCCCGGGGACCCATCCCCCAGAGTATGGCCTCTTTTTAAACAAAAATATTTATAGGTAAGCGGGGCCACTTCTGGCCCCAGGGACCCCATCTCCTGGGGACAGCCCTTAGTGTTGGTGACCGTGTGGGGAGCCCCAATGCTCCCATAGTCCCAGCCAGCTTCCCGCCTCCTGCAGGAGCCGGCATAGCTTTTGGGCATGGGAAGCTGCTGACATGCAGCTCCCCTTGCCCAAAAGCAATCTGCTTTGCTTAATTGAAGCGAAAGCAGGTTTACTGCGATCGCTTCAATGAAGCATATCAGAGTTTGCTATGACAGGGCGGGACCTGTGCTCCCGTCCTGCCATAGCAAATGGCAAATGTCCTGGGGTGGGCACCCTTGGATATTGCAGGAGCTAGGGGGTGGCGGTCCCCAGGGCCATCAAGGACTCCAGGAGGGGGCCACATGGCCCCCTCTTTACATTTTCCAAGCTCCCAGGAGGTGATGGTCCCTGGGGCTGGGGGACCGCTACGGACCCCTGCATTTAAATTAGTGTATGCCCCAGGGAGGTGGTGGTCCCCGGGGTAGTGTGGGTGGAGAAGCCCCCACATTTTTTTTAGATACATTTAAGCCCCGGGGAGGTGGCGGTCCCCAGGGCTTCGGGGAGAACATGTGCCCCCACATATGATAAACAAAGCCCCCGGGAGGTGGCGGTCCCCGGGCCTAAGGTTACCGTGTAACAAGATGGCTGCCAACACCTTGTGCTTTGGAGTATTGGCAGCCAATCAGAAGTCAGCTCGTGCTCAGGAGGAGTCGCGACTCCTCCTCAGTGCTCAGATATATACATTTCTATTTTTTGAATTTCTCAGCAACTACTGAACGGATTTATACCATTTTAAAAAAAAAGGTCGCTCTCTGGACCAGGAGCTATCTTTTGCCCAATTTGGTGTAATTCCGTTCAGCAGTTCGGGCTGTATCCGTGTCTAAAGTTCATATGGAAATTAACGTAGCGAAAATGCATTTTGGGGCTTCCCTTTTTTCTCAGCTCCCGCTTGACAAATCACCGAGAAACTTTCAAGACAGGAGCTGACCTGAGTGAACCTATTATTTGGAACATTTTGCGAAGATTCGTCAAACGGTGCAAAAGATATTGGCAAAAGAAAAAAAGCTTTTTGAATAGAAATAGGTCCTAACTATAACTACCTACTGGCGACCGCAAGTAGATAATATATTATATATATGACTATATATAGATATAGATTTATGTGTGTGTGTGTGTGTATATATATATATATTACCTACTGGCGGTCGCCAGTAGGTATATATAGTTAGGATTTTTTCTCTATGGGTTTTTTGAAAATTCTATGTCTAATAACTTTGGCGTTTGTGGACGGAATTGGCTGAAATTTTCAGGAAAATGGCACATTTTGTTTGTGAGCAGCCCTTGAAAATTTGGGGGGGGTTCGTCCAGTGGGGGCCGAGAAAAAAGGGGGGTCCCAAAACGTGTTTTTAACATTGAGTTTTCCATAGGGCGGTTGGCCTCACTTTTAGCCCGAACGGCTGAATGGATTTGCACGAAACTTGGCAAAATTGTAGGGACTGGTAGCCCGATGTGCCTTTTGTAGGTCTCAATATATGTGCTCCAGTGGATTTTGAGAAATTAACGTTTAAAAAAAGATATATATCTGTAACAGCGGACCGGGCAGCGCACTGGTTCGCGGACTTTTCGCGCAACGGAGCTTTGTGAAGCGAAGCTGATTGGTTCTCCGGCGTCTGTCAACATTCCAAACAGTCCGTAGCGGCCGCCATCTTGTCTCTCGGTAGGATCGAGAGACAAGAGGAGGTCAAAACAAAGGGGGAAATAACTATAAGGGGGCATAGTAGATCCTCGCTGACCCCCTAGGTTTGATGTGGAGGTTTTAAAAGGGCCCCGCGGGGCAAAAAATAATAATAATAATAATAATCGAACGGCTGAATGGATTTGCACGAAACTTGGCAAAATTGTAGGGACTGGTAGCCCGATGTGCCTTTGCTAGGTCTCAATATATGTGCTTCAGTGGATTTTGAGAAATTAACGTTCAAAAAAAGATATATATCTGTAACAGCGCACCGCTTCGCGTACTTTTCGCGTTACGGAGCTTTGCGAAGCGAAGCTGATTGGCTCTCCGGTGTCTGTAAACATTCCAAACAGTACGTAGCGGCCGCCATCTTGTCTCTCGGTAGGATCGAGAGACAAGAGGAGGCCAAAGCGAAGGGGCAAATGACCATAAGGGGGCATAGTAGATCCTCGCTGACCCCCTAGGTTTGATGTGGAGGTTTTAAAAGGGCCCCGCGGGGCAAAAAAAAAAATAAATAATAATAATCGAACGGCTGAATGGATTTGCACGAAACTTGGTAAAATATTAGGGACTGGTAGCCCGATGTGCCTTTGCTATGTCTCAATATATGTGCTTCAGTGCATTTTGAGAAATTAACGTTCAAAAACAAGATATATATCTGTAACAGCGCTCCGCTTCGCGGAGATAAAATTATATCTGTATTACCTAGCTGTTGCTAACACCAGTTAGCGACGGCTAGTAGGAGATAGCGACCATCTTGGGTCCCACTTTGCATGTGAGTGATATTTATCACTAATGACATGCAAAGTGGGCATGCCAAGATGTTAGCGACTGGAAACAGTCGCTAACATCGCTATCTCCTATTATCAACTTTTGGAAATATTCGAGATAAGCGCGAATATCTCCAAAAAGTAACAGCTGCCCTGAGCAGTTCTTAGCCATGTTATCCAATGGGAGGTGGATAACATGGCTAAGAGCATTAGCTCGGTAATGCATGAATATCGCGGAGTTTTCAGCGATATTAATGCATTGCGCTCGTTTTTTATCGTATTTGCGATAAACCTTGATAATAGCAAGGTTTATCTGCGATAATTTCTGACGGTAAAAAAATCTTTGCAATGCATCGTTAGGGATAAATATCGCTTAACTTTGGTAATATGCCCCAACGTCTGTTAACGTTCGATTCGAAGGAAATCAGGAATTGTTGAAAAACATTGTGTGCGCCATCTTGTCTTTTTTCAAATGCCACACTTTTGTCGTGCACGGCAGCCATTTTAGATGCCTTGACCAGACCCACTCTGTGCACGCTGTCGATCCTTAGCATGGCTCCCCACCCTCGCAAGCATCTCACCCAGGCAGTGGTCACCCCCGCTCTCTGTCTTATGCATGGGTAATAAACCTCCCCCCCATCTGCGCTGCTCTTCCCTGAGAATCACACCCTGTGCCCGCCCGACACCTCCCTTTCGCCCTATTCACTACCGCACCCTCTGACACTCCTTTTCCTCTGTGTCCGATTGTCCAGGCCGGTCCTAGGCTATCAGCTAGCCCTGCAGATGTAGTTTATGGCCACAGCTGTAAAGAATCACCCCTCTTCAAAGGAGTTATAGTAGATCAAGGCCCACACTCGATGAGATCCGTCACAGCAGAAGCGTTGCTATTATCTGAAAACCATCCTGTATTGTGATTGGGGAGGGGACCGAGCGTGAAGCGGAAGATTCCAGGGATGACTCTTTGTACATCAAAGTTTTTACAATTATGTGTCACATTAAAAATATATAGCACTCCGACAAAGTAGTAAGATTATAAAACTTTAATAATTTATAAATATATACAAGAAAACAAAAATAGTAATAACATATAAACATTTTTAGAGAAAAACAACGAAGTAGCGGTCGGCTGTGCGAATAGTCCCAACGCAGCACAACGTCCAGATTTCCGGCGTGGGGCGTCGCGGGGGGTGGGTCATCAGTAGCAAACTGTTGTGCGAATAGTTCCAAGGCAGCAGAACGCGCCGAAATCTAGATGACACGAAAGTGATGTCTAGTAAGTTGCCACCCAGCAAATAACGGCGTGGGGCGTCGCGGGGGGTGGGTCATCAGTAGCAAACTGTTGTGCGAATAGTTCCAAGGCAGCAGAACGATGGCACCAAGGTGATGTCCAGTAAGTTGCCGCACTGGTTTTGGTATCCTACAATGCTGCTCCGAATAACGGCGTGGAGCGCCCCGGGGGAGGCGGCGTGAACGGGCCTCTCCAGGTGGAGTCTCATCTGTTTTAGTGGGGCGCCCCTTTACCGTTTCAGTTGCCATTCCGTCCGCTTTTGGTCCACTGTGTCAAAATCCGCCATTCAGCTGAGTTGCGCCCACTCTTGCGGTGCAGCGATAGGCGGCTGCCACAGGACTCTCAAAATGGCGGCAGGCTCTTTCCTTTTTGGGCGTGGTCCACTGAAATGGCCCTGGGACACCTTGGAAATCGGACGCTTGTCTGCTAGGTCTTGGACCCCATTCTCGAAAGCGTCCCCTCCGCCTTGAGAATTCATCAAAAGTTTTGGGGGCCCCGACTCCTGCAGGCTTCTGGTGGGGAGCGGCTGCCATGATTGCTCGCGGAATGACCACGACGGAGCTACGAGATGGTGGTGCTCTCATGCTGACGCCAGTTTAGTCTGAAACATCCAGAAACAAGGTGGGGCTTTCATCGTTTGGGGGAAAAAAAAAGTTTTCATCCAATGAAAAGTGTTGTTTTTAGGTCATATGATCAAGCCTTCCATCATTCGGAAACCAAAAGTAAAATGAACCAATGAAAAGTTTTATAAACAAGTCACATGACCTGTTATGCGGCATAGGGTATAAAATGCGGAGAAAATACGTTGGCACGTGAGGCGGCGTCAGTAGCGGACCGATGTGCGAATAGGCCGAAGGCAATACAACGCGCCAAGATCCGGATGGCACCGAGGTGGTGTCATAGTTGAGAGTTCTGAGCAGCGGTTGTAACACTGTCTGAAGCTTATTTGCAGCTGCTGCAGCTTCACTACGCGCCAAGATCCGGATGGCACCGAGGTGGTGTGTAGCAAGTTGCCGCACTGGTGTGGCCATCCTACAATGCTGAAAGTCGGCGTGGGGCGCCCCGTTGGCCTGTGAGTTTGCGTCAGTAGCGGACCGATGTGCGAATAGGCCGAAGGCAGCACAACGCGCCAAGATCCGGATGGCACCGAGGTGGTGTCTAGTAAGTTGTCGCACTTCTGTGGCCATCCTACAATGTTGAAAGTCGGCGTGGGGCGCCCCGTTGGCCTGTGAGATGGCGTCAGTAGCGGACCGATGTGCGAATAGGCCGAAGGCAGCACAACAATATTTTCTGACTGACACCACAAGGCGCTGAGATGCCAAGATCCGGATGGCACCGAGGTGATGTCTAAGTTGCGGACTGATGTGCGAATGGGGCCAAAGGCAGCGTAACAATATTTTTTGTATGGCAGATACCACTAGGCGTTGAGATGCCAAGATTCGGATGGCACTGAGGTGATGTCTAGCAAGTTGGTGTGGTCATCCTACAATGCTGAAACTCGGCGTGGGTCGCCCCATTAGCCTGTGAGATGGCGTCAGTAGCGGACCGATGTGCGAATAGGCCGAAGGCAGCACAACGCGCCAAGATCCGGATGTCACCGTGGTGGTTTCATAGTTGAGAGGCACTTCATCTGCAGTGGGGCGCCGAGATCCGGATGGCACCGAGGTGATGTCTAGCAAGTTGCTGTACTGGTGTGGTCATCCTACAATGCTGAAACTCGGCGTGGGTCGCCCCATTAGCCTGTGAGATGGCGTCAGTAGCGGACCGATGTGCGAATAGGCCGAAGGCAGCACAACGCGCCAAGATCCGGATGTCACCGTGGTGGTTTCATAGTTGAGAGGCACTTCATCTGCAGTGGGGCGCCGAGATCCGGATGGCACCGAGGTGATGTCTAGCAAGTTGCTGTACTGGTGTGGTCATCCTACAATGCTGAAACTCGGCGTGGGTCGCCCCATTAGCCTGTGAGATGGCGTCAGTAGCGGACCGATGTGCGAATAGGCCGAAGGCAGCACAACGCGCCAAGATCCGGATGTCACCGTGGTGGTTTCATAGTTGAGAGGCACTTCATCTGCAGTGGGGCGCCGAGATCCGGATGGCACCGAGGTGATGTCTAGCAAGTTGCTGTACTTGTGTGGTCATCCTACAATGCTGAAACTCGGCGTG
Source organism: Lissotriton helveticus (assembly GCF_964261635.1). Lineage (NCBI taxonomy): Eukaryota > Metazoa > Chordata > Amphibia > Caudata > Salamandridae > Lissotriton > Lissotriton helveticus. The sequence continues at coordinate 1,342,214,925 of NC_136057.1, read as the reverse complement.
GGTCGCCCCATTAGCCTGTGAGATGGCTGTTCTTTGGATTTGGGCCTGGTCCACCAAAATGGCCCTGGGACACCTTAGAACTCGGACGCTCGATTTTTTTTTCCTTTCCTGTACATGCAAAAAAAGGTAAATGCCCGGTACGTTACACGCTTCATCTGCCACGATGAACTCTCCAGAGGAACCGAAAAAAAATATAGTTGTGGTAACTATACCATGCATCGTCATATGGAGAGGTGGCACCAATTAATTATAGTGCTGCATAAAAGAGAGATTTGGAGGAGAACCCCTGACCTGCTAGTACATTCATCAAAGAAGTGGCACTGAGAGCTTCAGAGGCAAGGGAAACGGTCCCAAATATTTAGAAGAACTTTGGAAAGATTAAAATGACATGTTTAGATTGTGGCAAATTAATTTCATGTGGACAGATGAGTGTTACTCTAATAAATACAGCATATGAACATCATCATAGTCGATGGTTGGTAGAGACATTTTGACTATATCCTGGACCTGCCCGTCCTCGCCCAAAATGGCGCCAGAATAAATGGGACTCGTAACTCCTTGTTGTGTACTGGTTGCAGAACCTTGAAATCACGAGATACGTATGCAGTTTTGAAGCACATGGCGGGCGGGGACGAGAATTGATTGAATATTTCGACATCCCTATTGATATTAAGTTCTGATGTGTTATTGATTACTGTACTGTTGAAAGTTCGAATTAACGTCACCCATGGTACTTGCCCGCAAATGTATATCTAGATAATTTTATTGTAACTGGCCCTGTCGTATTTTAATTATAAAATGTACGTCCACCGATTCCGTAACTGTTAGACACCTTAGTTCTTGCAACCTAATGGCCCGCCCGTTACGTTCCTCTACAGTGTAAATGTCTATTCATCATATACGATTACAGTTTGCTCTGTGGCAGGCCCACGTGGTTATAGGCTCGTATTTGTATAATGAAATTTTCTCAATAAAGGTTTTTAAAAGAAAACATGGTAGTAGTATATACATTGGTAAAGTTTTTAATAATAGTGACTGTTTTAGAATCATTAAAAGGCAAGTGAAATAAAGCAGACCAATTACATGAAGGGTAAAAGGTATAATACGAAGGAACGCAGTAAAGATAAATGGTCAAGGGCTGTTGTGTTTTCTATTCCTGCAACATAAAGTGATCGATAAGAATCTCATATTCAGGCGTATCGGCGACTAAGACAGCAGGTCGACCCTCTTTTGCTCAACGGCTCCGTCATGGGACGAAGAAACGCTCTTTTTCTCGAAAAAATAATATATTTTACTTGCAGGACAGTTGTAAAATTTCCGGGAAAGTACATTAGCCTGGAACATTATAACATATATTTAAGAGAAAATAATGTTCGGAAGTAATGAAAAGCGTAATTTTTAGGTCATATGACCAAGCCTTTCATCATTACAATAAGAAAAGTAAAATGAACCAATGAAAAGTTTTATTAACAAGTCACATGACTTGTTATGCTTACGTTACGCGCTGCGCGCCCCGGATGACTTCCGGATGCGCTAACGCGGCGCGTCATATGACGCATTACGCGACAACGCAGGTACAGAATATAGTCAAAATGTCTCCACCAACCAGCGGTCGGAACACAACCCCTTTCAGCAGGCTAAATAGTTCTGTTAAATGACAACAGAAGGGACAGGCAACAAGAACCATCAGTCAAAGAGGGGAGAGCTAGTTCTTCTCTACCGGGTTACATTGGGGCGCTACCGGAACTGATCGAATTGGTAGTCTACAGTGTTTCTGGATGTTTCAGACTGAAGCTGGGGTTAGCATGAGAGCAGCACCATTTCGTAGCTCCGTCGTGGTCATTCCGCAACCAATCATGGCAGCCGTTCTTTATCGTTATTTTGGGCGGGGTGGGTGGCGGAGCCGAGCTGTTTTGCAGCCATCATTGTGTGGAGTTCAGTTCATCTCACTAGTTTTGTATTTGTCATGAGGGGTTGTTCCTAATGTTTCTATTTTAGCGAGGTCAAAAAGAGATCCCATTAGTGGCCTACTGATTTTGCTCGATTCCTTTTCTTTTTTTTTTACACGATTTTTCGTTATCTGCAAAGACTAAACAGAGTATTGCGACTCTGTGTTTGTTTGTAAATAGAGAATGAACCAAAGAGAACTAATTCTAAAACAGTAAATACTTGGATAACAATCAATCAAATGGAGAGAGAAGCAGGCACGACGGATTACAATGGGGGCAAAGACCTGCGTTAACTACCTTTCACTATCTGCAAAGAGAGAGTACTCCTAATAGAAATGAGGGGGGGGGGCACCATTCAAAGCAGATCAGTGTGCATAAACACGAAAATGTTTTCACTTACCACGTACTTGACATTCAACAGCTTATGATATTTGCTATTAAAAAACCATTGAAATTCACTGAAAAAACCATAGGTTATAGACCATATATAGTTAGGAATTAGCATTTACAAAACCTTGAAAATTCACTGAAAAAACCATAGGTTATAGACCATATATAGTTAGGAATTAGCATTTAAAAAACCTTATTTTACTCACACAAAACCATTGAAATTCCATATATAGTTAGTTGCACTAACTATATATCGCGCACCTGCAATCCACTGCTGATCATGTCACATATTACATCATTCATGACATGGTCAGTGACATCACTGATGACATCACTGATGACATCTCAAATGACATCACTGATGACATCACTGATGACATCTCATTTGACATCATTCTTGTGCTAATACGATAAACCTCTTCAGACTCTAATATAACCTTAGATACACTCAGTGTATACAGACACTCACACACTTCCACTCATCCATGGAGTTACTCACACACCCAGTCAGTCATGCAAAGAAACAATCTCATCTCCATTTCTTCAACTATACAGTTAAACACACCTTACTTATTGAAACATATACTAACACATATTTACTCTCTTATACAATCCCTGATACAAGTTCACAATGATCGATACAACCACTCACTCATTCGGTGGCTCTCATGCACAGTTATTTATATATGCCAACTCTCACATGTACTGTGTTTTACATATGTACTTACTATGACATGTAGCATTGAGATATCCATTCACTCATCAATACACTCATGCACACAGTCAACTGCCCATGTAGCTGTTTCCACATGCACTCTTGAACTCATACACCTAGTGAATAAACTGTTCACACATCTATGCATAGAGTCACACACCTTCCAGCCACCCCCACACAAACTCAATCTCCCATAGAAATACTTGGGCAAGCAATTAATAACACATATAGCCTCTCGTATAGCTAATGATCAACACATGCAGCAGTTTACAGAACAACAGACATAATGATGCACAAATTAAGACAGTTTAGTCACTAACCCATGCATTCAGTGAGACACATTTAATCACTCACTCATACAGTCAGTCACGCACCTACTAAATCCTTCATCCAGACACTTATACATCCACTCATTCTTCAATATGTAAGATATATTTTAACTTTACAGAAACATACAGTCACTGGATGTTGTCATCAGTGATGTCATCAGTGATGTCATTTGAGATGTCATCAGTGATGTCATCAGTGATGTCACTGACCATGTCATGAATGATGTAATATGTGACATGATCAGCAGTGGATTGCAGGTGCGCGATATATAGTTAGTGCAACTAACTATATATGGAATTTCAATGGTTTTGTGTGAGTAAAATAAGGTTTTTTAAATGCTAATTCCTAACTATATATGGTCTATAACCTATGGTTTTTTCAGTGAATATATATATATATATATATATATATATATATATATATATATATATATATATATATATATATATATATATATATATATATATATATATATATATATATATATTTATGGCCAAGAAAAATGAAGTTCCACTCTCACTCTCACTCTCAGAGGAAAGTACAAGCAAGTTGGGGGTTTATTTAATTCATAAAACCCGCCATGATGCGTTTCGCCGCCGAAGAGGCGAAACACGTCACGGCGGGTTTTATGAATTAAATAAACTTACTTGTACTTTCCTGTGTGGCCTACGTTTGGTTTTTCCTCTGAGAGCGAGAGTGGAACTTCGTTTTTCTTGGATTTAATTTACCGGCCATCTCCGCCGGTCTCACGCCACCCCGTGGATTGGGAGCATTGCTGGAGAAACTTGGCTGTATATATATATATATGTGCGTTTTTCCACTTAAATAAATCTTTCCGTGGTTTATGTACCCTCCTTGAGTGCTGCATCTTTACTTGGAGACCTGAAAAGCTTGAGCGCGATATATATATATATATATATATATATATATATATATATATATATATACAAACACTGTTTGATCCATTTCGACGTCGACGCTCCCAATCAGCGCGGTGCGTTTCCTTTCTGCAGGATCCAGCCGATGTATATCAACAAGGGTCCAATATTAGAGACTGGGGAATAAGAACGCCCTCACTCGTGTGGTTTCAGAAAATTACAGCAACTCTATTTTTCAGACGCTTGCCAAGTTCCCACTTGGGAACTTGGCAAACACATAACCCCCATGGCATTTGACCCATCCCCAGATTTACAATATGCTGTAACCCTGGAAAGGCACAAAAGCATACGCCTCCCCAGGAGGGGGACAGAAGGTGTCCCTTCCTCCACAAAACAACCTGATTTCAGCTCAGACACCCTTACACCTGAATTGGCTCATGGCAGCCATTTGTGCCACCACTGTGAAAGAGTACAGGAATGCACTATATCTAATAGATATGACGCATGACTGCCCTTTTCTTTTGACATAAGGCTTGTGGTGCTGCCTACACCAAAATATCATAAATGAGGACCATAGTGTGTGATTATTGGGATCCATGTCCCCTGTCCCCACAGAGATAGTATGTGTTAGAAATGGGAGTCTCTGGTTGGCAAGGGTTGCACCTTTGTCCAAGTAGGGACCCTTCTTCCTAGTCAGGATAAGGGAGTTACACTCCTAAAATAAACCCTGCTCACCCCCTTGGTAGCTTGGCACGAGCAGTCAGGCTTATCTTAGAGGCAGTGTGTAAAGCATGTGCACAAAACCAACAGTAACACAATGTAAGCACTACAGAAGGACACCACACCAGTGTAGAAAGAATCCAATATTTTTATATACTTAAAACAAGACCAAAACAATAAAAATCTACACTACAGTACCTTGATGTCGATAGCTCCGTCCGGGGCTTTCACGGCGTCATGACCAAACAAATCCAAACAGTTCTGGCTGACCGCGGTGTCACTGGCTAGTTATGGTGTCAGGAAGGCCCACAAAAGTACATTTCAGAAATGCAGGGCGTCGATGACCTCTCGTTGAGCTTCTGAAAACACGGCATCCGCAGGCGTCAGTTCCGGAGGTCGGTGCAGGAGTCATCGGGCCCTCGAAGTCACACACGTTGCAGAACGAACTCCTCTCTGGTGAAGTCAGGAGCACTGGCGTCGGCAGGCGTCGGGTGCTGCGGTGCGAAGTGCAGCGGTGCGGCATGCGGTGCCCTCAGGTTGCAGTGTGAGCAGCGACTCGGTGGCTGCGTCAGATGGCGTAGCCGGTGAGACCAGTGTCGCGGTGTGAGATGAAGGCGGTGCTTGTCACGGTGCTGGCAGGTCACGTTGTAAGCAGCAGCGTCATCGTTGCTGAAACGCTGTCGTCTGTTGATGAACGGGAGTCGATGGCACCGGCGTCAGTAGGCCAAGGCTGCGGTGCATAGTGTAACTTTACGAGCGGTATCCTCGAACCAAAGTGCAAGTAGCGGCGTTAAGTCCGGTGTGGAGCGGCAGCATCGAGGATACCACGGCATTGTCGTGAAGGAAGGCGGTGTGGAGTGCGGTGCCCACAGGTCGCGGTGTCGCGGTCTCGGTGGCGGCATCAGCAGGCGTTGTCGTGAGACCAGGGTCGCGGTTCAGCCTTGCGGTGGTGCCCTCTGTGATGCCATCAGGACACAGAGTCGGCAACTGTATCGTAGACGGCTTCGAGCTTGAAATCTTTGCTGTTCCTGAGACTTCTTGAACAAAAGTAGATTGCAGAAAGTTCATTCCAGTCCTTTCACTGCCCAAGACAGAAGCAGCCACTGCAGGCCAACAAAGCAAAACACACAGCAAAGTGGTAGTTTCTCCTCACAGCTTCTCCAGCTTTTTTTCTTGGCAGTCTTCTTGATTGCAAAAGAGTTCTAAAGTCTTGGGGTCTGGGCCCCAATATTTATACCAGCAATTCCTTTGTCCTCTGCAGGCAGAGGGTCCTCTACCTAGTCCAAACCAGTTCAGGTCAGTCTTGGAGCACTTTGTTTGCAAGACTCCTGCTTTTCCTTTGACAGTGTAGGCTAGGAACATCAGACGCACCACAGGAGGTGGAGCCAGCATTGTGGGAGGCAGGCATATCCCTATTCAGACCCAGGTGCTACTCCTCCCACCCATCAATGTGCAGATAGGTTTTTTCAGCCCTGTGCTGACTCACCCTGTCTCCTGGAGTCTCCCCCAGCCCTTGTTACTCACAAACCAGACAGACAATACACAACCTCTCAGAGGCAGGCTGGATGGTTAGGCAACACAGAATGTTACAACCTGCCCATGGGGCAACCATGGGCCTACCTTAAGAGCAACACGCATGTACAAAAGGGAAGGCTTAGGGACTGGCAAGTGTGTGCACTTGCCAAGTCAACATGGCAGCCCCAGGCTGCACACAGGCTCTGCAATGGCAGGCCAGAGTTACACTTTACGGGCTGTTTGCGTGGGTGGCAAAAATCCACTGCTGCAGCCCATCAACAGCATTTGATTTATAGGCAATGGCACTCCCAGTGCACTTTACTAGGGGCTGACACATAAATCAAATAAGCCAATCATTGAAATACCAATCCATAACACATTTTATATAGGAGCACTTGCACTTTACAACTCGACAGCAGTGGGGAAAGGGCGCAGATCATTACACCAACAAAAACTGGGAGGTCAGAAGGCAAAAAGTCAGGGGAAATGTGCCAAAAGATGCCAAGTTTAACACATGTCCCCTCCAGCTGAAAGTAGGGAGAATTATCCAACCTCCTGGAAGTTCTCTTCACTAAGGCAGAAGAACCTGGACAGACCATCTGCGTTTGCGTGTTCTGTGCCAGGGCGGTGTTCCACCGTAAAGACCATTCCCTGTAGGGAGATGGACCACCTCAGCAGTTTTGGATTCTCGCCCCTCATCTGCATTAGCCATCTGAGGGCCCTGTGGTTGGTCTGAACCCGGAAGTGAGTCCCAAACAGGTATGGTCTCAGCTTCTTCAGTGCCCAGACCACATCAAAAGCTTCCCTTTCTATGGCACTCCACCTCTGTTCCCTGGGAAGTAGTCTCCTGCTAAGGAAGGCTACAGGCTGATCTAGGCCCTCTTCATTTAGTTGTGAGAGCAAAGCTCCCACACCGTGCTCTGAAGCGTCAGTCTGCACGACAAATTCCTTGGAGAAGTCGTGCACATGGCTGCCTTCTTCGGCTGCTTCCTGGAAGTCAGCTCTGTTAAGGGGGCAACGGTGGTGCCATAGCCCTTAACAAATCTCCTATTGTAGCAGGTGAGACCTAAGAAGGCTCTCACCTCTGTCTGGGTCTTGGGGGCTCCCAAGTCAGAATAGTGTCAATTTTGGGTTGAAGGGGCGCCACCTGGCCCTTCCTACCTGGTGTCCCAAGTACACCACAGAACCCTGCCCGATCTGGCAATTACTGGCCTTGATCGTGAGGTCTGCTTCTTGCAGACCCCTCAACACTTTCTTGAGGTGCTGTAAATGTTTTTCCCAGCTGGAACTGAACACAGCAATGTCATCCAGGTAGGCGGCACTGAAATCCTCCAGTCCAGCCAACATCTGATTGACCAACCTCTGAAAGGTGGCAGGGGCATTCTTCAACCCAAGGGGCATCACCCGAAACTGGCAATGACCTTCTGGGGTTGAGAACGCTGACCTCTCTTTGGCCCCACCAGTTAAGGCAATCTGCCAGTACCCAAAGGTTAAATCAAACATGCTGAGAAACCAGGCAGTTCCCAACCGATCAATGAGCTCATCAGCTCTGGGGATGGGGTGTGCGTCAGTCCTGGTGACGGCATTGAGCCCACGGTAGTCCACACAAAACTTCAGTTCTGGAGTAGCATCGGGTGTAGCAGCCTTTGGGACCAAGACCACTGGGCTGGTCCAAGGACTGTTGGAAGGCTCAATCACCCCTAACGCCAACATCTTAGAGACTTCCTCCTTGATGCTGGCCCTGACCCGGGCATTCAACCTGTAAATCTTGTGCTTTACAGGAGGGCTGTCATCAGTGTCCACGTCATGGGTACCCCAGTGAGCAACACCGGGGGTCAGAGAGAACAGTGGGGTGAACTGTCCCAACAACTGGCGACAGCCCCCCTGCTGCTCTGGAGTCAGTTGAGGGGAGAAGATCACACCCTCCACTGATCCATCATGCTCTTTGGTAGACAGGAGGTCAGGGAGAGGCTCACTCTCCTCTTCCACACCATCATCTGTCGCCAAGAGCATACTTACTTCGGACCTCTTGAAGTGGAGTTTCAGTCGGTTCACGTGGACGACTCGCAAAGGGTACCTTGGAGTCCGTAAATCCACCAGGTAGGTGACGTTACTTTTGCGCTCCACCACCTCAAATGGTCCAGTCCACTTGTCCTGCAAGGCACAAGGTTCCACTGGGGACATTACTCACACTTTTTGCATAGGTTGAAATTCGACCAGAGTGGCATTCTGGTCATACCACTTCTTCATTTCTTCCTGGCTTGCTTCTAGGTTCGCCTGAGCGAGTTTCCTGAAGCGGTAAGTTTGGTTTCTGAAGGCAACATGTAACTAAACACATCCTGGGGAGTTTTCCTGGGAGCTGCCTCCCAGCCTTCTTTCACCAAGCTCTGACAGAGTGGCCATACAGAAGGTCAAAGGGGCTGTATCCAAGTGACTTTTGAGGTACCTCTCTGTATGCAAAGAGAAGGCATTGCAAGAGGATGTCCCACTAACACCTCATAGGTTCTGTTAGACCTTTGATGATGCCTTTTAAGGTCTGGTTGAATCTCTTCCTCAGACCGTTTCCTTGGGGGTGGTAAGGAGTGGTGAACTTGTAGGTTACACCACAATCCTTCCACAGGGAAGTTCCCCTGTCAGAAACCACCTCTCTGTGAATCCCCACGTGGAAAAAGATCCCCATTAATGCCCGGCCCACCACTGGTGCCATCGTTGTCCTGAGAGGAATTGCCTCCGCGTACCGGGTGGCAAGGTCCACCAAGACCAGGATGTACCTGTTGTCCATGGCTGTCTTGGGATCCAGTGGCCCCACAATGTCCATCCCTACCCTTTCAAAGGGTGTTCCAACAACAGGAAAAGGTTGGAGAGGAGCTTTGACCTTCCTCCCACTTTTGCCACTTGCCTGGCAAGTTTGGCAAGACCTGCAGTGTCCATCTGACTGACTTCAAATTTGGGCACAAAAGAAGTGGATGACCAGCCTGTTAAAGGTCTTGTCCTGCCCAAAATGTCCTGCCAAAGGCACGTCATGAGCCAGACCCAGTAGGAAGGTCATGAAGCGCTGGAGTATGACCAGCACACAGGCTGACCCAGGCCCAGCAACCTTAGGCTCACTGTATAGGAGACTATTCTTCCAGTAGATGAGATGTGACCTGGACTGATCACCAGCTGCCTGATCTGCAGCCTGCCACCACATACCCTCCAGAGTAGGGCATTCTTTCTGCTCCTTGCTGGTGGGACACCCTTCTAGCTGCCAATGGGTCAGCTCAGAGATGTTCCCGAGTTCGGCTACCTGCTCCCCTGTGGGCACTGGGGAATCCCCCTCGAGATCCGCCTCCTCCCAGTACGTGGGAACTTCAGGGGTTGGTTTCCCGTGCCCCTTGCCCTTTCTCTTGGCAGGGACTTGTGTCACTGTTTCAGGCTCCAAGTCCTCTTGATCACCCTTTCTGGCTGCCATTGACCGAGTAGACACGCATGCCCACTCTGGCAACCCAAGCATCTCCCAGTGAGACCTTAGCTCAACATCCTTCCATAAGGACTGCTCCAGGTTGTTACCTAGCAGAAAATCTACAGGCATGGTAGGGCTCAGGGGTACCTGGTATGGAACCACTTGAAAAAATAACTAACATCAACACAAAGAAACAGAAAGAGAATTTAATAATAAATCTTTCAAGTTACGAACTTAATCATCATGAACGAAATGTACTTAATAAAGGATTGACATTCTGCCCTGAACAAAACTACAACCATGTGGCTACCTGAATAGATATATATAAGTTTGTGAGAAAACTAAAATTAGCCAAATTCTTCAGTAAAGTTGAATATACCAACAAACAGAAACCAATCTCACGATCAATAATTTACCGATCCTGAAGGTGACATATGACCTAATGCAAAATATTGAGGAAGAGACTATGACTGAATCACAAGTGCAAGAAGATCTTACTATTTCAAGTGTCATCAGCCAAAGAAGTGGCTGCAAACCCAAATCAACATTTTGTCCATTCTGAGTCCAGGCAACAGGATTGATGTATTTCATGACCTGGTGGTCAATGATCTGGAGACAACGGAGAAAATGAACAATAATAACAAAAGAGGAAATCTGAAAAAGATAGATAGACAGGCATTGGAGGGTCTAAAGAAAAATGAAGATCTAATAATAATCTAATAGATCTAATAATAAAGCCAGCAGATAAGGGGGGAAATGTAGGGGCATATTAGCAAGCAATAGCGATAATTATCGCTATGCATGATTAGCGGCTAAAAATATATCGCCGCGCTCCGACGATTTTTACCGCTGAGATACCTTGATATTATCAAGGTTAATCTCAAAAGCAGTAAAAATCCTGCGAAATGCATGAATATCGCTGAAAAATCAGCGATATTCATGCATTATCGTGACAATGCTCTTAGCCATGTTATCCACCTTCCATTGGATAACACGGCTAAGAACTGCTCTGGGCAGGAGTTAGCCTTTGGAGATATTCGCGCTTAGCGCGAATATTTCCAAAAGTAAGGCTTTGTTGAAAATTGGAGATAGCGATATGAGCGACTGTTTCCAGTCGCTAACATCTTGGCACGCCCACTTTGCATGTCATTAGCGATAAATATCGCTGACATGCAAAGTGGGCCCCAAGATGATCGCTATCCCCTACTAGCTGTTGCTAACTGGTGTTAGCAACAGCTAGGTAATAGGGCGATAAAATTATCACTTGCCAAGTCAACATGGCAGCCCCAGGCTGCACACAGGCTCTGCAATGGCAGGCCAGAGTTACACTTTACGGGCTATTTGCGTGGGTGGCAAAAATCCACTGCTGCAGCCCATCAACAGCATTTGATTTATAGGCAATGGCACTCCCAGTGCACTTTACTAGGGGCTGACACATAAATCAAATAAGCCAATCATTGAAATACCAATCCATAACACATTTTATATAGGAGCACTTGCACTTTACAACTCGACAGCAGTGGGGAAAGGGCGCAGATCATCACACCAACAAAAACTGGGAGGTCAGAAGGCAAAAAGTCAGGGGAAATGTGCCAAAAGATGCCAAGTTTAACACATGTCCCCTCCAGCTGAAAGTAGGGAGAATTATCCAACCTCCTGGAAGTTCTCTTCACTAAGGCAGAAGAACCTGGACAGACCATCTGCGTTTGCGTGTTCTGTGCCAGGGCGGTGTTCCACCGTAAAGACCATTCCCTGTAGGGAGATGGACCACCTCAGCAGTTTTGGATTCTCGCCCCTCATCTGCATTAGCCATCTGAGGGCCCTGTGGTTGGTCTGAACCCGGAAGTGAGTCCCAAACAGGTATGGTCTCAGCTTCTTCAGTGCCCAGACCACATCAAAAGCTTCCCTTTCTATGGCACTCCACCTCTGTTCCCTGGGAAGTAGTCTCCTGCTAAGGAAGGCTACAGGCTGATCTAGGCCCTCTTCATTTAGTTGTGAGAGCAAAGCTCCCACACCGTGCTCTGAAGCGTCAGTCTGCATGACAAATTCCTTGGAGAAGTCGTGCACATGGCTGCCTTCTTCGGCTGCTTCCTGGAAGTCAGCTCTGTTAAGGGGGCAACGGTGGTGCCATAGCCCTTAACAAATCTCCTATTGTAGCAGGTGAGACCTAAGAAGGCTCTCACCTCTGTCTGGGTCTTGGGGGCTCCCAAGTCAGAATAGTGTCAATTTTGGGTTGAAGGGGCGCCACCTGGCCCTTCCTACCTGGTGTCCCAAGTACACCACAGAACCCTGCCCGATCTGGCAATTACTGGCCTTGATCGTGAGGTCTGCTTCTTGCAGACCCCTCAACACTTTCTTGAGGTGCTGTAAATGTTTTTCCCAGCTGGAACTGAACACAGCAATGTCATCCAGGTAGGCGGCACTGAAATTCTCCAGTCCAGCCAACATCTGATTGACCAACCTCTGAAAGGTGGCAGGGGCATTCTTCAACCCAAGGGGCATCACCCGAAACTGGCAATGACCTTCTGGGGTTGAGAACGCTGACCTCTCTTTGGCCCCACCAGTTAAGGCAATCTGCCAGTACCCAAAGGTTAAATCAAACATGCTGAGAAACCAGGCAGTTCCCAACCGATCAATGAGCTCATCAGCTCTGGGGATGGGGTGTGCGTCAGTCCTGGTGACGGCATGAGCCCACGGTAGTCCACACAAAACTGCAGTTCTGGAGTAGCATCGGGTGTAGCAGCCTTTGGGACCAAGACCACTGGGCTGATCCAAGGACTGTTGGAAGGCTCAATCACCCCTAACGCCAACATCTTAGAGACTTCCTCCTTGATGCTGGCCCTGACCCGGGCATTCAACCTGTAAATCTTGTGCTTTACAGGAGGGCTGTCATCAGTGTCCACGTCATGGGTACCCCAGTGAGCAACACCGGGGGTCAGAGAGAACAGTGGGGTGAACTGTCCCAACAACTGGCGACAGCCCCCCTGCTGCTCTGGAGTCAGTTGAGGGGAGAAGATCACACCCTCCACTGATCCATCATGCTCTTTGGTAGACAGGAGGTCAGGGAGAGGCTCACTCTCCTCTTCCACACCATCATCTGTCGCCAAGAGCATACTTACTTCGGACCTCTTGAAGTGGAGTTTCAGTCGGTTCACGTGGACGACTCGCAAAGGGTACCTTGGAGTCCGTAAATCCACCAGGTAGGTGACGTTACTTTTGCGCTCCACCACCTCAAATGGTCCAGTCCACTTGTCCTGCAAGGCACAAGGTTCCACTGGGGACATTACTCACACTTTTTGCCCAGGTTGAAATTCGACCAGAGTGGCATTCTGGTCATACCACTTCTTCATTTCTTCCTGGCTTGCTTCTAGGTTCGCCTGAGCGAGTTTCCTGAAGCGGGAAGTTTGGTTTCTGAAGGCAACATGTAACTAAACACATCCTGGGGAGTTTTCCTGGGAGCTGCCTCCCAGCCTTCTTTCACCAAGCTCTGACAGAGTGGCCATACAGAAGGTCAAAGGGGCTGTATCCAAGTGACTTTTGAGGTACCTCTCTGTATGCAAAGAGAAGGCATTGCAAGAGGATGTCCCACTAACACCTCATAGGTTCTGTTAGACCTTTGATGATGCCTTTTAAGGTCTGGTTGAATCTCTTCCTCAGACCGTTTCCTTGGGGGTGGTAAGGAGTGGTGAACTTGTAGGTTACACCACAATCCTTCCACAGGGAAGTTCCCCTGTCAGAAACCACCTCTCTGTGAATCCCCACGTGGAAAAAGATCCCCATTAATGCCCGGCCCACCACTGGTGCCATCGTTGTCCTGAGAGGAATTGCCTCCGCGTACCGGGTGGCAAGGTCCACCAAGACCAGGATGTACCTGTTGTCCATGGCTGTCTTGGGATCCAGTGGCCCCACAATGTCCATCCCTACCCTTTCAAAGGGTGTTCCAACAACAGGAAAAGGTTGGAGAGGAGCTTTGACCTTCCTCCCACTTTTGCCACTTGCCTATCAAGTTTGGCAAGACCTGCAGTGTCCATCTGACTGACTTCAAATTTGGGCACAAAAGAAGTGGATGACCAGCCTGTTAAAGGTCTTGTCCTGCCCAAAATGTCCTGCCAAAGGCACGTCATGAGCCAGACCCAGTAGGAAGGTCATGAAGCGCTGGAGTATGACCAGCACACAGGCTGACCCAGGCCCAGCAACCTTAGGCTCACTGTATAGGAGACTATTCTTCCAGTAGATGAGATGTGACCTGGACTGATCACCTGCTGCCTGATCTGCAGCCTGCCACCACATACCCTCCAGAGTAGGGCATTCTTTCTGCTCCTTGCTGGTGGGACACCCTTCTAGCTGCCAATGGGTCAGCTCAGAGATGTTCCAGAGTTCGGCTACCTGCTCCCCTGTGGGCACTGGGGAATCCCCCTCGAGATCCGCCTCCTCCCAGTACGTGGGAACTTCAGGGGTTGGTTTCCCGTGCCCCTTGCCCTTTCTCTTGGCAGGGACTTGTGTCACTGTTTCAGGCTCCAAGTCCTCTTGATCACCCTTTCTGGCTGCCATTGACCGAGTAGACACGCATGCCCACTCTGGCAACCCAAGCATCTCCCAGTGAGACCTTAGCTCAACATCCTTCCATAAGGATTGCTCCAGGTCGTTACCTAGCAGAAAATCTACAGGCATGGTAGGGCTCAGGGGTACCTGGTATGCAACCACTTGAAAAAATAACTAACATCAACACAAAGAAACAGAAAGAGAATTTAATAATAAATCTTTCAAGTTACGAACTTAATCATCATGAACGAAATGTACTTAATAAAGGATTGACATTCTGCCCTGAACAAAACTACAACCATGTGGCTACCTGAATAGATATATATAAGTTTGTGAGAAAACTAAAATTAGCCAAATTCTTCAGTAAAGTTGAATATACCAACAAACAGAAACCAATCTCACGATCAATAATTTACCGATCCTGAAGGTGACATATGACCTAATGCAAAATATTGAGGAAGAGACTATGACTGAATCACAAGTGCAAGAAGATCTTACTATTTCAAGTGTCATCAGCCAAGAAGTGGCTGCAAACCCAAATCAACATTTTGTCCATTCTGAGTCCAGGCAACAGGATTGATGTATTTCATGACCTGGTGGTCAATGATCTGGAGACAACGGAGAAAATGAACAATAATAACAAAAGAGGAAATCTGAAAAAGATAGATAGACAGGCATTGGAGGGTCTAAAGAAAAATGAAGATCTAATAATAATCTAATAGATCTAATAATAAAGCCAGCAGATAAGGGGGGAAATGTAGGGGCATATTACCAAGCAATAGCGATAATTATCGCTATGCATGGTTAGCGGCTAAAAATATATCGCCGCGCTCCGACGATTTTTACCGCTGAGATACCTTGATATTATCAAGGTTAATCCCAAAAGCGGTAAAAATCCTGCGAAATGCATGAATATCGCTGAAAAATCAGCGATATTCATGCATTATCGTGACAATGCTCTTAGCCATGTTATCCACCTTCCATTGGATAACACGGCTAAGAACTGCTCTGGGCAGGAGTTAGCCTTTGGAGATATTCGCGCTTAGCGCGAATATTTCCAAAAGTAAGGCTTTGTTGAAAATTGGAGATAGCGATATTAGCGACTGTTTCCAGTCGCTAACATCTTGGCACGCCCACTTTGCATGTCATTAGCGATAAATATCGCTGACATGCAAAGTGGGCCCCAAGATGATCGCTATCCCCTACTAGCTGTCGCTAACTGGTGTTAGCAACAGCTAGGTAATAGGGCGATAAAATTATCGCCGCTTTAGCGGGAAAAAGTCCCGCTAAGGCGGCGATAATGGCCCTTGGTAATATGCCCAGCAGTTCTGTTAATCAAAACGGACTACATCGGAGAAGCCATAAGACAACTAAATGATGAAAAAAGCTATGTAAAATTAACAATCAATCCAATCAACAACCTCACTTTGGATCTACAATTCAAAATCAATAATTGGCACCCAAAAGGGTTACTCACAGATGAAGAAGCGTCCTTCCTTAAAAACGACAGTCCGGCAATGCCCCCTATGTACTTTTTACTGAAGGTACCTAAAGCCTTAATAAATCCTCCTAGGAGTCCTATCATTTCAAGATACAATTCACTACATGAAAATCTATCGGAGTATGTAGGTTTCTTTCTGGCACCAATTGTCATGAATCTGAGCTCCTACATAAAAGATACTGGGGGCTCTTTGAGGATTCCAGCAAACATGGGATGGCAAGAAGGGTTCCATTTAGCCACAATTAATGTGGTATAATTATATACCTCGATAAGTTTTGAAGTTGGACTTAAGGTCACAAAATATTTTTTGAAACAAAGAAATGTTCAGCTATTGAAACATATAGTGAGTTATAGTTAGCTCAACTAACTATAACGGCTGAATTTCACTGGTTTTGTACCCGTGAAATGTCCAACTAATTACAACATCCCTGAAACCAATGTTTTTTCTTGAATTTGAAAGGTTTTTTAAATGCTAATTTCTAACTATAACGTCCCTGAAACCTAAAGGTTTTTGTAATGCTAATTTCTAACTATAACGTCCCTGAAACATATAGTTTTTTCAGTGAATTTCTAAGGTTTTTTAAATGCTAATTTCTAACTATAACGTCCCTGAAATCTATGTTTTTTTCAGTGCATTTCAAAGTACTATTTTGATATACATCATTAAAAGTCTTTTCAAAGTTTTCCACTGCGTACAATAAAATAAACCCAAAAACTGTTATGTAATGTATTCCACAAATTACACTGTTACTTTTTTAAGACTACAACATAATTTAACATTTATATAACATTTCATTTTCCCTTTTTTGTTGTTCTCAAAAAACAATAAACTAGATTGTTGAAAAAAAAACAAATCAGCGGACAACATTATTTTCAGTATCTGTACCTGTATGTGTTCCTCCTTACAATTTTTTCTTTACATCCTTCTTCTCCAGGATCAAAACTTTAATTAAAAAACTTTTACCTGTTCCAGCTTAACCACTGATGTACATAAGAATAGGTTTAAATTATGAACAAAGACTTTCTTTTTTTTCATGCAACAAACAATGTTGTATTTGTTCTGTCACTGTTATATATATTTCTTTCTGTTCAATAATTAGTAGTTCTTCTAAGTTTTCCAACATAGTATTCTCTTATTGTGCTTGTTGTATTGCAATTTCTTCTTCATTCATGGCAATTGTTGCTTCATTTTCGATTATTGGTTGTCCCACTGGATCTTGACTAGGTGGACCAGAACTTTGACTATCTTGAGAACTGTCATTAGCAATTTCAGCTGCAAAAGTCTTTTCTTGTTCAAGTTCATCATTTAAGATTTGTAGATATGTAGGGAAATTGTTCATGCAATGCTATCATTACATGCATTAAAAGAATCCTCATAGCAATCGAAATGTCCAAGTAATTCAGTTTCACTACCCCATGACTTGAACAGTTTCAGAAGTGCTAAATAAAAATATTATCTCTTATCTGGAGTTTCACAACTGAGTTTTCTGTGGTTAATAAGATTTCATTTGGCATGTTTTACTAAACAACCGTCACATCCAATTACTGCATATTTTCCTTGTTTTATATTTGATGTAACATTTCTTTTAAAGCTGTAATGTTGAAGTATTTCATACAGACGTAGCTCTTTCAGATGTGCCCTCCTTTTGGGATAATATGTAGGTCTGGGCGGTAAATTCCGTTCCGATTGCGGAATTTGGGTAACTTTGCATTCCGCGGAGAACGTGAAATTGCCCAAAATTCTGCGTTCCGCAACTTCACGAAGTTTTTTGCTTGTTCGCATTTTCAAAATGTGTGTTCACAAGATATTTCCCCCCGAGCATGCAAATAGCAATTGCGAACAGCAAAAAAGCATTGCGGACATGCAATTCCGCGTGTTTGCGGAATTTCTTTGTGTTCGTGGAGATTTTTTGCCGTTTCGAGGAGATTTGCGTAACGCGATTACGCAAATTCCGCCCACCCCTAATAATATGTATCCAACATATTCATTTTAAGAATTTCTGTACTTTCTGGTTTATTCACTGCTAAGCATACAATTTCTTCTAATGTTTTCAACATTCTATTTCGTGTGCAGGCAAGACCTAAACTTACCCAAATGATTCCTTGTGACTTTGAATAATAACTGGAAGAGCACAAGCGATCCGAGCATTCATAGGATCCAATTTCTCTGTGGGAAAGTATTTTCAAGCTAAAGCTGTACAATTTTTTGCTAAGGCTCTTCTCTTGTGAAAATGTTTCCCACATTTCTTTCATCCCTGTCTTTTCTGATTTCATTAAATATGATGTAACATAGCGTGCAACGGCAATTGAGTTATCTGCAACATATTGAATGTCCATGTTTGCATTCCACATTTTCAAAATAACTGGATTGTAGTCATTAATATACTTTGACTGTTCTGTTCTTTTTAAGTTGTACATATTCTTTGGAGATTTCCGAGTTAGTGGATGCCGTAAAAGCAGACAAAAAAAATGTAATCTTCCTTTAGAAATTACTGTACGTGGGAATCCAAACCGACACTTGATATAACATTTTCCTTTAGACTTGTATTTTCATCGACAGTACTTTCCACAACGGTGACTTCGGAAACATAAAAATTATTGTCTCAAGCTTGTTTCTCCTCCTCTTGGAATCTCACAGGTGACATACTGTTCGATGAAAGACAATACTGTTTCATCAGTATCCGTTACAAATTTCGGAGCATTCCTTATCCAAAATAGCATGTGTATATATGGAGCACCTCTCGCTTGATACTCTTTTCGCCCAAACAAATCAATAACTTCTCCAAGAGGACAATTATTTTTATTGCAGATAAAAGACATCATAGTTTGAAACCTATGATTAAAGACCTGCACACATTTACAGGATCCAATGAACACAGTTCTCCAGGTGTCTTCATTTCAATATTTTTTATATTGGATTTTGCTTCTCGTAGAAATTCAAGTAAATTTTCCCATTCTTACTCAGCACAGCTAAGTGTCACAGAACATGTTGGTGTACCTAAGTTTCTTAACATACACTTAAGTTCACCATGAC
Organism: Lissotriton helveticus; assembly: GCF_964261635.1. Classification (NCBI taxonomy): domain Eukaryota; kingdom Metazoa; phylum Chordata; class Amphibia; order Caudata; family Salamandridae; genus Lissotriton; species Lissotriton helveticus. Next base: position 1,342,195,909 of record NC_136057.1, on the reverse strand, counting down.
GATGAACCCAATACTCATTGTTTCCACGTTGACATGCCATCAAATTAATTAACTGTACTTCTAAATTTTCATCTGTTCGTTGAATTTCGCCCATGAATTCCTTGGCTGAAACAAGTGATTGATTAACTCCCGTTTTAAGTATATGGTTCACTACATATGAAAGAGAAGACAAATCACTTTCGGACAAAAGGTGAAATATATATGGAATGCACTGTCGAAATCTAGGATCTTCAGAGTATAATCCTGTTGAGCGATATTCTGAAGCTAGAATTCGTACAGTTCGCTCATCAAATCGTCCACATTGTCCAGTGGGGAATAGCTGTAGAAAACAACGAGCTTCTCAGCTTTTCTCCCATACACTCATTGGAGTTTCCTTTGCTTTTTTTTCATTTGTAATAATTCAATGTTGTTTCCTATTACTTCTTTTGAATGTAGAGGACATATTGTGTAATGTTTATAAATCTCTTCACTCCTCGACCTGTCCACTTTCTCTATTTTACCACATGAAATTTCTGATTCATCTTCTAAACATATTACCTGTTCATCAACATTTACAGTTTTACATAAATATTGTTCTCTACAAGATATAACCTAGCCTTTTGAGGTTTATTAACATCTGCAAACTCTTGCCACATTTTCCGACTCTTTGTTGGTACACCGTTTACTAGCATAACTACTGGCTCATTTCCCTCTCTGTCTCCACCAACAGTTTCACTATTTTTCTTAAAATCTAAAGGTAAGTACACAACTCTTCCTTTCAAACCTCTTTGTAAATCTGTTGGTGGCAGTTTACCTGTTTTAGGCTCCATAAGAATAATAGCTTGAAATGGGTGAACAGCATGAATAAGAACCGACTCATATGTATTCAAATCTGCCAGCTCCTCTGGAACAGCTACTAATTCTAAGTTGTTATGTACTCCTCTAGCTGGCATTTTGTTCTCTTCTAAATTGTTGTAACAACATTTACAAATACGTTGATCAGTACCCAACTCAAATCGAGCTTCCACCAACAAGAATGATCCTAATTGCTGCCACCTAACATTGTTCTCATTTTCACTTTTTAAATATAAATTAACATTCCTAGTTTGACTTTTATAATAATTACGTCGACAACAAACAAACATAGTTTGGTTTTTCAGAACACACTGTCTTAAACGTTCTAATTTCTTCTACAAACTGATCAATGCTAATCTCTTTCCCATGTTCTTCAGCATCTGCACTTGTCAAGCTCTCACTTTCTACACACTGCTGTTCTGAACCAAAAACACAAAACTCAATTTCATCACACATTTTTTCTACATCTGATAAACAACCATGTAAAAGAGTTGTGTTCAGTTCACTTAAACATAATGCAGGAGTTTTTACATAGTACACTTCCCATACAAACTTCTGCATTCCTGAGTGGTGTACTGCTAACATTCTTAAGTGATGAAAAGTACTTTTACATACTTCTCTTGAAAGACAAGCCAGAAAATGTCCTTGCAACTTAGTATATTGTCTGACATTACATGGATTTAGTCCTTGTACAACCTAATCTTCTGTTTAATACTTTTGTTTGCATATTGTCATAAATTTTTCCGCATTATGTCAATAGATTCCTGTCGAATACTGCGAATACTGCTACAATCCCACTTATATTCAGGAGCTTGTGTGTGATTCCCTTGCACTACTTCAGCTATTAATTCTTCTGCACTCCTAACAACTATTTCTTCTTTTGAAATGGGAAAACCATTCCGAACTTCATAACAGTGACCTCGAGTATCAACTGAAAACGTTAATGTATTCTGTTGAAAGCAGCTTTCTTCATTAAAGAAAGGCTCACTAGTAGAAGTGTGTTTTCATCCACCACTGAAAATTTTACAAAAGTTACTTCTATTAACAAGTCTGTTTCTTTTGCTTTTGTCTTTCAGAAATTTCATTATTTTATCCAATGATTTCATTCTCTTCGATATTAAAATAAATAATTTTTATTTCAAATTAAAAGCAGTATCTACTACAGTTTCAATCTGTTGCTTCCGTTTATAGGCTAGTAATTTTCTTTATACTTCCTACAATCTTTCAATAAATTCTGAATTACTCTACTTCAAAAGAGGTGTTGTTGAATCTGTTGAAATAGTTTTTGTCTTCGTGTAACATGTGTTGTTTTCCCCAAGACTACTTTTTTTACCATTTGAAGTGTCATTCTGCTTCTCCCTAGTTGAAAAACTCTTCTTTTTCCTTTCATTCCTATTCTGTTCATGTAACCTCTCGGCAACTCTTTTATGAAAGTGTTTACTGCTCTTACCTAAACAAACTTTATTCTTAGTAACATTGTCATTTGTTTGTAACACAGTTTTTTTTACTTTTCTTTAAGTAAATCTCTTTTTTTGTTTACTTCTCATTTCATCTTTTCTTGCCATCTTTAATTTGTAATCCAAACAAAATATTTTTCTGAAAAACAAAGAACAGTTTTAATAGTTTCTTACATCTATTCAATATTTTAAAATAATTACATATGGTTACTGATATTAACTACTAAGCAATTATTTACATTACTATATTCTTGATTTAAATTATCAAAATACTACTCATTCCACTTAAATATATAGTGCGTACTTCAACAATACCTTCCCAAACACTTATACAAAGTAACATAATCACTCATTCCTTTGCCACCATGTCTTTAACCTCATTCGCCTGTTCCATCTTCACTAATCAGCAACTACTAACAATGTTGGGCCTACCCAAATGCAAACCAGAAACCCTTTCCATGTCACAGTTGAAAGTCTCACCATATTACTGAAAGGATGCATGCATCTCCCTGTGCCTTTTCCTAGTGGCATCATACTTAAAACAAACATACAAATATATTTATGCCTGTGTTTTATAGGTATTGGATCTTCTGATACATAACTTGTGTGAAAATACATGCTGAAGCATAGACATACCTCAGCAAAGTTAAACAGTTAAGACGAATCATCGAGCAATGTAAATTGGGGCGATATGTAAGTTGCAAATGTGTGCAGCTTTTTTGTATAGCATAGAAGTCAATTACAACTTTCTCTGTGATCATCAGATGCCCCCAGCAGGACAGGGAGGGTCAACTCAGATGGGCCTCTGTTACCTTCCTTTTACAAACAAGGGGAGAGGAACCATTAGAGAGTGGGAGGAAGGAGGTGGGGGGTCAAGGGACGTGTCCCCATCTCTCGATCTGCCGTCCCTGTGATGTAGGCAGCTTCAGCACGAGCAGGAAGCCTGATAATTACCTTAACTTATATTCACGTGTGCTACACCAGTGTGAGCAAACCCGTGTACTAAGTGTGCAGACAACATTTTATTTTTTTCATCTCCCTGAAATTAATAACGCATGTCCCTGTTAAAGCCCCCCAATATTTTTACACAAGGTTCAATCTACAGAGAGCCATTTTTTTTCATTGCTCGAGCTGACTTTGGACCCCAATTCATCCCTCTACCTTAGTCACAAAACCATGTAGTCTTTGCAACATGACACACTGCAATTGTCTAGCATTGAAACCGATTGCGACTTTCTCTGTGCTGTACAGATGCCACCAACAGGCCAGTGAAGGTCTAAGTGCTATTTTTCACGGTAGATGGGCCTCTATTACCTTCCTTTTACAAACGACGGGAGAGGAACCGCTAGAGAGTGGGAGGAAGGAGGGGTATCAAGGGACATGTCATTCCCAGTCTCTCGATCTGTCATCCCCATGATGTACGCAGTTACAGCATGAGCAGAAAGCCTGACAATTACCTTAACTTATATTCACGTATGCTTCACAAGTGTGTGCAAACCCTTGCATCAAGTGTGCAGGCAATATTTCATTTTTTTACATCTCCCTGAAGTTAATAAAGCATGTCCCTGTTAACCCCCCCCCCCCCAGTATTTTCCTACAAGGTTCAATCTGCAGAAGGCCATTTCTTTTATATTTCCCTAGCCTATTCATCTCTGTACCTTAGTCACAAGACCATGTAGTCCTTGCAACATGACACACTGCACTCGTGTAGCGTTAAAACCAATTGTGACTTACTCTGTGCTCCACAGATGCCACCCAACAGGCCAGTGAAGGTCTAAGTGCTATTTTTCATGGTAGATGGGCCTCTGTTACTTTCTTTTTAGGAAAAGGAGAGGGAGGAACCGTTGGGGGAGAAAGGGGGAGGAGTCAAGGGACGTGTCACTACCAAACTCCTGATCTGCCGGCCCTCTAATATACACAGATTCAGCACAGGGAGAGAGCCTGACAATTACATTCACTTATATTCACATGTACTTCACCAGTGTGAACAAATGCGTACACAAAATATGCAGGGAACATTTACATTTCTTTTGTATCTCCCAGACATTCATAAAACATATCTCTTGTAAAGAAATGCGCCCCCCCCTGTATTTTCAGACAAGCCATAATCTACAAACATCCCTATTTCTCTTACATTGACTGGGTCTTAATTCAACCCTGTACCTTAGTCACAACACCATGCAGTCCTTTCAACATAAGAGATTGCATTCCTCATTTCACGAAGACACTTAAATATATACGGTGCACTTCAACAATACCTTCCCAAAGACTCATACAAAGTACCATAATCACTAATCCCTTTACCAGCATGTCTTTGACCTCATCTGTCTTTTGCATCTTCACTTCTCAGCAACTACTAACAGTGTTGACTCTACCCCAATGCAAAGCAGAAACCCTTTCCACATCACAGTTGAATGTCTCACCATATCACTGAAAGAATGCGTACATCTGGCTATGCCTTTTCCTAGTAGCACATACTTAAAAGAAACATACAAATAGATATATACCAGTGTTTTATAGGTATTGGATCTTCCGATGCATAACACGTGTAAAAATACATATAGAAAGGGACGTGTCATTCTTGGTCTCTCGATTTTTCCGGCCTTCTAATGTCTGTACATCCTGCATGGCCAGGGAGTGTGACAGTTGCCTTCACTTATATTCAAATATAGCTTACCAGTGTGAAAATTCTGAGCACAACGGCTGCACGCAACATTTCCATTTTTTTTCATCCCCTCAAGTTAATAAAACATGCCTCTTCTAAACACCCATCCCAGTATTTTTCAACAGAGCACAATCTGCTAACGTGCGACAATTCCTTATGTCGTCCAGGTCGATTTTGAAACACATATAAATCCTGTACCTCACTTTTGAAGCCATACACTTCATTGAACATGACAAACTACACTTCTTCTTTCTCAAAGACACCTAAATATAGGTACTTGTTCAGCAACTACTCACAGTCTATGCACATTTTGTAACAAATGTGAAACAGCACACTTCAGTAATACTATGTTATTTAAAAAAAAATCAAACTTTGCCTAAAAGATGATTAATAAGGTGTGTTATATATTGTGTACACAATAAATAACACACCTTATTAATTTGTAACTCACCTCTGTAGTTGGTATGCAGATTTCAAATTTCACAAACGCACGCAATATTTTCTTTCTCACACAATGAATGTAAATCAGGACTCTCATCAAGAATAGAACCAGTAATGGCAAAAGTTCCCACTCTTTCCGCGCAGAAATAGATGTAAACAACAAATCAAAATCCTTCCTTTATTATTTCAAATTTTAAAACACATTTCTATTGGTTACTCAGATTAACTCTCTATAACTCTCTTCTAAAACGCCCCAAACTGGTTCTCTTATTTTGTGGATTGGAGACTCCCCCACACTGCCGCATTACCATACAGGCCCAAACCCTTACTACAATTCAGAAGCCTATTTCCAATAATACTACTGCAAATTTTGAACAACACACTTCTTCTAGACATACTACTCATTTTGAAAAACTAACTTTTGTTGCTTATCAGTAGTAATTAATTTTGCATTTCATATTTTAATACCACAGTTATTTCTACGCCTCCCCCAATCACCTTATTGCCAGTTTACATACCAACAGTGTGGTGCAACGGCAGGTGCAGGTTCCAAGTTCACCATATTTCAACCCAACAGTTTCTGGAACATTCAACCACAGGTGCAGGTCATAAGTCCACTATATTTCATCCCAACAGTTTTTGCAACATTCAACAGTACTTTGCAAATGCAAGTAGCAGGTGTGGTTGACTTCTGCGCGTCTGATCATATCCTACATAGTGTACGTTTCAAAATATTTTTATTAGCCAATGAAAAACATACTTTTTCACAAACGTAAGATGCACCCTAGTTTTCACTGCACAATGTTCTTCATCAGACAATCAGTTATCGTTTTCTCAAAAAAAAGCTTCTTCTCCACCTTCAACATATCTCTCATTTTACCAACGGACTACATGAGCATCAGACATATTTTGATTCCTTCCAGCCATACCTTCAAAATGCTAGTGTGGATCATAGGACACAGCTATGTTTTCTGGTGCAAAAGGTATGCGGACGTATTGACAAAGACCTAGGTTTACAAAATGTGAACATTAAATGGTTTGCACAGAGAGGATTAAAGTGGCACCAATTGTTGCCTTTGGTTAAAGCCTCTTTGCATCTCCAACACCCTGACCTCCTGATTGTGCACTGTGGTGGCAATGACCAAGGCACATTGACTGGGGTCGGTCTGGAAATGCTCATGAAGGATACCTTTGCACAATTGATGTTGATTTTGCCTCAAACTGTCTTTGTATACTCTAATATATGCCAAAGACACAATCAATTCTGTCCACAGATTGAGAAAGCTAGGAAGAATGTCAATAAAGCTGTGTCTGCACACCTCTATCTATGTTTTAATATGGATAACATACACAGGGCAGCGCGGGCCTACCACCACTTTACCTCGCCTCCTGGATCACAGAGTTAGTGGCGCCTCAAGGGCTGAGCGGTTGTGTAGCCTGCGATGATGTAGTGTGCACTGGTATGTCCTCTGCCATGGCAAAATCAAGACCTAGAATAAAATGTGAGACCTGGTGGCCTGCGGAGCGGGGCTGCATGATGTGTAGGGTGCCAAGTCCGCGGGCCCCGGGCTAGGGGCTTGCACCGGCAAGTGGTTGGCCCTCAATGCGACACCAGAAGGAGAGCAGTGAGGCCTGGGTGAGCAGGGACGGGCATGCACCGCTGGGCGGCAGGAGGTGCCTGGCTGCGCAGGGGCGGACAGGCGATGATATCATGTGCAATTGTATATACTTTGACATTCATGTATCTGGACTCTGTTTCAGATTTGGGACCTGGTGAACTGCACTACATACCGGCACGTGGTTGGAAACACACCGGTGTCAGCAGGTGAGCAGTGAGGCCTGGGTGTGCAGTGTCGGCACTCTCTCTCCCTGTCCATCTCTTCTATTATATGTGTCTCCCTACCCTCTCTGTCCGTCTTTCTCTCTCTCCCCCTCTCTATCAGTCTTTCTCTCTCTCCCCCCTCTGTCCATCTTTCTCTCTCTCTCCCTCTCTGTCGCTCTTTCTCTCTCTCTCCCTCTCTGTCCATCTTTCCCCCTCTCTCTCTCTCTCTGTCCGTCTTCCTCTCTCTCCCCCTCTCTTTCTGTCTTTCTCTCTCTCCCCTCTCTGTCCTTCTTTCTCTCTCTCCCCTCTCTATCAGTCTTTCTCCCTCTCCCCTCTCTGTCCGTCTTTCTCTCTCTCCCCCTCTCTATCAGTTTTTCTCTCTCTCCCTGTCTCTGTCCATCTTTCTCTCTCTCTCCCTCTCTGTCCATCTTCCTCTCTCTCCCCCTCTCTCTCTGTCTTTCTCTCTCTCCCGCTCTCTCCGTCTCTCTCTCTTCCCCTCTCTCTCCGTCTTTCTCTCTCCCTCTCTTTCTCTCTCTCTGTATCTCTCTCATACTCCTTCGCTCTCTCTCTGTCCTTTAATGAGCGTAAGTCACACCTTCTCATCTGAATTTTTGTCTTGCAGACTGTGACCTACAGATTGTCCCAAGGAGAGCCGCCATGTGTCTTCATTTCTGTTCTATGTTTATTTGAATAAATATTCGATTGTTAATTCGAAGGTGATTGTGTGATGCTCATTTTAGTGACGACACATGCATGTCACCAATTGTGATTGTGCGACACCAGGCTGATTATTTGGTACATGTTTCGTGTAGTTGATGTGGCATGTCTTTGCCCGGGGGGGCTGCCCGGGAGGGGGCGTCCTGGGGGTGGTGGTGGTGGGTGTTGTGGCCCTGTTGGGGCTCCCAGTTGCATGATCAGTGGCTCCATGGCATATGTTGCCCTTCAGGTGTGGCTCTGGGCTCCCTTTTGTGGTACAGGCAGTCATCTGACTTTACACCAGGTCAAAGCAGGTGTTAATGTCCTGCTGCTAATGCACCTCATCGCATGTTTTGGGTTCTTATCACCGAGCTGGCTGGTCGTTGAGAATGCTACGGAGTGGTGTTGTTGCAGCTCTTGGCACGGGAACACCAACTCTGCATCTCATTATTGATAGTTGCAGGGGGTTATCTGTGGCGATGTTTTTTGCACCTGCTATCGCAGGTAAACTGGTGATATGGGCTGTTAACACCAGCTTGAGAATGGGGTGATATATTTATTGCCACTTTGGCTGTGATAAAGTGCCGATAACGCGGGGATAGTTCGTTGATAATATGCCACATAGTCACATAAATATCTCTTTTCTGCTTATTAATGTGCATCTAGAAAAACAGAGCTGAAGAAGGAAAAACGTTGTTTCATTTTCATTTGTGAAACTGTAGCTTTAATTATGCTCCGTGATCTACCTTTCACCCAGGCTGCTGGGTCTGGGAGAAGGCACTGTGATGGCAGAACTCAACTGTAATTTGTTAATACAGTTAAGCGGCTACGTTATTTCTTCACTGCAGGTGATTAAGTATGTCACAAGTAATTAGAAAATTTGAGACATGATTTTATATGGAGATTGCATGCTACCATGTATTATATGTACCTTCAATTCTTCTTTTTTTATGCACCCTTTCCATTTTACAATTTCTACTTTTTAACTTTGGCAAGAAGAAGCATATCCAATATTTGAATCTTAGAATAAGCATCTGTTATCATATTCATAAAAAAATTTAAACTTCCAGGTAGACAAGCACGTTATGCATAAGTGGAGAAAACCAAATACATTTATTTTCATTTACCCCAAAATCATCTGTAAACGGCTAACTTATTTGATAAAATGATAAAAGATTGATATGCCCCTGATCTAATCTAGTTTTAGGTCTTCTTGGATATTCAAAAGACAAGTGTACTATTCTATGGGACATACAGCCTGATTCATGAAAAACGGCATTTGCGAGTCTCAAATAGCGATAAAATGCGAATCGCTATTTAGAACTCGCAAATCAGAATTCATGTACATTACGGGGAAAAAAAAGCGACTCGCACGCGGGCGCTAAATCCGTTAGCGACTAACTATAATCGCAGAATAATCGCTATTTCCGGCTACCTGCGTCGGGAATGCGAGTCGCAATCTCGTGCGATCAGGAATGCGAGTCGCAATCTCGTGCGATCGGGAATGCGAGTCGCAATCTCGCGCGATCGGGAAAACGGGAAGTCGCTTTTCGAGCACAGTGATGACATCACAACCAGGAAGCAGGCAGTTCCCACCCCCAAACACCACAGTGAGGCAAACCTCGAGGGAGCAAGTCGGAAAGCAGCAGCTAAACTAGTGATAGCGACTTTACTACCAAACTGCTGCCATGTCTGAGGAACCTGTTCCTGGCCCCAGCAACAGCGCAGGGCGTAAGAGGAAGCTGAAGTTCTCCGAGCAGGAGCTCGAGAACCTGATAGAAGGGGTGGTGGCCAACCACGACAGACTCTTCGGGATCAACTCCAGGAAGGTCCCAGAGCAAGACAAACGGAGGATCTGGCTGGGAATAGCCTCCAGTGTGAACTCCGTGGGTGTGGCCGATAGGCCATTGGAGGAGCTCAAGAAGCGATGGTATGACCTCCGAGGTCGTGCCAAGGAGAGGGTGGCGGAGCGCCTTGGAGAGGCATCGGGCACTGGAGGTGGCGGACCTACAGTCCCTCCCAACACACCCTTGGAGGACCAGGTCGAGAACACCCTTGAGAGGGAGGCGTGCGTTGGCGTCACACCTCTGGACTCCTCCCGCCCCACCCAAGACACCCAAGGTAAGTGGCATGCGACTGCGACCCTGTCCCCTATGACCGTCCCTGACCAAATAGGCTCACATAATGGCCCTTAGTCATGCCTTTGTTGCGCATCAGGAAATGCCCTGAAGCATTGTGGGAGATGTAGTATGTCCACAATGTAGTAGTACCACAATGCAGCCAGACAGGTTCCAAAGTACGCAAATCCACAGCCATCCAGGGAATGTCACCCAGCATGCATGTAACATCAGTACGTCTGGCAGTCACATGCAACTAATGAGTATCCACTTACCCTCACAGGTGGCGCAGAAAGCAGTGACAGCGAGAGGCTGCAGATAGATGAGGAGGCCCAGGAGGAGGATTCACAACCGGAAACCCAGGCACCAGCCCCTGCCGCTGCAACAACACCAGCAGCCAGGCCCCCCACCGTTGTGGCCCCTGCATCTGCCGTTCCAGCCGCAGCCAAAGCCAGGCACCCCACCGTTGTGGCCTCTGCATCTGCCGTCCCACCCGCAGCCAAAGCCAGGCCCCCCACCGTTGTGGCCCCTGCATCTGCCGTTCCAGCCGCAGCCAAAGCCAGGCCCCCCACCGTTGTGGCCTCTGCATCTGCCGTCCCACCCGCAGCCAGAGCCAGGCACCCCACTAATGTGCCTCTAGTCCCTGCCGCACCAGCAACGCCTGCTGTGACACCACCTGCAGCTGGTGCTACGACATCTGGGCCTGCGACAGCGGCAACACAGCGGCCAGCCACTGTGACAGGCCAGCAGAGCAGGCGTGGGAGTTCTCGCCGTCACACCACAGCTCCAATCAGCAGGAGGGGCAATGGACAGCGCCATGCCTGTTTGAGCGTAGAGAGGCGCATGCTCAGGATCCATCAGCGCCAGTCACAGCAGCAAGGTGCCATACAGCTCCAGCTGCACAAAATTGGGCGCAATGTGGCGGGAGTGGGAGACCGCATATGACTGCAGCCATGGAGGCAAACACTGCTGCGATGATCAAGCAGCGCAGTGCAGCAAGCCGGCGCCACCACCAGCTCATAAGCCGGCTGGCCTCCTACAGCAGGTCAAATTATGTGGCTGCAAATGCCACCTCACAGTTGTCGCGCCGGTCACTCACACACAGCAGCACCAACTAGTTCAGTGCTGTGAGGACATCACCAGGGTCCTGGAGCACCTAACCACCGCGGTAACGGCACTACACCCTCCTGCTCTACCTGCCACTGTAGGGGGTGACGATGGCAGTGAGGGGGCTTCCAGCGTTAGCAGCCAATCTGCCACACTTGTTCCGCCACTTAGGCGCAGCACCAGGGCAACGCCTGGTACAGGTGCCCCGGAAGAGGATGAGCCTCAGAGGCGCCTGGGCATAACGCGCAGGAGGCGCACTTGACTCTGTCAGAAAAACACTGGCACAGGCTGACTATAAGCCTGCCATGTACTTTCACAATGCAGTATGAAGGAATACTGTTAGTTGTAAATAGTTGTAGTGATTACCTTTTTCTTGTGAATGAAACAAATATATTTATTTTGCAGCACACATTAGCCTTGTGTAATCATTACATTTTGCATGCAATTGTGATATGTGGGGTGGGGGAAGAGGGTGGGCTAGAAATTGTTCTGTGTGATGTGGTTGCGACGTCTGTGCCCTTCAGCTGGGTTCTCCCCGCGTGCATGGTGCGCATGTGCTGGTGGCCGGTCGTCCCCTTCTGATTCACTGCCTGAGATCTCAACAGGTATCTGGCGCTTGGTTGCAATGTTATGAAGCATTGCACAGACAGCCACAATGCGGCAGCAGGCAGCAGGACTGTAATACATGGCCCCACCTGTCTTGTGCAGTATACGGAACCTGCTCTTGAGCAGGCCAAATGTTCTTTCTATACAGTTCCTTGTCCGGATGTGTGCAACATTGTAGCGCCGTTGCTGAGGTGTGGCAGGGTTGAGGTAAGGGGTCAGGAGGTATTCCCGTAGGGCGTAGCCACTGTCACCTGAATGAGAGGAGCAGATGTTGATTGCCTGTGCAGCGCAGTGACTTCATTGCAATGTGACATTGTCGACAAAGTGTACTTACCAAGTAGGTGTCCTTCCCCAAACTCTCCCCTGAGCAGTCGTGTGTGGAGTCCGCTGTGCCTGAAGATAAAGGAGTCATGGGTACTCCCTGGGTACTGGGCGACAATGTCAGTGATGATGGTCTTGGCATTGCAGACCATCTGTATGTTGAGGGAGTGGTAGGACTTCCTGTTGCGGTACATATACTCCGTGGCAGCTGGTGGGCAGATGGCGACGTGGGTACAGTCTATGCAGCCGAGGACATGGGGAAAATGGGCTACATTGTAAAATTGAAGTTTTGTCAGGTCCAGTTCCTGTTGGCTCGTGGGAAATGTGATGTGGCGGTGGAGCTGGGTGAGCATGGCGTCAACGAAAGTGTGGAGGCAGCGTGACATGGTGGGCTGGGATATCCCCCCAGCAGCCGCTACTATGCCCTGGAAACTGCCGGAGGCCAGGAGGTGCAGGCTGCACAATACCTGCACATGTGTAGGCACCGAATTGTTTCGCCTTGTTGGGTGCCGCATGAGGGGGTCAAGTTCATGTATCAGCCAGATGATCATTTCCCCATTCAGCCTGTATTTAGCATATATCTGTTCTCTGGTTTGGCCCAGCAAGGTGACCCGCTGCCGGTAAATCCTTTCCTGCCTCATGCGTCTCCTCCGTGCTGCTCGCTGTAGCCTTCGCCGCCTCACCACCATGTACATTCCTGGCATTGTGGAACACCTAATGCTGCTGCTGAATGTCCTTATGTGTGATTGGTCAGGCCTGGACCTGTTGGTGATTGGCCAACTGTTTTTCAAATTTTACTTAATCATGGCTTTTATGGTTACCACCTGCTTTGAGTTGTCCTTAATTTGCACCGCGCAAAAGTGCGATTTTGGGGTTTTTCGCTATTGTATATTTTTCATGAATGCCGATAGAGAATAAATTGCGTTTCGCTATTCATTTCGCAGATTCCGTGGTTGGTCGCTATTTCCGTATCGCTAATGCTCGACTACCGGGAATCTGCGACTATTATAGCGTAATCGCTATTATAATCGCTATTCTGTGTTTGCGAATTCGCTATTTTGTTCTTGAATGCCAATTCCGTATTTTGCACCCGCAATTGCATTTTCGCAGCCATTGCAGGCGCTATTTCGCTTCATGAATCAGGCTGTTAGACTCTTCTTTGGACAGTAAAGAGCATTGTAATGCCCAGTGGTCAGTCCCCTCAAATTTATGGACCCAAATTGGTATGGTAAGACAAACATATAATCAATCGGGCAGACTTAATGGCCATAACAGAAGTTAGAGAATCGCTTAATCTACAACCTTTTAAAAGTAGTCTTACCCATTCCGTGCTTGCCAATTACTCAATCTATCAGCATCTTTCAAATGTATACCTGTTGGGAAATTGGCTAATAGTATATTATGTACTTCTAACAGGTCACTCAGATCTATTTATAATTTTTTGTGGTTCAACTTCATATTGAAGTCTCGTTTTGTGAATAAAATGCCTGTGGTATTCTTTTATCTTTTTCCCTATTTTAAGCTATTCTTTTGTCTATATGTCTCCCGTCATTAGTATGGCATCTTTATGCAGATACAAATGAATAACTACCAGCACAATTATTAACTTTTTAATTGAGATTCTAGCCACACATATTTGAATTCACTTAGAAAATAAATATACTTTCTCAATTTCTGTACAATTTCCATTGAGATTAGGGTCAATAATCCCCCTGAGGGTTGACCACCATTTTTTATTAAGATGTTGTCATTGATGCAACCATGGGGCTTCACTCACAACCATGTTTCTTGGAGCAGGTTGCTATGTTTTTTTCTCAGCAGCATACTTAGATGACCTTTGCTCATTATGCATGTAAAACCATGTAAATTCCAACTCACTCTTTATAGAGTGTGAGAGCACCCTTCATGTAAGCCACCTTACTGAATGGAGAAAGAAACTGATGATCTCCATCTTCTCAAAGTACTGCATTATAATTATTCCACTCAAATTTCAAGTGGTGTCTTTCAGCATTGTTCACACGCTCATGTGTTATTATAGTCCATCTCCTTTTGAGCTTCTGCTGTTGATAGCTACTGGGTTTATTTTGTTTATCCTGAAATCTCTGATAAGGGTTTTGTTGTATTTGATGAGCTATATACTTTGGTGTTCCAGAGGAGAGTAACTTGTTCTGGAACTAAACTCTGCTGGTGATTTAAGATCTAACTTGAATTACTGGACTCTAATCATGCCTTAATCCTTGATTTTAATTACAATAGTGTAGCTGAAACTTCTTCAGGGACATCTATCATTACATTCTTTCTGCATGGTGAGTAGTAAGAAACCTTAATTATTTCCTGGCCTTGGACTAATTTTAATTACACCACAGTAATTATAGTAGTTTTGGAAATTCTGTGTTATGCTTTGACATTGAATTACTGAAAATAATGCAATTATGCCCTCTCACATAATTACGAATCATTTGGTGAAAAACATCCCACTACGAGAGCACATGTAGAAAGTGCACTGCAAGTTATGTTCTGTTACATTTAGCACTATTTTCTAAGTGCAAAATGTATCGTCACATCCATTTTGGATTTAAGGGTGCATTTTGCACTAAGAAACTAGCGATAAATGTCGGGAGTAAGTTAGGGGAAATCCCACTGTTGGACATGGACCTTTTTGCAGGGTTATCCCCAAACATTTTGCCTTTTACTTTCTTTTTTCTAAATTTCTCCTTGTTGGCTTCAGGACCCTGGGCACTTTACCACTGCAAATCAATGCTAACGTGCATGTGCTCTCCCCTCTAAACATGGTAACATTGATTTACACCTGTTTGGCATATTTAATTTATTTTTAAGTCCCTTGACAATAGTATACCAAATACCCAGGGCATGTAAATTAAATGCTACTAGTGGGCCTGCTCCACTGTTTGTGCCACCCATAAACGTAGATTTTCAAACCTGTCTCAGGCCTGTCACTGCAGAGCCTGTATGTGCAAATTAATGCCAACTATTCATATTCCAAAAGAGGAGCTCGGAAGGAAAAATGAACCATGGCATCCTCCACTCAATATTATCAGCATATAGAGACCTGGTTATTTATTACACATATATATCCATATTGCAGGGGAATGTCACGCCATTTCTTTTTTAGTGAGACAAGGTTTGATATCTAATCGTACACCCCCCGTGTGTGTCCTTTTAGAGAACAAATTAAAAACAGGCTAGTATTCCACAGTGCTTGACAAGTGTTTACATCTGAAAAGTGAGGTAAGTCAAGGAAGTGCTTGACATAGGCAACACCTGAAGAGCAAATTGGCACTTTCCGACAATAACAGAAACCTACTCCCAATTATGTGTGAATAAGGAAAAGCAAATGTGTCAACTAAAGTGATATTTGTCCAAATCCAAGTAATCCAATCCCTAAAACCCTCCATTGAAAGAGGCGGCCGATTGCTCTACTCCCACAAGGTTAAAATTGAGTTACGGAAACACAAAACATCGGTCTTTAATTTTTGTTGTGTTTGTACTCATTTAAAATAACAGTGTCATGTTTAGACCATTTTAAAATGAACGGCCAACATGTTTCATTGACTTTGTGGCAATTTCATCAGGGCACTGGGACCCAATTCCACCTCAAGGATGAACCGGACCAGGTAGTTGCCAGGTGGAGTTTTACCAGCAAGTCACCATTAAGACTCACACAGCCCAAGTAACCTCAAACACCGCCGTTGTAGTGAAGTCTCTGATGTTGATCCGGTGTTTCCCCAGCGCCGAGAGGGGGGAAACCCCTCTGGCAGCCCCCGCCACATGTTTGGAGGCACAGCGCTGTGGAGAAGACACCATTCTGAAGAGTCACAGTCGCAACTTCCTGTGCCCTCCTCTCGCCCAACAGACAGTTCAACGGGGTTGGAGGCATGCTCAGTGTCAGTGCAGCCATCCCTTGTCCCAGTAGGCGCATTTTAGGAGGGATGTGGATCACCAGGAGAGACCTATTTCCTGGACTGTCCACAGCTGCACTGCGCATTCACAGGTGGCTGCCCTGCTCCAACATTTCATGAGGGGGACGAAGTGAGGTCTCTCTGCCACCACCTACAGTGTGTGTATGCCCCCACCCCTGGGAGCCACACCTTGGGGCACGAGAACCTGGGCTGATCATTGCCTGGCAGGGTAAGTTCTCGATGGAGGCTCTCCATTGAAGCCTGGTGGGTGCAGGTGCCCAGCTTTAGGGAACTACTATAAGAATCCTAGGATGGGCATGGGCCCAACTGAGCTCTGTGCCTTAGGCTCGGAATAGCTTCTTTCTACAGGACACAGAAATCTACTGCATTTGACCTAGAAGGTCTGTAGGTGTCCTGGCACCCGATAATTGTCTATGGTGATTTAAGTGCAGTCGCAACCAAGATACCAGATGTACATCAATGTATTGATTTATGTATCCGTAGCCTGATGCATTTAATGGCCTAAGTAGATACTGATCATAATGTGCTTATTGTTTTGATTGCTGCATTACCAAGGATACAGTGTCCTATTACAGTAGTTGCCCCATATGCACAGTACTAATGATTTATGTAATTTGTCCATATGGTCTTTCCAGTGAGCCTGCAAGATATCGCATAATGTATACTATTTTGGTTCTTGCATTATCAGAATGATGAGTATTATTCAGTAATTGCATAATATGCACAGTGTTTATAATCTATGACATTTTTGGTCTTGTGCTCTATATATATATTAGAAACCACAGTTTTATATTATCCTCTGTGAATTATTTTTTGTGTTGTTTTTATTGTGTCACGGTGTAAGAACTGGGGTCACCAATTTTACTGCGGTAGCTTGGCGCAAGCAGGAAGGCACCCGACGGCTAGTTGTAAAGCAGAAGTGCAGCACACACTCTCACTGAGACAGGGAGGCACACGCAATAAAATGACACCACACCAGCTAGTTGTTTAAAACAAGATTCTTCATCTAGACTCTTCTCATTGAAGGTAAGTAACTCATTGTTATGAACTAAGCATCAATTCAGGTACTGAGCATTCCTTCAAACATCAGGCAACAGTCCTACTATTTAGGGCAGGCTAAGCATCAACATTTGTCTTAAGCAGATTCAGTAAAGCAACATTCCATAGAACACTTCAATGTAACACATTCCTTAGGCATGTGGATCATTAAAATGCATAAACCTCTACTTAAATGGCACATCAAAAATCATGTTTCACATTTCCCAACTTGGGCCACACTAGAGTGATCAGTTCCCAGAGAAGGGGTTACCTTAGGCCCAGTACAACAGGATCCAAGGCAGTTCTTAACCCCAGTTCAGACGGCCTGTAGACACTTTTCCCCCTCACCCTGGGACGTGGTGGGTTAATCAGGGCCCACAGGGCCTAGCGGCAGCCTCAGGAGGGGAAGGGCGGGCGCGGGCTGCCTCACTCTGTATTCAGCCTCTCCTGCAGCTCTGCTGCCTCCAGAGTCTCTAGCCCTCCCCCCGGGGATTTTACCTTAGTTTTTGGTCCTTCACGGGACCCTTGCGGCGTGGTGTATTTATTTATTTATTTATTTTAAGGTTTTATAGAGCGCGAACTTGACCCGTGAGGGTATCAGAGCGCTTTACATATACATATTGCGTAATACAGAAAGAGGGGACCTGTACATCAGAGAGCTTACAGGGAGGCTGGGTCAAGGGGAAGGCAGGATATCACATAGGTACAGTACGATAGGTATAGTGAAAACTATACATCCGGTCATATTACTGAGAACAGAGTCATACAATAGGCAGGCTAATACACGAGTCCTGTACAGGGACCCAGGATGAAGCAATAGTCTCTCGGGTGACTGTGGAACGGGTTTATCCAAGGAATTTACCCATGAGGAAGGATTTAGTCTCTTTTTTGAAGCGTGCCAGGGAAGGGATTCTTCTGATATCGGGGGGGGGGGGGAGTTCCATATTCCTGGCGCGGTCCCGGTGAAAGCCCGATTGTAGGTTTTTATTTTCCTAAAGCGTGCAGGCCGGAGGAGGAGGGCATTGGACGATCGTAGGTTTCTGCTTCCACCTGATATCACCAGATTTTGTGCAAGATATGCCGAGGAGTTAGAGTGTAAGGCCTTGTGCGTGATGCATGCCATTTTGAGGTGGATCCTAGCCTCGAAGGGAAGCCATTTCAAAGCTCTCAGGCGAGGGGTGATATGGTCAAATTTTCTGGAGCCTGTAAGAAGTCTGGCGGCTGCATTGAGGCAGGCTTTTAAGAGAGCCAGCGAGATCTTGGGTAAGCCGGAGAGGGTGGAGCAACCATATTCCAGTTGAGAGATTACTAGTGATTGGACTGCCAGTTTTAGGTCAGAAGGGGCAAGAAATGGTTTCAGTTACCAAAGGTAGCTCAGGTGGAATCTGGCAGATTTGGCCATTGCGTTGAAGTGTTCTCGCATGTTTAGGTTGTAGTCCAAGGTAATTCCCAGCAATTTAGCCGAGTCCACAATGGCAGGGGAACAGTTTAAGGCTGTGATGGCTTTAATCCATGACTGGATCTCGCGGTTGCTCTTGGGCGGGGAGATTAATAGGAACTCAGTTTTCTTGGCATTGCGTTTGAGTTGGTTGGAGGAGAGCCATCTAACGGTCAGCTTCAGGGCCTCATTTAAGGTGAGGATCTCCGCAAGAGAAGAGATTTTACTATAGATCTGAGCGTCATCAGCATACCTGTGGAAGGAGATATTTGCAGTGCGAAGGAGTTCGGCAAATAGAGATTGAAAAGGGTGAGGGACAACGTTGAACATTGAGGGACTCCCACGGTGACCACGGAAGGAGCAGACAGATCGACATTGATTTGGAATCTCTGGGAACGGTTTTGGAGGTAGGAACTAAACCAGTCCAGAATTGTGCCATCTAATCCCATCCTCAATTTGAGGCGTTCGAGTAGCATCTCGTGGTTGACCGTGTCGAAGGCCGAGGATAGATCAAGGAGGATTAGGAGACAGGTTTTGTCTTGATCAAGGGCTTGCAGAGCGTCATCAACATTGTGGAGCATGGTTGTTTCAGTGCTGTGACCCAGTCGGAAGCCGGATTGGCAGTCGTCAAATAGATGGAAGAAGTTGTTGTGGTGGCTAAGCTGTGTTTGTACACACTTTTCCAGCACTTTGGCCAGGAGAGGAATGTTGGAAATTGGTCTGAAGTTGTCTGGGGACGCAGGGTCCAGTGATGGTTTTTTCAGAATGGGGACGACTTGGCCAGCTTTCAGCGAGCTCGGAATTGATCCCTGTCTGAGAGAGGCGTTGATTATCGCAGTCCAGCTGGGAATGATGTGTTCGGCAAAGGTCGCGAGACAGTTTGAGAGGAGCGGGTTGTTGAAATGGTTATTAGGGTTCAGGAAGGAAAGGATTTTTTTGACAGCTTCTTCATCATATAGTGTGAAGTCAGACCAGTGTGCTAGATTCTTCGCTGAGGACCAAGGCGACATGGGGAGGGGAGTTGGAAGGTCAAGGATTGGAGGGGGGAATGAGACAGCCTTGAGTTCGATATCTAAGGTTTTGATTTTGTTTGTGAAAAACAATGAGAAATCCTCAGAGGAGATAAGAGACTTAGGGGTTTCTTTCGCTGTTTTGGACAGTTTGTTTGATTGGAGTTTGACCAACTCAAAGAGTTTGCGTGGTCTGTTCTGGGCATTTCCTAACTCCGCTCTGAAAAACTTTTTTTTTGAGTTGACGATATTTTTGTTGTAAGTCTTTGTGGCCTGGCGAAGGAGTTTTAGGTGATCTGCCGAGGGGTGTTGTCTCCAGATTCTTTCGGTTTGTCGGAGGGATCTCCTCTCGTTGTTGAGGGGGCCAGTGAACCATGGGTTTCTATCTTTGACTTGAGAGTTCTTTTTAGTTTAAGCGGGGCTAGGTCATCCAAGATATTCGATATTGTAGCAGAGTAGTTTTCATTTAGGTCACTGACTGAGGTGATGTGGAGGGGGGGAGGTCTGATTTGCAGCGAGTCTCGAGTTCAATGAGGTTCAGGTTTCTGGTGTCTCTGGCCCAACGTTTAGGGAGCACCGGTTGCGGTGTCCTTGTCCTGCGGATGCTGGGTAGCAGGAAGGTGATGGCATGGTGGTCAGACCAGTCACACGGGTCAATCGAAATGAGCTTGACGGTTTCCTCCTTGGAGATAATCCAGTCTAGAGTGGCCCCTTTTGAGTGGGTTGCGAGGGGGCACACTTGGGTCAAGGCTAGATCGGTCAAGAGGTCTTTAATGGCGTTGACATGCGGGTCCTTAAGATCGTTCCAGTGCAGGTTGAGGTCACGGAGGAAAATGTCTTTGGTGTTGGGGGAGTTCTTAGCCGTGATGACTTCCATGATGTAGTCTGTGAAAGATTCGTTATTGCCTGGGGGGTGGTAGAAGATATGTAGGTTACAAAGGAGGGTGGTGCTACTGCAGACTGAGAGGGTATATTCACTAGTATCATTGGTATCCGTTAGGAGCTCTGTGACAAGGAGGTTAGCGCTGTGGATGCAGGCGATCCCGCCACCTTTTTTGTTGTATGGTCTGTCTAGTTTGGCAATGTTAAAGTTGGGGGGGGTTAAGAGGTCTAGGCAAGGGGAAGATGAGTCATTAAGCCATGATTCTGTTAGAATGGCTAGGTCTGTGTTGTTGTTCAGAATGAGAGCAGCGACGTCGGCCGCATGCTTAACTGCGGAGCGGCAGTTGATTAAGGAGGAGCTCACGCTGGCCAGGTGGGCTCCCGTGGGCGTGTTCCCGGCAGGTGGCAGATTGGGAGGGGGACTCGTGCTCTCCTTGGGCCCCCTCGCCGATGCTCCGGCCAATACTGGCGCTTCCGGGGCTTCTCCCGGTGTCGGGACCAATCCAGGGCAAGACAGCTTAGGCAGGACAGCCCAGGGGGGCACAGTTCTGTCGGGGAAGCGCTTAGAGGGTGCAGCGCTGTTACCTGGTTGATCCTCCAGCAGTCCTCACAGTAGATAGGTGTTTCCTTGCGGCGCTTGATGGTTTCAGCGCCCTTCTGGTGTAGTTTTTTGGATGGGGGAAGAAGAGGGGTTGAGTTGGTGACTCAGAGGTAGGATGGTTCCCCTTGGCTCACTGGAGGTGATTCCCTGGGTTCCCCAACGATGGGCCAGATCAGTGGGCTGGCAGAGTCCCTCACCTAACTTAGAAAGCAGTGCCTAGGCCCAGTCAGTTCCAGTGGTGTAGGTTTCTCCCCTAGGCCCAACCACCTAAACTCCTGCAGAGGTTCCCCCAGGTCCAGTGGTGCCACAACTGACAGGCAGGTGTCCCTCCTTTTCCCTTATACCCCTAGGTGAGGTGACCACTCTCCAAAGGCAGCAAAGTGTGACCCCTCCCCTATTCCGGAAGGTTCCAGGAGCTTCCACATTCTAGGCTATAGGCTAAAAAGGCGGGATGACAGTGTTACTGTATCCTAATGTCTCAGCCTGCTCCTGACTACTAGTGTGTGCCTAAAAAGGCCACTCTGCAGCAGCAGGGCCTGTGGCAGCCATTTTGTTGGGAGAGAGCACCTGCACCTCAGCACTGATTGGCAGTGGTAAGGCACCCAGAGACCTAGGTCCAACAAAAAAAATTGCGAAAAAAGACAAGGCTAAGGGCAAAAAACACGGGGAAAGACCACCCTAGGGCTGACAGGTCTAACACACGGGTATGGGTGTGTTGTGCAAATGCTTTACGCATTGCCTCTAGGGATATGCCTGACTGCTCTGCGCCAAGCTACCCGGAGGTGAGCATAGGTTATCTTTGATGTGTAAATTCCTTGCCCTGACTAGAGTGGTGGGATCTGCCTGGTTTAGACGCATGCCTTAGCCTAACTGAAACCCAATTTTTACCATTGGTGTTCAGTGGTGAGAATAGGACTTGCATTTGCGTGATACTACTGTGACTCATTTCTGCACTACAACTATGCACTTTGATCATTACATGTTTTTTCTCATGTTCTCTCATTTTGGTAATTTCTTATTGTTTACTCCTGCTTCAGCTCTTACATCTTGCACTTGTACGCTGGTACCTTACCAAAATGGGGTTAACCTCTGATACTGACTACCTGTTGTTGTCCCGTTTGGAGGAGTTGAAGGGATTCTGCAGGGAGAGGGGACAATTTGTGAGTGGGGACCTGCACAAAACCCTTTACTATTTTTAAATGAACCAGCTAAAAGTGTCAACAGAGAAATAGGAGGGTGGTGGTTTTGAGGAAGACCCTGAGGAGGGCCCCGATATTAGTGAAGACTATGAGAGGGAGAGTTCCCAATCTGCACCCCAGGAGGACAGTGGCCCTGAGGAGTTTGAGGAGGAGGGTGAAAATGACTGGGCCAGAACACCAGTAGACAGAGAGGACTCCATAGATAGGGAGTCCCTTACTGAGTCTAGTGCCAGGAGCAGTGTCACCTCACACACCATGTCCCCTGAGGAGCTCTGAGATAGACACGCTGAGAGTGACCTGAGGTTGCAGCTGGCTGTAGGAGACAGAACGGCTGAGGTTGAAAGAGCTTAGTGAGTAGAGGATGTCAGAGGCTAGAAGGGCCTGTGCCAGAGAGAAACTAGCTCTAGCGGAAAGGAAAATGTCCAATGAGCATAATAATTCTGGACTTGCCGCATGTTGAGTCCAGTGGTGGCAGCAATATTGAGTCTAGTGCTAAAAATACCAACCACATACCCAGTGACTTGGTGCTTAGCTTCAGGGAGGAGGATGACATACGTCAGTGGTTGCAGGAGTATAGGAGAACTTTGGTAGTACGCAGGATTCCTGTGGAGGATTGGGGAACTTGCCTGGGGAGTTATGTTCCTGAGGATGGTAGAGATGCCCCACTGTCTGTAGAAGGACGGTATGGCTTCACTCCTGAAGAGTATAGGTTGAGGTCCAGGGGCAGCAGGAAGCTGTCTCACCAGTCTTGGGAGGAATTTGTGGAGGATGTTTGAAAAATCCCTGGATGGTTGGGTGAAGGGTAGTACAGAAAACAATTGTGAAGGGCTGTACAATCTGGTTGTCAGAGAGCACATGTTCCATTGTAGTTTTCCAGGGTTACGCCAACACCTGATGTAGTGTAAGTTCTCTGACCTAAGGGAACATGCAAAGGAGACAGACCTCTGGGTGAGCACCAGAGGGTCGGGAAAAGCATTTAGGAGTGATCCTAAAGGGAGTGGCTCAGGTTCCCCCCAACTGAGGGTAGGGGAGGTTTATAGTTGCCCACACTGTTCCGAGTGTAGTGGGGTGGGTAGGGGGTCCCATGTCCCTCTTAAAAGTAGGAGAAGAGGTGGGGGTGGGTGAAGTCCCAGGGTGCTCTATGCCCAGAACCAGAGCCTGGAGAGTACCCCCATGTGGCCCCAGGAAGGTAGACTAGTCTGCACGGGGAGACCATCCACTGAGGGGGCCCCATAGTGTCAGGAGAACTTGGGGCGGCTGACACAAGCATCCAACTAGTTCTGGTGTCTGACAGTACCGCTATGTAGAGGAGGGCGCATATGTCCAGATGGAGGGTTTTCAAGGGGAGGATGGGCTCTCCCCTAACCCCTGTTCAACCCAAGGGGACAGACTCTGGGTTGGAGAACCAGTTTGAGGGTATCACCCCTGACCTGAGGTAAGGAGCGGCTGTCACAATCATCCCTACAGTTTTGTCTTCTGGGGATATTGCTCCTCTTCGGAGAAGGGTGTGGAACTCCAGAAGGACGGGTAGGGGGAGGAAGGACTCATTCCTGAGCCCTGTTCAGCCCAAGGGTAGAGACTCTGGGTTGGAAGACCAGTTGTAGGGTAGAACCCCAGAACTGGTAGGAGGTCAAGTGGGGAAAGGATGTGATGTACCTGGTAGGAGGTCGAGTGGAGAAAGAATGTGATGCACCTGGGGCTACCACCCCACTCTGAAAAACCACAGACGACAGGCCTGGATGGCATGGGGCCAGGCTCTGGATGCTGAAAGATGTCAATACCTCTTTTGGCTGCTGTGGACAGAGCTTTGCTTGGGTTGGGGGCAAAAGTCAGACCTAAGGGGTGTAATGGGCAACATCACTATGATGACCATGGTGGTACTGCCTCCCTACTGGAATGCATCTGTGAACAACTTAAAATTAGGCGCTTCACAGATGGGGTCCACAGGTGAGGAGAAGGATTCCCCCATGGGTTAGTTTAGTGGGGCTTGAAAGTATAGACAGAGGGGTCCAACTGGGTTCAGAGAGGTATAGAACTGGAACGTACTTTTGTAGGTTTCCACTTACGCAATATGAGCTGTTTGTGTATTGGACAACATAAACATTGGGATGGTGCCAGACTGATTCTATGCACCCCCTCAGGATATGTTGGCCTAAAGACCTTCTAGCGCACAGTGCCACCATAAGTACCCCAAAACCAAGTTAGGTAACACATGGTTTGGGCAACCTTAGAACATGACAACCCTGATTCCCTCAAAAATTGTGGTAACAGACTTATAACCTATTCGCTTAGTCACTCATGCATGCCCAGAGAGGTACACAAGGAATTCCCAAAGAGGCGTTTCAACATTTTATGAACCATTGTGATTCTTGTATAGAATATATGCGCAGCATTGATTAATAGAGAGAAGCAGATGAAAGTGTTCAGCAATTTGAGAACAGTGGTAAGAATAAACGATTCCACCACTGTGCTAGAACAGTCTTTATATGCTGGCCTAGTGGTTCCCAACCTGTGCGCGCGGCAGCCCAGTGCGCCATTAAATCTATTCGGGGGCGCAGTGAACAGATGCACTTTATGAAACAATTTTGTAGTGATGGTGCCAATTAATTTTATGACCTAACAGGAAATCAAGTTTAAAAACTGTAGGTTGATACGGTAATTGGTCTTTTTGTGCATTCCTCTGTTATTAGATCTCGTTTAATTGCGCAACATATCACATAATTAAAACATAGAAACAGATAGCAAAGCCCTCATTTGGGATTTTCGTCTACGACTAAACTAGTCACAGACAGTATTTTGCGGGCTCTGGAGCCACCTACTGGAAAGGGATTGAATACTTTTCACGTCAAACCATATATTTCTGTACCATGTACATAATTAATATGGTTATTTATTACCTAATGTCCTCCGCTCAACATGTCAGCCACCTGCTTTCACTGATTAAATAGAGAGCGTCGCCCACTGGCACTGTGTAAGCAGTTTTATGTTTTTCATTGCACAAGCCCATTCCTGCACGCAGGTTGTTGGTTGCCTTTTTTTCTGCACATCAGTGTGGATCTGCTTTTCTCACATCAGGAAATTCATCTGCCATGGTCTAGTCACTATTTTTAGGCACTGCTGGGTCTATTGTTTTGCCGATTTTCCCCTCTATTTTTCCTTCAGATGGGCCAATTTATGCCACAGCCTGGCTGCAAGCAGTGCATGTAATGCTACCGCCTACTTACAGCTGCTTACTCTTATAATCTCGGATATTTCTATTTGGAGAGTTAAACATCCAGTGCACATCTGCATTCTGTGCACCACCAACAGTGTGAAGACTTTCTGGAACAGCCTGGTTTACCTATAGAATTGCCCCGATCCAGAAAAGGGTTACATTGCTTCACTATTGGTGTGCATAAGGTTTACTATGCCAATTGAACTTCACTTTTATCCTTATTAAGTATATACACCCAAGTGCTGAGAGTATTGGTTCTGGCTTTACCAATTAACGTTTTTAAAAATTTTATTAAAATTGTTACATCTTCATTATGTTAGATATATGATTATGATATATTCATCCCATCCCGATTATTTTCAGGGAGAAAAATGGAAGTACAGGCTTACTTCCCCCCACCTGCCCCAAAAAGTAGCACAATGGGAAGCCACGGCCAATCACCAATAGGTCAAGGGAGCCTCAGGTCAAAAATGTTTCTGAACCACTGCCATTAGGGAAAGTGGGCCTCATCGACAGTCCACAAATGGTTCAGTTTAACAGGTGGGCATACAAAAGGAGACAATATCAGGTGACAACTGAGATGGCATGCTAACTAACAGAGGTCCAGTTGGAAACTGGCCAAGATCCACAGACATATGCTACTGGGTAGATCGCCGTCAGAAATTAGTGAAGTCCACATCTTTCTCCTCTGATGGGTGTTGTGCCTCCACTGAGGCTGGTGGTGTTGTGCAGGAGACATCTGCGGCACAGACACATCAGGGGCTGGAGATGTGGCTACCTGTCCCTGACAGATGTTGCCTGTGCAAGCAGGGAGGGCAGCACAGCACTGACAAGGGCTTGATGGCTTGTCAGCAAGAAAACAACTTTGCAGTGGAAGTCACCCATAGTAGCAATCGTGGTGAGTGACAGAGGTCATGCTTCTGCTCCATAGATTGGAGAATGTTGCAGATGGCCCCCAGCTGGATGGCAACCTCGCTGGTGTCACATTGGCAGGGCTGTGTTGTTGCCTCTGCCTCATGACACCAGCAATGTCATCCAGGGACCATTCTGTCCTATGGAGAAAAGGGAAGGTGCCTATGATTGCCTCAGAGGTGTCCTTATAGGGACTGAGGCACCTACGGACTCCCTCTAGGGTGCCTGCAATGGTCTCCATCCCCGCCTGAATCTCATCTACCAGCTGCTACTGGACTCCTACCACTCACCATAGGAAGACAACTTGGAAGTCCTCGAAGTCCAGGCTTGGGTTTGGCTGGCAGATGGGCATGTTCTGTGGTGCGCAGTTCCTCTGGAGACCCAGCGATGCTGTCACCCTTTCCAATGGCTGGAGAAGGTGTTCCAATGGAGTTAGGAGTTGCTGAAAGGTTCCATCGTCCATAGGGGGCAGGATGTCATCGCCAACGTATTGGTCTTCCTGGACAGGCTACTGTTCAGGAGGCGTTGTTTCTCACTCTGCAATGGAATTGGAATATGTTGCTCGTTAGAATTGTGCCCAGTATTCACTATAGTTGATTTCAGACGGCATTATCTCTGCATTGTTCATAGGAGCACTGTGTTACAAGCGTGATATTTTGTGTCATATCACACATTGCAACAGAGTTACATGGCTTGATGGCCTGCAGGGGAGGTTGAGTTAAGATAAGGTGCACATCTGCCTTGATGACAGGCTTTCTTTTTCATGATGTCTATACTGAATGGAGTTTCACATGTTGACAACACTACTGTGCATATTGCACCAAGTCACCAGGGTGCCTGCATTTTCTCTGGCCACTATTCAGTCCACAACCCCAAGGTAAGTGATGTGGCTTTGGTGATGTAATATTGTTGTTCCTGCAATCTGCCTTTCACACGGTACACAACGCCAGTCTTTCTTGTTGTGCTGTCTTTTATGCACATTGTGCATTCATGTGGCCAAGGGCTCATATTTCAGACGCACCCATACAACTCTACACAGCTAGCAACCTTGTGGCACTGCAGGTATGTGAAAGGCCATGTAATACCATGATTTTCCTGGTTGTATATACACATGTGATATCAGTACACACACAGTTTTCTCCATAGTTCTGAACCATAGGCACTGTGCACCATCTCTAAGGGGATAATCCCAGTCCAACTGGGAAGGTTGCCACCACTGATGCTCCACCCATTTGTTAATGCCAGATGTGGTTATCTGCAGAGTATCACACACTAATCAACTCAGGCCCACTCACTTGTACATGGCCATGACTCCTCTGCCAATCCCCTACTGGACCCGGGGACTCTATTTTCTGTAACTCATTGATGGCGTGTAGATGATCATTTGACTCCCATGTAACACCAACACTCTCAATGTTTGTCACCATTTGCTATTTACCAACATTGCTGCCAGCATCTGAGGGCAATGGCTCAAGCTGTGGCTCACGTTAGTAGTTATGATATTCTGTGAATTGACCTACCCAGGTTGGCCACCAACTTGGTCCATAACCTCACCCTCCAAACAGCACTATCCATATCACATGTAGGATGCAGTTCACTAATGTCCTCTTCTATGGCATGTCTTTCCAGCTGCATTTCAAGTGCGACACTATCAGACACAGCAGTGCATGAGTATGGCTGAGGCTACCTTTCAGTACACATTTCACTACCCACCTCCTTGCAATACAATGTCTCCCCATTTAGAAACAGTGTCAGTTCATTATGCTTGGCCACACCTACATTAATTTTCACTACCAGATGCCCACCAGGCTCACACACTATCTGTTCTTCTAAGAAACACTCACAGTCCTCTGGTGTGCATCCATGGCAGTCACCCCATCCCCAGTTCCGGTTTGTACATGGCAGGAGGTAGGGTGGTCTGTACCATGGCAACTGACTCCTGTGTGCTCTTACCCCACTCATCGGTACAGTTGCATGCAATGTAGTTTCATGCCAGTGAGGGTACACTTAGCTCTTTGCATTTTCCTATGTGTTGAAACTTCACATACACCATACCTGAAACCCCTCTCAGATGAGGAGATACTCCTCTGGCAACCCTATTCCATACCATTGCTATGCAGTCTCGAATTTGGCTGTTTGGCCCCAAGGCAGACACACTACCCTCATTATGTAAGAGAGCATGCATTCTCAATGTCAGGGTGAGCAGGGTTCCAGTGTCCAGGTATGATGTGGTTTTCCTGTTCAGGTTTTTTGCTTTGTCTTGTGGGACTTGTAGTCCTGGTCACTAATGTCATACAGTTCACTACAAGTCCCAGGATACAGAGGTGAACCTGGACTGGTACTGCATATCACACATGGACAGGACAGACTAATGGAGCTGGACTGGGCTGTGCAACATGTGAAAGCACATTTTGACTTACATTTCTACGATGGCTGACTGGACATGTGAGCTATTCAATTCCTTTTAATTACACTCAGTGCAGTTCAGCAGAGGAATGTTGCTTGCTGCACCGCAGAGCATTGCACTTTTGGTCATATTGTCCCTTGTTGCCACTTAACCTGCAGACCTTGTTGGTCCTCATAGCCAGCATTGTCCTTTCTAAGAACTGACTGCTGCCACCTGCTCCTCCACGGGGGTCAGCTCCTTCTGATCCTCAGGTCCTTCTCCTACGGTCCACATGGCTATCTAAAGGTTTTGTCCTTATCTCTTTGGCCCTACGCTTATAATCATGCCAGCGCTTCTTGCACTCTGGCACTGTCCTTTTAGCTTGCCCAACACTGTTAATCTTGTCCACTATGGACTGCCAAACAGCCTCTTCCCTAAAGGCAACTATGAGGTGACAAGGAGTTGATGTACATACTCTGTCACCTATGTCATCAGAATGTAATTCTCCTCCTCACTAAAACTACTGTTCCTCTACCCCTGGTGGTCTGTCTGGATATCCTGGCTGGGGCTGGGGTTGTTGGGGCAGCTGCCCTGGCACCTTCTGCCTGCTGCCTATGCCATATCTCCCTTTTGAGGTATGAGGAAATGTTTTTTCTTTCAATGTGTCACTTTTTAAGTGATTTTTGGTGCATGGCACATTCCAATGTGATGCTAGGGTGGTTTGCGTCACTTTATGAGCTGCAAAGCAGCATTGTGCCACTTTTGATGCACATACGTCATTTTCCTCTGGGGCAGGCATCCCACGGAAGCCTTGACGCACCTTGGGCCCTTATGCCATGGTGTGCTGTATCATAAATACGGTCACTGCTGAATACAGCGGAACCCTACTCACAGAGAATCAGGTTATTAATTTTATGAGGGAAAACAGCGGTTCCAGTGGGAAAATGGACCGATAATTTAAGCAATACACATGCACAATGGCTATACGTTTGTAAGGGAACAAGTAATGTCTGGGGATAAAAAGAACTCTATGCACAGTTTGTTCATCTAACGTTTTTATAGATACACACAGAAATGGTATAGATCACTTTCTTAAATTCAAAAAGCGGTATACTTTGTGCGGTATGTCCACAAGTGAAACATGAAACCATAAGTGGCTATATACAGTGAACAGTTTTAAAAGAGGTTTCCATAAATACAAGAAGCGACCATTCAGTTATACATGGTGACAGCCTAAGTGTATGGTGACACTGGCTATGTACTGGTCCTTTCTGTAATCTTGTTGACAACGTTTCAACCCTCCTATGGATTTGGGGTCTCCTCAGGACTGTTAATGTGTGGACATCTACATGAGATACGGAAATCATTAGGCCCTATTTACTGGCACATATGCGAGAGACTTAATGAAGAGTTAATATGGAAGGTAAGTACCTGGTTATTAAAAGGGCGCAGCTTTAGTGAGTTTGAGGTGTCCCATATGTGGTGAAGTGAAGGAAAGTGAACTCACGTGAGGACCCAGCCGGGTACTGCGTTGTGTGTTCAAGGAAGGAATGGGGCATGGTAAGTAAGTAAGTTTATTGCTTGATTAATTAAAATCTTAGCAGTCCACACATCAATATAAAATTTATAAAAGGATACATATATGTAACATAATTTCATATTGTCTTAAAAACGTGGTGGATATGCATTAAAATCGGACAATTTTCTGGTTGAAAATACATACAATGTGTTTGCGGTAAAGGTATAAATTTTACGTAAGAGCTATGGGTGAGTCCCCGTCTGGGGGTGACGCCAGTGTCCGTAAATCTAATAGTCTATTATGTAGTCGTGGACAACTGACTCAGGGTCGGAGCGTAGTGGGAGTCAAAGAGAGTTGCCGGGTAATAGGGCTTGGGTGTGCGCAACTGTGCTCAGGCTGCGGCGAGAAGTTTTATTTGGGCAGTTTTCATAAAGCGGACGAAACTGCAGGTTAATTTAACGTTGGCCCCGCTGAAGCACGCCTTCACTGCCTGTCTGCATGACTGGATATGCATTTTATTTATATGCGGTTTTAACAGCTCTCTCCTCTCCCGGTCGAGGAACTTACATATGCATGGGAGATGCAACATATCTTCTTTAGTTTCGCCGCATAGTCTGCATTGTATAGATGTGAATGTACGTTTCCAGGGGGGCATATGGGGTTTGACAGGTAGGATCCCCATCCTCAGTGCCAAGAAGCCTTCCTTTAATGGCCCGGAAAAGCTGGTACCAAAGTACGGTTGTGGTGAGCATTTTGGATAGCTTTGTATCACGAACCAGCTATGGGCCCTCCTATTTAGACATTCTTTATCGTTTTCGGTGGAGACAAGCTTTGTCGATTTATTCACCAGGTCTTTTACATTCTTGAATGGGAGTCCTGACTCCCAAATGTTCTCCAGGGCTAGCAAGCTGATCCCTGATTGGAGGTAGGCTTTGGCCGGTGAGGCATTTTTCCTTGATATTTCCTTCCATAGGAATGAGTTCAGCGAGCCCGCCTCTGCGCTCTTTATTTTTTACCAGCTTTTTACATACGCGGCCTTCTTGCTTATTCTCTGGTTTACTATTCCAAATTCGAGCCATAGTTGGGCTGGGGAGGTGTATTTAGGAAGCTTGAAGATTATTCTTAAAGCTGTAGCAACGTTTTATTCAGGGTTTCTTCGTCCGTCCCTCGCATGTCCTCACTGCCATATGTGAGCATGGGTAGCAGCTTTGCGCAAAGCACTTCAAGCAGCGGGAGCAGGTTTGGTCCTGCTATTTTGCTTTTAAGATTTTTCAGGGTGATTGCTAGGAGGGTTCCTCGTCTCTGAATCACCTCTTTTTGTTGGTCATATGTCCCATTCTTATCAAAGATAATTCCTAGATATTTATAGACATGGACGACTTCAAGTTCTCTCTCGCCCAGCTGCCATTTAAGTCGCTTTTTTGAATTGCGCTGGTTTAGCACCATTATTTTTTACTTTTCTAGGTTGATTTCTAACCCGTTTTTTGTGGTGTGGTTGTTCGTGGTGTGGAGCAAGTGTTGTAAGCCAACTGGAGTTTGGCTGATTAAGATCAGGTCGTCAGCATACAATAAATTTGAAAGAGGGAGGCCTCCCAGGTTTGGTGCATGATGGTTACAATTATCTAGGTCAATTGAAAGATCAGCCACGAAGAGGTTAAATAGAGTAGGAGCCAAAACGCAGCCCTGCTTTAAACCTCTGGAGGTTGGTATCCACCTGGATACAATTGTACCACTCCGCAGTTTTATTTGGACCCATGTCTCGGAGTGTAGTAGGATGAGTTGATTGAGAAGGGCGGGAGGTATTTCCCATCATGCTAGCTTTGACCATAGCTTTCCTCGATCTATGCTGTCAAAGGCAGCTTTGTAGTCAATGAAACAGACAAATAATGGTTTTCTTGCTGCTTTTGTGGAATCAGCTAAAAGGGAAAGAGCCAGGATGTTTGTGGTGGTTCCTAGGTTTTCCTGGAAGCCTGCTTGGTTAATTGGAATTAGGGACTTTTCCCTTGCCCATTCCCTGAGGTCGGCTAGGATAAGTCCCGTGTAGTACTTGGCCTCGATGTCAATGAGGGCGATGAGCCTGAAGTTTTTTGGATCACTTTTACAGCCTTTTTTATAGATAGGCGAGATGATTGAGCCTTTCCAGGATTCTGGGATTGTTCCTGTTGTATGATGTTGCCAAAGAGCATTAGTAATGCGCCAGACCAATACTTTCGATCTTGTTTGTATAACAGTGGAGGCAAGCCGTTTGACCCGGAGGCACCCTCTTGATGACTTTGCTGTATTCTGTCCTCGATCGTTTTTAGAGAGGAAATAGGTGGTAGGTTATTGCTGTAAAGGGGGGGCAGAGGTAGAGCAGCATGGAGCTCAGCTGGTTTTTGCAAGTTGCTTTGGGGGCCTGCGTTGAAATAGTTTTGCAGGTAGGTTGTCCAAACGTCCTCCGTTATGAATGAGTTGATCCTGGGCGCCGATGGATTTTCAATGCTCTTGACCGTTTGCCAGAATCTGGCGCTGGTATTCATTTTGGCATCGTGAAATAGTTTAGCCCAGAGTGATTCCTTGTATTCCTTTTATACGCGCCAGATGATTTCCTTTTTTCTTGTTCGAAGTTTTCTTAGTGCATCTACGGTGCCGGCAGTTGCGCTGTTTTGGCGAATAGAGTGGATTGCTCTGTTTATGTCGCCCCTTAGTTGTCTTAATTCGGCATGCTCGCTTGATGACAAGTGGGTGCACTGGCTTGTTCCTGCCCAGATGCTTTGTTCTGGCTGTGGATCTTTTTGTACTGGTTGGGTTGCGACAGGTGGGGCTGGTTGGCCCAGAGCTTTGGTAAAAATTTCCCATGCGTGGACGGTGCTTCCTTAGGTGAGTTTGATTTCTTCCCACAATGTTTTTGCAACAGCTGATAACTTTTCTGGGTCGCGTATTTTACATAGAATTCTATTATGCTGGTATCTCATGGTCTGACAGAGTTCTGGATTTGCGTATGTTATGGCAGTACCCTGGATATCTAGAGTGAGTTCTTGGGGCTGATGGTTGCTGTAATCGGACACCCCAATCCTGAAGTCTTTTACTAAGCCAAGAAGTGGGAGGGCGAGGAAGGTATAGTCGATTGCGGTGTTAACCGGGTTTCTGTGGAAAGTTGGGGCTTGAGGTCTATCCCCTGGCATACGGCCGTTTAGTGCTACCATTGAGAGACTTTCCAGTTCTCTGTGCAGATCTTTTGAGATTTTTGTTGGTTTGCCCCACTTATAGTTGTCCTGGGAGACGATCCCCCATGCTCGATGTTTATCGTCGTCTAGGTTGCAGTCTCCTGTTACCTCCCCTAGGAACATATTGAAATCTCCTGTTAGGATATAGCTCAAACTTTCATCCTCCGTTATTGGCTAGGTAAGTTCGAGTATCAACTGCTTTGCACCGGTCCTCTTGCCCTGGGGGTCGATATAAGTGTTTACCAGAGTTATATGTTGTTGGTTACTTTGGCCCCGCATTTCAAATTGGATTGCCATTATTTCAAGGGATGTAGTGTTTTTGCTCATGTATTCTTTCCCTGCAGTTATGGCTGCAATCGAGGCGTAGACGGTTAGTCCTCCTTTGCGGTGGCCATAGTTCGATTGTCGAGCTGCAGGGAGATGGTAGGTCTTGTAGCCTTGGAGATGTGAGGGGTCCTCCAGCCAAGTTTCCTGTAGGAGAACTAGGTTGAACTTTTGAAAGTATAACAATAGTGAGGGGTCGTTGATTTTGGTCCCAAGGCCGTTGATGTTCATGAGCAGAGTTTTAAGTTCCTTTCCTTGTTTCCCTGTTCAAGGTTCGGTCATGGATTATCAGTTCTGAAATTTATTGTTTTAGATATCCAAGACCAGTCGGTTGGGGGGTGGGTTTCTTCTAGCCTCCTTCCCCTCCTAGCTGTGGGGCTGAGTCCATTGGGGCCTGTGACCGAGGTGCTGCGGGCTCCCTTGAGAATTGTGTTGGTTTGGTTACGTTCGGTCGAACTACTTAATGGCCTCTTATTGGAGTCAAGTTGGTATTGGAGCAGAGGGGGCGGTTACCCAACTGGTCGATGCTGATACACTCGGATCCCCCAAGCTTCTAGTTGTGCATCTTCACTGAGAATTCTTTCTGCAAGCTCCGAAGTTGCCCATTCGGTCTTGGTAGCCTCTTAGTCCGAGAGATGCTTGAAAGTTTCAAATTCCACGGACAGCAGGTCATGGGTTTTAATCACAGCCAAGCTTCTGGTTGCTTTTAGAATTTGGAGAATATTGCCACGATTTAAGATGTCCTTTCTGCCTTTGGACCTTTGGGACAAACAGAATTGTTTCTGAGGTTGCTTGTTGACGTTGGTTTGCTAGGTTGCTGCTGCCTAAGGAGCTTGCGGCCTAGATCTTCGGTCTGGGCATTCGTTTGGATTTTTTCTGTTTTATTTTCGTTTCCGTGAGCTCGCTCCCTGTGGTGAAGTTGACCATTAATATCGGATAGGGTGGTTGGGATTGCTTCAGTTATTACTACTGAATTTAGTTGCACAGTTGAGAATTGATGTTGAGTAGTATCACATACTGGTGGGGGTCTATTCCTTTTTGAGTCGTCGCTTCCGTTTGTGCTAGACTTTTTGCTACAAGTCGCTTTATCCTGAAGATTTGTTAGGTATTGATTGAGTCCTGGGGGAGTCGTCTACTATTCGTACTGGGCTTCCTGATGTCTGGGTGGTAGTTGGGCCTTGGTCCAGCTGTTGGTTTTTTGGCATGTTGGATTCTTTAATCTCCTGTGGAAGGGCATTCTGGGGGTTTGGTACAATTTGAAAGTATGATTTTATAGGTGAATTCTTACACCTCCCTTTCATCCTTTGTTTCCTTCGCTGCTCTGAGGATTGTCCTTTGTTCTGCTCAGCTTTGCCTTCTAAAATTATAGCTTCCTGCGTTGTTGGCTGGCTGGTGGTTACTGCTACTGATTCCGGATGCTTAACCTCAACACTCTTTGGAGGTTTTGAAGGGAATGAGTTGGATGCTTTATGGGAACATTTCATTCCGGTTTCCGGATATTGGCCAGCATCGTAGGGAGTTTCGACCGTCGGGTGTGATGCTTCTTCCTTTGGTCGTTCCCCTTGACCTTTGCTGAGGCTAAGAGAGTTACAGGTGGTGGGTGGATTGAGGTCTTGAGTGACTGATTCTTGCGCCCCTTTGTGTGTCCTTGTTTCGGAGACGGTTTGGCTATTGGCTACTAGTCCTCTAATACTGATGTTTGCACTATCGAACTCGGGCTTCATACTAGAGCCAATGGTTTTCAGGTCGGTGAGGAGGTCACCATCACTGTGGGTAACGTGGCGATTTTTTCCACGATTAGATGGCAGGTGCAGCTTGGTGGACGTATAGTTGCATCCCGTTGGGCCCTTTCAATAAAATTATTCATATCTGAGAGCTTGCTGTCAATGCTGGTCAACATGTAGCGCAAGACAGTTGAGAATGTTAAGCTGAATATCCATTTTGCCTGAGTGATATTCCAGAGCTTTAGTGGAGAGTTGCATGGTGTTTAAAAGTGAAGCCCATATTCCTCATTCGCTTGACGGAGTGTTTGCGTCGGCCTATTTGGAAGGAGTTCCCGATCCTTGTGGGGCCACTTCCTTCTTTTCTTCAGATGTGTAGGTGGTGACAAGATTTTCCCATTCTTCCTTTGTGAGGGAAGCAAGATTGGTGCTTCCTGGAATTATGTCGCCCGGATCGCCCTCCATGTTGGACGTGGTAGGGAGGTGCTTAGGTAGGGGTGCTTTGGGGTGAGGTTCCTCCAGAGTGGACTTTGAGAGCTTGTAATTTGAACTGTTTCGAATGGGTAAATGATTCGCTATCGGCTGTGTAAAGGCAGTGCCTTTCTTGTGGTCTCTATGCTCCTGATTGTGTTTGTTAGATTTATTGGATTCATGGTTGCAATCAATGGAGTTGGAGAAATAGGATTTCAGTGGTTGTAGGGAAGTTAGCTCCCTGGCTTCCATTGTGTTAGTTTTGTCTTCAGATGGGAGGGTCGTGAAGCCAGTGAAGTGAAATACATCTGACTCTACGGGAGAAGAAACAGGGGATCCTGTAACTCGGGGAGGCTTATATGCTGGCGATGAAGTACTATGATTTTAGGCTCTAAGGGTAACCCAGATGGATCTGCTAGTGATTTCAATTCAATTACTTGGTTAGACTGGGAAGCTGGTAGAGCTGGTAAAGCTGGTAGAGCTGATGAATGCGTAGTTTCGTCGCTTGGCGGGGCCTCTTCTGGGGCGCCCTCTGTTGTTTTTTCGGAGTTAGTTATGGAGGGCGTAGTAAATGTTGATGGTCCCTTTGCGCCTT
This sequence comes from Lissotriton helveticus, assembly GCF_964261635.1. Classification (NCBI taxonomy): domain Eukaryota; kingdom Metazoa; phylum Chordata; class Amphibia; order Caudata; family Salamandridae; genus Lissotriton; species Lissotriton helveticus. Next base: position 1,342,159,386 of record NC_136057.1, on the reverse strand, counting down.
TTAGGGACTCTATATTTGATTTGGTCGACGTTTTTAAGTAGCTGTTTCTTCTCTCCCCTGGTTCGATTGATAGGGTGGGCAGGCCGGTGTCGGTATCGAGTGGGGCCGGTGATGCTGAAAGGTAACCGGATTCCCCTTCTGGTAGCTGGGGATGCAGCGGGGAGGGGAGATTCGATTGGTTGCACGTGTTGAGTTGGAGTAAGGCACCTGCTTCTTTAATGAAGGGAAATTTGGAATAAATTTTAGGTTGAAGTAATTTTTTCCCCTGGGGTGCAGGTTGCTTCCAAATAGTCCCTTTTCCTACCTCTCTTGAGTCTTGAGCTAAGTCTACTAGCAGGATATCTGGCGTTCCTGGGTTGGCAGCGGTGGCCGCACGGGAGGCATTCTCCCATCCAGTCGGGGTGGTCGGAGTGATCAGGGTTTGGGTGTTGTTTTCAGATGGCTCGTTTGGAACCTTGGAGTTCCTTGTTTTCCTTTTCCTTGTATTGGTAGTGGAAGTTGTGACTCGCCTCACCCTACCTGACCTCATTATCGGCTTGGCACCCTGTGCGGTGGGTTAGGTCAGGGGAATTGGCGGGTCTCGGGTGATTCGTACTTTGCTGCCTTTTCCCTGGTGGCTTCCTGTATGATGTATATTTTCAACTTTGCGCCTCCTCCCGGTTGGCGATGGGTTGGCGATTTTTGACAGTAATACTGATTGCAATTCCGTCAATTTTGGGTTGGTTGTTGGAGACTGTTGGGGGCTGCTGGCAGAATTTTAAGAAGTTAGGCACAAGGTTGGAACAACTATTGGGTCCTCTGTGTTGCCTTCGGTGGGCTACCTTTGACTTTCTTTTCTCTTTGGGGTTTGAGAGATCTTTATTTTGGCGAGTGAATCGCTAAAAGATAGTTGACGGTTGAAGGTGGTTGGGGGCTGCCTGCCACTCTGGATGTTGGTTGCCTGGTCTCTTGGGCAGCCCTCCTTACGCCTTATAGGTGAGTGGGGGGGGCGGGGGGAACCAAGAACAGGGAGCAGAGACCAGAGTGCAGTGGGCGGGTGCCCCTCGCCACCCTACTTCTCCCTCTCTTACCCTATTTCAGCCTGTTTCAGCCTGGGCGGTTCTGGCGGTTCTAGCTGTTCCGCCGCGTCTCCCCCTCACAGCTTCTCGCCTTGCCACGCGGAGCTGCTCGGTACGGTGATTCGGCGTGAAGAGTTCAGGATCGCCAGTCACAGCTCATAGCTCATGGCTCTCCCCCGCGGTCTTCCCGTACTTCCGTACTCCGTCTCCGTCACCCCTCGCGGCAGAAGAGAAGGAAGGGGGGAGAGACTTTGCGTGGTTAGTAATGCGGAGAGAGCTGCATGCGTGGCTCCTCCACGACGCTGCTCTCTCTGAGTCACGAACTCGGTCTGGCTCTGCTCTGCTTTGCTCAACGACGCCACCTAGTCTGGGGCATGGGTATTCGGGCTATTTACATGTAGACTTATACAAAGAAGATATGACTGACGCTTTAATGGCCTTACCTCACAGTGATAAGTTTTCTGTGAAGCTGGCTCTTACGGTGATAGGCTACGGGCTCCTCCAGTCCCTGCTACCTCAGTAGCAATGAATTCTTTTATTTGACACATCAGGATTTCAAGTGCTTTAAACACAGTTGGAGGGGTTGCTGACAGGGAGGAGGCATTGTCCATGCTATTGGTAACTTACTTGGAATGAAGCGTCACGATCTCCGTCAGTGTGTTACGGCAGGCTAATGGGTATGCTGCCATGTCGCCTTTCAATGTGGCTCTCGGTGCGATGACACTGAGAGTTGGTGATGAACTGTCTTATGTGTGTTGGGCTTCCCTTCTTCATGCGATAATCTCTCAGCAGGAAAAAGAGAGGAGCTCTGCGGCAACGTTCGATCAAATGATCGGAGCTGCGTTGTCATGGTAACCTGTTAACGTGTCTGCCGGTGCTCTTGCAGGGTATGCTCTCATTTCTGTACATAGTAAACAATTGGTGTTGACGGAATAGATTTGTGGGTGCGATCGCGGGGGATGTGTTGGACTGCATGTTATGTATTAAGGGCTGCATTCCAAAGGTGTCATGAGTGCCATGCAGTCCCGTATACAAATTATGTATGTTACCCAGTATGCATAGAGCTGCACTTACATTCATATATATAGCGAATTAGCTATTCATACATGCTTAATTTTTAACAACATATGTACAACGATGTAGGGCATTTCTTGTGAATGTTATGTTATGTTAATATGTTATGTTAATAGTTTATTGAAGCGCAACAGCTGCCCCAGCGAAGAGGCGTCCCGGCGCTAAATGACTAATGGAGTGGAGTGGATGTGGCAGACCAGAAGAGCAAAGCTTCAAGGACAGGAGAACAGATAGGTTTTTACAGCTTTGCGAAAGGCAAGCAGGTTCTCGATGCCCCGAATGGCAACCGGAAGAGAATTCCAAAGCCTAGGTCCCATCACCCGAAAAGAGCGTCCACCCATACGGCAGAGCCTGCTTTTAGGGATGATTGCAAGATGTTGACCAAGGGAACGCAAATTACGTTGTGGAACGTAAAAAGTCAGGAGAGGGCGTAAGATGGCCGGACTCTGAAGTTTAAGAATTTTAAAAGCCAGACATAGCGTCTTAAACTTAATGCGGGATTCCATGGGGAGCCAATGCAGTTTTTTAATCATAGCTCTGGCAGAGCATCTTCGGGGAAGGCCTACCAGGGTCCTAGCAGCCGAGTTCTGGACTCTCTGAAAGCGGGCTACTTCTGTTTTGTTGGCACCTAACAGAAGGACACTGGCATAGTCTAAGCGTGACAGAATGATGGCCTGAACCACAAGCTGACGCATGGACGGTTCAAAGAACCCCAAGATGGGACGAAGGCTCCTTAGTAGACCCACACAAGTCGCTGCCACTTTCTTTGTGTGGGTCTGGAGACTCAGAGAGGGATCCATCCAGACACCCAAGTTTTTTACTGAGCTCTTGGGAGCAGGCATCAGACCTAAGGAGGGAGGCCACCAGTGTATGTTCCACAGGGTCGTATTCTTCCCCAGCAGCAGAATCTCCGTTTTACCGGCATTCAACTGGAGACAGTTGTTAGTCATCCATTGCGCGACTGCGGCTATTCCGTCCCTAAATCTCGTAGCATTGACAGATGGAGTCTCGGAGAGTGTGACGACAAGCTGAGTATCGTCAGCGTACGATACCAGCGTCAAGCCCCACTCTCTGGCAATCGCCGCAAGCGGCTGTACATAAAGATTAAAAAGGGACGGGCTGAGCGCTGAACCCTGTGGGACACCCTGACCAATCTGGTGGGACCTGGATAGAAAAGGAGGTGCCGAAACCCTAAAAGATCGGTCCTGAAGAAATGACTTGAACCATTCCAGGGCACATTCCTTAATACCAAATTCCTCCAGGCGGCAAAGGAGGATCTCATGCGACACCGTGTCAAAGGCAGCGCTGAGATCAAGCAAGATCAGCGCTGCACTCTGACCGGCGCCGAGGATCTCCCGAAGGTGTTCGGTGGTAGCTAACAAGGCAGACTCTGTGCTGTGGCCCGGTCTGAACCCATTTTGGGATGGGTCCAGGATGTCATTTTGGTGCACAAATTGTTCAAGCACAGAGTTAGCATGGGTTTCAGCGAGTTTAGCCACCCAAGGGAGGAGGGAGATTGGCCTGAAGTTCTCCGGTCTGGAAGGATTCAGAGTCTGCTTTTTTATGATTGGGGAAACCCAAGCCTGTTTCCAAACATCAGGAACTGTTGCCGTGGAGAAGGACAGATTAAGGAGAGATCTAAGGGTACAAGAAAGAAGTTTAGGGAATCAACAAATTGGGCAGGCCGCATAGGGTCTGCCGGGCTACCTGATTTAACTTTTTTACATATTGTCGCTAATTCATCCACATTGAGCTCGGGGATACAGGCCAATATTGCTCCCTTAGAGCTAGGGCAGTTGGAATTACCGGGCTCAGAGGGGTGTTGCGGAAAGGAGCTATATATAGTATTGACTTTCTCAACAAAGAAAGTGGCCAGATCTTCACACTGTTGTGCCGAGGTGATGATGGTGGATGGAGTTCTACTGTTTTGGAGTTCTTGGACGAGTTTGAACAAACATTTGGTGGGATTAGGGCTAACCTTGATTTCTTTAGCATAGAAGGCGGCGCGTACAGAGCAAATGGCTTTATGGTAAAGTTTCAACTTGGCCAAATATAGCCGTTTATGCTCATCCCTATATTCACGTCTCCAGAGGCGTTCAGCTCTTTTGCAGTCTTTCCTCCAGGCTCTAAGGGCATCATTGTACCACGGGTGGGATGTGACCTACGCCCTCTAGTCCATTTGGCAGGGATGAGGTTATCCAGGCCCTTCACAATCCAGTCCTGAAAGATGGAATATGCGGCGTTGACATTGGGCTCCTCCCTACCGGGAAACATTCCCAATGTAGTCTGGAGATCATCAGATTTTAATTTATGCCATGGTCTTTTTAGGACCCGGTTAGGCCCTAATGTTTTGAAGGGATCCCTGACCTGCAAGGTGGCTTTAATCAGAAAGTGATCAGTCCATCCCATGGATTTAGGGGTGTCAACTCTAAGCTCCACGATATTAGAAAAAATAGGGTCAAGTGTATGACCCGCCACGTGAGTCGGAGTATGGACAAAGGGTTCCAGTTCCAGGGCCATTAAATCATTTAAGAGATTCCTGATAGTGGCATCGTGGTTATGGTCAAAATGGAGATTTAGATCTCCTAAAATAGTGAAATTGGAAGGTCCAATTACTAGGGAGTTCGCTGCTTCTATTAGAGATTGAATACATTTTTGGGCCGGTCCCGGGGGTCGATAGATATAGAGACCAGAGAACGTAAACTGGGGACAGAAGGCAATCTGGAATCTGGCACATTCACAGTCGCAAATGTCAGTTTTAATAAAGGAGCAAGTATATTGTTCCTTAAAAATAACAGCAATCCCGCCACCTCGTGTCTCTCTGTTGAATAATTTGATCAAATAGCCATCAGGGAGAGTGAGATGTGGTAGGCAGGTGTCCGTGTCGTGCAGCCAGGTCTCACAAACAAAAAGGACATCAGGGTTCTCCTCAAGCAGAAGCGCCTGTATCTCTAAGTAGTGTTTGGCAAGGGACCTTACATTTAGCTGTAGGACGACTAGCTGAGTGAATTTTTCCGCCCTCACATTCTGTCCGACCAGACCTGGCCGAGGTAGCGTAAAACCACATGAATCACAGGCAAAATTAGAATCCCCAACACAAGTCGGCAAGCTATTACACATATGACCATTGTTAAATGAGCGTAGTGTCAGATCGTCATACACTCGGACCCCCTTAGGGTCTGAACCAGGGGTTCTGGCGAGAGGCGATGGCTTGGCGATGACGGGCGCAGACGGGCTTGCCTTTGGCGCGCCTTCGGCGCGCCGCCGGTGCGCCCGCTGCACTCGTCCGCTGCGCTTCCGAGGTGGTGGCTCCATTTTGTAGTGACGAGGGCAGGAGGGGCCGAGCACTAGTCTGCTCGCCCTGTTCCTGCTCCTCACCCAAGATGGCGGGCCCCTCGGCAGCACCTACTCGGCTGCAGTGGGGGAGGTCTGTGAGAGGATCGAAGACCGGGCAGCCAACTCTGCACAGCAGCAATTCACAGCGCAAAGCAGCACACCGCTATGGCCCCGAGATCAATAGGTGGCACAGTAAGTAACACAGGGCAAAACTGTTAGCTAGTCACATCAGCAAACAGAATTTAACAGAGATAAAATACGACGTGTAAAAAGTTGTTAAAAAGCACCTAGAACAAGCGCAGATTAAACAGCTTGCAAGTCCCGGCTTTTCGCCTTCGCCTGTCCTTCAGTACTTGTGCAATTGACATGTGATAGCAAGGAACCATAGATTTGCTTGTACAATTTGGTTAGATAAGGCATATAGATGATAATATATTACACATGCTTGATTATTAACAATAGGGCAATAATATATGACATCTGTCACAAACCCATGTTTACTGGTTCGTGCTCACATTCTATAGGCTCATTAGATGCATCCGCCTACTGCGCGTTATTAATGGCTCTGGCGGGGCAGGATGGACAAGTGACCCTGCCTCTAGTTTGTGTGTGTGTGTGTGTTGTGTTAGGCTGCCACATCGAAAGTAATGCTTTCAATTGATGGCTAAGAGGAGTGTCAGCAGGTTGGCATATACCGATGTCAGTATATAGTTGTAACATATCCTCGCCATTCCTCCGCCGAATTTAATCCTGCTTCTATCGAATTGACTCTATCGATCCATCTGCACTCGTTGAAGTACATTGGTCAGGTTACCTCGCCTTTCAGGCACTAAAAAAGGATGGGTCTATCATTCACAAACCAGCAGACAAGGGTGGCAGGAAAGTAGTTCAAGACCGCACAGCCTATGAAACAGAAATTCAGAAACAAATCAATGAAATTAGGCATTATAGGAAGCTTAGTGCCAATCCATTGCCCCAAATCCGCAGAGATATCCTTTGATCACCACGGAGGCCAAAGATGAAGGTTACATCACAGATAACCCTAGGACCCCGGTACTCTACACCATACCTAAAATACATAGGAGCATCACTAACCTTCCAGGCCGCCCAATAGTATCGGGCTGTCTTTCAGTTCTAGAACCCCTAGGAGCATGTGTAGACTACTTCATACGTGACTTTGTCCCGATACAGGACACATACGTGAAAGATACAATGATCATGATAAACCTAGTGGATGGCATGCCCTTCAGTCTGGGCAGCGATCTATTAGCAACCCTCGACATAAGTTCACTTTATGCGAACATACCGCAAGAGGACTTATAAAAGCAATAGAGAGCCTCTTAGAAAAACGACCCAGACACACACGGGTGCCTACTAATTTTATCATCAGCCTTCTTCGCATTGCCCTACAATGTAACTATTTTGTCTCAGGGACAACCACTATGAGCAATGCTCTGGTACAAGTATGGGAGCCATTTTTGCCCCAAATTTGGCTAACATTTACATGGACTCCATAGAGCACAAATACGTCCTTGACAATGAAAATGTGTACCGTTCCAACATTAAATGTTGGAAGAGGTACACTGACGATATCTTCGTCACCTGGACAGGAACAAACAGTGAGTTTCAAGACTTTGTCACTCATTTGAATACTGTGCAAACACATCTGACTTTCACGTCCACCACTCATGACTCATCCATAGCATTCTTAGACCTCAACATCAGTCATGAGAAAGGAGCACTCTATACCTCCTTACACAGAAAGAAAACTGAAAGAAACATGCTACTATCTTTTCGCAGCCATCATCCACTGGCTCTGAGAGACGGCCTCCCTTTTGGGCAATTTCTCAGAATCCGCCGGAATTGCACATACAAAGTAGACAACATGAGAGAAGCTGAAATACTCAGACAAAAACTAGTAACCAGAGGGTACCCAAACAGGCTAGTCAAAAGACCGCTAAAGCGGGCTTGGTACTGCCCTAGGGATGAACTTATAAAAACCAAAGAGAAGAAGAGCATGGACAAAATAGTGTGTGTCACCACCTTTTGTACCCACACTAAACGTATAGCCATTGTGCATGTGTATTGCTTAAATTATTGGTCCATTTTCCTACTGGAACCGCTGCTTTCCCGTATAAAAGTATCATAAATACGGTGCATCCAAAGCGTTTAAAAATGTTGTACCCCAGCGCAACCTTTTCCACAGTGATGCATCAGTGCTCGTAAATGAGGGCCTTGGTTCTTGGGCTTCTGGTCCTAGCAATACAAAACATACTTAAAAAATCATCATCATACCCTTGATTTTGTTTAGGTAGACCACTATGCTTCCTGCAACAAAACCTTTGAGGAAATAATTTAAAATACTATAGTAAACTGCATACATGTGGCCAAAAATGTATTGTTCACATATTTGCAGAACAATTAGATATACTGTAACTAATATTTATATTAAAAAGTCAATTCTCTAACCAAAAAGTACAGTCATAAGTCATAACAGGAATAATTGTAAGTGTTGAAGGCATTATAGATGTCAATTAAATTTGACTAAAATTATATACCAAGATGGGAGAATTAGTTAAAATTCTCTAGAGTTAGTATTTTGCAGGTTTTTTAACTTGCTCTAAAGTGCAAAGGCTCTTGGTTAATCCTGCAATAGCAGCTACTACGGCACCATAATGTGGTTTCTTGCTTAATGACTCATGTTCCTGACCCATCTGTTAGGTTGCATTTGGTCATATTCCCCAAAAATATTATATTAAGAGAGGTACTAGGCATTCAATGGACGCAGTCTACAATTACACACAAATTACTCTTAATAAGCCATGTCATAGCCTTCTTTTTTTGTTCTAAGTGTATTCAAGTGTGAAAAATGTATCTCCGCCTTCTGCAAAAGAACAGCCGAGTGAAATGCCATTCAATTGTTATGCCAACTGAATTCTCCTGAAATTGCTATTGTGATTCTCTTATAAAGCAATGTTTTAAATATATATATATATTTTTTCTATTAGTAAACTAAATGTAAGCATTCTTCCTGAGATGTTCACTGAAATGAACAGTTTATGTGGACTTATTTATCATAATAACGTTAAATTGATTATCGAAAACCTCATTCAGCAACTTCCTACTTTGATGTCCCATTTTTCTTGCTTCTTTGCATTTCTCATTTACAGTGACTCTTCATCGGTACCAGACAATGTCCACATCCGTTCTCCTGGCTTCTTGGAGCCCATGTTTGCTTTCAGAGAAAGAGGTTCCCTCATCCAGCTGTGCCTTGTCTCTATACACAACTCACCAAGATCTTCAGTTTAGGAAAGAACTGAAAACTTAGCTAGTCAGCCGTTACCCAATTGAGGAACATTTCTGCTCCTAATGTCCTCACCTGCTCTGCTCTATCTTACCCTCCACGCAGGTACAGTGTGAATAAAAATTTAAAAATATAGACGTTAAATAAATCTCATGACAGCTCAACCCGGGCTGGCTGGAAGTGACATCACCCTCTGAGCCAGAAGCTTAAACCGTGAGTTTATATCCTGACAGCCCTAATGTATTACACCATACCCTATAATGCCCACTAATTGTAAGGACTAAAGCAGCGATAATGGGCTTGATTATATGGCCTTGTGAATTCCCATAGCAGCCAAGGTTAACACCAGAACCTGGACTGTTATGGGAATTCACAAGGACATATTATCAAGCCCATTATCGCCACTTTAGTGGCATTTTCCTGCCGCTAAAGCGGTGATAATTTTAACGTAGATCTTGATAATATGCCCCCTGAAGCTGAGTTATAGGTCTGCGCCTCAAGTGAGGGCATATAAAGAGTGAGAGGGCCCTTAGCAACCTGTATAGTCTGAACCAGAAGGGCTATAAGGTTATTAGAAGATTCCAACCACTGAGGGTAGATTGCTCTTCATTAAAAAGGAGAAACAGAAAGATAAACATTGTAATGTTGGAGCAGAAAGCTCACATCCATCAAGCGTTCTGGGATACAGGACCAGTCATTATCCGGGATTTGGCAACACAGTACCATCCAAGCAGAACTCTTCGCTCGAGTCAGGCCTGTATGGCCTCAGTCCCCAGAATAAAGAGAGTAAGAGCTGGTGGTAGGATGTTTGCTTACAAAGGGGCCAAGCTGTGGAACTCACTCCCGCTCCATCTTAGGTCCAATACAAATCTCTCCACCTTTCGTAAACAGCTCAAAACGTTCATGTTTAATGCCTCCTGTTAAAATAGCTTTTTTTTCTTTTTTTCTGACTTAAGCAATTTTATATTGCCCGCCAGCGCTTGGACGCCCCAGGGCAGCAATTCGCGCTATATAAATTTACATTTCATTTCATTTCACATCAGCCATTACTAGCCCTGAGACACTTCATTGTATTTAATGGAGCTCTCAACATTCAAATGTTATAATTATATTGTGCAGTGCATTGCCACACAGTTTTATCCCATTTACCATATGTGTACTCATATAAGTTCATTTTCCGACCACCACATTACCCTATGTGCACGCAACTCAGGATGAGTGCAAGTGCTCAAACAGGTGCAAACGGTTTTTGCTTCTGAGTTAATGGATAAAATCGGGCCACGGTGGCTTAATTACATACTAGTGTAATTGTTGAAACAAACGAAAAATGGGGCATATTAACAAGCTGAAGTATCGCCGCTTTCTCGGCACAATTCGCTGAGAAAGCGGCGATACTTCCAGCGCCCTATTAACAAGGGCATTGCAACGCCTACCTCAAGCCCACTTTGCATGTCAGCGAGAAACATTGCTAATGACATGCAAAGTGGGGGTTCCCACGTCCAACCACATGTAAAATGTGGTTGGAGGTGGGAACACCCTATCACCAAGGCAGGCGTTGGGAGGAAAAGACCTGCGATAAATTTGTTTATCGCAGGTCTTCCAACGCCTGCTCTGACCAGGCGTTAGGCATTGTTAACATGGGGATGTGGATCATAAAGCTGAATCCACCCCCATATTATCAAGGCACACATTAGCGCGTGAAAATAACGCTTGTTTTCATGCGCTAATGTTCACTATCGCAGGATTTACTATCGCCTATGTGTTGCGCGTTGATAATAACGTGCTAACATGGCGAAAAAATCCGGCGATAGCCGGCGATAGTGAAATGTGCGATGTGCGGTTTTTAACGCACATCTTGTTAATATGCCCCAATGTGTTTAAGCTCATTTTGTGACTTGCACGGATTTTGAACTTAGCGACGGTTGAGCTTCCACGTACTGCTGTTACAAGAGACACAACTAACATACCAAACACACAAATACCGAGGCCTGAATGATGACAAACTGTGTTATTGAAAAATGTAATGCTGCAAAACTTTTTTTTGTGAAACAGTGCAAACTGTAAAGATATTTCCTAAAATGTTACTCATACGAACAGTAGTTTTTTTTTTAAAGAGAACTGCACTTGAAAATTAAATACTTTGACCAGATTTACTTTACTTTACTGGGAGGCGCTTTTTCGTTCTTTGACTGTTGTATTATGCTATTGGCACCGTGGATCGCATCGAGCAGACAACGGGGAATTGTGACGTTTTCAGGATGAAAATCAATTGTTAAGGATAGTTTTAGTCTTTTGTGTTTTTTTCACCTTTACAAGGCTACTTCTGTTCATTTTCCATACATTGTCTCATGGGAGAAATTGGTGTCCGTTTGTTCTTATTTTAGATAAGTGGCATTATCTGAAATAAATCCGAATTACTTTTGGATAGTTTTGTGGAGGTGCTACTTCTTTATGTCCATTAGATGGCAGTAGATACCATCATAATTAGAGTGCCCACGTTTCCGTTGTCACTGGCTTTTCAATATAAATGAAAAGAGAAAGAAGCGTTTGATCTTATTTTGTGTGTCTCTCCGTGCTGTCAGGTAGGCCACCGCCAGTTCCGGGAAGCATGAAAAACCTAACACTACAATCACTGTCGACACAAGTTATTAACTATGACCTATTCAAACTAGCAAGTAGGTATGGCCGGCTGCGACATCACTAACAGTCTCCCAGCATTTCACATGTTGGTTACGTCACAGTGTCCTATGTGGGAAATGTTGGCAACATCTCCCACTTAGGACATTCTACATCCAACATCCCACTAACCACACTCCTCCTAGGAGCCTCCCAGATAGCTATACTTGTGGACAGCACAGGTAATGTAGATTTTCCTAATAGATTATGACGGAAAGTCTTAATTTTATTAAAGACACGGAGGCGAGTATTATGCTTTCTTATCTTGCCTTTATACTAATAGCAGCCAAGATAAGTACTAAAACTACAGTTCCCAGAGGGCCAAGCAACACAACTGGCCAATGGGAACGCAATAAAACAGAGCATCATAACCAATCAGGCAGTAGTAACATGTATAACATCATAACTGACTGCGAACAGTCCTCTTTTCACTGGCGAGCAGCTCAGATAGAGTCAATAAATAATGGAACAATAGACAGCCCAATGCAAAAGGCTAAAGTCCAGGAACAAATCTCGACCAAAATCTAACCAGGACAGAGGAACCGCAAGAAACCCAGTGGAGGAAGTCAAACAGGAAGAAGAGGAGTCACAAGGATGTGAAGAACACTCTTGCAGATTAGTAGTCTCATCACGAAGATGCAGGAGGCAAAGCCAGAGTCACTATAGGGAGGGAGAAACACAGATTAGAAGAGTTGAGGCGGGATACTACTCGCCTCCGTGTCTTTAATAAAATGAAGACTTTCCGTCATAATTAATTAGGAAAATCTACATTTTATGACAAGACCGGAGGCTCATATTATGCTTCTTCAAAGCATATCAACAACCAAAGAAACAGCAGAAACGACTGGTTTGCAATAAAACGTACGGAATACATTATCATTAGAGCAATCCGCGTATCCCAGAATGTCCTTCAAACGAGAGCCTCCCCAAAAAGCTTATGAGGCTATGTCTCCCCTGGTGGAATGGGCCCCAAAAACGGAAACTTCAATGCACGCAAGGGACATAACCCACCAAACCCAAAGGGCCAGGGTAGCAGAGGAGACAGGAAGATGGGTTTTGGGAAAAGAAATGAGGAGTTGGGAATGGGAGGACGTTCTGAGATCAGAGGTTCTTAGTTCATATACCTTGAGGCATTGACCTACACATAGTTTAGGATGGGAAGGGAAATAAGAATAAAAACCAGAGTTTAAATTTGTCTTAGTACGTTTATGAACTTGAAACAAAACACCAGTAGGAGAAAACTGGCGAGAGGAAACATCCAATGCCTTAACATCTGAAACACGTTTAATGAAAATAAGAAAAAGTAACATGGTAAGCTTAGCGGAGAGCATTTTCAGAGAAAGAGCGGAGTTGTCAGGCCAATTCGAAAATAACTTAAGGACCAGATTAACATTCCATCAATTAGAATACTTAGACAATGGATGTTTGGAAAAGCGCACTCCACATAGAAGACGGCAGATGAGAGGACGAACTCCGACAGTCTTGTCATCAATAGGGCAGTGATTAAGGGAAATGGCTGATCTATGCAGGTTGACCGTTCTATAAGACTTACCTGCACTGGCTTCAGAAGCTAAGAAATTGACCACAAAATTTAGAGAGGCTGAAAAGGGATCGATATGTCTTTCAAAACACCAGCTTGCCCATAATGACCAAGGAGACTTGTAGGCTTTGAAGGGGCCTGGGACCCAGGCTTTACTGATAAAGAGAGAAGCTTCTTGCGAAATGAGGAGTTCAGGAGGGACAGACTGTTCCAAGTGGATAGAACCAGGGAATTGTCCAGGACGAGACTGTGAGGAAGACCCCAGAGGTTCAGAAGCAGATCGTTGCAAACCGGGAGAAGAACCAGAAAATCCACCGCCATCTCCAGAAGAGACGGGAACCAAATCTGCGATTGCCAAGAGGGGACTACTATGACCAGGGAGGTCGATTGACGGCGAACCTGGGAAAGAACCTTGTTTATCATGATGAAAGGAGGAAAAGCGTAGTTGAGATGACGGGAGCAGTCCTGGAGAAACGCATCTGTCGCTAAGGCCAGAGGGTCCAGTCGCCAACTGAAGAAGCGAGGCAATTGGACGTTAAGGCGAGAATCAAAAAGATCTATATGAAAAGGACCCCATTTTTGAGAAAGAGATCGGAAGACGGATGGAAGAAGCTTCCGATCACTGGAGTCTCGAAGGTAACGAGAATGTCAATCTGCAATGGAGTTGAGATCTCCAGGAAGGTATTCTGCTTTGAGCGATAGCTTGTTGGAGAGGCAGTACGCCTAAAGACTCTTTGCTAGCTCTGCTAGAGGTTTGGACTTGGTGCCATCTAGATGGTTTATGTAGCGGACCGCAGAAACATTGTCCATGCGAAGGAGAATGGTGCATCGTACTCTGTTTCTTGTGAGACTTTGGATTGCAAAGGAGCCTGCCAGCCTCTCTAAACAATTGATGTGCCATTTCGACTCCTCGCGAGACCATGTACCGCCAGTCGATATTGGACCACAATGGACGCCCCAACCCGATAGGCTTGCATCAGATTCTAATACAAGATCTGAGGCTGAAGCAAAGATAGTTCGCCCGTTCCAAGCATCTAATTGGTCGATTCACCATTGGAGCTCGACACAAGACTCTTGATCTAAAGTGATGATTTAGGAAAAAGCCAGAACTTGGCGAAGATGCCGAATCTTTGGACGTTGAAGGGCGCAATAATGAAGAGGCCCTGGAAAGAGAGCCTGGATGGAAGCAGAGAGGAGTCCAACGATCCAAGCAAGGGATCTGAGGGAGATCAAGTAGGCTTGAAGTACGTGAGAAATTTCTGACTTTATGGTTGAGACCTTCGACTGTGGAAGCAGAAGAGACGCCGAGACAGAGTCCACGAGAACCCCGAGAAACTCGATGCTCTGGGATGAAATGAGCATAGACTTTACGATATTGAGAAGGAAACCCAGATCCAGAAGAAGAGACCGAGTGGTGTTCAAGTGATTCTCCTTGTTGGAGTTCATAAGCAAGATGTTGTCTAAGTAAATGATCAGTCTGATCCTGAGAGATTGTAGATAGGACACCACTGGTTTCATGATTTTTGTAAAGCACCATGGTGCTGATGAAAGGCCGAATGGAAGGGAGCAAAAGTGGTAGGTGACGCCTAACCATTTGAATTGAAGGAATTTAGTGTGAGAAGCATGAATAGGAATGGACATATAAGCGTCCTTGCAAGTCTAACCTGACCATCCAGTCGTTTGGACGAAGAGTATCTCGCAAATGAATGATAGTTTCCATTTTGAAATAGCGATACACCAAGAAGTGATTGAACCATTTCAGATTTATGACCGGGCGCATTTCCTTGTTTTTCTTTCTGACAAGGAAAATGGAACTAAGGAACCCTGACAGATCCAGAGGGGTGATAAGAATGGCCTGTGTTAGGAGAAGGTTTTGAATCTCCACGGAAATGAGGTGAGACATGTCTCCTGAAAAAAACAGTGGAGGAGGGAAAACAGTTTGGGAAGGTGGTGCGTAGAACTCTATGAGATAACCTTGGACGGAGTTTAGAACCCATGGGTCTGTGGTGAGAGTGCGCCATTTTTGGATGAAGAGTTTCAAACGACCCTCCACTGGGGGAGGACCTACCTTGTTGGTTGTTGTTGTTGTGTCGGAAATTCTTTTGTCCATGACCTCTGTATCCGCGACCTCATTGTGGGTAGAACTAAGGTTTGTATTCCTGGTAGCCTGTGTTGAAGGAACCTCTGGAGCCTTGTTTCGGATAGGAGCGGCCGGAAGAGCGACTCCTGCCTTTGCCGGCCCACCCAAAAACCAGAGGGGAAAAAACTTTCATAATGAATTGTTGAGCTTTATCTAAAGAGGTGAATGTACTGACGAATTTACTGAGGTCCTTAACCAAGGAATCCCCAAACAAAAGTCCATCTGCTTTGATGCCAGAATCAAGAGGAGCCAGATTAGCCAGCTTCGGATCAAGTTTAATAAGAAGCCCTTTACGGCGTTCATGGGTGATAGCAGTGTTGGTGTTGCCTAGAACGCAGAAAGACCATTGGACCCACAAAGAAATATCTTCAGCATTCAAATCTTGTCCTTCCAAACTAGCAGCTTCTGCCAAGCCAAAAATGCGAGCCAAAGGGCCCACAATATTCAAAAGCTTGTCCTGGCAGGTGGACCAAGCTTTATCCACCCATTTACGGGGATCTATGCCAAATTTGGAGAATAATTTAAGAAGAGATTGGTCAATGGAAGGGGCAACGGTGATGTTGGAAGGTAAAGAAGGTTTAAGACATTACGATTTTAGCTTAGAGTGGGCTGACTTTTCAAGGGGAAGTCGAAGTCTGGCCGAGATATAATCGCCAACATGCAAAGCTGGAAACCACTCCGTGGAATTAGGGTGACGGATAGAGGAAGGATCAAACATGGGGGCGCCTTCAGAGTCTAACACCGAAGTAAAAGCAAAGGGGTCTGCTTTGAATTTCTTAGAGGGGGTAGAAGGAGGGTCTGAAATATCAAAGACATCGAATAAATCGTCGTCTGCATCACCCATATCATTGTCTGTGCCCATAATGGTGGATATCACCAACTTTTTAGGTACCTCAACGTGTTTGGATTTGGATTTCTTTTTACCGTCAGAAGATGCTAACCCCCCCCTTGGAAGGAGGCCTGGGAGGAAAAGAGTCCTCAGTCTGGTGCGAATAAACTTTGCCAATCAAGCGTGAAGCATTTTTAGAGATGTTAGAAGACACAGAGGGTACCAACTTTTGCTTTCTGCTATCCCCCACAGAATGGGCCAGTACTATGGACAACAGACTGAGCATTACATTTTCCATGCCCTTTGAAAAAGTTTCATGGATGCTTCCACAGCATTCTCTACAGAACAGTTGATAAATGCATTCAAATCGCTTTTGAAGGCCTCGCCTTCCTTATTATCAGGTCAGAGGCAGGTGAGCTATCCAGCTCCATTATTGGTAGAAGATTTGTGTAAAACCCTGGGAGGAAAGGGTTAAATTGAGAACCCGGAGATGAAGGCGTAGAAACAACGCGGAAAATCACCAGCAGCCACTACCCCAGAGGCAGTGCTGAAGTAGAGCGAAGGACGCAGCTCTGTGAGGCAGCAGGAGCCGGAAGCGTCATGTGGAAGGAAGACACGAGGTGAGGGGAAATAAACAATAATAATGACAAATGCTCGCTGCACGCTGAAAGCTGCTGCTGCGCGACGCGTTAAGCATAGCAGTCAACGCGCACAAGCAAGCGGTAAACAGCTGAGCATGAAACCGGGAGAAAAAATGTCAAGCAGCAAAAATTGTTAAGCGCTCTGCCACAATATCGAAAACATTGCAATACAGAGCGCAGAAAATGCCACAGTTAACCCAAAAGCGATAAAAAAAAGCATATAACAATGGAGCAACAAAGAAAAGGCACTTATCTGACTGCGAGTAGTCAGTTATGACATTATACATGTTACTACTGCCTGATTGCTTATGATGTTCTATTTTATTGTGTTCCCATTGGCCAGTTGTGTTGCTTGACCATCTGGGAACTGTAGTTTTAGTACTTATCTTGGCTGCTATTAGAATAAAGGCAAGCTAAGAAAGCATAATATGAGCCTCCAGTCTTGCCATAAAATTACAAGCATTTGCAATGCAATGGGTCTCGCTCTCGCTCTCGCCTTTGGGACCTTATATGTATTTAGGTATGCAGCACATTAGCCTGGGTGCTGAAACATCTACTGTTCTTTAACGTGGAGGGAAAGTAAGCACCAAACTGCGTGACACGCCATGTGTGCGAACACATGGAGAGCAATATTGCCTTTCAGCGGTAAATGGTTTAGTACAAAAGTTCTGTTTTTAATATAAAATCAGTGCCTTTGGTGGTCATATCATTGGAAATACAAGATTTGAAAAAATATATTATTGTCTACGGGTGCTCGTGGAAGACAATTTCTATGGACTGGAATCTAGAGAATGTTAAAGTAATTCTGGCATTTTACTGACCTCTGCTGGTCGTTTTTTTGATCAAGACAGTTAAATAGAGGCAGTTGAACAGAAAAAAGTTCCTAAGCAAAAGCAGACAAGTCCTAGGGTGATCTCCAGAGTCCACAAAGTACATACACATATAAGTATATAATATATATATACTAAAGTATATACAAGAGGTCTCAAATGCTCGACCTATGAAAAGAAAGTCAATAGCTGGAGCTGTGCACATACGCTAGCACTACAATTGTCCTATTTTCAGGTGACTGTCTTGTTTAATTGTATACGCCACTAATATGCCCTACACACAACATGTGAACATTCGTTTCTCTGACAAATGCAAATGGAAATCCACTAGCTACAATTTCATTATTTACTGAATAAACAATAAATATACCACTAATATGTGAAAAAATAAATCTGGATAACTATAACTGGATACGTCAAACAGATAAAGGACT
This sequence comes from Lissotriton helveticus, assembly GCF_964261635.1. NCBI lineage: Eukaryota > Metazoa > Chordata > Amphibia > Caudata > Salamandridae > Lissotriton > Lissotriton helveticus. Next base: position 1,342,141,524 of record NC_136057.1, on the reverse strand, counting down.
CATCATAGCTAGTTATATTTTTTTATTGATAGTACTGGTTAATGCTTTCATTTTTTCTGAATTTCGTAGTTTTCTACTTTTCCATGTACATTTTTTATTTAGTTACTTGATTTCCAGCATTTTATGTTTCATTATAACTATGTGAAGGTATTATTATTTTTATATGTATCATGACCCACAACTTCATCGCCACCATTTAACTGGTCAAAAGAAGTGGATGGAAATGCCATTTGCTCACGTTTTTGGTTGTTTTGTTTGCTCTGATATTGGCTGGCGTGATGTGAGCCTATATTCCCCCATCTAGAAATGACCTTCTTAGTCATCCAAAAATCCAAAGGAACCTGGCACTGAGATTAATGGGAGAAGGAGTTAAGGAGGAACAGCAATCAGAACACATACACAGACACACAGCACCCTACTTTCCACCTCTCACTCCTAACATTAGTGTACTGGACAGGCTGAAGAAGCAGCTCCCAGCAAACCTATATATTTGGCGAATATTTGCAATAGGAAATGTCACTTTACTAATAGAATACTTCATTTTGGTTACACATTTCCTCTCTTATTTACTGTAGGCAGGCGTTCCGCAGTGACAGAGAATCCATTGTAGACAGGTTCTTCCGCAGTGACAGATCCACACTGCGCAGATGCAGTGACAGGCGTATGGGGCCTTATTTAAGAGGCCTTGCAACAGTTTTGAGCTGCCATTGCATCACTTTTTGTGACGCATAAGCAGCGTAAAACATGCTCCATTTGCAAAGTGACTCATCTAAGCAGATGCTCACTTTGTAAATCCCTCCGCTACATTATACCTGCGTCAGGTATAATGTATGCAGGGGGGCATTCCCACTCATGTAAGCCTCGTAGAAGTGACGCAGTGAAATCTATGAAATTTCACGGCACCACTTCTGGGACGCAAATGTGTAAAAATCTTACGCCTGCCTCACGCAGTGCTATATCCATAGGCCTACCCCCTGCATCGCTGGGGTTGCGTCACGCTTCCAACACAACTCCAGCAATGCGTCATTTTTGCGCCCACAGATACGTCAGTAAAACTGACTTATCTGTCATTTCTTGCAACATGATGCGTCATACAGTAAATATGACACATCCATCATGTCGCAAGGGGGGCGCAATGAAAAGTGACGCATCGCCGTTTTTCACACAGCGATGTGTCACTTTTCATAAATGAGGCCCATGATGTGGGCTGTCTGCATCAGTGACAGAGATCCCCTGTAAGCTGGTGCGACAAAAGTGATGCACTGTGCACTGGTGCACCAGCAGTGACAACCCTGCACTGCGACATGAAGCTCGAAACTGACAGATACATTGGAAACATCACACATGTACTGGTTCTATAGCGCAAGCCAAGCTAAAAGGCAGTGGCATGCAGTGCACTTTCGATGGCACGGTTACAGAGGCAGATGCAAGGTAAAGGTACTGAGTTCTGGAGAGACGGATGGGCTATTTACTGAGTTTCAATGTCGTTTTCTTTAACGAGGTATATTTTGGACTCCTTACATTGTAGAGAATGGGTGGCGAGCCTGATTGATGTTGTTCCAGATCTGGGCTCGTAGCTAGAGAAGACCTGTTACCAATATTTTGTTTTCTAACACCTCTTCGACTCTGGTCAGTGGTGTCCTAGCCGAGAGCATGCTGGGTGGTTGGTGAGCATGTGAGGAGGATAGTCGGGGTACCAGTCTTGATGACTTTGTAGCTGAAGCAGCTGGTATTAAAGTTAGGGCTGGCCAGGGAGGGGTGATGTTATCATATTTCTTTGTGCCCTCAATCAGCCATGACGCAGCATGTATTGTGCTCTTAAGAGGTGCCAGTGGGACGTCTGGAAGTCCACAGAAACGGGCATTGACACCATCCAGGTCCAATAATAAGACGCCTTGAACGACAGTTTTAAAGTCATTCTCTGGGAGGAGTGTTTTCACTTTCTTAATTCGTGGAGCTGTAAAAAAATATTCACATGATACCTTTCTTCAGGGCGAGTGTGCCAAACGAAGAAACAATTCTCAGCACTCAATCTGTTCATCAAATACAGGTCTATTAATTATAGGTGAAATGTCCCTTTCAACAAAATGCATCGTCACTTCCACAGAGCGGGAAAACACTTCGGATCCACAAAGGTGTTATTTACATTAGTGAAAAACGTTTCAATAGAACTACAGTTTCGTAATGTTAAGAGTATTTCCCAAAGATTTCCCGGAATGAGCAAATACAGCTGGTGATAAAAAAAACACATCATACGCAAAACAGAAAAAGCTAATAAAACAAAACCTGTTGCAAGTTATTCTTAAAGCAGTAAAAAAAAGTGTGTGCCAATTTATCTTTGACCTTAGCTGGAAAAACGCCCAATGCATATCTTAAATATGAAAAATATAACAAACTGTTTAAACAACTATGCTTTCAGAGGGAATTTAAATACCCAAGGAATTGCGATTCTCCTATTAACATGACCAGAGAATCTGGATTTCATTAAAGACACGGAGGCTAACATTATGCATTAATCCTTTTAATGCAGCTCACACAGCCGCCTACATCACAAAGGTTTAGAATAATAACAAGATGACATCACAGTATCCATAAAAGGCGTGTGCCAGGAGAGATCAGCCTCTTTTAAATGCCTTGAACGACAGAAGGAACGAAGAATGCATCTCGGAACTTGAAGGAGGTAATGAAGAAACTTGGAAGATCCCTGGAGAGACCCGGAGAATCCTTGGAGATTCATCAATTAGCATTGTCTGAAAGGAAAACAGGGGGAGTCAAAAAGGACACAAGGTAACCTTCAGAAGCAGTAACAAGGAAAGCATGAGGTTAGAAGGCATGAATCAATAAAGACAAAATAAGACAAGTCAATTCTCCATATCCCTCAAGGGAGGGACGGGAGGGATAATGTTAGCCTCCGTGTCTTTAATGAAATCCAGATTCTCTGGTCATGTTAATAGGAGAATCGCAATTTCATTACAAGACAGGAGGCTACATTATGCATGTTGGTAGCCCTGAAGAACAGCATCTGAGACGTGTTCTATGGGTTTGCAGTAATGGTGTGCAAAGGTAGAAGCATTAGACCAGTCAGCACAGTTTAGAATTACATTCAACTTACCACCAGACCAAAAGGACTTGCTGGACATAGCGCTCCTTAGGGAGTGAGCTTGGAATTTAGAAAGGTCAATACCAGCAAGGCTCATGGCCAGCTTAACCCATCTAGCAATGGAGCAAGATGAAATGGGTTTAAAAGGTTTGACGTAGGAGATAAGAAGCTGGTTTGCATCAGGTGGACGAAGGTCCTTCATTCTAGAGTCATATTCCTTCATGCAATTAACAACACAAAGTTTTGGGCAGAAATCAAAGCGAGGGTAGGAAATGAAATCAGACATAGTCTTGGTTCTCCTATGAATCTCGAATTTAACACCAAACATGTCATAACATCTATAAGAGATATCCAAGGCTTTGACATCGGAAACCCTGCGACAAGAGATCAGGCACAAGAGAGTGGCAAGTTTAATAGAAAGACATTTCCTATTAAGAAAAGAGTTATCAGGCCAGGAGGAAAAAAGGTCAAGCAAAAGTTTGACATCCCAGACAGATTGATATTTAGGTCTAGGAGGTCTCTTAAGTCTGATACTTTTGAGAACTCTACAAATAATAACATTTTTACCTACCGTCTTATGATTGACGAGAGAGTGTCCAGCTGAAATTGCAGATCTAAAACAGTTAATAGATCTATAGGAGAGACCACTGTCGAAGAGTTCCACCAGAAAATTGACTATACTGGGGATAGGAGCTTCCACGGGATCCAAGTCCCTTTCCAAGCACCAACTAGACCATTTCTTCCAGATGTTATTATATCTGTAGTGTGTTCCAGGTGCCCAAGATTCTCCAAGGAGGGTGAGAGCCGAAGACGAAAGTCCAGACAATTGGTTAGATTGCCTGACACTTTCCAGGCAAGAAGGTTCAGGTTCCCTGAGAGAACCAGGTGGTGATCTTCTCCGCTTGCGTTTAGGAGGAGTCCCTGAGAAGCCGGAATCAGGAAGGGAACGTCGCAAGAGAGTTCCAGAGCAGTGGGGAACCATGCTTGAGACGGCCAGAAGGGGGTTATCAGGACCAAGGAGCATTGTTCCTGTCTCACCTTCTGCAGAACCCTTTGGATCATCGCAAAGGGGGGAAAGGCGTAAGGGCAGAGGGGAGCCCAGGGCTGGAGGAAAGCGTTCACAGCCAGAGCACCCGGGTCTGGCATCCAGCTGAAGTATTGGGGGAGTTGAAAAGTCAATCGGCTTGCGAAGAGGTCCACGTCGAAGGGACCCCAGAAGTGGAAAAGGGAATTGAAAACAGAGGTATCGAGTTTCCAATCGCTGAAGTCTAAAAGGAACCTCGAGTTCCAGTCTGCTGAAAAATTGGATTTCCCTGGGAGATATTCTGCCCTCAGGGAGATTTTGTGTTCTAGGCAGAACATCCAAAGTTTCTTGGCCAGGTCTGATAGGTCGGCAGACCTCGTGCCACCGAGACGATTGATATAAGAGACTGCAGAGATGTTGTCCATCTTCAGGAGAACGGATCTGCCCTGGAGAGAGTGTCTGAAACTCATCAGAGCGTAGAGTCCAGCTGTCAGCTCTAAGAAATTTATGTGGTGAGAAGATTCTGAGGGGGTCCAGACACCACCGGTGTCCTGGTCGAGGAGGCGTGCTCCCCAGCCGTGAAGGCTGGCGTCTGACTCTAGAACGAAATCCGGAGTTGAACCGAAGATAGCCCTTCCGTTCCACGCATCCAAATTGTCCAGCCACCAAGAAAGTTCTAGTCTGGCTTGTTCGTCCAGGGAGACATGGTCTCCGTACCAGAGGCCGGATCTGAGAGCATTGGCTTTCACTCTCTGAAGGGCACGGTAGTTCAGCGGGCCTGGGAAGATGGCCTGGATCGAGGAAGAGAGAAGACCAAGAAGTCTGGCCAGTTCTCGGAGGGAGAGAGATTGTTGTCTCAGGACGAATCTGATTTCCTTGCGGATTTTGGCAATCTTCTTTTTTGGGAGTAGGAGGAGACAGCTGGAGGTGTCCACAGTGAAGCCTAGGAACTCCAGAGAGGTGGAGGGTGAAAGAATGGACTTTTCCCTGTTTATAATGAATCCGAGGTCCTCTATGAGATTCATGGAGGCCTGGAGATCTTTTAGTAACTGCGAATGGGATTGGGACATGATGAGGATGTCGTCTAAGTAAATAATGAGACGGATACCTCTGGTTCTTAGGGTGGAGACGATCGTTCTCATGACCTTGGTGAAACACCAAGGTGCGGATGAAAGGCCGAAAGGGAGGGCCTGAAACTGAAAAAGGCGATTGTCCCAGATGAATTGGAGAAAGGGTTGATGTTCTGCAGCCATGGGTATGGTGAAATAGGCATCCTTTAAGTCCAATTTGACTAACCAATCTCCTTGGAGGAGGAGATCCCTGAGAAGATGGATGCCCTCCATCTTGAAGTGTCGATAGACGAGGTATTTGTTTACCTCCCGAAGGTTTATTACTGGGCGCCAACCCTTGTCCTTCTTCTCGACAAGGAAGAGGGTGCTTACGAAGTTTTTCTGAGACCAAGGTACCTCTATTATGGCACCTTTCTTTAACATAGAAGAGACCTCTTCTCTGACGATTTGCAGGTGTTCTGGGGGAAGAACCAGAGGGTTCGGAGTGACGTATTGATATGGGATCTCTAGGAAATCTATTTTGAACCCTTGAACTGTTTCTAGAACCCAGGGGTCTTGTGTTAGGGATTTCCAAGCGTGAAGGAAATGTTTGAGCCTGCCCCCGACCTTGGGAGGGGAAGAAGGAAGAGGAGCACTTACCTTGGGTAGTGTTGTTGGAGGCACCACGGGGGGGGAAGCCTCTTCCTCGGGAACCTCTTCCTCTAGGCGGGTAGTATTGCCTATTGTTGGAGGGGTAGAATCCTCTGCCGGTCGAACCTCTTCCTCTTCCAGATGAGAAGGGCCGGAAATTTCCACGGCCGGAAGAGCGGCCCCTTCTTCCGGCCCGGCCAAAAAGGTTTGTAGGGAAAACCCTTTTCATATTAGATTGTGCTCTGTCCAGAGCGGTAAAGGTCGCGACATATTTACCCAGCGTTTTAATCATGTCCTCTCCAAAGAGGAGGCCATTAGGCTTAGAGGAAGGCTCCTTCTCTGCGAGGTCGCCAAGTTTGGGGTTTATTCTGTTAAGGACGGTCCTCCTTCTTTCGATGTTAAGCGAGGAATTTGCGTTACCCAGAAGGACAATTGCCCTTTGGCTCCATCCCCTGATTAGGTTAGTATCCAGGGGAGTGTTGGAGATGTGGGATTCCTCAGCTAGGTCGAGAATTTTAGTAAGGGGGCCTAAAAGGTCGAGGAGGCGATCCTGGCAGGCTTTAAGGGCTCTTTCAAGGCCCCTCCTGGGGTCCTTCCCTAATTTGAATAGGAACTTTATAAGGTCAGGGTCTAGGTTGGGGGTTTGGCATACCTTGTCCTCAATGTAGGGCCTGGGGCATTCAGACCTCATGGTGTTGCGGGAGTGTAGCTCGAGAGAGTTTCTGAGCCATTTAGTTACGAACTTTGCAACATGGTCATGTGGATACCATCTAGAGCTGTTGGGGTGAGATATGTTGGTTGGGGAGAACATTTCTCCACCTAGGGGGTCAAGGACCGCGTCCTTTGAAGAGGGTGAGGAGTCTGCCTCTGAAAATGTGTTGAGATCCAAGTCGCCCAAGTCTCCCTCATCGAGGTCGAGCACGAACTCATCGTCTGGTTCGTTGAAGAACTCGTCTTCATCAGAACTAGGATCCACACGAGCACTGTCAGTATATGTGCCGCTTAGGACACCTGTCAAAGTTGTGCCGCTAGGGACACCCAACCCAAGTGTGCCGCGAGGGGCAGCCTTGCCTTTTGAGGCGCTAGGGCCTCCCAAACCTTGTGAGGTGCTTGGACCTCCCATGATGTGCGAGGTGTCACAACCTCCATCAGTGCTAGGGCAGTGTCTGGATTTCTTTTGGGGCTTAGAGTAATTAGAGTCACATGGAGGGTCAAGTAAAAGTGATCTTTTATTGGATATGACCTCTCTGAAAGTATCCAGCATACAGGTCCTCATCTCCCTCTGTAGGAAGGTCTTAAAGGCGTCGCTACTGTGGTTAGGGGAGCTGGCCACTGCATCGTCTGATTCTAGGTCAGACATAGTAGGTAAGTAAGTTAAAATAGTATTAAACCTATAGGCAGATGTTTTAAATATAATTGTACGAGGCTTGATTAGGCTAAGGGAGCGTTTACATATGAACTATGGGCAGGTTGAAGTAAGGTAGGTACACAATGCGTACAAATAGTGATTACTTCCCCTTTTTTTTTTTTTTTTTTTTTACTTAGATCTGAAAGCCAGTGTGGAAATTAAGCCTATTTATCGTTTTTTTTTTTAGAAACGGGGGGGCTCAGGGACTCAGGGACTCTCAGTCAGGTATCTCCGGAGATCGTAGCGCAACCGGCAAGGTAACTGACGCGCTCGAGCAGCTGAAGGGAGAGAGAGAGGAAAGCACCCTAGGAGGCATACCGCGTTGCGTCGCAGTTGCCAGGGTGCTTTCCTCTGCACCGCGTCGGAGAGTTGGAGCGGCTTTGGAGCGGCTCGTGCGGGGGTTTACAACAGAGGAGGGGAAGCCCTCAAGACAATATATATTGCGGGTATAGTCGCGACGGGGCAAAGGAGCGGAGAGCGGAGAGGCGCTGAGGCCGTGAAGAGCGAGGCGCTAAGGCCGAGGCGCGATTGAACCAGATCTCACGCATTTGCCGTGAAGTGAGAGGGTGAGGAGAGGGGAGGGGGGAAGAGAGTGACAACCATACATTGGAAGTCAGAGAGCGAGGAGGGGTGAAAGGACAGAGCGAGAGCTGTCCAAAAGGTGGTACATGGGGAAAACTCCAGTCATAAGAAGGTCATAAGGCAGTAGCATCAGACAACAGTGAAAGGAATTCAGCAATTCGATAAATCATACAGTACATGAACAAATTTGACAATTCAAGAGCCATACAAAATAAGGAGAGAGTATAGAGGCTACTTATCTGTTGTGAGCCGCATTTAAAAGAGGCTGATCTCTCCTGGCACACGCCTTTTATGGATACTGTGATGTCATCTTGTTATTATTCTAAACCTTTGTGATGTAGGCGGCTGTGTGAGCTGCATTAAAAGGATTAATGCATAATGTAGCCTCCTGTCTTGTAATGAAATCCTACTCAATTAAAACACCACAATAAGATATTCAGGGACTGACAATTCGAAGTTATTGGTTTTAGTACTGTGAGCAATGCTAGCTAAATAATCTAAAAATATTCTCAATAACAATGCCTTGATCTCCTAAAACATTCTGATGCAAATCCACAAACACTTTTCCAAAATTGTTTTAAAACGTTTTACCACGGCACTCCCTAAATACATGCCCACCACTATTATCCTGAGCTATCAGCTGCCAATCTACCAACCACCATCTCACAGTATACAAAACACCAGAAGAAACCTTGCATACAAGTCAGGAAACCTAAATGTCATTTATGCCGCTGTTAGGCTACTGGAGCGGTGATATGGGATAGGGGGCTTCAATTGTCTTGCTGATTTTTCATTGGACAGGCCCTTTCCTCTATCCCCCTTGAGAGCTGGGGTGAGATTAACATCAAAGTGCAGAGATTAATTGACATACTGGAGTTGCAAGATGTGAAGGGAGACCAACTCCAGGATTGCAAGTATGCAACTCACTTATCACCCATGAGCGAGTTCCCAGAGTATAGTCCTTTCTCTTCTAAACCACTACTCTAAACACTAATGACCAAAGTAAGACGCCTAATCATACAGGCTAATCTATTGCAAACGACAACACCACTATTCGTCAATGTAGAAAGAGGTTTTAGTGCAGAGGTCAGTTTTACACAAACCGCTACAAAACACACAGAGTAGATAGGTGTTAGCGAACAGGTCATTGTGAAATAACCCACTAGTAAAATTACTCTTCATCCTGGAGAAAGATGTCAGCAGAGTGGTCAGTCTGTTGAAAACCACTACAACACAGATTTATCACCCTAGATAGCTCCCACTAGGGAAGCTGTATGTCAGCAGCTCCCAGTGTGGAAAAGCAGTGCCGGCTCCCGCAGGAGGCGGAGAGCCGGTGGAACCATGGGGGCATTGGGGCTCCCTCCAACGGTCACCAACAGAAAGGGCTGGCCCCGGGGGATGCGGTCCCCGGGGCCAGAAGTGGCCCGGGAGGGGGGGTCACGTGGCCCCCCTCCTGTTTGATAAAAAAAAGAGATGCCCGGACCCCGGGGGATGGAGTCTCCCTCCCTGATTAAATAAAATAAAAATTTTAAAAAATAATATAGAGGTTCAGCCTTGGGAGGTGGGGGCCCAGGAGTCAATAATGGCCTCAGGCGGGATGCCACGCAGCCCCACTCCTTAAAAAGAAATATTAAATATGCAGCCATGTCCTGGGGTTGGGTCCCCGGGCCGAAATTAGTCTCGGTAGGGGGGCCGCACGGCCCCCTTCCGTTTTTGTAATAAAAATGTTAAAAACAAGAGCAGGCCCTGGGGGATGGGGTCCCCAGGGCACCAAATATTGTAAAAGAAAGGGGGCCACACAGCCCCACTTGTAAAAAAAAAAGCCGGCATTGCGCTGGAGGCCCCGCCCCCTCCCTGCAGTACTCAGCAAACGCGCTCCCTGGCACATTGTAAATTAGGGGATTAATTCCCCTTGAATACTGGAGGTCCCTGGGGTCCAACTAGTCCACCAGGTACCTCCAGTATGTGCCACAGAGCTGCGTTGCAACGAGGTGGTCCAAGGCCATGCCCCTTTTTACACCTCTCTGCAATGCAACTGTGTGGCACTTACTGGAGGTCCCTGGTGGGCTAGTTGGACCCCAGGGATCCTCAGGATTCAAGAGGACTTAATCCACCAACTTAAAACACGCCAAGGGGCGCATTTGCACAGTAGTGAACGGAGGGGGAGGGGCCAGATGTGACATGTGTGCAAACACTTCCTGTGGCATGTTTTAAGTTGGGGGATTAGGTTCCCTTGAAACTGAGGGTCCCTGGGGGCCAACTAGCCCACCAGGTACCTCCAGTAAGTGCCACAGAGTTGCTTTGCAGAGAGGTGTAAAAAGGGGCATGGCCTGGGACCACCTCTCGGCAAGGCAGCCCCAAGCTTCCGCCCTGCCATAGCAAACAGCAGTGTCTCGGGGTGGGCATCTCGGGACACTGTAGGAGCTGACCCTGGGGGTGGTGGTTCCCAGGGTCACCAAGGACTCCAGGAGGAGGCCCCCTACCTTTGTCAAACTAGCCCCGGTGAGGTGGTGATCCCTGGGGCATGTGGGGGGCTCAAACCCCCACACATCTTTTAAATATTAAAAAATGAGCCCGAGAAAGTGGCGGTCCCCAGGGCTGCAGGGGGGCGCATGCCACATGGTTCAATCTGGAAGCCCTGGGGATGTGGCGGTCCCCGGGCCAGCGTGAGGAGGATTGGGCCCCCCCCATGCATTTGTTTTACAGCCCTGGGGAGGTGGTGGTCCCTGAGGCTATAGCGGGCCACAGTGCCCCCTGCATACAATCAAAACAGCCCCGGGGAGGTGGGGCTGTGGGGGCCGCCATGGCCCCAGCTAATTAATGTGCAAGTTCCCCTGGGACCTGGCCCACCCAGGAGATTTTTCAAAATAAAGCGCAGGAGGCTGCGCTTCGTTTTTTTGTATAATTTCAGCAGGATTCGTGACCCTATCTCGATTTCCGTTTAAAGTATTTTTTTAAAATGCTTTTTGTGGCCCTGGGGTTCCTTGTGGGACCCCCTGAGCAGGCCTAGGGGGTCAGTGTGTTTCTACCCTGCCCCCTTTTATTATATTTTAACCTCTTTTTTCTGTTTTCTTGTGACTCGATTCTACAGAGTTAACGAAAGGGAGTGCAGTTCCTAAAGTGAGGATGAAGGGGGAAGAGGAAAAGACAAGTCTTTTGTCATATTGCCCTCATCCACCCTGAGAGGTGTCATGCTTCATCATTGGGCCTTGCTCCTTGTCTGGCCGGCACTGCAAAGCCAAACGGGCTCACCGTAAACTGGGCTCTTTGTCGGAGATCTTTTTAGAAGAAGCCGTTGGGTGCGTGTGGGTATGGGGCAGTGGAGGTATGTTGTGCACATGAGGTGTGATCTAAAATAGGTCAGGGTCAGTCCTATTCTCAATAAATTTGAATGGTTAAGGTAGATCCTGCCTAAATAAAATTAAATGGACGCCCTGTGGGAATGTAAAGTTCCTAGCGGGCAGTCTCTAAAGTGGGGTCGACATGTTTCGTGCCTCGTTGTTCCTAAGGAATCGTCTTCCACTTCTTTAGAACCTATGTGAAATGTAGTGCACAGATAATGACAGACTCCAAGTAATTCCAAAGGTAGCCTGGTGTGGGTCCCTAGTAGTAGAAACCTGTGGAAAAAAAATACAAAAGACAGTGGGTATATTGGGGGTGGGGGAACAAGGCAAAAAATATGTTTTGTTTTCCAAGGAACAAGGATATTCTAAAATTTGAAGAAACATAAAGGGAGGGGAAGAACCCCGTTCTACAAAAGATGTGTTTAGCACTCATGAGGAGCTGTTGAGTGCCCTTTAATAGAAGAAATTCCTACAATGCTGCTGGTTGGGAATGATGGTACATAAGGTGGAGGACTGTGCCAAAATGCTAGGCTGATGGTTAGTTCAGGTTCTGGAAGCGTGGAACCCTCATTAACCATAGTTGAATTTGCCGTAAATCAATGGACCACGAAAGAGTAGATACTATAATCGTATGGCCATCCAATAAACGATAAATGAGAAAAAGAAAGTACTTCTTGTGCAAATTGTATGCCCAAACCGTAGTAAGGGCTGTATGTCAGCGCGGGCCCCCAGTAGTAGTCACGGCTGAGGAGATAGGACCATGCGCCGTAGGGGCGCCAGTCTGCGCGCACATGAAATTGACAATAGAAATGCCCTGAGATTAAACCACATGAAAATAAACACCAGTGTCGATGTTACGGTCAGTTTCACCCGTAGTTGGCATTCGGCATCCTGGCACCTTAAAAGTGTTCGTAAAAGTTTAGAAACAACTATACGTTGTAGTTTAGTGAAATACATGAAAACACAGAATGGTGCCCACCAGCATTGTGACAAAACATGTAATTAACGGAGAAGCGACGGGGGGGGGTGATTCTGCCGCTTGTAATCTCACCCGAAGTACAGGGGCTACAGGCCGACGGGGTTGTTGGGAGCACGATGTTGCTACGCTCCTTAAATTGAAGAGAGAGCTAGGTTAACATAGCTGGTTTAGGGTGGAAAATGATGACAAGGCTTACCATGGAGCCTGGGAATGGCATCATACTCACAGAAGGGTGGCATCAACTTGCTTGTGATCCTACCCTTGCTCCGGTTCCCCATAGAGTGTCAACCCGGAAGCGGCGTATAAGGAGGGATTACACTAGGAGGCCTAGAGCGTCCACCTGTGCGGCCATCTTGGGCTGAAAAGGTCAACTTTATTGAGACATTCCCCTATGTTGCTCGTAGGGAAACTTGTATGTACCCAGACCACTATTGTTGTTCATTGGGAGACTTGTGTGTACGAAGGCCACTATTAGTGTCTCCAGATAGAAGCTGAATGTGTATATTGTGACAGTGTAAGCAAATGTGTGACCATCAGCAGATTAGTAAGGCCACAGTACAAGTTTCGTGTGCTTAGGGAGATACCAATTTGTGGACACTGTAACCTTGTGAATTCTGACCGCGTGCCCGCTCTCGTTCATGTAGGAAGCCACAGGGGATCTAGGTAGTTGTTAACCCTAGCAGTAGCTGCAAATGGTGTGCAGGGGGGGTTGTTAGGCGGCAGGTTGGGAGAAGAACCATCCTTGAAAGAGGTAATCTGGGGTTGCAGAGGCATGAGAGTGGGAGGTACACTATGTAAGAGTGAGTGGTGATGCTGGTCACAGTGTTGTCAGTTGTGGCCTGCATTAGGGAGTCTCCTAAATGGTGGGAATCTGGGTAACTGGCTTAGGGGCACATGGGTTAATGGTTCAGGGCTGCCCAAGGGATGTCATCATTTAGTCCTCGTGTTTGGGCGGACAGCTTAAATACCCAGCGTTGTTCTTTCTTGAACAGTGCTTCTTTAGAGATATATTTCGAGTGTTCTAAGATGGTGCAGTGGAGATCATTGGGGGAATGTCGTGCCTCCACAAAGTGTGTGTACAGCTTTGTTGAGGTTTTTCCACACCGGATATTACTGCTGTGTTCTGCAATTCTGGTTTTGATAGTGCGCGTCGTCATGCCAATGTATTGGCGATTACAGGGACATGTAAGCAGATACACACAATTGTCGGTATTGCAGTTAGTGTGTTTTGTTTGTGTCCATACCCATGTGTCAGTTAATGCAATCGTTTTCGTTGCTTTTTTCGGTGGGCATGCCATGCACTGTCTACAGGGGAAATGACCTGTGACAGGTGGTAGCCCCCAGAGAGTGTTGGTGTGTGTAGTCTGACGTCTGGGTCTTGTGTTTACGACCACGTCCTTGATGTTAGCTGTTCGTTTATATGCGAATCTGGGTTTCTCAAATGTTTTGTCGCCCACCTGTAAGATCCTCCAGTGTTTATTAATCACCTTTATCAATATATTTGATTCTGGAGTGAATATGGTGGCACAGGTGAGGACTTATGTTGTGGGTTTTTCTTGTTTCTCCAGGAGCGCCAGTCTGTTGGTGTTCTGGGCTATCTTCTGGGCATTTTTTATCTATCTAGCGGGGTACTGGCGTTTGGTCAAGTTGGCGCGAAGTTCAGAAGCCTGACTTTTGAAGTCCTCTAGTGCAATTTCGCCTCAGTCTTAAGAATTGCCCTTAGGGGAGATTTTCCTTAAGGGCTTTTGGATGGAAGCTCTGGTATTGTAAATTAGGGGATTAATTCCCCTTGAATACTGGGGGTCCCTGGGGACCAACTAGTCCACCAGGTACCTCCAGTATGTGCCACAGAGCTGCGCTGCAGCAAGGTGGACAGAGGCCACGCCCCTTTTTACACCTTTCTGCAACGCAGCTCTGTGGTGCTTACTGGAGGTCCCTGGACGGCTAGTTGGACCCTCAGGATTCAGGGGACTTAATCCACCAACTTAAAACGCGCCAAGGGGCGCGTTTACACAGTAGTGAAGGGAGGGGGTGGGGCCTGATGTGACATGTGTGCAAACACTTCCTGGGGCGTGTTTTAAGTTGGGGGAGTAAGTCCCCTTGAATCCTGAGGGTCCCTGGGGGCCAACTGGGGAGAATTGTATGTCGTCTGCATAGGAGAGGATGTTGATGTCATGTACACGGATGTCGGCCAGAGTGGCCATGTATGTGTTGAAGCGGGTGGGTCTAAGTGATGAAACTTGAGGCATTCTGCAGATAAATCTGCGGGCTTCAGAGGAATAAGGTTCCAGGCTTACAGCTTGTGTTCTGTCCGTTGAGAAGAACCACATCAAGCAGAGAGTAAGTCCTGGGATGCCAATCTCATGCAGTCCACTGATGAGGATGGGGTGAGAGACTGTGTCAAAAGCTGTATAGAGGTCAAGGAGAACGAGGACTGCCATGTCTCCTCTGTCAAGGATCATGTGAATGTCATCTGTGATGGCATCTGTTTCTGTACTGTGGTTGGGGCTGTATCTGGACTGCATTGCCCCAAGGAGCTGGTAGTTGCTGAGGTGGCCGGTGAGGCACTGGGTGATTAATTTCTATAAGACCTTTGCTGGGTATGTTAGGAGGGAGATAGGTCTTTAGTTGTAAAGTATTGCTTGGTCAGCTGCTGGTTTCTTGAGCAGTGTCACGGCGGTGGCATGTTTCCAGGTGTCCAGGAATGTGGCTGAGTCGATGGAGGTGTTGGGTGTTAATGCTTTGCTGATCGGCAGAAGTCCTTTGGTGAAGTTGTGATAAGTGTAAGGATCAGACGGAGCCCCCCACCCATGGTGACGGCAGGACACAAAGTCAGGGTTGGTTCATCAGCCAAGATGGGAAGTTGATTTACAATGGTAATGAGGTCCGGTTGAGGGTTGAATATGCTGTATATGGAGGTCATTTTGTCACAGAAGAAATCAGAGAGATTTCTGTAAAGGTCATGTGAGGGGCTGATGTTGCTGGAGGCAGCAGGAGGCATAGTGAAATCTTTTATCATGGTGAAGATGTCTTTGCTACTGTTTCTGTATAGAGTTCTATTTTTTACTTTCATGTCAAATTTGGTTTTAATCTGTTCAGTGGTTCAACCTGTAGGCATGAGCAAAATTTATATCGGAGCTAATGAAAATGTTTTCACACTCCTAAACTTTTTTGTCACAGCATTAATATTGATGAAACTTGGCATACCAAACCTTATCTGACTAAGCAAATTGTTGGCAAAATGTTGTACAAATCCATCTACAAGGGTAAACGTTACTGCCAAATTAAAAACTTCCCTTTCAATGTAGTGCATGTTCATTAACTATGATCCCAATGCATTCAGTTACGTGAAGTTCATGTACATCTTTTTATAGTACTACAACTTTGTTGAGGAGTACTGGAGCTTGAGTTTTGCTTTCCTATTATTTGTGGTGGTTTTTGGTGATAGAAAGAGCTCTAGAGCAATCAATTGCACATGTATTTTACAATTTTTAAACATGTCTTAATATAATTAATGTTGTTTGTAGTCAATTAAAAGTCTCCCCGGGAGTTGGGGCAGGACTAGAAATCAAATATATGTTCAAACCAGCCCTGCTCTCTTCCTCCCCTCTACCTCCCTCTCTGTCCAACTCCCTCTCTCTCTCTTTTGGGAAACACCGTCTACAACAAATTTTTAACAACGACTTACTTTATCCACGAAGTCTTAACAATGAACCACGACACTTCAACGATGACCTGAACCACGAAGTACGGAACCACGACTCTTCACTGAAGACCGGAACTGGACCCGCGTTGGTTTGAAGGCTGACGTCTTGTTTTGGAACGGGAAAGAATGTTATGCATGTCTCTTCTCCCCGCCTCACTACACATTTTATGCTGTTTGATTCGCCAGTTTAGGAGCAATACGTCACTTTTCTCAGCCCCCTCTCTTCTCTGAACTGAACAAAATAGAAACTGATAATGCCTCACATTATTTGGACATGGCAATATTTTTAAAATAAAAATTAATTTTCGCAATCCATGCCTTTTGCCGCTGACCGCGCGACCTGCAGGGGAAGCATGGGCGGGGCAGCGCCTTAGTCCCACACGTCTGGCGAGAGGAGCTTCCTGTTTGCGCCCCTCCCTGTGCTTCCTCCTTATTCAAGCCAATGGGGAGGGCTCACCTGGGAGGAGGGGCGCCCGGCCAGTATTTAGCGCGGCAGCGCCATTGCTCGGCCTCTTATCCCGGCTGTAATCTCCCCCGGCTCTGCTGACTGTTGCGTGTGGGTGATGGGCCATTCTTACGTTCCCAGGCTGGAACAATGGGCGACATCCAAGAAATGGAATCTGACTTTCGCAAAAACACAGATCCAGTGGTTGGGTTTTCCAGGAATGAGATGGGGTCACCTGAAGTACAAACTTGAGCAATGCCTGGCGGTACGGGGCGGTCCTCCCAATATCCTCATTATCCATTTAGGAGGGAACGACCTGGTCACGGTTGGGAGGAGGGCCCTGGTTCAGGCAATGCAGAAGGATGTGGCAGCAATAACTAACAGGCTAGGGGCCACTGAGCTAATTTGGTCAGAAATATGTCCCTCGCAAAATGTGGAGGGGCGCTCGATCACTGGGTGCAATTGAACAGTCCCGCAGGAGGGTCAACAGGTCCATGCAGAAGTTCATGGGAAAGAGGGGCTTGGGGTTCATCAGACATGCACTCATACAAGAAGGAACTGAAGGGTACTACGAGAGCGATGGGGTACACTTGTCTGGGTTGGGTATGGATGTCTTCCTCTTAGATATACAGGAGGCGCTAGCAGCGGCAGGTTGTAAGTAGCATGTTGGGTGGGGGGGCTCTGTCATCAACGGGGGCCTCCTCCAGAGCTGTGGCGGAGTACAGGGCGATCTGGAAGCAGACGGTCAGTAAGGGTACCTCTGCGGCAGAAGGGTACAGTAAGGGTACCTCTGCCTGGCACAGTAAGGGTGCCTGAGCCAAGGACCTGGAGCCGATGGAGGTTCCGGGAAACCGCGACGGCGCCCCGTTAGTCCTTCGGGCGGTCGGGGGCCTGAACCGATTGGGGGTGTGCCCCACCGCTCCGCCCTGACAGGGGGGGCGGGAGTATCACAAAAGGATAATAAAGGCACCGTCAGAGCATCGTCTCGCCATGCAAGATGGCTCCTTAGGCATGCGGGTCAGCGAGGGGCTGCCTGCTTTGGATCGCCCGTAAGATGACCCACCATAACGTCATACCTGCCTTGTATGAAATAAACCTGCAACAGTTCTTTCCCACAGATATATGTGTCCTGAGTTTCTTTGGGAAGTGTAAGTGTGTAAGTGTCAAGCGGACGAGCACATGGCAGTGTGGGCACTATGAAAGGCATTCCTGCAAACAATTTAACTGGAGTTAAAAAGAGTGCTTGGATGCAGTTTCCGTTTTTCGAGTTTGCTTACACAACGTGGGAATGGCTTCTTTTGGAATTTAATTGCATTTTCAGGTAAGATATATTATTACTGTTCTTTCTATGTATTTTGAAGTATGTCTTTCAAATGAAAAAAATGTATATTTACGCATTCCTCACTTTTAAATACAAAGATTTCATTGTGCTTCACTCTGCTTTATTGTGGTCACCAAAGAACACAGCTCGTTACGTGTTTATTGAAAAAAACATAATGGCATTATTTGGTAATGGGCATTTTAATCTGATTAAAATCCTTGTTTAGAAGGTAGTTGTTAAAAAAGTAGTGGTTAAGGACAGTTCGTTGTTTAGCTTTCGTTGTTGAGGAAGTTGTGGTTTAGGCAGTAGTTGTTAAGTCATAAAATCCTCTCTTTTATCTGTCTTAATCTATCTTCTCTCTCTCTCTCTCTCTCTCTCTATCTCAGAGGTGTCACTGAAGACTTAGCAGCCCCCCTGCGTGGGGCACTAGAGTGCATCCACCTGGGAAGAGGGAAACCTCATTTACTTCTGCAGCCTGTGTGCAAAGACACGCATAACATATCAGTGCAGCTGCTTTCTGGCTACAGGATCTCTTCCCCGTTGACCGGATTTATTTTTGGGCGATGCCTCCATTCTGTGCAAAGGTGAATAAATTACTTAATTCTCCTTCCGAAGGTGCCGATGGCCAAATTTAGAAATGTCCCTGGCCCAGCGGACCTTTCTAGCGCTGGCAGGAACTGATATCATGGCAGTTCCCATCAATGCTTTGCAATTTTGCAGTATGGCTAATTAAACATGAAGAAGCCATATGGAAAACCTACCATTTTGTTTTCAGAAGAAAGTCCCAAAATGGGATTTCCTTTTTGAAAATGAAAAAAATAATGCCCCCCTCACCATGGAAGTTTGCTCCTATGGTGAGTGAGGCATTAAACAATTTTCAGTGCCCATTATCGCCTGGTTTTTCCTGGCAGTGCCGAACATTTGGAAACACCTATATGGTCGCCCACCTAAATTAGGTGAACAGGCATACAGCCAAACCTCTGACGACTTTTACTCTCTCAGGTCATTGGAGAAATTTGACCACAGTGCAAATGAAGTAGTCTCTGTCGTCGTCAAACTATGTTCTGCCCACATCTAAATTTGGGCAGGTGGACCATACTCTTGATGGAGAGGGAACTAATGGTCATTGCAACAGAGTTCCATCTCCGCCAAGATATAAATGGGGCCCATATTTTCCCCATTAAGCACTATTAACAAAGTTGCAAAATATTGAATTGTTGTTGCCATCTAAGGGTCCCCAAACAAAGCAGTACCCCAAGTCTCTGAATGTCACAAACATTTAATAAAAATAAAAATACCACCACACATGTCAAGTGTGGGAAAGCAGATGGTCGATCAGGAAATGTGAAGGACTGAGGAGAGCAGGCACAAAGGTACAGATGAGAGGTGACGAAAGAGGGAATGATAGAGAGCGGTGTGAGAATGACAGTGAGGGGACAGAGGGATAGCTTAGAGAGTGAGGGACGTGGAAATCAGTGGAAGAAAGTTGAGAAAACCGTAGTTGAGAGTGAGAGAGAGAGAGACCCGTATATAATTGGAAACATGGGAAAATTCTTCCACTTTTAACAAAGCCATTAGCGGACCCCTTGGTAGTTAGCAATTATCGACATATATTGCTTCTACCTTTTTTCTCCAAGGTTTTGGAGAAATATGTGAATACTACCATCACATATTTTATTGAGGTTAGCCAGGTTCTTCACCCAAGTCAGTCTGGTTTTCGAGCAAATTTCAGTACTGAAACCACTCTATTGGAAATTTCGGAGACGTCAACACTACCCTTGACAGAGGAGGAAAGGTGGTACTGATAATATTAAATCTGTCAGCAGCCTTCGACACCGTGCACCATGGTCGCCTCCTCCATAGATTGAGGGAGAGCTGCATTGGGGGCATGGTGCTTAGATGGTTTACCTCCTTTTTGGACAAGCGTCAGCAAACTTTCTGGGCTCCCCCTTTCTCAAGCCGAATTCCACCACTGAATGTAGGGGTTCCACAGGGTTTGGTTTTAAGTCTGATCCTGTTTAACATATATATATATATATATATGGCCCCTCTTGCTCCTCTGGCTGAACAATACGGGGCAAAAATCATTTCATATGCAGTTGATACACAACTGTTGTTCACCTGTGAGAAGGATGAGGTGAATAATGGTAAAGAAGTTAATGTTTGCTTAACAAAGGTATTTGACTGGTTTAGACAAAATCAGTTGCTTTGCAATTCTGATAAGTCGGAAATTATCTTTTTTAGTCACATTCCTGATGATGAGTGGCGCCAAGGGTGGCCTAAAGATTTATCTCCACCAGAGAGACCAGTCTCCACCGTAAAAAATGTAAGAGTCAAGATGGACTCTGATATGACTATGAGGTCCCAGGTTCAAACAACTGCGGGCACCTGTTTGGGACTTTTAAAAATGATGAGGATTTTTTGCCCTTTGCTCCCTATTCCTCACAGGAAAACGGTGGTCCAGGCCCTGATTATATCAAGGTTGGACTACGTGAATGTGTTGTACCTGGGCCTTCCGAAATACTTACTGAATCGTCTGCAAGTAGTCCAAAATGCGGCAGCTAGGTCGTGCTTTTGGTCGGACCCAGGTCACACATGTCTCTCCATCTTAGAACCCTGCATTGGTGGTTACCAGTGAGAAAAAAGATCTGTTCTAAATCCTTAGTCGTAACTTTTAAGGCCCTCAACAACATTGGTGCCCCATATATTAGAAATGAAATTCAACCCTACAAACCACTTAGAACACTGCAATCTTCATCTCAGCAGTTGACAATGGTGCCTAAACTCAGTTGACAATGGTGCCAAATTCTGCCGTTCTTACAAAGGAGGTCGCTCCTTTCAAGTGGTAGCAGCAAAGTTAAGGAATAGTCTGCCGTTTTCCCTTAGACAAGAAT